>NC_080706.1:31501500-32122500 GCF_943734765.1 Anopheles ziemanni | reverse complement strand
GAATTACCGAATTTGGTTTTCTCTGATGAGAAACCATTTGTTATCCAGCAGTTTGTGAACAAACAAAACGATCGTGTTTACTTGCCAAAGAGGTCACCTGAAAATTTGCAACTTCGGTTGGCCACCAGAACTCAAAAGCCGGCCATGGTGATGGTGTGGGCCGCCATAACCGCCGATGGTCGCTCACCGCTCGTATTCATCGACAGTGGGGTCAAAATAAAGGCGCAAATCTATCGTGAAAATATTTTGGAGCGAACTCTGAAGCCCTGGGCACGGAAACATTTTGGCCACAGACTTTGGACATTCCAACAGGACTCAGCACCATCGCACTCAGCACGCGCCACCCAAGAGTGGTTACGAAATGAGGTTCCTCGCTTCATTTCCACCGCACAATGGCCACCAAAATCACCAGATGCCAATCCGTTGGACTATTGTGCCTGGGGTATTTTGGAGAGTAAGGTTGGAACTAAAAAATACCAAAGTGTCGATCAGCTCAAGCAAGCGCTTCGCCGAGAATGGGCCAAAATACCGCAGAGCCACTTTCGGGCAGCATGCGATGGCTTCATAGGCCGTCTAAAGACTATAATTCGTGAAAAAGGTGGCCAATTCGAACAAATCTGAATTGATTCTGAAATTTGATGTTCTGTTCAACATTTTTTTGCATTCATTGATTAAATTAAACAATAAATACAAAATATATGAATTGTTACTTTGTTGCAGTTTTTTCATCTCACCCTGTAGTTGCACTGGACTAAATGTTCTTCACTCTATTTCTTCTCAAACGTCACGCTAGTGTCTTAAAATAGATAATGCTATGGAAGAAAGCTGAAAAAAACATAACACAAAAGAAAAATAATTGAACCATTATTTAGAACTAGCTAAAATGAGTTAAAAAATGTAGTTATTAAAAAATGTAGCAAAAACGTAATACAGGGTGCCCGAGGTAAATTTGACAGTTCCTGAGGGAATAGGAAAAGAATTTTTATAAAATTTATGTTAAATATTAAAAAAAAAATTTCTTCTACAAAGTTTAGCTTACCATTTTTGTCGCATTTTTTTGTGTTTACCCCCCCCTCCGCGCCGATGGCTGCCTGCCCCCGCTTCCGGAACCCCGGGCATGCCCGGCCAACCATGTCTCTGGGGATGGCCGCAAACACGGCCACCATTCTGGCCACCAGCTCCGCTTTGGTATTGCAAGAGGCCTTGTTGGTGTCCCGCTCAACTGTGCCGCACACAAAATAATCCATAGGATTAAGGTCAGGGGAGCTGGGTCGGCCACTTGGGCAAACGTCGGCCACTTGGGCCGAACAGTGGTGAATGCAAATTTGCGGGAGGAAGGAGGGGTCGAAGGGGAAAATGTCCCTTAACCAAAAAGTCTTATCTCATTGAGATCTACAACATTGCCGAAGACCGCAAAGCGCTAGCTCGCAATCGAAAAATCGAGATTTTGAGAACTGGCCTATGGCCGGCACGAACTGCCCACGCTTGCCCGGGGTTCCGGAAGCGGGGGCAGGCAGCCATCGGCGCGGAGGGGGGGTAAACAAAAAAAAATGCGGCAAAAATGGTAAGCTAAACTTTGTAGAAGAAAATTTTTTTTTAACATCTACTACATATTTTAGCTTTTTTTTATGTATGGATTTCTATGTACACCTAAAACTCGACCAATATTGAACCGTCGCTTCTGAAACTTTTCACACATTAAGTTTAAGTACTGCAGATGTTGTTGAAGGTTTGTTTGATCACTATTTTTTGATAAAATCATCTAAATTTTACAATTTAAACTCAGTTTTACTAACACAAACAAAACAAGCATGTAAACAAATGTCAAGGTGTATTTACCACAGTTACACTAAGGTTTATACATCGCGGGGAAATTGATGAAATATCAAAAATTTTAAATATGTCGTTATTGTAACTATTAAATTCAAACATATCTTTCAAATATTAGTTAAAACCATAATTCTTTTCTCAATTCCTTCTTCACCGCGCAATGCCGGGGCGTCAAGCTAGTTTAACATAAATTTGACAAAAATTCCTTTCTAAACTGTCAAATTTACCTCGGGCACCCTGTATGAAAGTTGAAGTAAATACGTAAATAAGTAATTTGAGCTTAGAGTTTGTCTAGTTAATTTTTGAGCTTCATTGGTTTTAATTAGTTAAGAAAAAGTCGATTAAATTTTAGCAATGCAGTCATATGTTGAATATTTAAAAAACGATAGACAAAACCTCAACCATTTGATTTGAAGCGCTCAAAATGACAATAAACAGCATCGTTATGGTCCGTAAAGTTCACTTCACTAGATTTAAGAGAGCTGACGTTGAAGTATAAGAGCTCAACAACGCGACAACTCGTCGCTAATTCTGGTGTTCAAATTATCTTTTCTTTGTCCCGTTCTGAAACGATCGTAGAATTGTTTTTATTCGCTGCATGTGCATAGCATAGTCCAATTTACCAGGAGGGAAACTCGAACATTTACTTTTCCGACGAACATAATAGCGCCAGTAACAGAACGCAACTGGTACGACGTCTCGAGCGCCATCGTTCACTTTATGGGCTTGATTTTAATTAAATGAATTCATTCGGTAATTAGTTGCAGTTCGCTACGATCTTCATGGAGGAACGTTTTTCCTTCCTGTTGATGCCACGTAGTAATCCAAGGCTCGGTGTGGTCTGAATATGGTCAACTCCAACCAGGTTGATGAGGCGATTCGTTTAAATAGAGCAGGGCCATTTAATAGGGCTTCGATTACGCCACTCACGACCAGGCTGAACCAGCGGGAAAGCTAGTGGGGCATTAATTTTGCAGTCACAGTGGACGCATGGAAAACTACTGCGCATCCTAGCGCCATTTAATTATATTAATGGGCAAATTTTATCGAGTGGAATCTGAGCACAAAGTCGGCTAGCAATCACCGTTCTGTCTACGTTCTTCTGCCTTAAACTGCGGATAATTGAAGAACAAAATTCTATTCTACGATTATCAAACATTTCAATTTCATAAATTGATTTTACGATCAACCATCCTCTCTGTAAAGTATCCGGCCTTGACTGCAGCCATTTATATCTAAATGATTTATATGCGTGCTGCATCACACTAACATTTTAGGTACGTTTGTCATTTGCTTGTCCCAGAAATTGAAGTTTTCCAGTGACCTGGAGGCGTAAAAAATGACTTTGTAACCTACTTCTGTACACCACCACCAGTTTCCACCGTTGCCAGAAGTGTTTCCGATAAACTTTTTACACTTCACTCCAGTACCGTAGAACTCCAGTGAACTGGTGCGGCCATTATGAGCCTCCTGTAATAAACGGCGCCGGTAGTAGCGATCGAGCTCCATCAACGCCATCAAGATGGTATTTTACTAATGCTTTATGTCTCATCAAAAGCCCATTAAATCCAGTAATCGATTACACGTATTGATCGTGGTTGTTAGAGCATGGAACGAGAAGGAGAAAGAGAGAAGTTGCAGTAAGGATCGAGAAAGTTTTTGAAGAATAATACGGGAACGAACCCAGGACCACGTACGGACCTCAAAAATGCGGTTATTACTGTGGATGTGGAGTGACGAATGGCAAATAGCAAACGGCACAACAGCAAACAGCAACGGTTGATGTGGCCAATTTTCAGAAAATGGCACAATTTCTCAATTTTTCGACATCGATTTGACAAATTTTAATGAACCTTTTCAACCAACCCAAATGCGGACGGGAAGTAAATTCCAAGGGCCTGCCAGGTGCAGCTTTCTCCTTACCCAAAACCAAATGACATTTACGAATTTGACAGTTTCATAAACGGCTTGTTTACATCTCGTTCAATGGGTAAGTTCAACTTTGACCCACTAGCGACCTTACACCCTGCAAGGGAAAACTAATTCTCTACCGTTCCAATCGAGGCCGGGAAGCTTATGAAGGCAAAGGAATTACCAGCCTAAAAAGTTTGCTAATTAACAGTGAAAGTTATGACTGCGCTGCCACTGAGAGGCCGTTGTGCTCGTTCCAGTTAGTTTTTTTCTAGAACGTTTATTATATGTTTTCAACACTGAAACTAGGGAAGTGACATCATAATTTCAATTTTTTTGTTGAGATTGGCTCGTTCGACTTTGGTCGATGTTCTTTTTAAATGTCGATAAACATTGAATAGAGTAAAAGCTTGCGCAAATAATTGTATAAAGAAACATTCTCCTTTCCCCATGACACCCTATTCGATGAGAAGTCTTAAATCTAGTTCCCACGATTTCAAACACGTGAAACACCCTCTGTTTTAGAAATTATGTGCGCATATGACTTCAGTTTTCTTCCGATCTTTGGCTTCTTCGATTACAACAACTTTACATGTTTGTTCAGCACCCGGTTCCTCGGGTACCATTTGAAGCAGATTAATTTGTAGCAATGGGTCCTTTGCATTTTTTTATGGATATGTTTTGTTGCTGGGTTTTTTGCTGGGTGTACGTGTCAACGCTCACTCAGTTGAGAAAAAAGTCTCGTGTAGCGACAGTGACTTTCATTTGGCAGGTATTAGGTCAGAAAAGCTGCTTACGGCGCAGGTGAAGGTGAAAACTCCTTTCCAAACAATGAACGACGAACCATGACAGGTTTGGTGCGACGTGTGGTTTTCATACACCAAAAGGTTTGCTCGAACGGCGTTGAATGGGGGTTTCCCAAAGATGGTTGGATGGAAGGATTCGCACATGTCTGAAACCAGATTTAATGCTCCCACAAGGAGCGATTAGAAATCATTGGAAAAAGAAATATACGGGGAGGATTACCAACATGCTGTCGAACATCTCATTGGGTGCTTTCTTGTTGCAATTGACTTTTCTCTCTTGGAGGTAAATAACTCTGAATGACTGTTCATGTGAACTCAAGCTTTAGATCTGTTTCCCACGTTTGTACAAATATTATAAAGGTGCTCGAAAGAATAGGGTGCGGGGGAAGCAAATTTGGCTGGTGACGATAATGTCAAATCACTTGCAGACCTTGACCAGCTTGCATTTATGAAGACGCGAACAAAAACGAGCCCCAACATCCTTATTTTCTTCACGACTAATTTTTCGCCATTGTGAAGGACAGGATTAAATCGTATAATCCTTTGTTATTAATTTTAGTCGCCATCGACACGCAGCTCACACTTCAGTTCTTCGATAAGCGCACTGCAGAAGGTCCTCTTGTCTTGATAGGGGAGCCATCCGCTAAAGGTATGCCAATATCATTTTTCCTTCGGTAGAGGAAGAGCCGAAAACAGGGAACGGTATAGCGATGAAGTGCTGTGTGGTATTTTCGGTATTATTTTAGGGCGAGGCTTAAAATCGTTCTGTCACGGTTGTAAATGAAGCGTAACGAGCGTTTGGCGCAAGCGTGCCGGAAATAATGAAATTATCATTTCACGCCCAACACCATCCGACAACAGGCAGCACTTTTTTGGCAGCAAAGACAGCGTTTTCGCTTTTGCCATTTAGCAAGCCATGGAATAGCATAACGTAAGGATCTGGTCGTTATCATTACCCGTGCGAAAGTTAGTGTGAGACTAACGAACAATCGGATGGACCGTGAAAGTTGCTTTTGAACTGATACTATCGATGGGCAGGTGAAACATCCTACTTAACTGGATTTTATTTAATGATTTCTAATTCTTCATCGTTGAATATGAATAATGAGATTGTTTTATTGCATAAGAGATGCGAATGAACCATACAAACGTTTAAAAACAATAAAAAATATGATTTTTGAAGAACAAAAGAATTTTAACAGTTTTCATGAACGTCGAAAAGTTGTATAAAAATTAGATACAAACAATATTTTGTGATTTTTAACTATTTTACCACTGAATACAATAAGTAAAAATAAACCAAATAAAGGAATTAACAAAAACAGGGCAAAGAAAGTGACATACTAACTAAGTAATAAAAAAACAGGCGAGTCCGGCCTGATTTAATATTGTGTTCTAAATTCAATAACACCTGAAATTGCAAAACTCCCTTCCTTTTGTGGTCACGGTGTATCTCTTATTATTCCCTGTTCTGCATTCGTTAATATTCAACGACTAACAAATTTGGAAGAAACATGCAAAAATTATTCTTGACGTTGGACCTCTTTTATCTGGTGAAGATTTACATATCCTTGGGCTGGTGGTAAGAAATGGATTGAAAAAGGTTACGAAAACAAATGACAACGCGGTGCTCTTTGTATCTGTGGCTTAGTCTAGAAATTGGAAAGCAAACCAGTTCATCCATGCAGGTTAAAAGAAGAGGCTTGTTTGAAAACGGATAACCGATTCAACCTGATTTATACATAATAACGAGAAGCGAAAAGCGAACCGTGTCAAACTATTCAATTAAGTTATCGCCTTTCGCAGAAATTCCCCATGATAGGGAAAAATAGGCAGCAGGCAAAAATGTAAATTTTTCGGTCGTAATCGATCGAATGTCGCCACAGGTTTAAGATTTTATTATCTTACCATTTACACCTTTTGCATTATCACGGAATAATCTTAGCAAATTAGGTTACACTCTTCAGCGGTTTCACTGCGTTGATCGTATTATTGAGTTCTAGCATGGTTGTCGTAATCGATTATCATTATGCGTTACGTGGCATAACCGATCACCGTGGAAACCTCCGCTCCGTATCGTGCGTGCACGGAAACCAATTTCATTTGTTTCCTCCATTTTTCCCCTTCATTTCCCTCCTCTCAAATTGCCCTAACGAGCGTATGGAGCAAAGACTCGCTCCCCAAAGGTATGATGCTGTTTCCTATGGTGTGCTAGAGTTTGATACCCGGTCGTTGAAGCCGTCTGGCGGAGAATGTCGTCACACACGGAGCGGAAAAAACAATAAATTATTCGGTCCAATTTCATCAATCGTCCGTTGATTGACAGGTTGAAAAAGGCATAAGGAAAAAGTAGCTAAAGTTACACATAAACACCGAAGACAAGGCAAAGGAAAGCAGTTTTGGCAACAAGAAGAACTTCTGAGAAAACCACGATGCTGTCGGTGGTTTTTCCGTGCTGAGGGTTTCTGCGTTTTTATTTTCCCTTTCATTGTTTTCTTTGGGTTGCGAAAAATTCTCTCAATTCATCATTCGAGCCCTAAAACCACAAGCGGTTGTTAGAGGTGAAGGTAAGGAGACGGTAGCCTCGCTACGAAACATATGAGACAGTGAACTTTGGCAGTGGCCCTGAACGACGGTGAACAGATGAAATACATTAGCTAATACATACTTGACATAACAAGGTTTCCGCAGGCGATGACAAGAGTAAAACTGCAAGTCGAAGGCGAACCATGAGAAGGGTACGATTACGGGCAACAACTTCAAATTATATCTTTTTGCTTTTCCTTTAAGACTTACTAGATGTAAGTTTTGTGGTAAAAGATGCAAGTGATAAATGGAGCGAACGGAGTGCTGAATTGATTATATCTCATGGGACGATTTGTAAGCTCCTTACATTTAATTCGTGTCAAATGACAATCACAAAACTTACCAATCTTCGAAACATACATTTAAATCCGACGGTTTCAAACAGGACATCATTACTGGAGCAACATGATCTCAAGTTTGAGCGGTATTAAGACCAATTTCGAGAAAATCTTAGTAGAAAATTGAAATGTTCCTTGCGAATGATCGATTCTGAAGCTTCTAAAGTGTCTTTTTAGGGATGAGTCTGTTCCAACACAGACAGTTTTTCCGGCTTTTGATTTGTGTCAAGCTATAAGAGGTGCTTGAGAAAATGACCATTATATCTTTAAATTCAAATTGGATGCAAGAGCAAAATGGTGTGCTGTTGATTAAATCGATTGATGGTCGACAACGCTTGTAGTTTTCGGTTTGGATGCTTAAATTACTGTTGTGAACAGTTTGAATTATTTGTCTTGTCTTTGACATAAATTAATTTTTATCCATAAACAAAATCATCCTGATCAATTTTGATGATTTAAACTTTAGAATCTAAAGTATCAGATTGAGGACTTTGATCTTAAAATTAAAACTTTCAAAACATGCGAATGTTAAATAAAAATGAAAATGTTTATAAAGTAGTTACTTTAGTAGTGTCGCATAACTTACTCACAGTGCCATTAAAAGTGATCGGAAGAAGTAATGCTAACACGCTATTTACAACTTAACAAGATGTTTTATCATCCATCAGTTGCATTAAATGACCATTTATTCGACCACTAAAACTCCCAGCAAAACTATGTTTACCAACTTACCCATCGTCTTCTCTGTAGAAGTTTATGCAAAGGAGATGGGAAAAGTTTTACCCTCGTCTACGTACGTACGTATGGATTGGTATCATCCAGGATTCTACAGTAGCTTTGCGTAAACTTTGCATTCCTAAAAAAAGCAAATACAGTTGACTTGCTCAAGAAGAGTGGTGGGTTGGCATGGTATGGGTTTGCCAAAAATTTGGAATGAAACATATTTTTAAAATTGTTATTTGCGTGATGTGATGTGGATGAAATGACTTGAAGAAAGAATGATGAAGGGGAGTTTATTGAATTAAATGCTTTCTTCAAGTTCATGCTACCAGTGCTTGTAGAAACTATCATTAAATCCATTCTACGTTAGATCTATAACTTTATCTACCACATTGTAGATAACAGCAATGCTATAATTTATATTGAATTCTATAAAATTCAATCAACATAGAAAACTGTCCCAATGCGTTTGATTTTGCCTTTGCCGTTGTCTTTTAGATTGAGGCACATTCTTTTATCATACCAAAACGGATCTCTTCAACACCCACAGGTTATCTAGACAATCTAGAAGTGTACGTGCCAAAGTGAGCAAATGACTCGTTTTCGACCAAGTGTTCTCTCAAGTAAGTTTTCAATTTTCCAGCTTGAGATAGAGTACGACAGTAATGGGATGTATGAAGTCATATTAAACAACCGGATATAAGATTGAATCGAATACCAGGGAAACATACTTGAATAATACGTATACTCAACTGATAATGCAATGTGGGCGTAGACTTTGGTTCATCAACAGAGCCAAGGACAAAGGATTTAAATACTGCGCTTTCGAAAATGGTACCTCTTGGAATATAATTTTTGCTTTTCCTCTACATAAACGAATACGAATATCTGCTACAAAACGGTATTACGAAGCCAACGTAGCTACGATGCTACGTTGCTGGTCGTATTGTAGTCATTCCGTTTAAGTACCAACTATGAAGCAGGTGTGCAGCTAAACTGTCGTCCCGGGAAAACCACCTTCCATACGCTTTTGCGCTCACTCACAAAGCAAATGGATACCGGAAAAACGGGAACATTCTCACTGGAAAAGCTGCATCAATACCAACATGCTAGTCGGCAGGATCGGAAAAGTTTTCCCTGCTTGTCTGCAACGTGGAATAACGTGCTTTTAGCTTTTATTTGTGTAATTGTAAGTGCACAACAAATAGAATAAATTGAAACAGATACGGTCTTAGTGGTTCTACCCAGTCGAGCTTACCGTGAAATATACGATTGGTGTCACCATCTATAGCATTGGGAGATTTCCTCGAACAACGTTTCCCATAATGTAATTACCAAGTCTCGGGAAGCTCTCGCACCACCATTTTAGTTGCACTGAGCTAAAACTTTCAAATACTAACCACTTTTCCATGAAATGTTTGCGAAGTGCGATTACTGAAACGCACTGTTCCCGTATCAGTTTTCAAGCTTTTGATCTACTGCAATTGATATGAAATATTGCTGTTAGTATTTATTGCACTATAATGATAAACGGAACTCTCTTACACTGCCTACGGTCAAGGCTGTTAATATTCATGACCCAACATCACTGACGGTATCAAATAAAAATTGCTCACGAAATACATGTTTGCGCTCATGACAAATGCGAATAGTTCCCGGTGGGCCTACGGTAATAAGCAGCTGGTCGACATTCTCTAATAATTCCATCTACATCCGCCACTGTGACCCTTGCGCCTACGAAGCCATTCTAACCACTTGTCGGGAGAGTCTTCCGAGAGTTGCGAATGTCCGAGGGCCGGAACTAAGGCAATAAATTAAGAGGACGAAAGTTTATTCCTCGTATGAGCGGTGGGCATAAATTTGGCCATTGCTAACTAACTTTGTCGAACTCGTTACTGTGGGCTTGTTATAATGGTGTCGGTGCCTTCAAAAATCCCAGCTCGACATTCTCCAAGCCAGTTGTTGCCATTATCGCCTCGGATTTTTGGTAGCGTAGTAAATTTAGTCCCGACGACAAGCGGCAAGTCTAGGCAAGTGATAAATTAAAGAAAAAGTTTTGATCCTTAGACTGCTTAAATGGATCATGAGGCCGTTTTTATTGCCAAAAGGCCGGCCGTTCCAAGGAGAAACATCATACTTCCGCTGACATTCCCATTGCTACGAGCGTTTTACATCTCCTCACAGAATCGTGTGTCGGTGAATCTATGCTTAAATTTTATTTTCTATTATTGAGAACGCATTCAATGGTTTTTATTTGGCGCAGCAAGTAAATGACGTTTGAAATGTAGTTAGAAAAAATATTAAATTAGAATATTAAATTGACGAGGTACATGAGACCTAGCATTAAAGGCTAGTTGACTAGTCAACTCGGGAAGGCTAAATATCATCCCCTGTTTATTTTCCAAGGCACACGATCGCTTGTTATTATTTTATGTAAACAAATATAAAATAATTTTAACAAGCCGAATTTACTTAATCATTAGTTATTTCATGTCCGTTCGCCCTTTTCACTCCAGCTACGATAAGTAATGGTTTTTTTATACTGATCGTATACTGATTACGAAAGTACCATAAGCAAAATCTAATCAAAGTTTAGTCGACTTATCTATCCTCACCAATCACAACCACAGCTTTGCAATAGTTATGCCAGAAGACGCTGACTATTTTTTATTCTTAAAATTACAACATGGCGCTTCCGAGAAACTCTCTTTTTTTGTCGAGCCATCTTGAGCAGAAGAGAGACTGTGGAGAAACCGAGTGGTTCTGCAGTAATGATACGTTCGGAATGGATTTTGCCATTCTCGCTTATAAATCTTAACCCCTTTTAGACGCCCATAAATGAAAAGATTTTGTGCAAAAAGTGCACAATATACGTAAATCAATACAAAACACCAGCCGAAACCGGTATAGTGGCGTCTAAAGGGCGTGCACCCGAACACCCCGGAAGCCCCTTCGGTGTGTCTGCAAAAACTGCCTGACGAGTGTATTTGCTAGTGTTTAGAGCGCCTCGCTCAAGGAACCGGAGAAGCCTCAGTTCCGGGAAGAACCCCGGAAGCGTTTTGCAAGGAAACCCTTCCGGAGTACGAACTGCTCGCAGCAAGTATCTGACAACGCCCCAAAATGGCAGGCTTTTCCGGCGAAAGTAGACAGACCCTTACCTGAACGACCCCATAAAATGCAGCAGATTGCGTTTTGGGTCGAAATCATAAACAAACATCGCAAGCAAAAATGGGAATGGTTTATTATTTTCTTATATGCAACGTTGTTTTCTGGTAAATATTAGTTACTTCCGACCCTTCGTCACGAAAGCAGACAAATTGTTTTGTTTGTATCGCCAAGACTTGTACGACTTTTTAACACACTTTTCATTGTCTACTTTCCTCACTTCAAACAATTCTATATCGTTCACGCAGTAATTCACATTTACTACCGGAATTCACACCTTCGCGTGTCCTTCTCGAGGATGATGAAGTATCGCTCTGACAGCGAAAACACAATGAAAATCCACTTTCCAAATCAAATGCGATGATAAATTTCAAATAAATCAACACTCATTGAGCATTAATTCGCTTTCAATCGTGCATCGGAATGAGCAGAGCTCCTTTTCTGCTCACACAATAATAAAATGAGGATTTTTCTTTCCCACCCTTTGGAAAGCAAGTGTTCATGGTGAGAATTTCCAGAGAGAAAAATACATAGACTTGGAAAACGGTTGGCACATATTCCCAAGGACACACTGATTTGTCGATATGAAACGTTTGTTGTGGATTGCACACTCATCCCTGGAGTGTGTGCACGAGATTCTCGATGTCGCCTTTTCTTCCGAGCCACCGTCTTGCAATAAAGAATGTTTTCAAACAGCAGTAAACCCAATCCGAGCCCCCGGGTTGCCTGGCATATTGATTTGCGCGCAGCAGTTCGCCGGTTCGTGGTTCGTTCGTCTGGCTCGTGACCGTATCGAGCCTATGAAATATGGTTTGTGTATGCAATTTATCAGTATTTCCTCTGGAGCCAAGTGGCAGTGGTAGCATCGTTTGAACTGAGGTGCACGGGGAAAACGGAAAAACGCGGTAGAATGATGCTCGATTTTTGCCTCGAGCAACGGTGTGTTTTCGGCCGTAAGCAGTCTTTCACCCGGGTGCTATATGATCCCAGCACGGACAAGAATATGCTTTGTCGTGTCGTTGCACCAAGCATCTAACCCTGCCGTGACCAACGGATTTTCGCGCCAGGACCTGGACGAGGAGTTCGGGTAAGGCGAGGACCAATGACCTGGTCGCCTGTCGACATCGAACGACAAAACACTCAAACCTTTCAGGGTGCTCAGATGAAGAGGCAAAATGATGAAAATCGGCAAATGAATGGTACTAAATTACAGACGAAATGGCGTGATATTTTTTTTCGCCTTCCTCTCCTCGAAATTGTCGGAATCCGTCGGTATCATGAGCTTTGGTCGTAAGCTAGATCCTGCTCGGTCGTTTGGTCGGTTGGCTCTGCAGGGATGGCTTCGATGCCTATGCAGATGATTGGTTGAACATGGATCCACATATCGATCTTTTTCTGATGACCATGCTGACGGACGCCGGGGAAATGGGGAACGGATGAAAACAAAACTGATTTCTGCACCGCTAGCTCTTACTTATCGCGTCCGTAACGGTAGGTAATGGAGTTTTCTTGTCACGCAGAATAAAACATACCCCAAGAAACTGTTCAATATGAAACCGCATGAAATCACTATTACTCGCAATGTAATTGGCTCGTTTAAACTCGTGAATGAATCGAGTTAGTAAAGCACTATCTATGCACTTTTCTAACAAAACTTGTGAGTTCGCTTTGAGGATACCATTTTATTGATACTAGTTTTAATATTTTCAGAGAGGTTTTCTAGTAAAATAAAATTACTTTTTGTTTTGCCGTAAATCATACCTGAGAATAATATTTAAATCAACTCTTTTAAAATGCTGAAGTTTCAACAAAAAGCTTAGGTCACGGTAGCCTCGAAAGCTTTCACTACTTTTCTTGAAGAAAGAGTTCATTTATGGTTCTTGATAATTGCATAGTGGGAATGGTCTCGAATGGTAGCACAGTCCGGTTCACGAAAAACACTTCTACGCCATTTTCCACAACATTCCATAGATGCTTATCGTGCTATCTGTTGTTGAAATGTATCCAAGACGTGCCTGTTATGCACGCTAGTTTCTTCTGCTGGCTGAAGGCATCGGTGGCGTTTCTTAATGTGGTCTTCCCCATGGTTGCAATATAGTTGAAACCCATTACTTACTCCAACAATACGTTAACCATTCACAAATTCACAGCCCGTTGGTTGTCGCCAGTTTGTTTTCATCTGACCGGTGAAAGTTGGAGCAATGTTGCAAAATTATCCTTCGTGTTCATTGATGGACGAAATTAATATTGTTGGCTGTGTAGAGACTTCACTAAGATGAAAAAACAACAAGTCAATGCCGTGACGAAAATAATACCAACTAAAAAATAGCAAAAAAATCGTATCAAGTGCAGCCTGGGAAAACGTGAAAATGAGTGTTCATGACAGGACGTTCTAATGGCAATTCCTGGTATCAAATCACTACATAATGCTCCGAAGTTTTTACGAATCTTTCAATATACAGGTTCACTGGATAATGGATGGATAATACGTATCTGAAAAAAATGCAATAAAAGCCATTAGTTTGGACAGATTGAAAACTGCAAAGTAATGCCTTTTATTTCTTTCATATTGAATGTTCTACGGATAGTAATATTTATCTAAGGTGTTCCGAGTAAAATGGTACAAATTTTGTTGCACATAAAATGAAATTGTTAGGGGAACCTTATGACGCCAGTAGCTTCTAAGATAATTATTGAATCCAGAAACAAAAATTAATAACGGTAACTATAAATAATCCAACGAAACACGAAAGTCTGGTCTCATCCAACAGCTCTACCGGGTTGGGAGCGCAACAGCGCTTAGCTAACATTTTTCATTCCACAAAAAGTTCCCCGGTAACTTACATTTTTCATTCCGCAATGATCATATCGCACCGCGGTTCGGAGCGACAACTTAAACGATATTTTCTTTTTCCATGGCAGAGATGGTTTCAAGTAAAGATGAGCAAAACAAGAACTATAAATTTAAACAAAATGATATTCGCCTTTGTTCGGATTACTAGCCATGTATAACAAGATAAAAGAAGAAACGGTTGGTAAGCTGTTTTACTTGTACGGTATAATTTTCGATTTTTGTCAGATTGAGTAGAAAATTACAGGACATATATAATATTGTTAAAATCTCTCAATGTCTAAAAGACTATCGTTATCGATGAGAAATGGCGACCGGCAGGAGCTGCAAACTGCCATCGGTCACACAGAGCTAAAGAGTTCAATTATAAAACGTTCAAAGAACTGTTAGTTGACGGCTTTCGAGCTGTATATTTTGTCAAATCATAATCGAACGATTTGGAATGTGGAAAAAAGTAACTCCTAAGAATCGCATACACATAATTCTGTTGGAAAATATCATCGTCGACGAGCACACCTGTTCGAGTATTAGTTTTTCTGCGAAACTGACCTAAAAATGACATCTTCCCACCACTTCGTGATTTGCCTTGGATATTGCTTACAAATATCTTATGATAACTCCGCCATTCTCAAACCTGTGTTGGGGTAAGAGGTGGGACTCATCATCATCATCATCATCTTACTTGTCAAATTGATTTATACCGTCAATCTATGCGACCACTACATCTGCTCGACTTGTCAAGCAAAACCCCATTTGAAGCGAATGAAAATTCTCGAACCAGGAGAAAAGCAAGATGCTTGGAAAAGCTCGTTGAATAAAATATTCACTTCCCCATACCTCGACAGGTTCGGTGCAACTTCCGAATGCAAAGGCACGGGCCCATCACTTTCCACCAACACCGCCGGGTAATTTCACACCATTTTCAAATTCAATGCGGCGAAAAACTGCACCTCAACCTGAACTTTTCCATTCGAAGTTCGATGAAAAACTCTCCACCTGTTCCCATCCCTTCCGTGTCCACCTGCGCAGCGGAACGTTTGCAATGGATTTCGATTTCGACTCTATTGATGTCAAACCAGAGATGAGATATCTGTCACAGAACAACGACACGTGTAGACACAGTTTTCACGGTGCATCGGGAGGCTGAAGAGTTTGGTGGGCGGTGCATGGAAACATACTTTCCAACATGGATTCACAGTCCCAAAAACAAACTAAGCAATCACATCGAAAACCACTCTTGGTCTCTTTTTCATGCACAACGTCGAGAACTACATGCTTGTTCATTCAAAAATTCACTCAGGCGCAGCGTTGCGATGTATAGATAGTTGTTAGTTTATTTTCTAAAGGGCCATGAATGCGGCATGCGTTAGGGAAATATGCAACTAAAAATATTGCATATTGCATGTGCGGCATTTTGCATGCAGTTTCCATAATTGATCTTGTTTTGTTCAACTACCGTTTCATAGAGGGTGAAATTTTCTTTTTTAAATCGGTTGTATGTAAGGAAACAATTTAGAAACCCCTAGCAAACGACCATTATTTTCCATCATACTTTGAAACTCGATGTACACAATAAAGTTGCATCATATTTCTTCGGTAATAAATAAAAATGGCAACATCCGAACACATTGACAAAGGCACTTGACATAGGTCTCTAACAAAATGCTTCGCAATTGCCTCCTGCGTTTTATTAAAAAATTTTCATCGACACGTGTTGTGCCACAACATTCATTTCCCAGGGGATTACAATGCATTCATCATGTTGCATTCATCTGTGAGAAATGTGGGAGTAGAGCACATTTCGATATGTCGAATCTATTCTGAATTTTCGATTTGGATACTCTCCGACCATCCCATGGCGTTGATCTATTGCAGAGTGACAATAGCACCATTCGGGCTGAATCTACAGCATTTTGGCAAGGAGAAGATTCTTTTCCTAACGTTTTCTGTCGATGATCGAATTTGCTTTAGGAAGTGCACATAACACCACTTTACAGCTTACCTATTTTTTTTCAATAATAGATAAACTCATACTACGATCCTGCGTAGCTTTGTATGGGTTATTTTTCTAGGTTCCCTGACAGCTGCTCCATCAGTGTTGCATGTTATCTTTTGGCGCTGTTTTGTGCATCTCGTTTAAAATTTTGGAGATTTTCATTTTCTTCCCATGTTTCTCTCACAATCCCCAAAAGCGACTTCGCATAGAAAAGGATATAGTGAACTTTTTTAATTTCCGCAACTCTCTCGTAATTCATTACACAAATGGAAAGGAATGTGTCCTTGCGTACACTGACTTTCGTACAGCTATTTGTAAGACATAAATCATGCCATGCATTAACGAAAAACGCATGGTCAGCACTAGGAAGAGTTTCTGGCGTGACGGATCGGTTCAGCTGACTATGGTGGAGCGTGTCCTTCAGCAGCTTGGAGTGTTGTACTTCTTGCCGCACAACCTTGGACATAATGTTGCAAAGGGCTTTTTCCATAAAATTGTTAATTAGAATAAGGCGTGAAATGCTAAGTATGGGTTTTGGCTAACACTTATCAGTTTGTTCCTCCTTCGTTTAACGTGGCACAGTGATAGCACATGAACAGAATGACATCAAAGTGTCCAAAAACAACGCCACACACACACACACATACCCCTCGCCAGGAAACAAGAGTCCCGTCGGAATATTCAGAGTGAGAGTCTCTCCAGATGGATCTTGCTTCTTTTCAGTAGAATGCATAATTATTTTCATGGGGAGTTGGAGTAAAAGTTGGCGCTGCAGTTGGGCGACGGGCGCGTTAGCTTAGAACAAACGTGATTTGCCACGTACCGACCATTATGCAGATGCGGTAGGCAGATCCACCAACTTTGACGTCAGCCGGGAGTTGGCGCTGTCGTGCCGAAATTACTTAGCAACAGAAAATTAGCATTCAAGAAAAAAGAGGCTTCAGCGCGGAACAATGCAATATCTCTCTATACAGGTCGGTGGTGGAATCGGTTTGGTGCCAGCATAATTTCTGCTAGTGAAAGTGCTCTCTTCCATCAGACACATATCGATAGACATCGTATCACAATCTGCACAAAATCATGTCGCAAAATAAGCTGCAACGAAGCATGGAAGGCACGGAACAAATACCAAACAGGTGTCAGCATCCGATAGTATATAACCCTTCGAAAATAGTTGTGTCCCTTTCTCAGGTTCTTTTGTAGTGTTTCCTAGTGCCGTTTTCAACAAAAAAAACACAATTGAGTGGTTTGTTATTCTATGAGATTTGTTTCTTCATCTTTCCTTTCAATATGATGTTAGAGTATTATATCGCTATGTTAAGTGAATTATCCTCCTACATGTTAACAAGAAATAAATGTTGCATCTAATCCCTTAAGAAAAGTAACCTTGTAAGCGAACGGACTATTTCTGAGGATTAGTTTTGTTTGTAGTTCCTTTTTCTTTCCACTACTCTTCTGCCAAACTCGATTCCCTGTGATGGAAGGGACCAAGACGGGTCAAGGAGAATAGACCGATATCCGCAGGTGCCCGATTAGTAAGCAATTCCTTTCGATTCGATGGAGATGCAATCAAGCGCACGTTACCCTTCAATCATCCCCCGTGTGAGGTTAAATGGCACAGGTGAAAATTTAGGGATCGATGACGCCGATCGGACCAGTGAAGGAATTCGACATCGCTTCGAGCTCGTTTTGCAACGGTGACTTTCTTCTTGGTGAAGGGAACCACCAGCATACCAACGCTGTCCGGAATGTACCAACGCTTCAAAAACTTCCTCTTTTCCTTTTCGTCCTTGGCCATCGATTTGGACGAAGGTAGAAGACGATGGTTTTCAATAAGGAGATGCTGCCTTAGGCCGGTTAAGCGACGAACAATGCGTAGATAAATTCATATATTATTCCCTCACCGTCACTTTTCTTGCAGGGAAGGTTTTCCTATTTCCATTTTCTTGCAAACAAGGTCACAGGGTATGCTGAACACTCACATTTTTTTGCTTAACTGCGTGGAGGATATCGAGCTGTTTGGCAATTTCTTATTTGCCTAACCATTTTTCAATGTTTCACCTAAGAAATGGAAGGAACAAAAAAGTCACGCGACAGTAACCTTGAAACAAAAATTGAATTTTTCCAACAGCCTTAGTCATGGTTCAGCCGCCATTTCCGATGGATGACAAAACTTGGATGAACCCACGCAAGTCCACAGGGCAGGGATAGCTGGTTAAGTGTTCAGTGATAAATTGAAAATTTTGCCATCAGCATCGTAAGGACCCCTTTTATCTTGTCTACCTGCCTGGCAAAGCCTTCAGTAGCTTTGGTTCAGACTTTCAGAGGCGACGTCTGGAAAATTTTGTATGAAAAAAACCTTCCAAGAATATAGCGACAGAATCAAAGGCCAGGTGTGTCTGCAAGCTGGCAGAAAGGCATAGTAAAATGTAATTTAAGATTAGGTTGTTGAAACCAAAAACCGGATAAGATAATTCAGGTGGAGGCTTGGTGAAAACTTTTCGTCGTCCGATGGTAGAGAGATGATCCGAATTTGTGGGGACGTAATAGATTCAAGAATATTACCTCCGTAGTCGTACTGTCGTTGCTGGATCAGTGTGCGGGACGATAACAAATTTCGTGGCTGATACAGAAAGCTTTACGGCTCAGATAGCTTCGCACCGAAAGACAAAGAGTTAAAAAGTGTCTAAGTGTCTATGTGGGCAGGTGTCAAGGATCTGGAATTAAAGGAGCTTTCAGAAAAAGCATGAAAATGTAAAAAGTAAACCTTTAAGTTTTTCAAAGAAAGTTCCAGACAATTGATATGGAAATTATATTGAGTGAGGAAGAAAAATTCATCTCTCCTGTACTTCTCACCAAAAAGCAAAATTGTTCAAATCCTTATTTCACACAATTTAGAAGTATAAACGCCGGATAGAAAATCGGCCCATGAGCTCAACATTCGGACGGCTTGGGTTCAAACCCCATCTGAGAAGAAGAAGTACATTTCTTAAACTATTTTGTCCACAATAAACAAATATAGATGCGTAAGTTATTCTGCCTTACACAGCGTAAGCTTTCCGTGGCAAAATGCACCTCCTCTTTTTCAACAACTTTAACACCTGGTGGTTAAATAAGGTTGATCTCGTACTGGGTTTTACTGTTGTATATGTGGAAAGATTTTGATCCTTTGTCGGGAGAAAATCACATCACATCGGAACGCTGGCTCTCGTTTGTTACCACAAGGCAAAGATTCCATCCATTTCCTTTTCTGATGATGCTGAGGGATGCTGTGTGAACGGTTTAAGCCGCCAGCAGATGCACTTGCTCGTAATCCTCGTAGGAGAATGCAGGAAACTGTTTGCGTATCGGATGAGCTTGCAATGCTAACAATGCTGTTTTAGTTTTACAGTGAAGTGATTAGCAGATCTGGTATTGAAGGAGCAGAAAAGCAGAAATAGAGGTTAACTAGTTCTAGTGTACAATTAAAAATATATTGCTTAACATAGTTCAACAAACTTCAACGAAACAGGGTCGTCAAATAAAAAAATCGTCGAATTTTGGTTTCTCTAAACCTTTCCTTATTATTACGTATCGTGGCTAAAAACATGACAAACCAAACCACTTCTATCGATTGACATCACATAATATTTTACTTTACTTTACTTTACCTTCACCAAACACCCGTTGATTGTGCTTATATGTCCTCCACCAACCATTTGCGACTTCCACCAGTAGTACGTACATCAATAAACATAATTAACGTCATGTTGGCACATAAATTAGAACTCCTGGGCATGTAAACAAGGTCCTATCGCCAAACACCGATGGCTAAACATATGCACTTTTGCCAAAACTGGAGGCGGCGGAGTTGCGGCGTGACGTAAAATAAATTACTAACGTATCCCGAACTCGATATTCTCAGGTCGATTGCATTCCGCAGTAGCCAACAATCGATTGACCTCGAATCTCTTTCCGGTCCCACAATATGGAGAACACAATAGACGAGCCAATTGTCATCGGAGAGGTAATTGCTAATCTGTGTCAGTTTCGGGAAGCCGGGGAATGAGTCAGGGGATACCGCATCCAATATGTAACCAATTTCTGCAATCCGATCTTAGCTAGGTCTATCGAGGATGAGGACAAGTGTTTCTGTTCGAGGGATTCCGGTCGATTGTAAGGAATAGGAACTTTGCCTAGAAGTGCTTGTTCTACCGGGTATTTAATCATATACGTTCAATAGCACCGAAGTCATTCTGGGTACATTTATACAATTTATTAAAAAGTAATTATATTCTATTCGAACTACTTCTTCATGGCTTTCGATATTCATCTTCGAACACCAATTCCCTTGCGAGTCTCCCGAATGCAGAAAGCAATCAGTATCCATGAATACTATTCTTACAAGCTTATAGCTTTTCCTCGCATATTCCCAACGTCACTTAAGGAAAACGTTTCGTCTTCCAACTCAAAAATGCATCAGATGATTGTGAAATACTGTCTTCAGGGTGCATGAAGATCGTTTTCTTCGTCAACTGGGCTCTTCAAATAGGGAAAACCTAGTGCAACTGCTTACGAATCCGCATCTCCGATCTGAAGTGTTCCGATGCAACGTTACCATTGGCGTGTATTTATTTTTTCTTTTATTTCTTTCAGGTCTTTTTTCTTGTGGACTCGTTTTGCTTTCCTCTCGGGAGACAAAAGAGGAACATTGGAGAAAATAAAATCTCCCAACTAACACGAACGAAACCAGAGGTCATTGAACGACATTTTGCGAACTGTTACTTGCCACCATTCCTTAAGCTTTCGCAACTACTTTCAGAATAAATTTTCATTAGACGACCCTCTTCAACCAGGATGACACAAGGGGAACAATGCAAGAGAGGCGACCGGCCTGAGGTGGTCGCTCAAGCAAGGGCAATATACTTCTCCCAACACCATACTACTGTGCCGTTGCTTTCACTCTCTAGAATGTGGGACCCGATGAAGTGGTACTTTTGCAATTTTACGCGAATGACGATTCCGGATGCACCCGGCTGGAGATGGTGCGGAATTTTTAGATTACGATATTAGATGAAAAGTTTCACGTGTGGTACGAGATATGTCACGTTTTTCTTCCCGACAACTAGATGGAAAGCTACCATTGAATGTGTTAAATTTGTCCCATACCACTTGAACAAAGTTGTGAAACTAGTTCGCATTGAGTTTAAAAGGAGGCTTCTACTAAAATTAATGACTATGAAGTGCTCAAAAAACATCGTCGAACCGATTTGAACACAATTTGAATCAAAACCCATTAGCAACTTTCTAGCATTTATTCAACAATCGGCTACAGAAATACACCGTGCAAGGCTTGTGCAGCCTTGAAGAAAGTGCATCCAATTAACTCTTGCCTCAGAGTGATTTTTAAGCGGAAGGAAATAATGGGAAAAGTTCTGAAGATGCCATTGTGAAGGTCAGTGCAACGACGCAAGAGGCCTAAAAATCCCGCCACCGATGGGATCAGATAAACCGAGTTGTAACTAGTTTAAAGTTTTTCAACCATATTTTCCAGCACGACTTTGGTTTACATGTGACAGAGTTTCCTCGCCTACATAGCTTTACCAAACCCCAACGCAAACACCTTCGACCGCATGTGCTGAAGGTTCGGGTCGAGAAATTAGGGATCTCAGTGTGAAACCCGGTGTGAAACCCGGTCTCATAAGTACACGTTTAGATTTCCCCCTTTTTCTTTCACAAAACAAAAAATTCGTCCTTGCTACGTGCTGGTGCGACCTTTCACCTAAATTAAAGACCTCCCAGCAGAAATGGTTTCCATATGGTGCTCGATGTTGGTGTAATGTTCCACATTGCTTCCACAGGTTTGGAGAAGGTTTCCTGGATCCGTGCATCAACTACGCTGGAGTGGTTGAGGTCCATGCCTTTGCTCGGGTTACCAAGTGGCTGGTTGAAAATTTACCTAAGGTGAGAAGCGGTCCATCTTACAGTCGGGATTGTACTTCTCCCACCTCCCAGCTGTGGGGGGGTTGCCGAGCGGTGTTTGGTATGGCGTTTCTGCTACGTAGTGACCTCGGCAGTGATTTCTTTTCTCTTTTCGCCATAGGCTGTTTAAACACCTGGGCGATAGGTTGGAACATGGACGTTAAACTTTTCCTTGTCTGTTCTGTTGCAAGGGCTTAACAAATGCGAAGCGAAACTCAGAATTCCAGTCGCGTAGCGCCTTTCGAATCGTCAGCAATGTTCTCGCCGGCAGCTGTGGTTAATGGGAAATGTCACATCCCACGGCTAGTAATTAGAGAAACGACGCACGAAAGCAGTAACGTGATTCCGGGTCTTGCCCGGGTGACCGAAGAGTTTCCAGATGCTATGGAGGTTGTGTTTCAGGTATTCTGTACTTTTATTTATAAGATTCTCTTGATAAATTTTGTACTGTGTAAGTTTCGTTTGATTTTAAGGTTGGTTTTGTTTAAGAAATTGTGTATTTTGTTTGTTTTAAATTGACCTATTTTGTTTTGACCAATAATGCTTAACATTTCTAGGTTCCTGTTAATCTCCTGAACGCTGTTGCAAAGTGTGGACTTCCTTAAGGTATTTAATAAAGCTTCACAAAATGGTTAACTAATCTTCCGATAAGTACCTTGTTTCCAACCTCTTGATCAAATTTCATGACTAAAACCAAAGCGGAGTTGTTTTCATGGTAGGACATCGTTAACGTCTTCATATAAAACTGAATCCATTGATAAAACGCACACTGAACCGTTTGATCGTTGATTGTATTGATTTGCGGCGTTGCTTACGCAATGCACAGTAAACCGATCAACTCACCCCATCGCAACCAGAAGTGTGAATGCAGGCTATATCGTTCCTTAAAGAAAGCGGCTTACGCTGTTGGGGATAGACATAGTCGCAATAGAAGTGGGTGCATCTGCTGCTTCACGCGTAGTCTAAACCATAGTCAACAATCTGACCCGAACAGGATGTAATTGAAATAAACCCATCGTCTTAAGAGATTAACGTCGTAAACAGTTGCTTGCAGAGACCTGCTTTCTGACACCCTAGGAGACTTTCTGTCGTTCCTTGGTCTTCTAGAGCCATGCTACATGGAAAGACACCCATGCACTCGTCCACATCAGCCGTATCGAATGGATGAAGCTCCGATAGCTACTGAATAAATAATTCCACTGAGACACGATAGTGGGAGTGCGAAATAGTACGCCATCAGGCTCGGGTAAGCGTGCGCTGAACTAAGATACTTGCATCTTGCAACGGACTATCGCTTCTTCATATTAGGCTAATTTCTTTCCTGGCTGCTAAAGGCGAATAGAACTGAGTTCGTATGGATGCACGCTGCTGAACCGGTGCTCATAAAGTAGCGCTTCCGATGTTCCTTGCAAAATCGTTGCCGAGGGTTTCCCTTCCTTGCGGATACACATACACCCCCTTTTCTGGTTGGATATAATTATTGGAGCGTACAGACATAATTCTTGGCGCTTAATCTTACGCACTCATAAAGTGTGATTTATTTGAACCCGCTTGTCCGTGTCCTTTAGCCCTACGTTGTCTATTCCGCAAGCTACCGAAATAAGATCGCATTCCGCTTGTAGCATGGCAAAGAGATTGTTACATGTTTAATAACTAGTTTGTGATGGGTAGTATCTTGAATTTGTTGTGATGCTTACAAACTTGATTTTCAAAATTTTAAATTACTTGATTCACAGGATTGTTTTCAGAGTAATATTTTGATTCAAGAACAACTCAATTCACCGATCATTTTCAGCGTCTTGTGGTCATATAAATATTAGAACCACTTACAATCAACGACTACAGCAAGAGAAAATAGTTCTTTTCTCGCCTAAACCACCGTTAAAAAAATGATTTAATCTCCGCAAGACTCCACAACGACACAAAGGTTGTACGGCTTCCACAGTCCACCAAGTCCACCAATGTCCTAATGGGGATAATTATCTCTAACGATCTACAATTTCGTACGACATTCGGTGCCAAAGCATAGCCGTAATTACCAACCCTTCGGTGGAAGCGGTTGGCAGATAGGAAAGTGTTTAATTTCGCACTAAATAGACTCATCCACAGGAAAGTGAAGAGTGTACTTCCCATTCCAGGAGGCGCTTTTTAGTTGCACCAAGTTTGGGAAGAATAGTACTCCTTTTTGCGAAGGAAACTGGCGGTTTGTAGAGAGTGTATTCTCCGAAATTGGCTGAAAAGAAATGCAGCACTTTTCACTATGAAAAGAAATACAGCACTTTTCAATTTCTCTGTTAAGTCTTGTTTATTTGCAGTTGGAAGAAGTTAAGCTACAAGTTCTTGAAGTACATACTTTATATGTTAATTTTACTATCCATCATAAATCACACCATTTTTTTCAATCAAATACTTTTATTAAATGTGAAACATTTCAGCGCCAAGGAATTGTTCACTTCACTTGGAACAAAATTTTACAAGCTCTTACACCACAAATCCTGAGAACGGATACAAAATGCTGATTTTATTAAGAAGTTTTCATCCCCACCTGTTCGTGCCATTTGACTCAGGAAAAGTATTCGGGACGAGCAGCGAGTAACGTCGAAACCTCATTATAATTTAATTTAATCAAAATCCTTCCTCGCCAGAAGGACAGCAAGCAGCATTGCTACGAGAAATAAAATTTCTTGACGCATGAAAAGGTAACCAAGTTGAGACTGTCACCGGTTTGTGCAACGAAAACTTTTAAAGGGGATTGGAGTCAATAAAGTTTTGCTTGTTCCCGACACATTTGTCTCTATTTATGACAGCTGAAACAGAACGCAATACACTGCCCTGTTACTGTTCAATTACATATTCCAAATCTCGAGCTCTTAGCAGAATTCATGTCACAAATTAAAATTACTTTACATATTGTTACTGAACGTTGGTGTAAGAAACCAAGACAAAGTAATGCCTCAACCTTACCGCATCAAACGCTGTACCTAAGATTTATACGAGAATATTTATAACTCCCACCCCGCGCCCGGTTACCGAATCCGTGCAAGAGCATTGTGTGAGGAAATTATTTATTGGATTTGTTGCTCCTTCCGCCCCATGAAGATGATGCTGCCCAAGCGGATGGTGTAGCAGCTACATCCGAAACAGCACACCCACTTAATAGGACTTTCTACGTAAACGTTGATTAGATGGAACATTTGATGGAACCATAATTCAAACTGATTAATGCGTAAACTTTTTGCAAACCAAAACATTCTCCACCAAACGAAACGATCAAAAAGGTAATTAGTGAGTCGATAGATTTAAATTGAAACGTTTTGCTAGCAAGCGCAGAAGGCAGCTAATGAAAACAAAACTTGACGCGAAACCATTGACGTAATGCGATACGATATTTTTTCAATTTCAACCATAAAAGTGTTTTAAGAAAGTGGAAATCTTTTATGTGTTATTTATTATGCGAGGCAGAAACGGCCTGGAACAGTTTAATAATTATGAAGATAAATTTGACAAAGTTACAGAACGACTCATGATCTAAACATCCTGTACATGTATGCTTTTGATTTCAATGTTAATGAGTGAACTCAAGTAGATGTTACATTTGCTCTACAGCTTCAAGTGCGTCGTGCAGCAAAAATCAAATCAAACGACCTAAATCACCCTTGTTCCAATGATGATGCTTACGATGCGCTGCTGTTCCTGACCGAGAGCCGGTATTGTGTCTCAGCGTAAAGGTTCATGCTGGTGACATGTAATAAAATGTTCGTTTGTGCCCGCACCGGCCGGAAAGGTTTTGTAGTACCCGTTTTTAATTATTAATTTATTCATACGAATGTTTCCTGCTGGTCAAGTCCGGTCTGGTTTATCCGGGTTGTCATTTCTTCTGAAATGCACCGTTTCTGTTTTTTTTTGCAGACGGACCAGCCCCTCTTCGGAATGCTTTGCCTTTAAATTCCTTTATAGAAGGATTCATGCAAGTGGTCGCCAGGAGCGACGTCAAGCCAACCGTCGTATCACGTACAAATGTCCGGGAATGGGATGAGCAGGCCAAAGACCGGACCCGTTTCATCCATCGTTCCGGAACCGGCTTTTGCCGAACCGAAAAAGGACCGGGAACCCGTGGCCGTGATGACGGCGGGACTACAGGCCTTGGTTTGTGCTCTAGTCCGATCTAATTGCATACCACCGTGTGCCCGGGAAAAGCCGCAAAGGCACATCCAGGGCAGGCGAAACTTTTTGCTACACACACCCTTTGAGTACCAGCATCCTTACTATCCCTTCTCGGTGTCGCACCTTCCTGGCCGTGAGTACCCTTAGCTACTTCATTTCAATTGCAATACCGAAGCGAATGATGTTGCTATGAAATATCGGTCTTATTCATCTCTTTGGCCTGGCAGATACTTAATGTGGCGCTCGTTAGTATGTATCTCTACCTCAGGTCGAAAGGATTTTTCTTGCACCAATTGCTATTTTTGTTATGCTTCTCTTTGCTTCACTCGTAAATGACCGGCAGCAACGGCCGACTCAATATTCAAATACTGACTCATCCGACGAATCCGGGAGATGGTTTACATTCGAAGCAATTTCGAATTCGACCAGCGTACCTCTCCAATAAGTATCTGAACCAGGAGGTGAGGCGACCGGGATGGACCAGCTGAATTCCTCCTGAATGAAAGAAATGTTTTCCATCTAGGACATAATGTTTCTTTCTAGTGCTCTTTTGCATTTCAAGTGCCTTGCATTCTAGTCTTATTTAATTTCAAACGTAATTGCCGTATTGAAAGCATGCAAATCGGTATGGAATGAGTTCTTACAAGTACTAACATTCTTTTCAATCAAGAATGACTGACCTACAGTTTCATATTAGTTTTATTGCAAGTAACATATGGAAGAAGAAAGAAAATATTTGAAATTTATGTTCAATTCCACAGCGAAATCTAAGTTTTCATGATCGAACGATATGCTGAGGTAAATTGGTTTTGGCCCGTTTGTTTTACGATTTACATAGGGAACATAAGCTCGTAAGCTCTTGCCAAGAGTACAGTCAATGTAACGTAATAATATAAACGTTTAACTTTCTGCTAGAGCGATATGTTTTGTGAATTTCAACCTAAACTACAGATATTTTATATCATGGTTTGGTAATTTGTGTTTTGTTTTAAGAATCTGTAAAGCTTCATTGACCAAATACAAGCGCAAGGCTCCGCGGTGAGAAATTTTGCAATCTAATTTTCCAATACACGACTATCTAAAAGCTGTTTAAAAGTTGAATGCAACATATGGGATACACGAAAAAAACTCACCCCATTCACCTTTTTGTTTGCTCGCAGTTGGTTTTCCAACCCATTTACTAGATCCTTCGATTTTTGAATTTGTTGCCGGATGTAGTGGAAGCACGATGGAAACTATTTTGCTGACTTTGCTCATTGTTTTGCGTCTCTCTCATAGCCCTTCGAGCACCAATAATGTGAACATGTGCTTTTCCACTTCTCATACACGAGTCGCGGTGATAGAGAAAGGAAAAAGAAATTTCATTGGCAAAACACATATGTAGATAGTAACGCTCCATAAAGTCAATTCCAGGCGAGCATCGCAGCACGATTTGCACGAGGTGTGAAACAAGTAATACGTGGTGTAAATAATCCGACAGCTGGCTTAGAGTAACCACTTGCGGTTTGGCGGGGGTGAACAGAAAATAGATTTTCCGGATGTCCCGCTCCTCAATACATTTTGCAATTTTTAGTCCAACCACCGGAAAGCCATTGGCAAAATGTGCGATTCGATCGATGTTCGAATATCGAGCTGTGATATTTGCCCCCGGGACACGTTCATTGGAGTGAAAGGTTAAAATTTATCGTCACAAAATAAATTCCTTGTGGTTTTCATACATTTTTTAAGAGGTATTATTTTTTATATTTAGGAATATTCAATATCTGGTTCTATTCAATCAGAAATACTCGTCGTGGTTATTTTATTCACATTATTGATTCAATTAATTTTCCTTTTGCACATTTGTTTCAATTTTTTCTTTCCATTTTTCAACCATCAATGTAAGTATTATGTTCTCACCAAACCCAAAAAACTACTTAAAACAAATCGGTCCCACACTGGAGCATTTCCATTAACTGATGTAAGTTTATTACGTTCGAAGAAGTATGCATTGTTGAGAAAACCTCAACAATAAATGATTTCACCCATTCGATCTCTTTCCTCTCCAAAACACCCCAAAAAATGTTACCTTCAATCCCGTCTTAGTTGCTTCTTTCCTTCGAAGCATTGGATGATCGATGGTTTTCAATTTAATTCTTTTTAATGTGTAAAACACACGCTCGGTCCATCGTGATTGATGAACGAAGTGGAGCACGGGTGCCACTTCGTTTGATGAGGGTTCAAAGCAAACTAAACCCCTTAACTTCTACATCAATCGAATGCGCATTACCAGATCGGAGCAAAGTGTGTTGGAAGTAAGTTTAAGAAAGTGCCGATGAAAGTTTTTGGCAAGATAAATCAAAAGATACCTGAAGGGAGCAAATCTAATCAGTACAAAAAGAAGTACAAAACGAGCGTTCATCGAATGCGTTCAAATAGAAAAATGGATTCAAAACTGTCCATGACCTACTCTTTATTTAATGCTTCTAAATGCTAAAATTCAAAAATCAGCTTCAAGAACGCTAATCCTGCCAGACAATTAGACATCGGATCGATAAGACAGTAAAACGTCGCGGACATTCTTCGCTACCTGCCGAAAAATGAACCACTTAAACGCATCGGCATAAATCCCTCGGAAAATCGGCGCAGCCATTGCAGCCATATCGCTTTCAATAGTTTCCGCATGCATTTGCGGCATACCGTGGCACAATAAGGAAGCTCTAATAGGGACAGTCTCGTGCGAGCTATTTCGCCCATATTTGCAAACGAATCTCGCGTCGCTCATAAATCGTTCATTTCCATTTATTCAAATTTAAATGATCGAAAAACTCCATGTGCATGTGCATCGGGGGCAGGAATACCGCATCATGCCCGGAGGCATGATCGCATAGGTTGGTGAGCGAACAATTGTATGCTTAGTCTGGGCGATCGATAAACATTCAATGAATTCTGAAAAGGGTTGCATTAGAGGAGGTAGAATTATAAATAGATCCTTCCATCCTTCTGATGCACTCGCTTGTGGAACGAATACGGTCGCGGCGACCCGAAGCTAAAAGATTATTAGAATCAAACTAATAATAGCGACCCATCGATTGTCTTGGTTCGATAAATGATGGAAAGTTCCGATTACTAAGGGAACGCTTATGATGTAATCCGGAAAAGAAGTGGAAGAAAACAGTTTGGGATATATAGCCAATTCAGATAGTTACCCATAAAATTGAAAAACAAACTTTCTCGCGTAACTGAAATTGGTTTATGCATTCTTTAACATACATTGAAATTAACAACAGATCCCTTATTCGCTGTTGATTCAATCATATGTACAGAATATATGTTGAATTGTTTTATATTTATACATATTACATATAGATATATTTTCTTAAAAAAGTAATGAGAAGTCATTCAAATGGAAATAATCCCTCTCAAAATGTAATAAAAAGGTATTATATGCCATACTTCCTCAATGAAAATTCGTAGTAAGCTGCTACCGAAACAGAAGGGATAACTTTTTTGACCCATGTTAATCTATTTACATCTTTTTCTCATGCATACTCACACTCTGCTTTGTGAAAAATTAATCCACTATAACCAAGTGAATTAATTAATAGGCCAGTCACGTTTAATATGATCGAATGGCATAATATCTTTACCTTTGCTTCATCACAAAATGGATGAATCTTTACTTCAATCTATCAATAATTTGATTGTATTTAATAATTTTATGCAAATGGTGTTCTAGACGGTACTTTCAATCTACTATCTGATTTGATTATTTGATTTCGATTGGCTGGCTGTAGGATTATGATATGATGCAAGCAGAATCTAGTTAGTCCCATTTTAAATCTACTCGTTATCGAACTCTAAGAGCCATTTCATGTTATTGATATTGCATTTATGCTTTCCAGAAGTAGACTTTATTATAATGAGTTCGATTGAAGAAATTTCAACACAATTTCACATGTTATCTTTTTCCTTCTGTTTTTTATTTGAGCAGTAATCACGGAGTTAGGGTCAGACAGGGTAATAAAAATAATTGATCCTTTTAACAACTCTTGTTCTTTTTTTCCACTACCCGTACGATTAAACCGTTCACCAGGAAATAAAAATTACTGATTGATATTAATTATTTTCGCCGTTTCGTTTGTTTGTCTAACCGTGCATAAAATCGGTCTTTTTACATTGAATGAAATAGAAAAGATGTTTTGGCTCCGCGGGGGTCCGCGACAGCCGAGCGGTAGCGCCGGTTAGAAAATCGGCTCACGCCGGGGCTAACCACCTCGACGGCGTGGGTTCGAATCCCAACCGAGACCGGACCCTCCCCTGTACGAGAGGACTGACTATCCACGTACAACAGGGAAACAAGTCTCGTAAGCCCTTAACGGGGGCAGGCATGACCAAGAGGTCGTTACGCCAAGAAGAAGAACATGATTGAAAATGGGACATATTAAACGACATATTCAAATACATGAAAAGCAACCGCCAACGCCAAGTTTATGATAAGAAACGATCCGTTTTTGTCGTGCATCTTTACCGTTTCCAAGCAGGTGTTACTCAACATCGACCCCGCCGAAAAGCTTCTTGCGGCAGATTAATTTAAATCCTTTATTTTCAGCAGTCGGTATGCTTTCACATTTTCTGAAAACGTGCCGTGCTTTGTTCAACATGGGAAACCGGTACGTGCTTTGTTGGACAAAAAAGAAGAAGCCAACAAAAAATAAACTGATAAGAGGCAGCTCTGCAAAATAATGTGAAAACGTGCTACCATCTTCGGAGCATTTTTCTTCGCCTCCATTGGCACCCAATCCATCTACAGCGACGCCATTTCGGTAAGGCAACGTCAATATATGGGAAGCAACCTAGGCGTAGGCCATAAACAAATCCATATGGCGGTTTATTTTTCTTGAATTGTCTGCGCCACAAATTCGTGAAGACAACCTTTACCTTCTCAGTTTTTAAGTTGGCCAATAAAATAGAACATAAGGCAAACGGCACACAGGCAAGTACGTCGCTCGAAAGCTAGGTAAAAAGGTTTTGCTTTCAACGATGCTGGCTGAACACAAATCCGTGCTGGCTACAATTTATGAACACAAATAATAGCTTTGTCGGTTGAATTGAATTTCCCACGGAGTTGCTGTAGGTTCCTTCGGAGGGTGTGCGTACTCTACAAAAGGCACGACACATGTTGATAAAGTCACCCAATTTATTTGTTTGCAGAACGATTTTCCACGAGTGAACATATTAACCTCCTGAAAACAACTGTTCGGGTTAGCCTGGTTAATTTCCAAAGGGTCATTAAATCAGAACGACATGAAGAAGATCGATGAGTATCATGTAACCTAATAATGTTGTTTGTTTTAATTAGAACAATGATATGTGACTTTGAACCAGTTCTCTCGTCACATTAGCGGTGTAAGATTTGATCGTATCGGTCAATGATTCACCGTAGATATTTTCATATTCCATACTTTATCTTTTATATGAAAAGTCATTTTATACGACTATCTAATCTTTTTGTTAAAATTAGAGAACAGGCAATTGTCTTCAATATTACTTTACCGATTTCTTAAATGTTATTATCACTGTGAATAACAGTATCGTAGACAGAAAAATCAGTTCACTTGACTTCTTGAATAACTAGAGTTACTCTTGGAAGGTCGCCTGTGTACAATCTGTGTACAGGTTTAGTAGCCTCCACAATGAACCGATCCATTCAAAGCAAGTGTGGACCAGGGTTTATGTTAGGCACTCAGCCTTTTTTGCTGCCCTCTCAGCTGCGATATTCCTCCCCAGCTGAAGCCGAAACCTCGACAACCGAATGCGCCGACGCATGTGACCGATATTTTGACGGCTCGCCACGCCAGAACTTCAAACCATCTTGGCACGGGCGGCTGTCGGCCATTGCCACCGAAACGCAGCCGTCAGTCTTCGGGCGTTCGTGCTTCCTGCATGAGTCTGGATCCGTGAGTGTGCCGTCGTTCCGGGGTGGCTCGCCAACATCCGTGTGGCCCAAAGAGGCAGAGAGGCGTCGCGCGGAACGCTAGCGGTGGTGAGTGGTGTTAGGCCCTACCCAAGAGGAGATGGGGTAGATTGAAGGGCCAGGTGCATTTGTTTGTGTTTTTAGTAGGCTCGAGTAGGTCCTGTACACCAATAAGTGCAGGCCCTAGTTTACATTGGTGTGCGCATTATGAATGGTAGGAATATCAGTGCGTATAGAAACAAATCATAACAAGTGTGTGAAAATCTCGGAAAATACGGACCATCTTTTGATCGTCCGAGAATGGTTGTTCGCAACTGCAAGTAAAAGCTCCAAAAGTTCAACAACGAGATGTAAAGTGACAGCGTGTTCCAAGGAGTCTTGCAACACTTACCGGGTGGCAGTGTATAGTGTGTCTAGGTGTGTGTATATTTGGTGCATTTGTAACACAAACCTTTGAAAGGTTTTGCATGTGCTGAGCGAAAACAAAACCGAAACTAAATTGAAAAAGAAAACACGTCCCTCCTTGCCTCGAAGCAACGCAAAGAGGGCTCTTACGATGGATCGTTTTGTGCCCGGACGTTCTACTGCATAAACCTACACACATGTACCGTTTGGAAAAGCAGATGGAAGACTTGTGAAAACATTATCAATTCTTCTGAAAACGGGAAACAAGAAAGCATGATGTGGTGAGGTTTGTAATTTCGACAACGGAAAATTCTTTTCGGTAGTGGAACTGTTGTAGTGAAAAACAGTTGTGACTGTGTGAGTGAACATAGTGAAACAAATGTGACCCAGAATTCTTTATGCTCCAACGCTGGGGATGGCCGAGAAGAGCGGCAGAGAGAGAAAGAGAGAGAAAGTCAACGGAAAAGCCATCCGTTGGATGTGTTTGTGAGAGAGGACTTTCTCATTTCAGTTGGTATTGAAAGCCTCGATTCCTCTTCTCTTCGGCGAGTGCAATTTTGTTTTCTTTCTCATCCACTGCTCTCCGGTTTTCCCTGGTGATGCTGAAACATCCGTCAGCGGAGCACACCCGTGGAAAAGTTTTGCCAGCTGCTGAAAATTGGATGTGACATTTCACCGATAACGAGTTATCGTCCGCGGAGCGTAACCAGGCATCAATCCTTTTTTGCTACTTCCGTAGATATATTTTTCTAATCCCAACGTATCCTAACCGGTTCGCATCCGTGTATGTATTTGTTTGCGCTTTTACATGTTAGTATGCGAGGATGTAGTAAGTGTGCTGCCTCATGTACGGGAAAATGTTCAAGTGAAATTTAAAATGTAATGAAACGTCAACTCGAAGCTCATCACTAACTCAGAAAGGCAGAAGCTATATTTATTTCAGTGCATCAAACTACATAATAAATTGTGTAGTTCGCTCTCTAATTGTTGCCAGAGGTTACGTTGAGAGTTGTCATATTTTCACGTTGCTCGTGGTGCTCCCCGATGCATCGGTTCAATTTTCTTTAAGAAAAATAACTATTAAAATAAGTGGTAAAGTTATTTGCAAACACAAAACTCTTGTTTCATACTTGATAAAGTGCAATGCACACCCCATAACTTCTAAACTAAATATACACCAAACTCTCTTCACCATAGGTGTAACGATAAATAAATAATCTAGTGCATTTATTGAATGTTTATTGTCTGGAGAAACGTCACAACGGTGAAACGGTGTTATTGGACAAAAGATACTAAGCTCATTTGTGTGAGAGTATTTTGCTGCCAGAAGTGTAGATTATTTTCCGATTGGAAAAACCCTTGCATTATATCGGTGTGATGGACCGTCGTTGCACTTTTGGGTGGATTGAAAGGTGTGTTTACTATTTCCCTTTCGATTTAAAGGGTTGTTTCATCTCTCCGATGACTTATTAGCGATCAGCGAGGGAATATGTAAGTGGAAAGTGCTACGTTGAAAATATGATATGATAACAACAAAAAGCATGTGAATGGATTACTCGTTTCAAGCCGTCATCAAGTTTACTACAACAGATAAATTTGAGGTAAGTATATAAGCTCAACTTTAAGGTTTCTCATATTTTTTTTTTCATTATCAAACAGTTCTTTACCAATACGCCTTGATGACCAATATTACATGAAATCAGGGTTCACACATGTGTTGCAGCCATCATTATCAGCTGCTTAAATATTGTCTCTAGTTTCGCTTTTTGGAACCATCCATGTTACATTTCCATAAACCCTCGGTAGCAGCTACTCCAGCAAACAACAACACGTTCTTCTTATGTGCTCGAAACGATGTTTGCCTTGGCGATAAGCTAAAACCCCCGTGCCCGTTAGTGATGCAACTGCTTAGCTCCGACGGTTTTATGGCGCCGTGCATTTGCTTACTCACGCGAAACAGCATGCACGGCCCACTGGGGAAAAGGGCATGCATGCATGCATCAATATGTATCCCGCCGATCGAAAGCAAAGACGGGAAGAACAGCCTGGCTCTGGGGTGCGAGGTTTCCCCGGTAGATTTATTGCATGCTTAACCGTCACCTAGCATGAGCCGGTCGCAAGGAAGCGTGTTGTTAGTGGGCGGCAACACCACTAATGCGAAACCCAAACAACTTTGTCCCTTGTCCTTTGGTCGTGCCGGTTTGCCGTATTTTATCGCGATAGGAAACCGATAAAACTGTTATCCTGCAACCATTTGTCCACCGGTTGGGGAGGGTGCTGAACTTCCGCTGCGAGTTCTGATTTGGAGAGAGGGAAAACCAACACCTGCTGCTGGGGTATCGTATAAGAAAAATGAAACCACAACACGGAATTTATACAGATGGGTTGGATTTGAATCGGTCCGGGAAATTGTTGCGAACCTTTGTTGTTCTGATGTTTAAGCTTGTTTGGATTCAAGCGCTTGTTTGTAAGTTTTACGCATATTAATATTCAAATGCTATGCAAAGTGCTGATTTTCTAAGGATTTATTTCCAACCGTTAAGCATCTTATAATAAAAAATATATTTTTCTTGCATAAACACCGCTTCTTTAGAGTTTTCTTATTTCCGGAACTTAGAAGCGGCTGTGAACCTTACCGAAAGCATTATTCCTCATTTGAAGGTGGTCTGTCTAAACGAACCAGACTCCCCTAGTAATGGAATCTGAGCCTACAGCGAACTACGTACAGAAGCATTACCATAATGTATTACAAATATTTACCAACTTCTTGCTTTCCCCCGGCAATGGCTATTTAAATGCCCCAAAGTCGAAGCATGAACATACATTTTCAAAGCCTCCTTGAAAGAGTGAGAAAAAGAGAAGGATGAAAGTCATGTCCAGTCACCAAAACCAAAGCGTCGTATGCTCCGTACCGTCATGGAAACATTTTATGGTTGGGAAAACGTAGACTTTGTGCGGAAGTGTATATTTGTCGTGTACCTATAGCCCGCACTTTCTGTTGAAGCTTTTCGCCAGTTTTGTTTAATCCACCTACGTTTTGATTTCGTAAGACTTTTCTTCATACCATCATCCTGGCCTGAAGTGTATATATGTGTGGATGTATCTACATTGGAAGCTATTAGCTTTTCGGTGCGGAATAAACTATAGATGCTGCGTTTCGAATTAATGATTCAGCAAACCGCACCGCTAATTATGATGTCCGCAGGGAAAGCGGTACCTGGGAAAAAGAAATACCACCGAACCCAACCAACCAGCCCGAATCGTCAAACACCAGGCATAGGACTCGCGGTTATATTTGTTTGCGAGTGTTGACTGACGGCAGCACTGGGCACAACATCTGCCAAACAGGCTTTGAACCATCAGTAAACATCAAACACTGTCGCTCGATAGGAGAACGCCTTGCCCTGAGTGATGACCAGGACCCGTTATAAAATTGTGTTTATTTTACGTTTGATTATGTTTGAAGTATGTCGTTTTAATCAAACTGATATCAAGATGATTTATTTGAAAAGAACTTGAATGCTAAGACCTTGGAAAAAAATCTTTGGACTTGCAGTAAGTGAGTGAATTCAGCATTTATAGCTATCCTGCTTCCTTCGGTTATTTCCAAACCGTACTTCCAATGTACGATTTAACGTTCACAATTCAACAAATAGCCATCATTAAAATAAGTGATTCCAACGAAACACGGTATGTCATTTCCGAACCAACCCATTTCATGTGTAATGAAACGCTCAGTAACGGTAATATCATGTTGAAGTTCCAAAGGTCGCAGGAAGACAGTACGACCTCAATTGCGTAACTCTGAGGTAGGTAGTGTTGTTTCATAAAAATGGTTGATGGGTCTCGAGTAAAAATTACCCAATTTGATTGCCCACAGCCTGTTTGTGGAACGATTTCGGTTGCATGTCGATGACATCGATTTTTGCAGGCAATAAGGATCGTTTGTGGTAAGGGAAGTTGATTGATTGTTCGTAATCATAGTTCTGAGATGCATGGTGTGAAGTAACCTTGTCGGTTGCAAACATGTTCAGCACATTTGAGCATTAATTGCATCATGTTTATCCATCAATTTACGAGCAGAATTCGCAAGTATACGAATTTCAATGCAATCATTCTTTGTCTGAATTGTGTTGCAAGTACGATGAAAGGATATGTCATAATACCAGGAACTTTTGTTTGTAACTGACTCAGTACTTTTTTAATAGTTTTCCATGATTCAATAAGTGTTTACATATTCGCTGGTCTGTGACTGATGGTTACGATTTTTTATTGTAAAGTAAAATCATGTCTACTTCAATATTTAAGATATCTTTTCTGCCAGACAGGTTTTGCTGAACCGAGGTATGCGTATACAATATTTTTTTCTATTAAATCACTTATGAGTAAATCGAAAACGAATTTCCTCTTTTAGATTCAAATCAACCAACTCATAAGATAACTTTCAATCTTTCTTTCCCATCGCTAGCGGTAAAAGAAAAACAGAGATTCTGATACTACCCGGTCCCAACGGTCCATAATTGGGCTCCAAATGCTCGGTACTACGATTAATCCGTTTTTTGTGCACCGCATCGAAATTAAGTGTCAAGCCAGCCCATATCGCGTTCCAATTTTCTCCGATCGCGCTCTTATCTATTGCGAGTTCGGGTCCAATGTCCATAGTAGCTTACCAGCAAAATCGAACGTTGAACGATGCAGTTCTGCCGGATGTTTGTGAATCCCTTCGTCCGCGTGCGTTTCACACTTTGGCAAGCGGATTTTCCGGACCGAAGCTTGAAGCTGGATGTGAATGCTACGACTCGTTCCGCTGAACCATGTGTGTGTGTTTGTGTGTGAACATATGTGGCTGCTGATGCTCGCTAATGGATCTGGACGTCCGAATGTAGAACGTACGGACATCTGGGATCAAGAGGTTTCCAAGTTCAGCTTTGTTCTCCATCAACCTTATCGATTCCCTGGCACACCTACGGTTGAGCACACGGTTGGTTGATGGCGAACAATTAAAGCAACAGGAGAAGCGATTTGACGTGCGATTTAATCATGGCAATACAATCAGCTGCACTACTGCGAAGCACACTCTTTTCATATGGTTAATTGATGTTTTTACACTCCTCCTCTAGCCAAAAAGTTCTCCCATGTTTCTAATATAAACGTAGCAAATAGCACTGTTCTTCATATGTAATAGCAACAGTTTCGTGCATGGCTTGACGAACATTTCCACCTTATATCGCTACCAACGTACTCGTAGGTTCCATTTAACTTTCATCCACCATTTTCTTCCAACAGTGGGAAAGTGGCACTTGACTTTTTTAACAAACACACCGAAATCCGGCTTAAGCCTCGCCCGCAATCTTACCATTGCACAGCCAAGATCCGAACTGGCGTGGAATAATATCGAGCACCTCCTCCCGGGCGGAAGTCCGAAGTCTTTCGACCCCTCCCACGATTCGCGGAATTCCGAATGAGGTTGAAAGGATAAATGAAGAATGAAGATATGAAGTTAACGTAGGTTGACACCTGGCTGAAGAAGTTGTGGCCATGAACGGGTCTTAGCATGAAATGTTAATCCCATTATTTCCGGGAAGCTGCCTCCACCAAGTGCTCATTATGTTTCATTCGCTACGGTGACGAATCGTCACCCGCCGGTTTTGATTACGGATGCGGATGCATGGGACGAATGGGTTGGAAGAGACACCAGAACGGCGTGGTACACTCCAGTCACGCTCTGGCAGCGATATGAGATGTATCTTAACGGTAACGTCCTCTTAGTGGTTTCGTCGAGAGTCCTCATTACGTAAGCAGACCAGATCTCTTAGTCTGCGTTTGTGGAAGGATGGAGAAATCTGGGTTGAAATGAGCCGTCAGTCTAGGCTTATCAGAGATGAGATAGTAAAATTATGAAGTATCCAAGCGTAATTTCATTGGATTAGTGTGGTTTTTATCGAGGATTGGTGGAAATGATATAGCAGAGTCATTTGCAGAGCAGGAAACAGGAAAAGGTAGAACCATAACCTAATCAGCGTTTAAAACAATTAAACCGATATTTTGATTAGCATTTTAAACAGCTTTAAAATTCACCTCATATCTGACATTTATGTTAGGTTGTTCTTAAAATTGTATAGCTAGCATTTACAAAACTTTCAAACGTTCAGAATCGCTCTACGTTAGGTTGGTCTTAAAAGTTGTTGTCGTTTAAACTTCAGAAAAATGTATTCAACTTTGACATTTTCGTCCAAGCAGCAAGCTATCTCTCAAATAAAAGGATTATTTCCCCCAACCACGGGTATGTGAGTTCAGCATCAAGTGCGCTAAGATGCTTAAGATGTGAATAAAATTTCAACCACATTTTAAACCGACCATATTCTACCAATTTAACGGATGCTTGTACGAGAGGCACATCCAACCAGCTGTCGCTAGCATAACTCGCACACAGCTCCTTCCTGCCAGCGAGGGTATTTTAATAAATTTAGCTTATCTCTCTAATGCCAGTGATTTATGCGACAAAATACAGCACCAAGAGCAAAAAAACCTCGAGTTGAAGCAACCTCTTGCCTGGGATGAGTTTTTATGTTAGCACTTCTGGTTTTCGTTCGTTTTGCTGATGTGGAACGATGTGGCAACATATTTATCGTATAGATAATTATAAACAACAGAGCAGTAAGATGGACTTGAGGAGATCACAGGGACGCATTACATTCGCTGCCATAAGTAAGAAAACGGAAAATAATACGAAACGGGTGTTAATGTTGCCTAGCTAAAACCGTTGACTGTTAAAGACAGTCTACACAGGTTTGCGGATCTAAAATCATGTTATCTTAAAACTTGATTCGATGAAATTATCCTCCAAATTGTTATGATAATGTTTTACCCAGAGAACCCAGAATAATCGATTGTGGCGGTCTTAAGAGAACAATATTTTGATAAGTTCTTGCTGCCACTGTCTTCCTACATTCTCTCAAGTTATTCCGAAAACCCACAAGATATGCCTCCCCGTTATCCTATCGCGCGTGTTTCGCTTTCGTTATCAGACACACGATAAAATTAACGGTAATGCTAGTGGTTTTCTTGCAAGCTATATTGCCAACCATAAAGCTTCATTAGCCTGTTTCCGATTGCGAATTAGATATGCAAAATTGATACAGCATCTCTATGGGTAGAAATTGTTACTTGCTGCTAGAAAGCCACGAAAACGTGCCGTGAGAGGAAAGCTTTATTTGTTTGAATTTTATTGATCTCTTTGAGTTCAGTTTAAATTAGTGACTAGTTTGATTTTACAATTATAGCCAATTCTTCTTAATCTACAGCACACCGCAACACCAAAATAAATACGGAATAAAGAATAGAATATGGCCGAGAAGAATGCAAAACAAATGTGAGGATAATAAACAAATAAACACCAAAACCTCACGTCCCTAGAACGTTTGTTGTTTCTAAAATCTCTATGTTTCAGCCAAAAATGCAACCAACACGAGGTAAACTGAGTGGAGGAAGTGGAACACTGAAACAATTCTCATGAATTAGTATACCCAGCTTCTCGTGCATTCAAGCTTCGAGTGCTCGCAAGACAGGATCTTCCGTAAAAAGGAATCCGCCTCTAAATGATAAGCCTCACAATCAACAAAGATAGCCTGTGTTCGGACAGTGTTTTGTAAAACTCAACACAACAATACATTACCGCATAGGGTAACAAACATTGATAGCACGCTGTACGAAAACTCAGCACGAGTAGTATTTTTGGGAAAGTTGCTGGGATAACCGAAAATCAAACACAAAAACCCAGGAACTTTTGCGAATGTACCGAAGGCCCTCGTGTTTTCTAGTGGTCTATGATGACTTCAGTTGAAGATATGTATACCATACATGTATCTGCAATGGGAAATACATTAAATCCGCTTTTCGCGTAATGCCAACGGCCCGGTTTCATTTTTCCAGGCCCGTTTTCTTTGTCCTACTCAGTTTTGTGTGTTGTTGTCATTTGTTGTCTTTCTGCTCTAACAGAATGTATGTAGAATGGTATGTAGAATTCAAAAAGCGTCCCCAAGAGATCCTCGGGTTGTAGGATTAAATGCCCTCGACGAAGGGAAAGAGTTTTCCGGGTGAGGTTTGCATATTACAGCACCGACGCGGGATGGCAATGTTACGGGGAAAGTGGTAGCACCCGGTCGGTGGCGGACATTCACGTGTACGCCGGACCAGTACACTAACCTGGCCCCGGGGAACAACGGATATTTTCCTGTTTGTAAAGTCCCCCGAGGAAAACGGGTACTCGCTCATCCTCGCCGGAAGGCTTGTTGTCCTCTTTCCTAGATCCCGTGGATGGAGTACGTAACGAGGAGAAAGGGCGCAAAAATGTGTCCCAACCCCCCGGGCGTGTCGGAACCTCGTCCTCCCCATTCAAAGCTTGAGATGGGCCAGCAGTACCGCACAACTCACCCGTGACGCCGAAGAAAATGAGTTGGCACATCACGAGACGTTTCGCTGGGCATGATCACGTGAACCCTATTATTGCCGTCATTCAATTTTCCCCTGGAAAGCTGTCTTCTTCGCTCGAGAGATCTCCATCTTCCATCCCAAAGCTCAGCACCGGCACCTACCCTACTCGTTTTCGGTTCTGTTGAAAGAAGCAAACAACAAAAACATAAAAATGGCGCGTGAGGATTCGAATTTTATCCCATTCTTTGCGTAGTGTGGCTTCTCCCATATTCTATTATTCGCATCCTGTCTGATATTTCCAAATTTTCTCAACAAGCAGTTTTATGGTTAATCACCTCATCCTCCCTGAAGTGAAAATGTGACCCTAGCCAGAACAGGAAAAAAACCCACATCAACACACCCAAAAAAATTGAAGCTTTCTCTTCACCTCGGATAAGCCACTCCAAACCCGGTCCCCTTCAAAACCCGCCGTTCACCACTTCTCATTGTTATCTACGTTTATTCTTTTTCTCATCCCGCCTCAAATCGCTCCACTCACTTTACCATGGACCATTCCGTTCGTTAGCGCTTGATGACGGTACGGCCCAAACAAAAACAATTTATCAAAACCGAAAATCTGCACGGATCACGAAATTACGATATTAATTTCGTTCGCTTTTCCACGGCCCGAGGTGGCTGTGCTAAGTTCTTTTGGTTGGCCGCACGTGAACCGCATGTTCGCGCGCACATGTAGAGATAAAAGATGGCGGGATCTGTGTGGAGATCGATTGGTAAGTTTATCTTCCCTTTATTCTCGGGGTGTTGGTTGTTGGTTGTTGAAAAACGGAAAACCACACGCAACCGGCGGTTTGGAAGGTTATATATTAATCTTTTGCTGCGTCGAATGTGTTTGCGTATTTTCTTCTTTGGCGCTACAGCCTTAGATTTTTTATAACCTTTCATACCCTAATTTGGATCGAAAACAAGTTTCGTATCACCTTAACCCTAGGCTACAATTAAGATATCCGGTTCGTCATTTGGCTTTTCGAAAGTGACCAAGAAATATCTTAATTTAGTTTTGTTTACTTTGTTTTTGTACTTTGCGGTTGAAGTAAAAACTAAGTTGTTCGCCTTACTCATTCCTCCAATCTAACGAAAGTGTGTAAGAAGTGCGAGCAGATTACGGAAGAAACTGCTTTCGCACCGCAGCCTCTTTACATAAGGTCTGACTTTTTAGAGGGTATGAAGTTGACTATCACAAAATGATGTTTGCTGTCCGTTCCGTAAGTCGGTGACTTCACTAACTGTTGGGGGTTGGTTGTGCTGCTTCACCATTTTATCACGTTCAGTGTAAAACTAAAGTACGCAGGCAGCTCATTACGAAGATTGTCATATAATCATCGCAACCCCAAAACTACCCCTAGTGTTCTGGCAAACTTACGGGAATGACATTCAGGCATTAAAAACCGCCAGACTGGGGCAGAAGAATGTCGTCCAGAGTAGTTGAGGGTGATTGTAGAGGTGCGCCACTTTTTGCGGTTCGGATGAAACTTCGTAAAAGACTTCCTACCAATTCAACGTTTTGCCTTACGGTACTTGTCTGGTTTTAATTGTTAGCTGTTTATATTTTTCAAAATTCAGGATTACATCCAAGTAGGAGTGGAATACTTAGAGACATTATAGACATGCAAACGATAGCTTGTAAGTTCAACGGAGGCTTGCTATTTGGTTATTGAACAGATTTTGCTCACTCATTTACTTCTATGAGTAGTTCTAGTCTGCTTCCTGTTTGATATTAAAGGATTCTTTTACTTATAGCGCTAATGAACGGAACAAAACACAATGAATTGATAAACTGTGTTGAAAACATCGGTCACACGTGTTCGTCTGGAACAGGTCGAACGAAATTACCATAAGGTGGACGAAAAAGGTCTATAAACGCTATCTGAAAAGAGTTACACAAGCTTTGCGTACTCGTAATGGACCTCAGATTCGTTTCGCAACCATTCCCCTTTTTGGCATGATGGTATCGCACACAATTGCGACAGGACGGGGGTTTTCCTTTTCTCGCCCTCAAACCGGAACGAAAACCTCCGGCTAGTGCTCAGCTATGCGTGCTCATCCATTAAACGATGGGCCTGCGAAAAGGCAACTCAAACGAATTGACATGATATGAGGCATTGAGTAATTGGATTAACTAGTTTACGAGCGATTCTTATCGGGAGGCCTGAGCAGTTGTCTTAGTTCCCTGCTGTAGAAGATTTGTGGCTTCCATTTCACCTGAGTTGTGCAGATCCTTTCGATTGATTATTTCTTCCAGAAGAATTCTTGACTACGTGCGGTACGCACTTGAATGGTCTGCAATTTGGCTTTGGTTCAACTTATGTCGATATCAAAGAGTTGCGAGTTATCTTGAAAATTTGAAAATAGAACATGTTTTCTGGAGACTTCTACTCTGTTTTTGGATATAACATGTTCAAATACTTTAGATTGTTGGCACAGAAGGCCTAGTTCTAAAACTGATTCGACGTAACATATGGACTGTAATGTAACTAAATGTTAGTCAAATTTTCAATGTGATAAAACTATTGTTGCATTCGCTCCTTGTTAAGTTAATCGTGCAAGTTTCGCTTTGTAACATTATATGAGTTTTGGAAACCATCACCCAGTTAATTCATACGATACTCCTTCTAATAAGAATTACTCAAAATAAGTGAGAATATTATGAAACCATACGATGCGTTCCTGTTATTAAAATGGGGAAGTTCAGCGCAAGGATCTCGCTTTCAACTTGTTCTTCGAAACTCCTCTGCCGGCTCAGCTTTGCCGCATATCATCGCTGTAGAGGATGCTTGCAGCCAACAGGACTTTCGCAACGGGAATCATACTTTCCCGGCTACTTGTGATATTTCAAAAGTTTTCCAAGTGCTCCAAAATTGTTATCCAAAGATTTTGCTCATCTCTGCGTTTCCGCTTCAGGGCGTCATGCCACAGATGATGGCAATATGGAATTGAAAGTCGTAAGATGATGATACGATACGGAGCGGTAGCATAAGGTATCCGAGATTTCACAGGCCACAATTGCCAATTGACAAAGAATTTGATGGTCGGAAAATCTTGGTGTCTGTGGTGCACACCATCTGCAGTTTTTTGCATGCCTAACGAAGAACGCTTTGCAATAAGTAAATTCCCTTTGCATACTGGCTATGTAGTTGCCAAATACATTTGATGAGTCTTCTGAACTGCAAAGAGTTTGAAGAAAAGTTTAAAAGGAATAGGAAAGATTTTCGTTACTATTTATCGAGTAACGAAATTCTTTCAAACTCACATTTCATTTCATATCCATAAGATCCTTTCAAATGAACTTGGCTATTAAAAGATACTTGTGGATTCTAAGAAATACTTAACAATGCGGCAAGGCATTAAATCAAAAGGAGGAATTTGGTCTATAGAAATGCGATTTATTATTGCTTTTCTTTCAAGATCAGGAAAAACTCGATGAAGCCAGTATAAAAGATGAGAGATTTATTAATAAAAATAAACGTCCGCCAACTGAAAGTTTCTGGCAAATGTCTTAAAATTATCTAAAAAGGGAGATCGAATAAAACAACCTCCATTCCCTCTGACCACATTCCACTCCACAGCTCGCTTCGAGAAGGCAACAAAATTCATCATCGAATGGATCAGAGCATTCGACCAAAAAACCTTCCGCAATGCATGAGAAGGGTCTCGGTGCGATCGCTTCATTTCAGAGGAGTGGGAATATTGAACATATAATTCAGCAGTTCAGTTGGTAGCTAACGAATCGCCTCTAATGCCGTTTCGCAAGGACACTATAACTAACGAACATTGCCAAAAATCATGAGTATCATCGGTTGGGATGCGAAGATAGCGCGCTTGCTCCAAAGATGGAACGCTTAAAGGGCTTCGCCTTAAAATTTAGACTACGTTTGCTGAATGGAGGTTTTGGTGACAACATTGAAAATCCATGGAATTTGGAATCCTTGCGGAACAGTTGTACCGAGGTCCTAGTCACCTATTTTGCCCATTTGTCCCAAGATGTAATTTGGGATTATCCATCGCAATACCTTGGACTGGGCCACATAACACGACAGAGAACAGCAGGGTAGCACGGTCGCTGACGTTCCTGCGTAGCAGAGAAAAGGTATAAAATTACATTCCGTATATCCGTGCCTATAACTCACGCCACCCCTATAATTCAGCCTCATACAAAGGATATTTTAATTGATTCAGGGATATCTCCTTGTTATTGTTGTCCCTTACCAATTAAGCAGCAAAGGAATCAATTTACCAATTCTCATCTATGATGTAGAAAAGATAACAGTATTGTCACACACCACCGAGCGAAGCTTCATTCATGATGGATCCATATTCACTTGCCCGAGCAAGGCTTCATTTCTTTTACATGCACTCACTTGGCGCATTGGACAAATTGGAATTTCATAGAAATCTCTTCTCCTTGACACGATTCTCCAGGGGACCGTTATTCTTTAACTGAACACTTTGTAAGACTTTTTTGTTGGTCTGGCATTTAAAAATATGAGCTAAATTAATGTTAATTTCAAGAAACAGCAAATCCGTCTTTCAAAGATTCCACTTCTTCTGAGATTAAAACTAAGAGCGTTAGACAATCTCCCCTTTTTGTCTAACGTGTAGTGGAATTGTAAGAAATCTACAAAGGGGGATCGTAGATTGCTTAAAATCCTACTACACATGTGATTTGACTATCTTCACACTCCCGAGACGTAGCATGAAGGCAAAAGCTCAGACATGCGTCCCTTGAAATTCTGAACGTTCTGCTTAGGCCCAGGTGAATTGGATCGGCTCGAATTTCACGATTCTTATCATTGTAGCAGGAATATAACTTCCTAGTGTTGATAAAAGGGTCCCTTGTTGGGAAAATTTTCAACGAGGTTGTATTTAGGAAATGTCCCTACAAAGCGTAGTATAGAGAAATACTCACAGGTTTCTAAGATTTATGTTTTATCTCGTTTGCAAATAGATTAGATGTTTATACAAGCCATTGTCTTTAGATCTTTGTCTTTAAAAATACTTTCATTTTGCACGGGACAATTAATGCAGCTCGTTTTTTGTTTTCTATTATTCCACAAACAAATCCACCCATTATAATTAAACCTCACAGTGCACATTGGAACATCACCCTTATCTGTCTTGGCCAGGTAGACTAAAGAGCAGCTTAGCAAACAAAAATCGTAGCCGTAAACAGTGTGCAACCTACCTTCCCTCTTAGCACCGTTTCCTCCGGGCACCGAACAACTCATGGATTCATTTGGTCACCTTACAAAAATATACCGCAGCTTGAAGCCGTCTTACCAACGGTCATCTTCTCATGGGTTGGTGCTGGTACCGATTCTGCCATCTGTCCAAGGTCCGTGTCCGTGTTTGCTGAAGCGCCGTAAATAAACATTATCTCGCCCGTCTTCAGAAGGCTGAATGTTTTTACGCACTGAGCCATTTTCGCGGAAATGGTGGTTCTCACCAGGGTAGCACATAATTCTGCCGGGCGCTGATGGATTATCCTGTCTCCTAGTAGCGATCCATCTTAGCGCTACGTTTCGCGGGACCGCTATCGCGACGGGATAACTTTGTGCACTTAAAAAGGGACTTATAGACAGAAGCTTCTGCGATCAAGCATCTATTTCTCCAATGCATTTTTCATCTTCGTCAATAATCTCAAAAAAAAGCATAAGAAAAAAGGAGAAGAAAAATATCTTGAATGAGTTCATGAACCTTGTAAAACAGTTTCTATTGAATAATAGCCAAACGTTAGAGACACGGAGGGAAGCACCAGCTTAATTAAAAAGCATCAAAATAAGATCGATACCTTGTAACGGTTTATTAATGTTTCCCTTTTGTTTGAAAATTATACAAGCTTTATGGTTGCATTTCATACTTTTTTGATATATATTTAATAACAACAGCGTAAGAATACTGTTTGGATCGTCCGTACTTTTATGCAAAACCGAATGTAGATCTCGATGACCTTGAACGAACCTTAACACAGCGATACAAACAAGAAAAAACGACCAGATAATTTTTAATTATTCTCGACACAGTGTAATTGATCTCTACCGAAATCTCTTCGGATCGTTAATGATTTATAGCCAAATTACTTACCCCTGAGGTGGGCCAAAATTAAACACAGAAACAATCTTCGCAAAAAGAGCCACTGATTAAAAATATGTCACGCTCAACCTTAAGCTTCGGTGCGACTGAATTAAACCGATAGCATGCAGCCAGCAACGGCAACGAGTTTTCTGTATGCATTCCGTGCAGGTCTGGTGCTAGCAAGATTACCTAAGAGACCAAGTATGTCGATGAAAAGTGATAAGATTTGCATACGATATCGCGTTTCACTTTGCTACAGAAATGATAAAGGTTAGCAGCATGAGAGATATTGATACAACAACAAAAACATTTTCAACTGCGACATACAGTATATTGTTGTGGTAATTGCTAAAATTAACTCTTTTTTGCCACTATTGCAGGCCACTGCTTACGACTCCTCATTAGCAGCACTCTAACTTTTCCTCTTTCTTTTCTGATTCTCTTACAGCCTCGACCTTGGCTAACCTAAAGTGAACTTGCAGTTGTTGGCGCCTCCTGGAAACAAACAGCCTAATTACGAACTTTTGCCAACATTCAACCAGGAAACCACAGTCTGTTCAGTGAAAGTCGTCACACCAGTACACAACTCCTACCACCATGGTGGAATGATGCAATTAGATCCCAACGACACACGGTGTGGTAAAAATATCGTCCCGGAAAAGGGAACGCCTCGTGCATGGTGCTTATTAGTTGTCAAGCTACAACTTCAAAAACTCCTGCTCCAACCCAAACCCCTGCCAGCACCACACTTGCTGCTGATGTCGGGCAGGAACGCATTCCGGTATGAGTTCGTTTGTGTCACCGCCAGCGATCGTTAAGTGTCAGTGTTTATGATGCTCGGGCCAGATAAATGATACAACGTGGCGGTGCTGGGCGCCAGGGAGCGGGGCGTCCGACCAATCAGTGCACGGGTATGGCACGAGCACTTCGTTGGGCGGCGGTGGGAAAATAACATCGGAGATAGTTTCCAGTGAACTTTACGCCGAGCCGCTTGCCAAGCGCTGGCAGCTCGCGCTGCGAACGACAACGACGACGAGGAGGATGACGTGGACGATAGCGCAACGATTATTGCCTAGCGATTTGTGGCAATTTCTTTCCCGTGCTCTCGTGCGAAATCGAACCCGGTGCCACAGTAATAAAAAAGGACATTTAAAGTGTGCACCAGCCAGGAAACGTCCGTAAGATATGTCACTTGGTACCGTTTGACATCTCCATCCGAGCTGTATGTGTGTGTTTGTACGGCGGCAATCATTACTCGCAGACTAATGAGACGAAATAATGATATTGCTGCACAAAGTTGCACCAAGTGGCACCACCACTTTGACTCCGATGCATCTATTGCTTTCCAATAGTGCAGCCATCGGGGCTAATGCAATCGTACTCCATGGTAAACACAATCAGTGTGAGAAATGGGACCTTTTGAGGATGCCACCCACTCAACTGGACTAAAGACAACGCTGAATGATACTCTAGCGCCGAGTGAGCTCCACATAATATACAGCAGCTGGGAAATCGTTTAGCAATTAGCTTGAGTGCCACCACGTGTGACCAAGTTGATGATAAGATGGAAGTGATTAGAAGGAAAAACGGAAAAAAGATTCAAGAACGGAGCCCTCCTACCCAGTGTAGTCTGGAATAAAAGTGAACGAACATACTTGATAAAGGTATCAGAAGACAACTAAACGTGCACTGGGAAATTGTCAATGTAACCTGGCTCGGCGCTCATAAAATACACATTTTAATGGTGAACCCTTATGGACAAAAGTTGAACGATTTGCTAGCGATTACGTTGGATCAAGTTTTGATTTGAGTCGTTCCAGCCTATACTATGGTGGATTAATTTCTAGCTCGTTACTTTTTGACAGAATCTTTCGATGCTAGAAAGAAGTGAAATTCTACAAAACTAAAACGGTACCTTCTATCGAAAGTCTCTTTACCGATCGGATGTAAATAGTGTTCCTCGGTTAGTGCAAACCATTCCATTATTATTCTCGTCAAGTGTACAATATTGTCCATACATTTAACCGTATGCAACGGATTTGCAAAGCGGAACCGGAAGCATCGTTAGTGTCAACGAAGAAATTGAAAGAAAGAGGAAAAAATACACAAACGGACAGAAAAATGATGTTTGTGAAATTCCAGTACTTCGGCATCGTATACTTTCTGCTGGTGCGCTTCCTTAACGGTGCCGCGATGGATCTGTACAAAAATTTGCTCCTCAGCAATCGCATCGTGCAGACTCGATACGGCCGGTTACAAGGGCTGGTACTGCTGCTGGAAGGATACAAATTTCTCAAACCCATCGAAGCGTTCCTGGGCGTACCGTACGCCACGCCGCCAACCAAAATGAACAGGTAGGTTGACATGTGTTTTTTTAACATGGAATGGAATCTTAGATGTAGACAATCCATTTCCATTCGAAAAGCACCAGGCGTCTCCATTAGCAAGCCATTAGGTTCACAAACAACCAGGCGTCTCCATTTTAGGATTTTTGAATTTTTCGCATACTGTTTCACGATGTCAGAGAATGTGTTTTGAATCAAAAGCAATAACAGTATGAATGCATTAGAATAATTCAGTCATTATGAAAATATCTTATTCTAAATAGCTAAAATATTAGACATAGGAGACAAAATCAACACAAATATTTTTCCGGTACCACTTTGACAAAATTTTATTCTTTTTCGAACATTTTTTAAGTCTCTTGAAAAGGGGTGTCTTCAATATGACAGCATTTGAAAAGGGTCTTTAGAAGGAAAGTTTTGGGATGGTTTTTTTTCGTGAGAAGCTATCTCAGCGCAAACTTGTCGTGAAAAGGGGTTTTGGCAGCTTATTTCACGCCTGAAATAAGGTGATGAATGATGTAATTTATCAGTTAACTACATCAACGCATCACAGCATCGACCGTTCGGGCAAGTCCATTGTTTTATGTGCAACTTCTTACCTTGCTCTGGCGGTTGCCAGAACGAATGATAGATAAACGGTTGACCGGCTAAGTGAATAAAGGTTGTCTTTTCATTATTACTTTCCATGCTGAACTAATCGTCCTATGTTGATTTCGTTTATACTTATTTTTCAGATTTAGGAAGGATTTTTGATAGGAAAAACTATACCAGTGACCAACCACTCTGATGAATTTCTGTTCATCAATCAACCTTAAACTTTCAAATTCCATTTTCGGCTTGATTACACTTCACTTAATTTTTTATATGGCCAAAAATGCTCGCATTACAATTTTTTTTATGAAATGAAGTAAGCAGCATGTCCAAATTAAAACGCACCATAATTGTTTTTTAACGGTATACTTGTGGTGATGCGTGAACCTGTAGCTGCCATAATAAACCTTATAGGTTTATGGTACCATAAAGTGAATACTACTAAAAAAGCCACTAACAACAAATTACCTCCTGTATGAAGAAAGCAGCCTCTCTTCGAGAGATGTGCAGTAAAACAACCTGTTTATTTTATACGAGCGTGACGACATAAAACAATAAAAACATCTCTTCGCATACAGATCTTTAAACAAAGTTTCTGCTGGACCTGGGCCAACGTTATTTAAATTCTTTTGCATTAAAAGATTTAACGCCGAGAGCATATCTTTCCGTTTCAACCAAGTGTCAGCTATGTTAGTGACGCAAACATAATCATTAGCCCATGGGTGAACAACTTGAACGATGAGTAAGAGTTTTATGGGACATAAATATGGGTCTGATGTTGGTATGGTTGATAAGACGGGTGAGGCATCGCTAGATTTATGTTGGATTGTAAAAGAAAACACCCCGGAAGCATTGAGAAATCTTTGTTTGTTTGTGCATTCTGTATGAAAATTTCATAAATCTTACAACATTTTGGTTATTCTTCATGGATTAACATTTGACATAGTGATTGATTTTAATTATAAAAATATAGCATTACAAAAAATCCTATCATTGTAGAGTTAGAAAAATTGTAAACCATTGTTAAAGGTTTTTCTTAGTGTTGTGCTTAATGAATCTTTTGGCGAGATTCATTCATATGAATCTTTTACCTAAGATTCATTCAGATGGATTCATGAATCTTTGCGGATTCGAATATTCAAAGCTTAATGAATTTTTCGAAACCTTAATGAATCTTCATGAATCTTTCATGGTTCTGTCATGAATCTCCCCGATTCTGTCATAGGCGTGGACATTGAGACCAAAAAAAAAAAAAAAAAAAAGGTGGTCCCTCAACCGACTTTTGGTTGGTGACTTTACATCCTTTGGTGTGTACGAACGAGCACATTTTCTCTCTACTGTCCGTTACCCATCGACCCTGTTTCCATCCGTACGGTGGCTCGCAGCATTTTCCTCCGGGTGATGGGCAACTATGCCTCCAAAGATTCTTGTTGGTCACGCCACCCTCGGCGGGATTCGTGGAATCGTCGACGCGTAATTATTGATGTTAAATCGTGGAAAATGTTCACTTTACTTTCATCAAGTAAGAAAAAGACTTGCGCCGTCATAATGGCTTGTTTGTGGGTATTCTCATTTTCGATCAATTTCTCATGGTTCACTGGTTCCCGGGGTATCTACTTTATGCTCACGCTGAGCCAGGAACCGAGGGTTACTCTTCTCGCTTACTCTAAACATGAAAAAATACGGAAAATAGGGAGGAAATTGTACGGCCCCAACCACCGCAGATATACTAAAGCAAACCCAATGTCCAATTGCATAACCATGAAATCTCTTCTCTTTGAAACGGAGCAGTGGTAGCAAAGAAGGAGTACTTTTCAAATCAAATCAAATTTCTTTCCAAACGACCACTTAGCCATGGAGTCTGGAGGATATCAAATTTACATGGAATTTTTCTGTGTCTATTAAATTGTTTTATTCACCAGCTACGAGTAGTGTTTCCTTTCTTCGTCTTGAAGTGACCAGGGTTTTTGTTGTACGAATCTGAATATGTGTCGAATCGAAAGATCAAACATCATCATTTCTTTCAATGCAATGTTCGAACATTGAAATTCAAACGACGAAACCTACAACGCTCTAACAATTTTGAAATTCAACAAATGAAATGATGGTCATATAAATCAATGAAGAAAAAGCTCAATCATCAAATAATAAATTGTTTTAGTCGAAGTTTAGCATTTTTTTTTATTTTAGAATCGTAGAATTCGTAGAATCGTAAAAGAAAATTTTCGTAGAATATTACCGAAATGATATTGTTATTATTTTGTTATAAGCCAAAAAGTTACCGTTTCCTCTTTGTCTCGATATTATAGCTTCGGCATGCGCTTGAAGGCCAACCGGTCGACAAGCAAATCCATGCAAAACCAAGTATCTCACGTTCGCCCCGTTGCATACAAAGCTCCAAAGCTTGGTGTGGCTTTTCTCGCTGATTTTCTCTAATATTAGAAATTGGCTCCATTATTCGGCCAGGAAAGAAGAAAACGTTTCCGGAACGTTGCCGCAAGATAATCTTTGGTATCGGTGCTTTTTCAAGAACACTACAACGATAAAAAACGGGAATCTCAAGTGAAGTGAATGGCTGAAGGTTTTGGCGCTGCTGTTTCTTCATGTGGCTAGCCAAACCCATTTCTTTCGAAGGCTGGTCGAAAGCTGGCGCCATTCAATGGGTCTAGGGGACCAGGAAAAAAGAAACAAACAAGTACCAAGACCAACGCCGCCAATCAAGTACATACGTATCAACTAAGTAACGAAATACCAAAGCAGCGATGTGAATCGAAACAGAAAAGAAAGCAAAAGGCCATTAGTGTACGGCACCAGCCGAGCGGCGCTTGCTGAAGCAGAACGATCCATAGTAAATACGGAATAGTGAAAGCTCTGAAATTTGCCTCACCCCTACTGCATCGCACTGACGTGCCAGCCCGGTTCGAGGTCAATCCGGGGCGTTAGTCATGGCCTTGTGGATTACTTTTGGCTATTTTTCATTTAACATTTCGCCATTTTGCTCAGTAACTTTGCCGCCCTTAAGCGATGGATAGGAGTGGAACGAAACATTGGAAGAAACTTGGAAAATTGCGTCTACTCAGTAAAAGCACTGGTATCCCCACTGGACGAGAGAGAAAAATGATTTTTCCCTAGCAAACAACCAACACGGATCTAAAAGAAACGTTTGATAAAGATTGCACCACGAAAATTGGTGGCAAACTTGTTTGAACGAAATTTCTTGATTTTTCCCCTACTTTTCTCCACTTGTATCTGCCATTTCCCCGAGTGTAGAGCATTCGATTCTTGACTTGATGGAGGCGCCCAGTTCTTCATCAACCGAATCGATTAATGGAGGCGCATGGTGTTTTGATGCCAGGCACCATTCCTAGCAGCACTGTTTGCAAGAATTAACCAGTCTGAAGATGAAATGCGCTAAAAAGTCTGCCGGGTGACATTGGAAGGCGGACATTGCGACATTGCGACATTGACGACATTGCGACATCTTCTAGATTCATATTCACTGTAACAGGGGGAGCAAAACGCAAACTATCATTACGATCGCGTGGTCGATCGCTCAATGATTGGTACTAATTTGTGATTTATTGCTTTCCCAGCGATATTGTTTTTTGTATTTACAGTTTCGTCTACAGCATAATTCTGTCTGTCTTGATTTGTTATCGATGGTCAAACGCGTGTAATTAAGGCTGGCGTTTTCTCAAAACAAATCACTTAAGCTGATAGATAGAATAAACCAACAGTAGTTTTTGGATTAAAAAAGTATGTTAAGTGATCATTAATTGTCAATCTGATAATTGTAAAGAAGTATTTAAATTATCCAATAAGCATGTGGTTATTAATTTGTAGCTGTGTTTTTTAAAATGTACTTCTTCTTCTTTCTTCACTGGGCCGCTCGCAGTTGAGCACGCCGTGCTGACATGGCCTGGTCACCAATCGTTTTTTGGTAGCTCGGTCCATGGCTGCACCCCTCCAACCCCGGTCGCATCCGATTTTTAAAATGTAATGTTTTGTGAAATTCTCCCATTAAGTTCAATGAGCGGTTTTTTTTGCGTCGATCCACAAAACTGCCCTCAGTTCTCGTAAGATGCTCAAAGACCTGGCTAGTACACTGGCCTAGATAAACGTTAAATCGTGGACCATCGATCTAAAGCAAATAACCGTCACCACCGACAGCATGTCCACAATCTGCATCACCAAGCCATATCCGTTCCAAACGCGTTTAGCGGAATATTTATGATAAGCGCTCTATTTTATAATCAATTTCCGAGAACCAGCCAACGACGAAGGCAAACACTGTTCCCGGAATCTCCACACCTTCGGTTCTTTCCTTTGCATTCTATCATACCTACCGTCACCTATTCTCGGGACACTAATGCTTCGCTTGACCATGCAAAGCGTTACCATTCTCTGCCAAGCTGTTCTCATCGACCGGTTGTGTCGTAGCATTGGATCGATTTTACGCAAGTACCGTTTCTCGTCGAGGAAGCAGTAGGACAACATTTCAGCTGATGCTTGGTGAACCGTTTTTCCACCCATGAAGGTGGAAATTCAATTTCAACTTGCTAGGGAAAAAGGCAAACACACGCTAAAACAACCAGGTTCACATGAAGAGATTATACTTTTATGCGCAAAGATTCTATAATTCATCGAGAAGGAAGGTTATCGCGTCGAAAGATTTACAGTTAAGCTAATCAAGAATTTTATATTACATATTTTCGCTACTGAGCAAAAGGTACTTCTTCCAACCATCTTCTCTTCCATTTTTTATATTACCATACAGAATATGTAAACGCAAATTATGTTTTCAACGATACAAAATATCACTAAATTAGCTGCTTTATATTTACAAGCAAATAACATCAAACAAATCATTCAAAACTATGGAATGGTAACGGTTACAAACTCAACTGCATCCACCAAGTGGATCGATCAAACAAAAAAGAATACAACCTGACCAATCCAAACACAAGCAACGAAAAAGAACTCGTACGGAAATCCGCTATCGTTATTCGAATATTCATGGTCTAGCACCACTCGCTAAATGCAGCTCCACAATTCAATAGAGCTCTCGTTCGTTATTCTTCGTCTATAAGAAGTTTCATGATTGGAAAAACGGAACGGTAGGAACGAAACGAGGTCAGAAACCTAAAAGCAAAACAAAATGTTCGATCCAACCCGTCGATAGCACTCACCTGTAAGTAAATTTTCCAAACAAAGCTAAAGCTTACCTTCGTGTCGAAACTTAGGTTAAGCCGAAACTTTACATGTACTCTCCGAGTTCCTTGCTTGCTGAACTCTTCATCGCAGGACACTAGGCCTGAGGACTTTGAAAATCGAACATTTTCGCACACAAACACACGCTCACATCATCAACTTTAGACAACTTTTCTATCTCCTCCTCCTTCGTAATGGGTGAAACTTTTGTTTTAAGGGCAGAAGAACAAAAGCATCAATCCAACCCTAAATGAAAGATGTAAAATTTCAGTATTTGAGCTTCAATCTGCTCTCTAAACCTAGAGAAGGTATTCTAGGATATTTGCTAAAACATTTAAGTGACCTTTTGAGATCTTCCTGCTCCCGTCGATTCCGAATAGCATCAATCCTCATCTTTCTGCTACCTGGATATTTATTATCAGAATGTTCGTGGCCTACGAACAAAGTCCGATATTATGTTTCTCGCTTCATGTGAATCCGATGCCGATATCATTGTCCTCGCCGAAACCTGGCTGGATGCTAGCTTACCGTCCTCACTCTTTTTTACCTCAAACTTTAATGTTTATCGTTGCGACCGTTCCTGCCTTAATAGCACCCGTTCCCGTGGGGGTGGTGTTCTGATTGCATGCAACTCACGTTTGTCTTCCTATCAAATTCCATCGAATTTTTCGGAAATTGAGAGCTTGTGGATTTGTATAAATTTGGAGCATACTCGCGTGTATGTTGGGGCTTTCTATGTCCCTCCCTCGCATAATTCGGATCCGGCTACCACTCTTGCGATTCGTGATGAAATTTGCATGGTCTCTGATCGGCTCAAACCAAATGACTTTCTGTTTGTTATTGGTGATTTCAACCAACCCCTGGTTACTTGGACCAGGGCAACCTCTTCTCCTCCGGGATGTGTTTCTTCTTTCTTGCACTACCTTCCTTCGTCGCTGGCTCCATCAAGTTCCGGGTTTTTGGATGGATTGGCCTTCAATGGATTATTCCAATTAAATGGCATTCCCAATGCCATGGGCCGGGTGCTTGATCTAGTCCTGGGTAACTCGGTAGCGGCCGCCGCGTGCTCTCCGGTGTCTCCTGGCATTAACCCTTTAGTGCCCATTGACTGTCATCATCCTCCTTTGAGCTTTGAGATCAAGATCTCTTCAACTGTACCTCGTACACTTCCTGGCACTGTTTCTCATCATCTTAATTTTAGCCGAGTAGATTATAATAAGCTTAGGGCTATCCTCTCTCGTCATGACTGGTCCTTCCTCTATGAATGTGATAATGTTAATGATGCTGTTGAATTCTTTTCTGCTTCTGTGTCCTCTGCCTTATCATCCTGCTGTCCTCCTTATCGTCCCCCTCCTAACCCTCCTTGGTCGGATAGAAGGTTGAAGGTCCTTAAAAAGGACAAAGCTAGGTGCCGTCGTGCTTACTGGCGTTGCGACTCTCATTTCAACAAGTGCCGCTATAAGCTGGCTTCGTCCGCTTTCCGTATCTATAATCGCGCGCGTTATCGTATCTATAATGCCAGATTGCAGTTGCGTTTTCACGCAAACCCTCGGTCCTTCTGGCGCTATGTAAACTCCCGCCGTGGTGGTCAATCCATCCCTGCCCAATTGTCACTTGGGTCCCGCAGCGCTAACTCGCCCCAAGGCATAGCGGCTTTATTCGCTGAACATTTTGCGGCCATGTTCTTGGACCCAATATCCGATCCTCTCGTTCTTGCTCGGGGACTGTCTTTTACCCCGTCGAATGTTATCCATGTTCCTCCTATTGTTGTGAATAGTGAAATTGTTGAGGGAGCTCTTGCCAAACTAAATCCGTCGAACTCTCCAGGACCCGATGGCATTCCGGCCTCGGTCCTTATCAAGTGTCGATCGATTCTTGCTCCACTGCTCGCTTCAATTTTTGGACTCAGCCTCTCTACCAGTACTTTCCCTGCTTTGTGGAAAACCAGCTGGCTGTCTCCTGTGTTCAAGAAGGGCGATCGCAGTGTGATATCTAATTACCGTGGCGTCTCCTTACTCTGTGCTTGTGCGAAAGTATTCGAATCTGTTGTCCACCCTTGTGTGTTGTTTCATACTCGTTCGTGGATCAGTATTCATCAGCATGGTTTCATGCCTGGACGATCCACAACGACGAACCTTGTGCTTTTCGTCTCTTTCCTGTCCAAGTATTTAGATCGTCGTTGTCAGGTTGATGCTATTTACACGGATTTTCGTTCAGCGTTTGACCATGTTTGTCATTCATTGTTATTAGCCAAGCTTGACAAACTTGGTTTATCTTCTTCCCTACTTGCCTGGTTTTGTTCTTATCTGTCTGATCGGTCCTGCAGAGTTAAACTTGGTGTCTCCCGCTCTAGTGTCATTGCCTGTACTTCTGGGGTTCCCCAGGGTAGCGTTTTGAGTCCTCTCCTTTTCCTTCTGTTTATCAATGATGTTTGTCCTATACTTCCCCATGATGGTCACCTTCTCTATGCAGATGACCTAAAAATTTTTCTTCCTGTTGCCAATCTCTCTGACTGTATGGTTCTTCAAGATTTTTTGAACGAATTTTCCTTGTGGTGTTCCGCTAACTTTTTATCCCTGTGTCCCGAGAAATGTTCTGCCATTTCTTTCTCCCGTTCCCAATCTCCTTTGTGTGCGACTTATTCTGTGTATGGTTGCCGCCTTCAACGTGTTGAGTCCATTCGTGACCTTGGTGTCATTCTTGACACCAGGGTTACGTTCAACCTGCACTATGAAGCTGTCCTTAGTAAATGTTTCAAAACTTTAGGTCTGATCAGACATTTGTCACATGGCTTCTATGATCCTGTTTGTTTAAAAGCCCTGTATTGTGCCCTCGTTCGTCCCATTGTCGAATATGCTTGTGTTGTTTGGAATCCCGCGGGTGTTGGTTGGTGTGCCAGGTTCGAGAGGATCCAAAGAACTTTTACCCGTTTTGCTGTTGCTCGTTTGTACGGGGGTTCTGTCCAGCAGATGCCTTCGTACACGTCCCGGTGTCAGCTACTGGGTCTTCCCTCCCTGGCACAGAGGCGTGTCTCCGCGCAGGCCTCCTTCATTGCTGGAGTTATCCTGGGCGAGATTGATGCCCCAGCGCTGCTTGCCTGCGTCAACTTCTACGTGCCTTCTCGGTCCCTTCGTCCGCGTGCTCCTCTTTTTGTTGAATCCCGTCGTACTGGTGTCGGTAACAATGACCCTGTGCTTGTGTCTATGCGTCACTTCAATCTTCTTTCTGATCACTTTGATTTCAATTCTTCCCTCTCAAATTTCCGCTCTTCTATATCCTCTACTCCTGCTTTGCTTTAATTTTTCTATTGCCTTCTTTCTGCTTCCGGTTCTACAGCATCTTTTCGGGTCCACGCTTATCCATGTTTGTAGTCTGAGTTAGGGTCTAGTGCTTAAGTCCCTGTTTTTGTATCTTAATTTTAAGTTTTGTTTAGCCCATAAGTGGCAGACAAAATAAATAAATAAATAATAATAAATAATAATTTACAATTTAAGGAAAATGAATGAGAATCATTATTTCCTACAAATTAAATAAATCGAATCGAAAACAAAACCCAGCTGCGTCCTTCACATAGTGACATCTATGCTGTGACGAGGCGTACGCAGCCAAAAGTTGGTCCTTCGAACTTATAATGCAATAAAGAAGCTGTACTAACTTTGAATTCGATTTGCCATCTATCAACTGGGTAAAGGCCTATGTGTTTCACCCCATCATATCGATACGTATCGGATGGAAAGTTTAGTAACAAATCAACTTCTACCAGCACTCAGAAGTTCAAAGGAACATTACCATAATACAGCTACGATGGTACACTTTCCTCCCGAGGTGCTGTCTTTGCACATTTGATCTTTCTACGGATATCAGCCTGGTTGGATAACATGATAAAAAGTTGTACAGTTGAAGTGAATCAACTCGGCATGATTAAATCCTCTGACAATTGTTCCGCCTATCGTAACGCGATGTCTTTACTATGATAACCATCCGATGTGTTTTGATTTCTCCAGGAAAACCGATACCGGAACGACTACTGACGCAAAGCAAAGCAATAGAGAATTGTCGATCGGGTTAATTTCACCCGCATCCGGAATCTTCACGACCCTCACACTTCCAGCGTTTTCCTTCTACAATGAAACATGATTTCCGTTTGCTTGCTTCAAGCAAACGTCGTGTCGTTTTTCTTGGCCCCGAGGGGAGGCGATGGTAAATCGATGGAAACACCTTTCGATTGTGATATGCATCCGTTGGTTATGTGTGTGTGTGTGCGTCCGTGTTTTTGTATTGGGGGCCATAAATGTCGCAAAGCAACACGGAACATAATTAACGTCATGTTTTAACATAAATTAGACCGAACGGTAAGAGCTCTGTTGGTCCTAACCGTTAACCCTCTCGTTCCGCTGTCACACCTCTCGCACTCCTGTAGAAAATCCCAAGGAGTCATGTTGTACGCGATACGGAATAATTACGACAAACTTGCACAGGAAAAACCGACGGAACCGTGTGTTCAGTGGAAACTGTAAAACAAATCACTGCTGGATTCGAATATCCCCGAACTGTCGATAAATCTCAACCACTGTGTACCGATCGGCTATCTGAAAATCCCTCGAGAAACCGTGCAAGGAACGGTGACCTTTGCGGTCGCTTAAGCCCTGCGCAAAGTCGTTAGACCTTGATTTCGTTCGGCGATACTGTGCGATAGGTAATTATACAGTCAATCTTGACATTCGACTCTAAAGCTCTGAACTCCGGCGAGGGCCTTCCTCGTATGAACTTAGTAGATATGGCTCGTAGGTGTCTAATACCCGCAAATAACGAAATGAGTATGTAAATGTGTCTCCACTAGTTTCTAATACGTCTCGTGATACGATAACGTCCGCCTCGTTCATACGCCTCCGTTGGCAATGTAGGGATCGGTTCGGCTGGGATTCGGTTGTCAAAAATGATCGCCTCCGTTCGACCTCTCCGACGACGCCGTTTGCGGGAATGATAATGCTTGTTAGTGTTTGTTGGTTGGATCAGCTGTAGAAAAAGCGATACAATTAAAGCTTGATGCGTGATAACAGCCTATTTCTTTTGAAGTGTGAAACGGTCCTTTCTTGGAGCGTTTCTATAAAGGGTTCAAATGGTTTGACAAAACAAAGAAATTATCTTATAATTTTAAGTTGATACGCAATGAAGAACTTTCAAAAAATTTACATTAAATCCGTTATCGTTTAAAAAAAACATTGTATAATAAATATGCTACTTTGTTATAAGTTATTTTTTCAAAAATATTTTAATTTTTGAAAACAAAACATTTGTTTAAGCATTCACCACACCTAAATAAAATAATTTCAGATGATACCTAAATATTGAATCTTGAACTATTATGCGTTGAAAATATTTGCATGCGCTCAATATCGTCCCGACGAACCAGGATTAGAAGTTTTCATTGGAATCATTCCAAGGAAGAGCTTTTAAATTTCAAGCACCCAAAGAACTTTGCTCAAGAAGCACATTTGAAACGACAGCATTCTCTTTCTCTTATCTCCTTTCCACTTCACTCTGTCGAAGTCGTGGCCGAGTTTCCCTAAAGCCAAATTAATGCCTACCGGCTCTTATCGGTTCTCACCCTGTTTCATCGCGACCCATTTCTCGGTCTTTTGGTCGTGCGCGCAGGTATCGAAGCACATATTTGCAGCTCTTCTGCCTCGGCTCTGCCCTTATCTCTTTCGGGACCCTTTTTCAATATCATCCGGAAGGATGTTTTTTTTTTACACTTTTCGAGTGAAGTCATTTCAATTATCGGCAAATGTAAACGCACAAACATTTCTTGTCCAGGAGAGACCGAAGAAGTCCGTTCATCAGAAGACCCCTTTTTTATTTTTAGTAACTTGGAAATGAGCAAAGGTACGGGATACTTCGCTCGGGTTCTGCAAACATAATAAGTTGAGATTAGCTGCCCCAGGTCTGACCTTCTCGAGGCATATTACTCGGTCGTACCCAGGAAACTAATTTCTACCGTAATCCCCGTATGTCAGCAATTTTTAGAGGGAATGATATTAAGAGACAATTTATTCAAAGAATGTTGGTATATCTGAAACGTTATTCAACTTCGATCACATGAAGATCTAAAGATTGTTATGATATTAAATGATATACAGGAACCATGGATAAGTCACGATGTACAAACATGTGAGAAACGACAAAAACGACAAATAACATTTATGAAACCTCCAAGAAAAATGAACCGGTTTCCAAACGATTTTCATACTGTAGCAACAAATCCATAATAAAGTACGAATTTTCTTTCAAGAGTAAAAGCGAACATGCCGGCTCCAAAACGTACGTAAGCCCATCAAATGGATGTGGTTAAAAATAAAATCGCATTTTTGCACCCATAAAATGTACTCCCAACCGTAAAATATTATGGTTTTCATCTAAAACCTAGCTTGGGCCAGAAAACTCATCTCGCTGATATCGCACCCAGGTGTCCCATTGCGAAAGATCTACGAGCTATCGTGTGACACGCATTTGTTTTTCTACTGTCATGTGAATTTCAAGCTGGTTCATTTTCGGAAGAGTGTGGTTTCAAAACATGAGAAAACAGAAATATGTGCGTAGCAACCAGAAACATTTAAATTTGCTTTAAACTTTAACAAAAACGTCCCTGACGAAATCATCTGCGCGCTTCATAAGCACCACTAAGCGTTAGGCGCTTTCTCACCTTCATTTACATCGGTGTGTGCGTGGTTGGGTCGTTTGTTGTCAAAAAGGGTGAAAATATGTCTTGGGAACGAAGGAGGAGGGTACGTTACCACAGCATCATAATGATTAGTTTCATCAGCAGCTGATGCCTCCGGCACTAATTCATGGAAGGAGGCTGGCATACCACAATGGTGCCGTTCAGGTTCAGGCTCGAAAGCATTCTTAGAAACATGCAAGAATTTTGCAAAAATACTTATTATATGACTTTTCTAGTCATTATTATTTAAGATAAACTGTCTCATTATTGAATTCTCATAAATTTACGATTTTTGGTGTTTTCTGTTACAAATTTATGTCAACCATTTATTTATGAATTATAGAAACTTGTTTTAGTTTATTTATATTGTAGGATAAACTACAGTTAACCTCACACATTCCAATGTAACAATCATGGTGCAAATAATGTCGAAAAACATCCCGAAACCCCAACGCAAACGCTTAATCATGTCTATCCTCTTCTGGTGTACGTTTGCGGTGAACCTCATTAACGTTGGCTCTATGGAAGAAATGAATCCACCCAGCCTTATCAAATTTTCATCCAAAACCCCAAACTTCATCAGCACCGCTATTTGATAACTCCGCACACGAATCATCATCATTTTTCCAGCCCTCGGCTTAATATTGCTCACATTTCGACTCACTCCTGGAACCCTAGGGTCGGTTCCCAGCAAACAAAGGCCAGCGGTTGGCGCGACCCGGATGGCCCAACCCTGTTTACGTTCTGTAACGCGAACCGTTTGGTGAAGGAAGGCCGTCGCTGATGGCGTAGTTTTCACACCACGTTTGGGTTCATCTCCGGGACATTCACGTGTTTGACGATCGACATTCACTCGTTATCGCACGCCGGTATCAACATGTATAAATGTATCAGGTAGAGCGTAGCTCGGCGTGAAAATTCACAAGATGCAGGTTGCAGGCCGTTTCGGTTTATTTTTTCTTGCATAGAAACAACAAAACGTAAGCGTGATATTTCCACGGTAAAATATATCGTAAACCCACCATGACGGTGGAGTCAAGTTAGCTGAGCTGCGGACATAAGCCGACTTTGGAGTTTTTCTTTTCTAGCCCTCCGATCTGATGCGCCATCGCATAATGTCTGCTGCAACACGACACCGGCCTGCGTTGAGTAGAAAATAAAGAGCTCCAAGGCAGGCAACAACTATGTATAAAAAGCACGAATAATTATCCTCTATCTTCCGGAAAACACGGCAAACGTGTGTTTGTGTGCGTATTGTATTAGATGCTCCTATCCGACCATCGGGAACGTCTCTCTCGTGTGAGGACAGCAGGTTGATGCAGTGTGAACGTCATGCTAATGGGCAACTGCTCGTCTTTAGGATGGTGTCGTTACGCAGGCATCTGCAGTACGCTTTGATGATGTGTGGTAGATGGCAGTGCCAAATAAATCAATTTTGTGCTTTTCGTCTCTGGGCAGTGCTGGAAGCTATCGACACCACAGTGACCAAATGGCCGTGAAACTTATCTAGTGACCGAGTTAATCAAATTGAAGAAAGGATTTAATCATGATAATATCATGAATGCTTGGCATCCTCACCCAAGTGCGTTAATACAATGGGAAAATAGACAGAAGAATATGATGGTTTTGTTATGGTTAAAAAGCCTTCCCTAGCGCATTATAATATTTTGGATTACCGTTTTGTGGTATTAAAGGTGATGTCAAAATTGAGAATTTAAAGTAGGTGTCACGATTTGATGCTGTAGGAAAAAAGATTTATTTGAATACTAAAAAAAACCGCGAAATTATAAGGCATTCAAACTGGTCGTTAATTTGGGTCATAAATCAAGCATACAGTAACGTTTCTTTTTGTGTCTAAAGCAAGGATATACGTGTTCAAATAACCGGCTTCGCTTCACGAATTAGAGATACTTGAATGTAAACACGATTGAAACACAATTCCCTTATTCTTTTCGTAGTGAACGTAAAGCCTGTTCCATACAAATCCAACGAAATTGCAAACATCTCTCCTGACGATTCCGGACACCGATAGGAACCGCGATGCGATCCTCGCCGCATAACAAATCAGTAACCGGCTCTCGCTAGCGGCTTTTCACCCGGGCACTCTTTTCGAGCCTTGTGTAGGTTTTTCCTCGGCATAGCTGTCGAGTCCCGACGGGAAAAGCCACCGGGAAGACGCACCGCCGGGCCCACGCTCGGTGTCGATTTATTGCCCACACGCTCGGAGTCACCGGAGAGCCATCAGCTATTGCGGTTCCATAATTGATCTGCAAATCAAACACAACCACCAACACCGGCCGACCGAAGTCGCTTCCGCATGCACCTGGAGACCATTTTGAGCCGTTTTCGATCCACCATTCGTGGAGGAAAATTACCTTCTGTTTCTCACACACCCGGGGGTCGTTGGGGAGATTTTTTTCCCTCAGCCCAACCCCAAAGGAAAGGTCAGCAACGATTTATCTTCTTTGGACTTCCGGCCAGGTCCCAATTTCCCCGATCTAATCGTTCAGAGTTGGACCGAAAGCCTTACAAAGGGTGTGTTTGCGAACCGTGTTGTGCCGATGGCATTCGATCAGAGTAGACCACTCAAGAAAAAGCGAATACAGTGGCCACATTCAAGCCTACCCGGACGAAGACGTGCCCCACAAAATCACGTCTTTCTTAGGGTGCGTTCGGGTTTGAGACCAATTTCGATGCAGCACCGTCAGTTTCACACGAGGACCTCTACACATGTACAATAGCTTTTATTGCAATGCGGTGCTCTTGCAGGGGAGGAGGTAAATTTTCCCTGCAGTATGACAACCGTGCACAACCGAGCACGCCTTTCGGAAAAGGGATCTTCCTTTTCTCAGCCACTGATTAAAATTCCACCACGTGCGGAATAAATTTTCATTAGGGACACTCGCAGCGGCACTGCACATACACTTTGGCGTCGACGCGAGCGCAAAAAGGAAGAACAATCCTTCGCATCTTTTCCCATCACAGAGAGAAGGGCGAGAAATAGGGCCGCGGGCTCGGGGAGATTTTTTACCATAAAAGAAAAAGGCCATGCAAATCCGCCTGAGCCTAGAAGAGCAACACTCATCTCGCAACGGGAAATTGTTCCCGGTGACGAAACAGAGCAGAGTTTCCCTCTGCTATACAGAATTGTGCCAGCAAGATTTCGGGGGACTTGTGTGCCTGTTGTTGTTGTTTGGTTTCGCTCGTTTGTTCATCTCTAGCCTGCGGAGGACGTCGTACGTGCTTAAGAATCGGAATGTTTTCCTACCGAACCACACGCGTATATTTTCCTCTTTTTTGTTTGCGAAAACCTACAGAATCATTCTTGCCATTTGTTGGGGTGCGACACTGGCGATCGCTGAAACATTGTAAATGTAGATGCTGGTGGGAAGAATACCTCGCAGAAGCACTGAAATATACAATATTTCCTTTCCTGGAGTATTTCAAGGCCAAGACCCTCTTTTAATTTGTGTATATGAATAACAGTTGCAGTTTGACAATCTGGTTCGTCTGGAGACGCAAATAACGTGTCCCCTTTAAAGATGCCCTCATTCCTAAGAGAAACGGCGGTTGTTAACTATGTCCTTAACGCTTTCCTTCGCTCAGCTCAGTACGAAAAAGGTAGAACTAATATTAACTAATGTACGTTGCAGCTGCTGCTAATACTATGTTAGACTGGGGCACTCTCCTCCTGGAGATGCTCCCGTAGATGTATGGCCTCTTAATGACCTCGTTTTCGTAGAAACCCGTCTCTTTCTAGTTCCCCTTTTCAGTGACTTGGCTCCTCATCTAGACGTTGAACCTCATCCGAAGCAAGCTCCAGGCACTGCGTCCTACTTCACAGTAGCTTTTTGCAGTTGCTGGGTTTCACTTTAGTGTTACCCTTTTTTATGTCTGTTTAATGGCTGGTTTTTCGGGTAAGCTGCGGTGTGCTGGCACCACGAAACCATTCATTCGTGTGCACGTTTTGTTTTACATTTTTATGCGCTGAATGCGGCCACGGTTGAATTCAGTGCGTCTTTTGTTTGTCTTCTGCCATTCCCTGGGGGGTGGTGGACGAGATTTAAAAACAGGACGCGACTTTGGGTGGATGGTATGGACTCATTCCCCCTGCCCGCCTTCACAGACCACCTAGTTTAGCATGGAGATTGCGTATCGTCATCGTTACAAATGCGAACCATCCGCAGCATTTCAGTTTTCCTCGGCATCACTTTTTCTTTGCATTCTCGTCGATGCGTTCCCGCCTTTGAGTTCGGGTAGGTCGTTTCTATATTCCAGCCAGCCACGAGTGGCTCACGACTCAAGAGAAAAAGGGGCACCCGTCATCAACAACACATTCGACGCGGGAGGGCGACGAATTTTCTCATTACCACAACCCATCACAGTGTTCGTCATATGCATTCAGTGGATGTGGTGTGACACGTGACGTCCATAGAAAACAAGTCATTTTGTGTTCCTGTCCGTAATGTAATGTGTAATGTTTCAAAACAGTTACTTATAACACTTCTGCCACCTCCAGAGGTGCGATTTGGAACGAAAATATTTCAAATGAAGCATCTCGCTTCTTCAAAAACGCTCGGTTCTGGGGTAAATGAGTGAAACTATTTGCTGGCATTGAATAGAACATTCATTACGGCTGGCATCTGCATCGAGTTTTTGAATACCCTGATAAAGGTACTGCATTCATGTGTTCAGAATATGAATATCCTATGTCTCTCTTCTAAAGATTGAAAACGAAATGAACCCTCATTTCAAACAGAATAGAATTCATGCTTTCAATACACTTGCAATCAATTGTTGTAAACAGGAAATGCTATGCAATTACTACACCTATGGAGCTCTTCTTGCAAACACTGCAGAAAGCATTCAACATAAGTTCCAATACTAAACCCATCCATCTGAGGGTTGGTTGTCTCGGATCGAGTACCCGATGCCCGACATACTTCATGTTCACGATAAAAGTTCCACCTTCATCCATTTTCTGCCATCTTCCTCATCAGCCACTAGCCAGTCTCTTGAAACCCCGTACCCTATACCGAGAAACGCCATTGGAAAAGAAGTTTGCGCTTAATTAGAAAAGTACTTCTTCGGTGCGGCTTCGTAACTCGATTCAGTCCGCAACCCAGATTTAGACGTCCCGTTAGGCTTTTTGCTCTTCTACTTGCACTTGTAAAGTATTACCGGTTAACAAGTACTGCAGAAATATCACTCCTAGACGGTGGAGGTTATCATTTTTCTGCGTCTTCCTTTTAGTTGGCATGACGAGTAACGTTCAGGTGGTTCGTTAATTTCAAACTTTAACCATTTACTTTTTAAAAGCCTGGTAAAAAGCACCAAATGTAGGGATAAACCGGGCGCCAAGTAACCGATGATGGCTGTTACTATTCATCTATTCCATCAACATCTACAACTTGCTTACGATGAACTTCCCCGAACGCAAACTTTTGTGAGTACGAATAGAGCAACCCATCAAAATACTGCAAATTGCAGGATTTGTTTGCTTTAGAAGAGAGCAATGGAAACTGCAATAAAAATAAGTATTTCGAAAAGGAACACAGGATGCTTTCGGTGCAGTGTGACTGACATACAATGCCATGATGCATACAATATCTTGTTAAAATAATGAGACGGTTAACAAGGTATTTGACGATGAGAACGAAGAAGGTTATCCTTGAATATAACGATTATGTTTTTCCCACACTACAAATTAACCAGTACAAATATTATGTTGAGTTTTTGGTAATGTAAATTTCTATTTTTTTTTAAATTGCAACAAAATGACGCAGGTATGATGCAATGGAACTGAGTTTTACAAGCAAATCATGTTTATAGAAGCAACCAGTTTGTAGAAATCACACATAAAACACATGAAAAACACGTAACACATAAAAAAATACATGTGATGTGTTGGAAAAGTTCAGATGGTGCTATTATGCATTTAGAAACGCATTACGCCCGTTCATCTACACTACAAGACATTTAAAAAACATATCAATTTAATCGCTCAGAGCATAACGCCTTAGCAATAAAAGAAACCCCAAAAGTATTTGCGCATACCTTTCTCCAGTGGAAGAAACAAACGAGCGAAGAAGTATCCTTATATGATCCGCGCAGTGCCATCGTCGGGGATGGGCTCATCGTCATTCGTCTGTCCGTTTCGCTTTCCAAGGCCCCACTTCCATGGACGTAACGCAAGCCCGCTATATTTTAAGTGCAAAATAAACATAACGACCACAACAGCTTCCTCTCATTTACTTTAGCTTTATTTGACCGTTATCCCGGCTGTGCGGCTGCGAAAGAAAGGGAAAATAAAACTGAACGTTATCCTGCGTTGTGTGTGTCGACGATAGTTGGTTTTGGAAGACCCATTGCGCAGAAGGCACCACTTTGCCATTCAAACCTACAAAAACGACAACTGGCAATAGGCCAAGTGTTTTATGTATGTAGCTTTCCTTTGCTTTTTTTTACGAACTTTGGTGAGTTTGAAAGAAAATAAGGCGAAAGAAGATCGCATGCTACCGGAGCAACCTTGAACAACGAATCTTTTAAACACGAACCACGACGTGCAGTATTTTATGACTTGGGAAACGACCATAAAAAGAACCCTTTTTGGGTTTCTCCCGATCGTCTTCCTATAACAACTTCACTACCAGGACGCGCCATGCTATGTTTCTTCTTTATTCTATTCACTCGTCCTTCCCCAATTTGTCGTGCTCGATTGGGACTGTCGCACCAATAATAGCATTGGCAAAGTTTCCCTTCGATAAAAAGGGCGCTTTTTACGCCGTCCTTTCCATCATGGAAGTGTGCCTCTCGAAAAACCACCCCGGTCATCAGGCAAGGCGGTCTACTCTGCAGGGAACGAAAAACAAAAGTACATGAACCTAAATGCCCCAAAGAGATGAACCGAATGAAAACCTCATCGAAGCACATTGTTTGATGGATGATGAAAATTCATTCATCGATGGATGGCATCGATCGTAAAGCGACGATGATGAAAACTAGATCCGTTCGCTCGGGAATGGTTGCGTTTGGTTTTTACACGGGATTGATTTTTTCTATGTATTAGATCTCATTGAACGAAAGTAAATTAGTCTAGCAATTTTTCTAGGAAAAGATCTGATTACAAATTGAAAACATACCATGTGCCGCATGGTGAAGCATCTTGTTGCATTCGTTCCAATGTCAGCTTGCTCTTATCGTCGGCAAACCTAGTCCAGGTCTACGAATATCGAAATTTAACGTGCTCCCAGCGGGCGGGAAAATTTCTCTAATTCACTTTGGAAAATATTTCCCATAAATTAATTACCAACGCCACCAGCGTTTTCCCTTAACCACCAGGGGGTTTAACTTGTCCGGACGGAACCCGTGCTGCGGGCAATACTGGGTTGCATTGCTTCACACTCCATGCGGGCTTTGAGATTTCTCGTCTGCACTGAAAGGCTCGGTACTCCTCCCATCCGCTTATACTCCTTCTCCAAAATGACCGTTTGTGCGCTTGATTTGCATTTTATACCGTATCGGTGGTAGCTACACTCGCTTACAGCTTCCCGTGAGCGAAGACTCGTAGAAACTCCTTCCGAACGCCAGTTTACCGGCGGTGCACCTGGCGCGAAGGACGAACAAGAGGAAAGTCCGAACCAACCGCGGGTCATTCTTTGGAACACCTGCAACCAGAAGAATGGTCCCATTTGTGGAGCCTCCGGGTTGGACCTTTTCTTACACCGACACCGGCTCCTATTATATTACTATCATGCCCGGTGAGACAGAGAGGGCCTCCAGTGGAGCAGCTGCCAGTATGGCGAAATAAAATTCCTGCACGTTTGTCCCTTAAAGCAAAATAGATCCCGAAACGAGCCGGTAAAGATGCGCCACAGCAAGACACGGCTGGCGAATGAATCACTTCACTTCCGGTGCTCGGAATCTTTCACCCCCCAAAGGGCGCTTCGGGAGGGAGGAACAGTGGACCATGGTACCACCACCACCACCAACAGCATTCGCCAGCGTTCGCATATCGGAACATGACAGTCTTGTGCTGGCGATCGGTCCCGGAGTTGTAGTAAAATTTTATTAGCTCGCCTGTAAAGCTCCGTTGGGAAATTCAGTTACCACCCGGGCGGCAAACAGGTAGCAATCATAACAGTAACGTCAGCCGTTATGGGTGAAAGCTCTCGCAAGAAAATAATGAAAAGAAGATGCCTCCAATAAAGATTTTGTCCACGACACCCATTTGTCGTTCGCAGGAGCTTTACTCTAATATTCGAAAGTCTTATATGTGTAACTGTTAAACAATTGTTGCTCTAATTTCTATACTTTTATCTGGAAATGCAGTCTCATCATCTCTTATTCTATTGCTGCATAATGATATAAAATGTGATAGAAGCACTTACAAAATAGAATAAAAGAACAGAAAACCTATTGAAATATTCTCGGCGCTCTGGATCGTTACGCTATTTACCGTTCAGAAGAATACTCTTGAATTAAGAATAAAGTATGGTTTAAGCGTACTTCGCCTTATATTATCCATCGTATCTGGTCCGGTTACCTGTTGTTTGCATTCCTCTTGGCCATGCGCTCACGCTAGGATTTATCTCTCTCCGTATTTTTCCGCTTCAATTGGGGATGCAGAGACCTGCTGCTTTATCCTACAAAACGTGGTCCGCCTCCAAGATGCGAAGCAATTTTATTTTATTTTCCACCAGCGCAAATTAGCTTTTGCTAAATTGAATTGCCAGTTTGTTCCGAAATGAATTATAAGGAACGATGTAAGAGCTGAAAGAAATACTATTTAATGTTCAGAGTAGATGTTGTACAAAAAAACATAACCAAAATATTCCAAAAGACACCATTCTTTGCATATGTTTATACTATGTAAAATCATTGACCAAGTTAGAAATAATAGTTGACGACTGATAATCAAAACGTTACCAAACATTACCAAAACGGGTAACCAAGTTATTTCCGACTGATATTTTCCCACAAAATTATTTTCGCATCGATTTCACCCATAAACCAGGTCCGTTTATGTACGTTCCGCTGACATGCGTATTACTTTTATCTCCTCTCGTCAGTTTATGTGCCCTTCCATTTTTCTATGTGCTCCAAGAAGAAGCCAAGACGGGGTAACTAGTTTGCGCTCTCAAAATAGTACGATCAGTGCATGAAGGAAGATTTTGATGACGAAAGCTAAAGTTTATACATCCCCAGCCGAGAACGGAAGGTGTATCGTAAGGAGGGCCTGGTCGTTATACAAAAAATTACTATCGCTCCCCTTTTAATCATCAGTGGTGGTCGTTAAACGAACTAACTGCAACCGAGTGAAGGTAGATAAATAAAAACGAGCAAAACCCGGGACCGACACGGGATCGGTTTGAATCCATATTTAACCCAATGCAACCTACTACGAGTTTTTGACGACGGACGACCGGCGGATGGACCTCTTTTGAAGCTGCTACTTTTCGTTGTTTATGCCGTCTTTACGCCGATCTACACCAACAATGGCTGGAGTCAGCGTCTGAAGTGGCCGAACTGGGGAAAAACTGAACTGACAATGTCTCTGTCACCAACAACCCCGTTGTCCCGATACGGCCCGGTCCTGCGTCCAAATAGCATAATTGACATAGTCAGTAGGAACCCGGGGACACAGCACACCGCGGCACGGGCATGGACGGACATGAGCGGACGGACGGATGGAGCTTTTATTCGTGCGGCAGTAAATCCCGTTGCTCCCTTCCCAAAAACCGGCTTGCCATGGCGGTTGGTAAGGCATCCGGCGACTGTTGCCGACCCAGAGTCAACGTAACCTCCGTAGTGACTGTCCCTACTGGACTCACAATACCCGTCACCCATAAACGGTGCTCGAGGATAACCACTGGTTCCAAGCCGACCCAACTGCGCCAATGTAAAAGTAATGATTCACAATCAGTATAAATAATGTTAACCATAAACTTGGTTTGTGACAGTCCGAAAAGCGGACCCCCATTTTTACTTGCGCCGTCCTCGTGGGGTACCCATAATTCCGGCCGAAAAATGCTACCCTCCGGCATGAGCCCGGTGGGGGTGTAGAAGACTGAGGCCCGCTCATGCCAACTGCACTAAATGGAGCAGGGTTCTTGTGGGCAACTTTCTCCCGAGGTCAGTTGAGCGAAAGTACGCTCGTTGCAGCATGGTTTTCCCTTTTGCTTCCGCTGCTGGCAATGGATTGGTTGGCAAATTGCTTCAAACGAATCTTTTATTTGAATGAATATTTAATGAATTTCTGAGCTCCTTACCGAGAACAGGTGACTTTGTTTAGAGTATCTAAGGATGTTGTCAAGGATTCGGTACGATGTATTGTGGAACTCGCGTAAAGGTCCACCCAATGCTTCTCATAAAAAAAAGGAAAGCTTTAGTAAACTAATGAAAAGAAAATTAACGAGGTCTGACTTATTTGTTACCTTCTACAAAAAGCAATATGATAGCATCCTCTGTTCCACGTAGGAAGTGCCCATGGCGCAGCGGTACTTTGAGAAAACACCACGTCATAGGTAGTTGGATCGAACCTCGAGTCTGGGACCTTCCGGTATTACGAACGGCTGACCACCGATTTACAATAGACCGGCTTTTGGTCACAGAAACTCTCTTTGGAGAAGGGCCTTTTCCCACTAGGGAATGTTGTGCCACATAAAAACATCCTTTTCCCTGATCCTCAAAAAAACAACGTATAAAAAAAGTTAGAGTGGCAGTGGCTATGTCCTGTTGTGGTTCATTCCCTGACGTTCATGTTCATGTGTCAGGAATTGTTTGGATTAGGTGCATAATCCATGAAACCTTCACGCCTTCTCGAAGCTCATTTTTCGAAGGAATTCAACCTCACAAACACCGTACTATAATCTGCCTCTTCAATCATTGCTTTAATAACCATTCCTTTAAGCACACTCTCCACACTCACACACTCCTATTCGATGTAGTTATGGAACTACTCCATGGCATTGCATATGCTGATGTAAAGGAGCAGACTCACCGATCCTGTTTCGTGCGAGATTGCACTCGTAAACAATCTCTTGCGGTCTTTCTACTTCCAACCAGAACGGTACGGAAATTTTGGACTCCGGAGTGATTACATGATTGCAATACGTTGAATCAAAGCCACTCCAACGGTCGGACGGATCCTTTTCGCCAGAATAAGCCTGAATGATGCAATTCCACCGAAAGGTTTGGAAGGCTGGCGCAATGTGAAGGGTTCGATTACCCGTCCTTCCAAAGTCTCAGTTTGATATTGGAGGTGCGTTTCACGCTGGCATAAATTAGTTTCTTGTGACGGTGCTGAACGAGCGTGGGAAATACGGGGATACGAGATTGACCCCTGCCTGGTTTGTTTCGATTTATGTCTGCACGCCACGGACACGTGCATCGCTTTGCATCTTCTCCGAAGGCATCATGGAAAACGTTACCCGATCCTAGGATGACCGCATGTCCACAAGGATGAACCGTAACGTGTGCGGAATGAACCGTAACGGGGTTTGGTGTGGGGAAGGTATTCCTGGAAAGTGTCGACCAGTCTTTCTTTCATCTATCTCCAAGCCGTTGCGAGCTTTGGGAGATGAACCTGTGGTCGGCTGGAGACCTAAAACCTGAACCTTCTTTTGGCAGCCATCCCAGGACGACTGTCCTTTCGCGTTCAATTCTGATCACATAATCTCACACATAAATCATTATTTATTCGGACATTTACACCTCACGCTCTTTCTCTCTCTCTCTTTCGGTAACTCTGGAAATGGGCATGTTTTCGCTTCCGATATTGCACTTCTGCGAACCCCAAGCGGCTCCTGTGAATATGAATTCAGGCCACGCACATTTCAGGTGTTCTTAGCGGGAGGATCCTGACTGATGGTATCTAGGGAAATCGTGGCAGTGGTATATCACTCCGAAACGTGTGACTGTGTTGAAGGACAAGAAGTATAATTTGTGATGGCAAAAATGGGCTAAATTTGAGACATGTTTCTCCCAAACAAACGTCCCAGTGTTAAATTATCCCTTGGAGTATGCAAATGCATAAATATAATTCACGTTCGTTTGTCGTAGCTCTAAAGCGCAGCTGGTAGTTGCTTATGGGTTGTGAAATGTTTGCGACTTCCTACGACCAAACCAGAACAATTGAAATTCTTTGCCAGTCGGAAGCGAAGCCCCTTGTCGGAACGTAAATCTTGGCTGTTTTTCACTCTCCCGAAAGAAACCCACTCTAAATCACTGCTTTTGAAGCACAAGACACGTGCGTTGGGTCGACGCCACGTTCGATTGCCCGGCATGCTCCTAGGAACGGTGCGTTGTTGTAGTGTCGGTTTTGTTGTTGGTCGCTGTTTTGTTCGAAGTTCGTTCCCCGAATAGCAAAGCCCGCGGAATGTCCTCCATCCGCCATAACATGAAACTGGCTGACGGGTTTGCTCGAGTCCGACCGGCAAAGCGTAGGCGGGTTTCACCAGCGGGCATCCGAACCCGATTTTCCACCGCCGGTGCCATGGAATTGGATTCCGCGCCATAAAAGACACGCTAAACGCCTCTCGGAAGCGGCGAGCAAATAGAAAAACTGAAGCCGCGAAGGTTTGGGCAATAAAATTGCGATCGTGATTGGAATGCGTGTCACAGCGTTTGCGTGCGTGCGTGCGGTACTGTCGGTTTTTGCGGTACACACGTGGCCCGTGCGCCGGAAGTTTGGCTTCCTCGCCGCAAGCACCAGCGGAATGGTTCGATCCCGCCAAAAGAGAACCCAACACTCGGCTGCCTGGGTTGATTTGATCGACAAAGGATTGTGGATGTATCATTCGGTTTGCCATTACGATCACAATTGTGTTACTTTGAGGGAAGATCGGTTACGGGGCTTTTTATGAAACGGCGCGAATATAAACGACGACACGTTTCATCTAAATATTCATGGGTTAAAACGAACTATTCACCGAAAAGCCGAAATACTAATCCTTCGCAGAAGTAACAATTTTCCGGCAGTAATGTTTTTCTTTCACCTCCAAAAAGGATTGCTCGAACCGTAGGGAAACCTTCCGTCAAATCCATCCTAAATTATATCTCAACTTCCGGTGCACAGTGGTTCAGCTAGAGCGGCGGTCCGGTCGTCCAAATTTTGTATACAGTTTTACATTGTTTTCAAGTCAATAATTAACCATGAACATGAATTAGATGTTTCCAATCTGGATCCAACGTTGCTACTTGCTACTTCCTTGTGCAAACACCAAGCCTGCAGCTACCGTCAACTTAACTATGATTTTGGCAAGAATTTTACGCCAGACAACCTTATTACTACATCCACCTCACAATATTTTTTTTCATTTACAATATTTTTTTGCATCAATTCTGCACCCGTACAACATTTCATAACATACAGTAATGCTTTTTATGCAAGAACACAGTTGAAGAGGGAGATTAAAATATCTACAACTTTAAATATCTATAACTACCAGAGTCGCAAATAGTCGCAGCCAATTTTTTCAGCATACCTTCTTAAGATGTTATATTTATGCCCTGATATGGTCTCATAGAGTTCCGTTTAGTTTCAAAAAAGTACTGGCTTGTTAAACATTATAAATCAAAAATGTTGTGAGAGTTTTTCATTTATTTAAAATTAATGACAGTATAATTTGATAAAATTTAAATTTTTCATAATTTTATACTAAACCCAACAAAATTTCCTTTTCAACGAAAAGCGTAAGAAAACATTTTATAAATAATCTTAATAAGATTTGCAAAATGATGCAAATATTTGAAAGAAAACTTGATTTTTCACCTTTTGCACAACTTTCACGGGCGATATCTCTCGCAATTGTGCTTTAAAATTAGTAATATTCTAGAAATTTCTTATTATATTATATTTTTTCATATAAACGAAAGATTTTGAAAATTGGTTTCATGAAATGTCAAACAAAATGACCGGACTCTGAATCTCTGTACGGTGGTGCGAAAACTCAGGATGAGGAAACTTACCTGACGATGAACTTTCGAGGCCCCTCCCGAGTGAATGCATCAAAGGTCTGGAAAGTTTCTCCTTTTGCAACATATCTAATATTAAAAGTACCGATCACCGGTATCGATTTACGCTGCTTTTCATGTCTCATATTCACTTCCCGTCCAGTTGCTTCTCTCTTCTTTGAACATGTACTTCAGTGAGCAAAAACGCTGCAAAACCGATGATGGTTCCACGCCAGCACAACTTTTGGCCGTTTTGGCCCGTTTCCTGGCCCGATAAGCTCATTTGCAATTCCAGCCCTCGGCTGAAACTCACAGGCCCGATATCCGATTCCGTTTCGAGCGTGTGTTCCGAGGCCGTAAGATGTGTGTCTACGTGAACCCTCGTTCGAAATGACGATAAGCGATACCGAAAGAGCGTATGGGCCAGGGGCAAAAGTTCTTGAGCCCTTTGATGAATAAATCACAAAACTTATGATCCACCGGATGCTCGAGATTACGGATGCACGCACACTCGGCCGTCTGACGAACGCGGAGGATTCATCGAGCCTACAAAGAAGGCTGGGGAAGCTGGTCGTAACGCTTCAGGTCGAAGGCGATTTTTTTGATGTTTGTGTTTTGCGTGCTTTAGCAATAGATTCGCAATGCTTTCTTCGAGTAAACATATCAACATACCCCGTCTGATGCGGTAGCGTGTATTTTTATAACCAATTTTCATGAGCCCGACAAAATGTTTTTAATTTTAATGGTATAACTCTGGCAATCTCTCAAACATATTTTGATTATTCCGGATTATTTATTTCCGGTTCAAGGTAAAATACTTTTAAAATTCCCTTACTTATTCTTTTTCGTAACATACAAAACTTCATCACATCCAACTTTCCACTAGGCGATGATGGATTTGTGATTTAGAAAACCGGGTACCGATGGTTTGTGTGTTTCAAACAAGAGTCCGTAGCCGAGCTTTTAAGCCGAAGTAACCACTCTATAAAATCCTGCTTGCCAAGAAATGCTAGAATGGAGCCATCAACCCTCAATCCAATGAAACGATTTAACTTCAATCCAATAAAAGATTCCCCACATCTGGTTGTGCAAAGCGAGAGTGAAGTAATGCGGGAACCACAAAAGAGAGAGTAACATAGACATTTTCGCTTCCCAGAACGACAACCAATGGTAGCTTGCAATAAAATAAACCAGTTCTTTCTCACAACCGCTCTCTTTCATTAAAATATTACCAACATTAATGAACAGCTAATAAAGCAAACTGTTAAGCAAATGGTGGTGCTACCAATAACTTGAGCTGAATTATTTTATTTTCTTTCATAAACCGTTTAAGGTTTTCTAGTTGCAACTGGAGAGTTGACCTTGCAAATCAAAGCTTATCGACAAGTTTATGTTTACCCTAATGTTCCCAAAGGCTACTGAAAGTAGTGGTAGATTGTTTTTCTAGCTCCAATTCAGTGTAGCATACGCTACGCACATCACACAATTCCCACGTATCCTTATCACATCACACACTATATTTCAAACCCACATCTCATCACACTTATCACACTTTGTAACAACACAACACAACACGTTAGAACGCAACGTTCCTAATCCACACTTTGTAACACAATGTACAGTCAGGAAAGTTATGACGAAAACCAGAACCCAGAACCAAAACACAAACCATGTAACTGTTACAATGTTGCAGTCACCAACCACTTGTAAACCATAGAAGGAAGAACCTTGACTTAGGTTACAATGTTGCATAACATGCAACGAAAGTCAATGTCAACCCACTCTTAAGCTAATGAGTCATAAATTAGAAAGAACACAACGCTGACCTTCGAGGCGCTAACGGAGCATAGGCGTGTGTCATACGACACCTAGGGAAAGCGTGAGAACCGCGCGTCGAACCGAGCGCATGACGAAGTGACTCAAAGCGGAACCAGGAAAAAGGTCTTTCTCCAGGCAAACCAGGAAAACTCAGGAAAGGATAACATTAAACAGATGCAGGTTAAACTAAGCACAAATGTAACAAAGAAAGTTTGACTATAAAATAAAGAGGAGGCTGAACGAAAGCAGTTCAGTCCCTGCCGAATCGTCGAGAAGACACATATCAAAGGAAGTCCTTTTATTTCGACGTTGAAGTTTCATCCGAAGGATCGTTCTACGTTTTTAACAATACATCAGGTTTGGAAAGGAGTGTTACTGCCTGTTCGGGTATATCCCTTACCTGAATTTGAAACAGACCCCCTTCGTTCACGGCTGGCAACATCAACTCGACCGTGGTGCTGTAAAGCTCCATTAATTATGGTCGGCTGGTGAACGCAAATACGGCAATTCACCAACGCTAGGGACCACGATTTGTGTACATACAATCAACTATCCGGACCGATTTCACTAAATTCTTGCCACTCCGGTCAGCTGAGAGTGGCAATAAAATCGGGAATCTAGGGGCACTGGCTCTCGTGCTGGCGTTAGAAGTCATACAGCACATAGAGGCTTTTGCAACGCTTTATTTTTGAGCGTTTATGGACCCAAAGAGGTTCCCTCGCGAGTCAGCAGTCAGAGTGAATTTATATTCTAACCCGATCCACTCGATTGCACTTCACGGCGGATACAACTTATTGCGTGACGTTATAGCACTATTATTTTATGTTTAGTAAATAAAATGCTAAATTGCGAATCTGGAGTTTATGGATAAAACCATTGCAGAGATTTGTTAAGCTTCAACGCATAAGAAAATTAAGCTTTCAAAACTAAACAAACACGACCGAGGCCAACTATGCATCTTCGAATCCTTTAATCCTTGACAATTTCTAAATTTAATCGGATGTACAGATCCTTTTGTTATTCATCTAAAGCCCGCTTATGAGAACATGCCTTGTCACGCCTCAAGCTGCTGTAAACATGACGGTTTTAATTAAGGTTTCTTCGACAACGGCGACCGGCAGCTTTCCGCCAGTTCAGTCTCTCATTATTTCCAATCGAAACATCTCGCAAATGTTGCCCGAATTCTCCATCGTATTCCTGTCGGAATTATCCTTCACGCAGTGTTAAAGCAAATATCAATATTCGTGGAAATCCCTGGCCTTTGCTAATATTCGGTGGCTACTGACCTTTTCCACCGCTGTTCGACCTGTTTGATGGCTAATTTGAATTCTGTTCAATCCCCAGTCACGGGCTCTAGACTGGAGGTCAACGCCCTAAATCCGTGCTAATGAAACGTTTCTTTATTTATGCATCACGAATTTCTGCAATTCAAAGCAAGCATGGTTCTATGGTTCTGTACAGCGAAAGCGACGGAGCGTAAGCCCTAGCAATGGAAAACAAGTGCTGTCGTTTTAACCTGGAAAATCATTCGAACGCTTATTAATGCAGCAATGTCGGTCAAACCGTTGGGTGTACTTAATTTATTGAGATATTTTACATATTACTACTACGAGCCACCAGGTAATTGACATTTTGCAACAATTTTTAAGACAAATTAAAAGCTCGATCATCTTTAATTTGGATAAGCAGTGTTTAATGGTGGTATGCATTGTTTGCTGCGAATCCATTATAAATTGTTAAATGAAATACAAGAAATCCATCTTAATCAAATTCAACATATAGCAACTCATTAACCGACTCGTTGATTTCAAGCTCTTGCAAATCGTTTTTCTTGGGTGCTTTTGACAAAGTTTTTTTCTCTGCTCATTTTCCTGCCCGCTCTCGACAAGCTAACTGAGTAAAATAAAAGCTTTTCACTCGCTAAAGAAAGCGTAGGCGAGATTAGGTTTGTTCCTCCCCGCCTCGGAAGCCATTTTGCCGCCACGATTAATGATGAATGAGCTCGGACGCTTCGGTGACCATGAATGGAAACCAGAGCAGTGTACGTGCGTCTATGCTGAGCAAACGGCCATCCATTAAAGTCTCAAGGTCTCCAGCCTTTACTTTTTCGATCTTCCATGCCACTTCTTTGTTATTCTGTTTTGGATTTATTTTTTTTCCTCGTCAATTTTATCTTCTATTTTTTTTTATCCAAAGGTTACTAATACAAACGACAAAAATCTTCGAACTAACCCTCTCCTAAACGGAGATGCTTTTACGAGTACACTAACCTGTTATGCTACAGAAATAAGAAAGTCTTAGCGAGGGGTTTCCCTCACCGAACATACGTCACATAGTTCAACCAATTTCGTAGAGAAGTATCCAAAGGATTCTTTATCGTTGCTCGACGCTCTATCTCTCTCTTTCAACAGTTTGAAGAAGTCATCATGTTTATACCATCACCTAGAAGTTTATTGATTATTTTCGCTTCGCTCAGCACACCGCGAGTACCGCGCGAATGTTGATTTTACAACGCGACTTAAAACACGTCGCAACTCAACACGGTGTGGGAAGATAAACATTGACAAAAGGTTAATCCTTCTTTCGTTGATGGAAAGCCAAATGAACCTCTGTTTAACCTGGTGCTATTTAGCTATTGTCCCAATCTTCCTGTAGCTAAAATTGACTTTTCAAACATTGCCATTTTCGTGCGTCACGTTGAATTCTGCCCTCTCGAATGGAATTGATGATAACGAAGGCATGCTCAGAGCGGTTTCAGGAGTGGCAAAACATTTCAGTAAATTTATATGGCTTCCCTTCAGACATACTTCCTCAAGATGACACCAACATTTCACATGTCACATGTCAGTTTACCGTTCGCGTTGCTGCTTCAAGTTCGCTGATTGCACAACACTTCGTACCATCGCCACAAATGTACACGTTTTCAATTTTCAGAACTTCCCACTTTACTCTCCAGCTTCTGTCTCACTTCATATTTTCTCCAGTACGGGTCGAAGTCGAATGCAATATCGTGTGGCTCGTTAGTTCAACTAATCGTGTAATAGCTCAAACGCGTTGACGGAGTCTCTACCGAAGACAACTTCCTCGACTGCGAGTTCAGACATGTCATGAAATGTATATTACATCATTTCACTGTCACGCATCGCTGTTTTCCCCGGGGAAAAATTGCAAGTTGGCTTACTGACCTGCAAGGAAGAATTTTCTGGAAAAAAATGGATATCATCGCCATAGAATCATCACATGTTCATTGTCTGTGAGGATCCTTCGAATCGTTAAGCTTCTAACACAAAAAATTAAAAAAATATAGCGCTGGTGAGAAAATCGTCCCAGTAGGAAAAGCACCAATTCGTGAAGCACCTTGAATAAAATATCTCAACGTTAGATTTCTTATCTTTCAAAGCCTCCTCAGCTTCTCAGTTAAAAACTGTTCCATTCTTATGCACAACAGCCAGGATAAGGAAAATGGCATCCCTAAAGTGCTTCTTAATGCTAAATTGCTGGGCACAAAAAGAACATCTAACTAAGATTTTTGAAAAAAAAAATGGATAAAAAAGTAGAAATAAAAATAACCAGGCAATTCAAACAAACCATTGCTCAACTCTTTGATCAGCATGGTTTACGCTTGCAGTGCACCAGCCTCCTCCTCAGTGCCACCAAACACCAGAAGCGAAACGAATGGTTCTCGAGGTCATCGGCCAAATCCGTTACGGCCCTCGGGTTCCACCAATTGGTAAGCATATGCCAGTGGCGATACGGAACACTTCAATATGTTTTACAAACGAGATAACTTCATAACATGAGCTCTCAAACATATCAGCTTTGCGCAAATCGCACATACACCCTTCTTCTCCATCCGCCTTCGCAGTTCGTGGACCCTTGGGTTCTCTCAGAAGAAATCGTATCAAGGCCACAACGATGACGAGCGGCGCACCCACGGCGAAGGCTTCCCTCGCTCGTCGGAAAAGCCGCGGCAAATTGGGATGGATTTTGATACCATTTACCCGAAAGCACCACTTTGCCTCGTGCCGTTCGCCGTCTGCGGGGAGTTAAATTGGCATGCGTTTTAACTTTTTCTTCATCTTGAAGGGCCGGTTTATTTGTTTACTTTTTTCATCATCTCTTCTTCTCTCTCCATCCAGACGTCCCGCCTTTCCTCGGCCTTGCAAGCTGAAGCTGTTCATAGATTATCTTTCGGCTTAAGCTGCTTCCATCTTAAGAGCCTGGGTTTTTTTTTATACCACTCCGGTTCCTTTCTCCCTATTTGGCCATTTTTCGTTGGTATTTTATCTAGCTTTCTTTTGTTTTCCTCCTGACTTAAGCATTTAGTCCAAAATTTAGCAACTTCAATCAGGGCCGGGACCGGGATGGAATCTTTTGACGAAATAAAGCGTACCAAGCGATGGGTAAAACAATGGGAGAAAAAGGGTCTGTCCTTACGAGGTCAAGAAAATTTTCCGAGTCCATAGCTTTTCGCGGTAAAAGGAATAAAAAAGAAGCAGAAAAAAACAATACAAACACAAGTTGTCGACTAGCTAAAGCGGAGCGAATCTTTATTTCGTTTGAAGGTACATTGTAGGTAGGCGGTTTGTACATACTTTTTTCCCCAAAAGCTTTCCTTTTTTAGGGTTACTGTTCTTCTGCAAAGCTTAATGTTACATTTTCATTCTTGGCTAAAATTCAATACCCATACGCAGAAAATCTCTTACAGCAAGGCCTCAAAATAAGTACCCTATGAGCTGCGGCGTGGGTTCGAATCCCAACCGGGACCGGACCCTCCTCTGTACGAGAGGACTGAATATCCACGTACAACAGGGAAACAAGTTTCGTAAGCCCTTAAACGGGCAGGCATGACCAAGAAGTCGTTACGCCAAGTAGAAGAAAATGTGCTGCGGGCAATCTCCGATTTCGGAATTCGAATATCGGCTGTCATGTTTTTTGTTTTCTTGCTGCTTTTCGTTTTGTGGTTTTCTATATTGCTAGCAACATCAAATACTAACCGGTACATCATTGAGAAATGCCGAATGTCGTTTGGTTTATGTTGAGCATGGTGTCCGACGCAGTTGGTCCATAACACTTTTCCACTTTCCCATTTTTCTCCAGCACGAGGTACTACAAATCAAAGCTTATACCATAGATGTACCATATTTGGCACAGTTAAGGAAATTCTGCATAAAAAGTTGAATAACAAAATCAATGTTTGATCAAATCATACCATTTTTTGCACAGTGCTAGCCTAACTACCATAGAATATAAGAAAAACAAGTAAGAAACTCTTAAATTGATATTTCTTCAAGTTTCAGAAATTTTTTGTGTGGCACATTATGTTCCTAACTTGACGCATGGTTTTTGCAATGTTCCTTACTTGGCGCGATGTGTTCCTAACTTGGCGCACTTAAAACAAAATGGATGTAATTCATTGAATTCAACAGCTATATTCAAAAGTCAATAAAACAATAGAAACACTTTTCAGCAGCAATTTAAAAAACAATTTAGCTTTTTTTGCAGCGGACTTTGGCTTCTCTCGTGGAAATAAAACTATCTCATCGCAAACTTTTATAATCTCATTCATCAAAGCCTTCTATGATTCAAAAATATCTAGCAGCGCAAACATTCATAGTCTCCACGGTGAATAATTAGGAACACTGTGAGCCAAACTTGGCACAACATATTTTCGCTTCAAATTAGCATACATGTCTCAAAAAGCGTCGAATCTAACTACGATTCATTGGAAATACTTACATTCTAACAGTTTCTAATAAAAAGAAATCCCTAATAATTCATACTCCTTAGCAGCGTTGCTAACGCGATTTGAACCGAAAACATGTTTTGATGCGGATGTATTGTATAAACATAAACAAATATTTGACTGCATAGTTTAGGCTGAAATGTTTTGGAAATAGTCTAATATCGAAGAAAATATTAGAAAGTGAGCCAAGTTTGGACCAGCGCCAAGTTTGGTGCTTCTACGGTAATCATAAAATAGAACACAACAAATTTTGATTCTCGAACATCCCCGAACGGAGGTGTTCCTGTGATAGCGCGAAGGATGTGTTTTCTTACATTTCGACTACGTAGACACATCGAAATCCCATCAGCGGACATTGTGTTTTTTGGTGATGGACATAAAAGTGGCACCGGTGTGTCCGTTAGCTACCGCCGACGTTTGAGCCTCGCACACACCGGGATATGCGGAAAACAGTGTTTCAGGCATGGTTAGGAAAATGGCGCACTCCGAAGCGATGCAGAGATCCCGACTGACTGACCTTTTGGAGCCGCGGGAGAAGCGAAATGTTTGTTCCCGTGTCGGATTTTGGTCTGGCCAGCAAATGAGGCTTTCCGGACCGGATGTGTACCCGCCCTCCTCCCCTCCGTCGACTTTGCACTTTTCTCGGCGCACTCATGATGCGCATCCATGTCAACCGAAAACCGCTGAAACCACTAACACTTTCCGTGACACAAGTGCACGCATCTGGACAACGGCACACGGAGTTGGCCGACCCGGATGACACACTGTGATGTTTCGAGTCGCCTGGTATTATCATAATGGTAATAACCGTATAAAAATAATTATTTACCACACAAATGCGCCACATCGCAAACCATACTGACATAAAATCATTCCTCGCTCCGTGTTCGGTCATGTCGAATTGTTGCGTATGTTGCGTGAAATATATCGCTTAAAATTGTGTGTTTGTGAATGTGTTCATCGCATCGTACCCGGTACTCGGGAAAATAAATTAAATATTGCGTTAAATAGAAATTATAAATTAAGCTATCGCAGGCAAAAACTAAAAATAACCCGGTCCGAAACTATTGCAAAACTAAATCAAGTAATTTTTAAACCCCGTTTTTTCCTATCGTGCACTTTATGCTGAGCGCATATGCTTTCGAAAGATCAAAAGACAAACCACTCAAAACAGTGACATGAAACGACAACATACGTTGCGCAACTTATTGGTCATTGAATGAGTGGAAAATCCCTTCACAATGCGTGAGATGCATTCGATTGCATCCAACAGTTTATCGAGATGCGGTTTTCTGATTGAAATCTATTCCATCTAGCATCAAATGAATGATATAGCCGTACGTCTGCGTCCGGTATTCCAATGCAGACGCATTTGTGCCCTCAACACTGCTGGGAGAGTAGCAGCAGCAAAGGCAGTTGGTGTTCGATTTGTCGAAAACTGTGGGAAATTCGACTTTCTTTTTCCTCGATCAAATAAATTATAACATGTTTATACCGAATCAATTCCAATTTATTTATGACAAATAATTTGAAAAATAAAATCAATTATCACGTTGTTTTTGTAAATTTTCTATTTCAGTTCAAGGATACCGTCCAGGAAAATCGGTGCCGATGCCGGAAGAGGAAAACCGAGTACTTTGCTTAAAATCACGTGAAATGTTCTTTCAGCAGCCAATGATGGTGATTCCACATAAAATTTCCGGTACGTTAAATTACGCCTTCGCTGTTTTCATTCTCTTCTCTTTCCAAGCTATAATCAAATCATTTTATTCTTCCTCATTCCAGGTGACATACACGGTCGGTATACCGAGCTGCAGACTGTTTGAGTATGAGTTTCCCACCGGAGGTCTACTCAGATGTTCCTGGGAAATCACGTCGATCGAGGCAAGCAGCCACTGAAAACGATCTACCTGAAGACCTCTAGCGTACAGAATCATGTACCGTGAGATATGTTTCCGATCTTGGTGAGAACGATCAAATCTTCGGTTCCACGAGCTGAACCTAATCTGACGGCTGCACCAGGTCGTCGAGAACGGGTACGAGTTCTTCGCCCTGCGGTCGTTGGTGACGCCTTTCTTAGCCCTGAACTACTGAGGGGAATATGCGGCGTTGTCATGTGGTGCGGTGGACACAAATCTTAATGTGTTCGTCGTTCGCCAGATTGCAGTTACGACCCGTAACACCATCGGTCATGTGGTCGCAAACGAAACTCATTGGAGCGCGGGCTATTAGACTATTCACCAAAGATGTGTTCTATCAGCAAAGTTCAAAAACAATAAAATGGTAAACCATAGAGAGCCTAAAAGGTGTGCTACCCTAAAATGATTGAAAAGAAACCCAGGCAATATGGTAACGCATTGGTAAAATGAGGTAAAATACCATATCCTAAAAAAACATAGGGAAAAAACCCAAAGTAAATTGTTATGTCTAGAAGCCGGGTACGATCGTGGGTCTAAATAAAGAAGCTTCCCGAAAGGACACGGTGTACCAGAAACGAGATGTCTGGACAGGACACGATCAGGAGAAAATAACAACCGATCAGTTCAAACGACGCTACATTGTAGAAAAGTAGGTAGGATACTTAGGTAAAACCGATCGACTGGAAAATTCGTACCTAGAATAACTAACCTGCCTGCTTCATACAGGCACACTTACAAACCATTGTATGTTATACACCATAAATACAATGAAAAAATCCTGGTATAAAAAAGAAAGTTTTTTTTATAATCAATCAGTGTAAAGCTGAAATTCATACGAGTAACATCGGGTGTTTATTTTGTTTACGTCATGGTACCAAAACCACACCCAAAAGTTGGAAGCGATCAGTTCTCCCCTTCTACTTCATAGACCTCCGTCGAACGCTTGAGGCAACTAGCTTGAAGGTAATAGATAACAAGAGACTTTGATGATGCAGTGCCGGCAAAGACATTGTTATTTTTATTCGGTTTGCATACCGGAACACGAGCTAGAAGTTGTGTACCTCCACGAGACCGGCTTGTTAAAACACGATGTAAAACTGGCTGAAAATGACGATGAATAAGTACGCGTATAGTTGATGCAAGGCCAATAGAAAAACATTCATTTAGAGAATAAATAGTGAAAATAGACAATCAATCATAATGCAACAATGAATAAAGGATCAATTTTACACTAATTTGCAGGTTTGTCTTCTTTCGTTTTAAGCATTGGAAAGAAAAGAACATGGAATTTTCGCATTTTAAAAATCGTTCATTTGTTGATATTTGCCTGGCTTCGTACGCCATCGCAGGTGAGGCTGAATTTTTGTGATAAAGCGAGCTACTAATCTCTTCACTCTCTCGGACACATGTCCGCCAGGAACAAACTAACGGAATGCAATCAAGCTGCATTTTCGCCCGGCACTAGCGGCAGCAAAACGAGTTAAATAATACCTTTATAATCCTTCCATTTCTCATCTCGGCGGTTGTCAGTTGAATCTGACAACTGGCTAACAAGAAACGGGGTCTGTTGATTGAAGCAATGTGGTAGCCGAAAGAAAGAAAAGAGAAAATTCAAATTAAAATGAAATAAGCAAATAAATCGAACAAAGAGAATTGCCATTTGCAACCGTCAGCGAAAGGAGACCCCCGATTGGGTGGTAAATTAATTTCCATATTGCAATCAATTCATGTATACAGCGTCATGGTTGGCTATGATTTTCCCAATCGGAATCGTCCTGTCAAACTGTGATAGAAAAAAATCCACTCCCCCGACAGTGGCTGAAACTGAAGACGTGTTTTAAATTATCTGTACCAAATCGCTATTGCAAAGTGAACGAACTGTTTCATTTGCTTTGAAAATAGTGAAATTCTAATCCAAACGCGACGAATCAATTCCCGGTAGGGATGGAACGAATTTTCGGTAACAGCTTTGACCAACTTTTCTAGAACATTTTTGAAATTGTCTTTGGTTTTTCCGGTTACTATCGGAATGAAACATCGCACCAATCTCATCGGTTATCAGTGAACGGAAGCATCGATTTGAAACTCGATGGTAAACTTTTGGAGCGCGAACAAAGTTTTAACGTGAACGCTAAAGCAAACACAATTCACGAAGGCGCCATTCGGAAACACATCCGGAGAGTGTTTCCATGCCAACAACGGTTGAAAGTGCTTTTTCGGTGCCGAAAGTGGGATGGCATGAAGTTGGGGTGGAACTTTTTCTTTTGTATTTAATCTTCGTATACCCTTTCCACTGAGAACAAAGTTAGGCAATCAATTATTTGACGCGAGAAGAAGCGGGAACAATTTTCAATGTCAACACCGTTGTCCAGAGCCAAAAACGGGGATGTCTCCGGTGAATTCTTTTTCTTCATTTTTCAAATATTGCTTGATCCAGTTGCGATTAAAGCTCGGCTTTTAATTTCAATTTGATAAACGGTTCCATCGCACAACGGGTAGAAAATGCTGAAAAAGTAAGGCAATCCTGGTCGTGGAATTGGCTTGAATTTAGACACATATGCATACACACACATACGCCCGGTGGGTAGTTGAACACTGTCATAAGACAACTTTCTTCCTAATCCTAACCTCTTTAGGGGGGGTATGCGAAATGAAAAAAGGGAATTGCTTTATTTTAGTATACTCGAATTCATCATCACTCTGTCAGCACCAGGGCCAGAACTGTTTGTTTCTGGTCAACGGCCCCTGCAGGACTTGCGCCTGTCCTCTCTCCCTTCCCCCCAACCGATCCACTCCTTTGGAGTGTGTTTGATGACGTTACGGATTCGGTTTGGGAACATGGACTGGAGCATCGGTTTTCGCACGACGAAACACACAGCCCCGGGGCAACCTGCGGGCTTGGGTTGTGTTTTAAGCACGGACAGTTTCCTGTGTGGTTGTGAATGTGTGTGCTTCTCGGGAGTGGCCACTTCACACGAGCTTTGCAGAGATCCAATGCCCGGGGAACGTTCCGCAGACGACGGAGTGGAGTGTTGATTTATGGTTTCCACTTGAGCCAAATGAAAGACTCGGAAAGGATCGTAGAGCGAGAGAGAATGTCCCTGTACCCCTTGTGCCGCGTCCCGATGCACTGGCAACGATGTCTGGAGTTTCGGTAATAAATTTCCTATCGTTTTGAATGGCACACTTCTGGCTCGCCATTGTTGTGGTTTTAGTTTCGGAACTGTTACAAATGTCAGTAGTGTTTTCCAAGGATACCAAAGCAGAAGTAAGCTGGGGACATTTTCTTTCACCAAACAACTACCCCCTTTCTCGTCCTTGAAAATAGAACTTTGAACTGTATTTTTGTTTCATAAAATAACGTTCAAATATTTCCCTTGTCACCGTCCTGCACCTTCATCATGCCAGCAGCACTAAAGATCACGGATGCAAAGCAAAATGCGGCAAAGCCCTGATCTTACCGGTACTGTATTTTCAGCATAAATATCAAATATTCCCAACCCGCAGCGCAAGTTTTCGTTGGGGCAGTTTTTGAAGTGGCCGGCACCGTCGATCACATTGCATTTTCCCGTTGGTTATCCACTTTCAAGAACCAATCCGACTCGGGAGTGCGGAAAGTTTCCGGAAAGGAGAAGAGAGTCAAAAGAAAAAGAAAACTCAACTCCTGATATTTCTTGTTTCAGTTCTGCGGTGGATTTACAGTTCACATCCTCTTGCCGAAACTCAAAACCCACCTTGGACCCGGGCAGCTTTTGAACGAAACGATACGACCCGAAAAATGCAATGGTCACTGGTGATTTGTTGGCCCCGCTAGCTCTGGTGGAATAAAAAAAAAGAAAATAGTACTTCTCCCTTCCAGGTGAGCCACTTTTCTCAGTGATATTATTAGTTATGAATATATAATATTTGAATTTGAAGAGTGTTGTGCAGTGAAACCAGTTTCGAGAAAGGAAAAATTAGAAAAGGGAATTGTTGAAGCGCATGTTTTTAACGAAATTTTACTTGCTTAGTGATAGAATTGTTCTTTTCACATAATTTAATTTTGTTATTATTCAATATGTGCTATAGGTATATCATATTACTGGGCATAACAATTATCTTCAAGGACTCCTCAGAATTATTTACATTTCTCATGAACGTGAGCTCACCAATAAATTTCTAAACAAACGCGTAACACAAATAGAGATCAGTTCCCACAAATCCCGAATTCCCAATTTTCAAAACCATTCACCACCATGTCGATCGGTTCGCTTTCGTGGTTTTGCTCGATGACTCAATTAGTGGAATCCTTTCCCGCTTCGGCCCGTTGGGTAATTTAATTAACTACTCCTATAATCGCGATGTGCGAGTCTGACGGACGAGGGTCTTCGGTGTGTCGAGTGCAAATTACAATTGTTTGATAAACATCTCAAGCGGTGGTTCGAAAATCAAATGCGATGCGTTGTTAAACATTTGGTCACCAGCCGCCCAAGAAGACTAATATTGGGGAATTTGATTCAACATTGATGCACCACGTCACGATGTCTTGGTTCAATATATTTTTTTTTACTTCTAACTCAGCATTCAAATTCTTTTATTTATAATATTCAATCCTATATAATAATTTTCCTTCCGAGGGTCGACCATGGCCCAACAAACACGCGCGCGAAAAGTAACCCTTATTCGATCGATGCCTGATTCAATGTCGCTACTAATACAAAATCAGAAAAATGGGCCTGTTAAGCAAAACCGACCCTTCTGTGCGTTGTTGTTGGAATTTGTTGCTGTTAGTGTGTGTAAGAGTGAGAGAAAGAAATAGGGAGAGATATAACGAGAAAATGAGAGAGAAAGAGAGAGACATACAGTAAAGATAGAGGCAGACATAGTGGGGAACAGAGAGACAACAATGGAAAGTATCCCCGCTGACAGAAGTCCATATAAAAAAAACGGCTTTAACTCGGCTTTAACTTGGCTTGTAGACAGTCAGACTATAAGCCAGAAGAGAATGCACGCTGTGACGTCATCGCTCTCTGCGCTTCCTCGCTCACGCTTCGCTTGCTCTCTGCTGTTTCTTCTCCCACCCCATTTCTTTCTTGTCAAATCAAAGCATGTGGTTTTGGTATCTTATAAAATCGCGAGGATGACAATTTATTAAAACAATCAAATACAATACAATATTAATACAATATTTTACTGCTGATATTGTTTAAATACTTATCCGTTAGTTTTACCACGATCGCCATTCCATCCATGGTGGTGCAGAAAAGCCTTCATTCTGCTTCGAAGCCGCATCTTCGCCGTGGTCCATTTCATACATCAGCTGCTGTTTGTGCCGCCTGACAATCACTTCTTTCACACTTCACTACTTCAATTCACTTTTAAGAATACAAAACTACACCTTTGAAGATGTGGAATCACAAAATTTGTTGAAGACAACATCGGATAACATTTCCCGTGTTGTTTACAATCCTACGCTGGCTGCTTTGACAGATTCGCTCAAAGTGGACTTGCAACCGAGAGTGCACTTGGTGTACTAGAGCAAAACTGATCGCGTCCAAAAACTAACACCCAGAAAAGGGAGAAAGAAAATTTTTTTTCGAATGTTGGAAAGGGATGACGGGATGAAATCGAGAGAGCGTAAGAGACTCTGTCAGCGGGGATGACAAGGCGAGGCATAGGGATAGGGATAGATATAGCCAGAGAGAGAGAGAGATAAATAGAAAGAGAGAGATAATGAGAAAGAGAAAGAGACAGTGTGAATGCGATGGGAGATGTGGTAGGCAAATTAAGAAAGAGTACGATGGAGAGAAGAGAGATTGTTGATGAGGGATGGAAGATGGGAGATGGAAGATGGGAGATGGGAGATGGGAGATGGGACATGGGAGATGGGAAAGTTGGGGACAAAGAGTGGTAAACAAATAAAGAGCGGGATGAGAAGTGGAAGAGAGAGAGAGAGAAAGAGAAAGAGAGAAAGAGAGATGAGATAAGAAAGAGAGAAAGAGAACGAAATTGAGAAAGAGAAAAAGATAAAGAGAGCAAAATTTAGAGAGTGAGAGAGAGAGAATGAGAGAGAGATAGGGAAAAGAAAGAAAGAGACAGAAAATGAGCGGCATAGGACGGTATGTCTGAGCTGACTTAGCGATTATGTGAGAAGGAGTGAGAACAATTGCGCTCGCATACAGGATTAGCTTACAACGCATCCAGTTGATTCGAACTCGCATCTCTATGCATGTGTTAACGGATCTACCACTACAAGAAAACAAAACAAGAACGTGAGAAGTGGGGATCGCTATCCGCGGCAGAGCATACGGTGGACCGATCCGAGACTGCAGTTGTGCGAGCAGGTAACTTTACCTTCCGCGAAACGAACAAGGCAAGAAAAGGGAGATAGTTCCTTCCGCGAAACACAGAAGGTGGGGGATAGCAAGCGGCAGAGTGTGCAGGCCGTCGAGCTGCTACTTCGCGCCTTTTATGAATCATCACACACATGGAAGGATTCTCCATTAGAAACAAAAGAAAGAAAAAATCGATGGGGGGAATAGTGAGCCACAGAACGTGCAGCGTATGCGGCACTGATGGCACAGGGAGAGAAGGATGTGTCCCGCATCGCATCGCAATAATATGGATTATCATGCGTAGCAGGAGTGTTATGCTCAGTTTACACGGAACGCAAAAGCCTGATAAAACACGAGCAAATGTCAGTTTTGCTGTCATTTTTTTTTCGTTTCGTGTCGCCGCTACTATTCGTGAGCCGATCCAAATGAAAGCGCATTCAGTGATGATTTGAGTGCTTAACTGTAAAACAATAGCAGAGAGGTAATGTGTCCACCGAAATCTTATCAACAAACATTAAACATCATCACAAACAACTATTTTCCATCCGCTTGCAATCAATACTAGGTGCACACATTTTAGCCTACTCCTTTTTTTAACTCGACGACCGAGAAACAAATTTGCGCAGATTTTGACAACTGTAGTTAGTCAGTTAGTGTCAGACTGACAATATTTTACCGTTTGCAAAGGTTGCTTTGTGCTTCATGTCCGACCCACACTTTAAAAAGTGGCGTAACCACAGGACATGCGTAAGCTTGCATGTACTGCGTAGCACAGAAACTGGTACAATATGCTGTAACTCGGTTTAAGTACATGTCTTTGAAAAACCTCCTACTAACCGGGCTGTTTGATAAACACGTTTGATTTGGTATTTGGTAACATTTTTCGATATAACTGTAATTTTACATTTATATCGATGGGGGCTACAGTCAAAGGGAGATATCCTGTGCGCCAAGATCTGGCTCTGGTCGAACAGGGAGATGGTCAGCTTACTTCGTATCTTATCGATGGTCCCTCAATACGTATTTTAAACCCCCTTACCGTTCTGCAATTGCCGATACAATTGAAACCATAACGGGACGACAAGGAACCATAAAAAATGCGGTAGGGGAACCAGAGACTGCCGACGGGCCAGGTACCTGGCCTAAAAAACCTAGTTGATGTAATAAAGGTTTCTTCAAAACTGGTCAGCCATCTTATTTCACGAGTTCATAATTGTAGCATACTGTTGGAAACAAAACTCTCTCCAAAACCTGGATGAAATATATTCTCACACCATTTGTCGTGCGAAAGGTAGTGCACTAACCTGCGGAAGCTAATGGAAAAGTCGTAAAATGTAGTCCATTTGTATGGTTTATGGTCACTCCGGAATGGTGTTATTTTTATGGTTTTCACTTTTTTGTTCCTATTTTTTTTTCGGCTACAATTGGTCAGCCAATCAGGAAACGGTTTTTAGGAATGCATTAAAGACTTAAAGCTTCCCTTTTGAGACAAACTTCGAAATGGTCTTGATTTGAGTGGTAAAGAAATCATGTTTAAATATTAATATTTATCAGTAATTACTAAATCTGTTCGGTGCGTCGAGACTCTTCTTCAATCTCATAGAAGATGACTGCCAAAGAAACCACATTGAAAGCACTTCAACGCCACTTCAAAATTTTACAGTTAACTGGGAGTCGATGAAAATTTCCCTTCACGGCCTTAGACGTTAGAAAAAAAACTAACGGTTTGTCTGCTCTCAGTTTGCGTGTTTTCCTTCCTGATTATGAAAACCGTTCTTGCGCCACGGAAACATTATCCTCGGCTTGCACCGATCTGGTGAGAATCTGCTTACCTTTCATCGTTTGCATGCAAATTTGCATTTGGCATTTATGGCCCTCGCTTTCCTCGAGTGTGACGCAGCTTAAGAATAATCCTCATTTCTTCCCCCCCATATTTTTCCGCACCCTCGTTTGCCGATCGTTCATCTTTTGGCTCCTTAAAGGAACACGTCTTGGGTTTTGTCTCAGAATCTCACGCCCGTCGGTGATGCGTATTTACCGAAGCTATCCGAGCGTCGGAACACAAGATGTGGTGCCAGCTGACGGGGTTTATTATTGTCTGAAATATTTAACCACACCAACCGCAGCGCATCCTTCGGGACGCCCGAATGACTCCCGAGGAGTTTGTGCAATGCAACTGCGAGCTGGTGATGGAAACGTTCTGCAAATATTTGGCGATATGCGAATAAGCTGCTTTTCGTTTCGCAAGATGTTATCTATACAGAGAAACTGTTTTTTTTTTTTGTAGAATCAAATTACAAGCGAGCGTGTAAATATTTTTCTAGATGAAGTGTGCATATTTTGTAGCTAAACTGAATCATCCTGTTTTGAAATTAATTGCATGGGACACGAAAGGAAGGAAAGAAATGCGATAGAGGACTCAAACAAACATTTACATCAACACCATCGTGAGCAGCTGCATCTGCGGAATACTTTTGATAAACCTCCCGTCCGGTGGAAAAACTTTGTTACCTTCAGTAAGTTGGGATTCATCAGGATCTACACACACCTGCACCCGTGGACGTGGTCGGGCGGATGTTTAGCATGCTCGGAAGGTGATATATTACCGGTTGGGAGCGTCGCTTGTTGCCTGCCTGTAAATTGTCTTGTTTCCTGTTCTGCATTTTACGAGCGCTGTTTAATGATGCCGCACGCCTGTGCGCCCCCTCCGGAAACCCGCTGCGGAAGGCTTCGGTATCTACCCTCTCCCAGCAGTCGTCTGCAAGTTTCCGGCGGTGTGTAATGCGCTGCCGCAATAAATGCCATTGCTTGCGTTATGGAGTGTTAATTGAAAATGATGTGTAAAGTATCACTTAAATGGATTTTTCCACGGTTTTTTTGTGAAGTTGTGAATGATGTCCAATCATGCGTGACAATGTCTATGGATCAGCTTGGATCTTCTTTTTTCTTCTGCTCCCTGGTGTCCTTATTTTTGCCATGGTTAGCAAACGACTGTTCTTTGGCTGGCTGGTTAGACATATTTGTGAAATATTAGTTGCATTTCGATTTAAAAGGAGTTTACCATTCAAATTGTCTAATTTATCGTTGAAAATCCTTTTGAGAACATATATTCATTAAACTTATCTAGTGAAGTTCGCCAGTTTCGACATATTAAATAATTATAGTAGTCAAAAACTTTTTAAAAACCTTGCTGCTTCTTTAACCCATTAAACATAACTGTCATTAAGCTCTATACTTTTGCCCAAAACTGATGTTTAAATTTGAATGCTAATTACCAACCTTTCACAAACCTCTAAACTGAATTTTTCAATGGCTATTCATTGCGTTCTTTTGTTTATAATTTCTTGGGAACCTCTTTTGAACATAACGAAAAATGAGTTACTATTTTGAATTGAAATTCTTCATTAATTTCGTTACTCATACACACAAAACGATCGTCAAAAACGTGGTATATGAGGTCTACTATGAGGTTAAATTTAACCGGAAAACTGGCAATGGAAATCCCCAACCATTGTATAGTGTGCCACTTCAGGTGAGTTTCCCTTCGCGCCTTTTAACGGACGAACCAACTAAAAGCCATTCCCTGATCCTGAGCGTACGATTAAACCGCTTCGGAACATCATTTTGCTCTCCATTCGCGTCGTTTGTTTAGGAGCACGCGTTCTTCACGTCCCAAAAATCGAACCAGATGAAGCGTAAATGTTCTGCTCGTTCGAGGCTAAGAGTCGGTGCCAAAACCAGGCACCCATTCAGTCCTCATAGGCTAGCTCATCAGCGTTGTGCCGGTCGGGATCGATCCGGTTCGTAAAAACCGATGCCTCCCGGGTGCCATCAACACGGGGACAAAATCAATCTGTGCACTCCCGGTTTTTGGCCAGTGTATATTTTAGTTTAAATGCACTCCGGGCGCTGCTGCACATGGTGATGGAAGTGGGATGGCTAGGGTTGTCTCGTCTGTCGACTTCGTCGAAATACCAAAACCTGACGGGTGGGAGTGATATATTTGTAGAGTCCTCCGGGTAGAGTTTTGCATACGAGTGCCAGGTGACACATTGCGATGCGGAAAAGGATCCAGAGTGGCAAGTCTGGATGGATCCATGAATAAACAATCCGGCCTTCGACTGTCAGGATGATTTATACACCACGACTTTGGTGCCATTGATTGGTAACTTGAAGGAAGTACTAATTTTGATGTAAAATTAATGGAAACCGAATTGTTGGTGGCAACAAAACAGTGGAAAGCGTTAGTTGAAAATAATTGTTTCTACACTCTAACAACATTATCCTTGTGAAATGAAACGTTAGTTTGCCCATGCAGTAAACGTCACTGGTCGGATCAGTTTCAAATGAAATGCTTCTCAACCCACCCCAAGTGCTGAAATGCAGCTCGACCAATAAACGATTCAACGGGCTTTTCCCGGTACATACGATCGCTCGCAAGCCCTCGCTAAATCTGAATTCGAATCGGATGTTTTGACCACCCAAAACCGTTCGTTTCAAAATCAAAACTCAGGTGTTGTCCAGGTTCGTGCGCTCAACGGTTAGCGGTTAGTAAGATTAAAAGCTTTTTTGCCAGTTTCGAGATCGCAGCAACAGTCAACAAGTAAATTGGCGATGTCGAACGGACGTACGATGTCCAACATCCAGCGATGGCAATCGATACCTGGCCGCATTGAATGATGATGCCGGCGAATGTTCTATCATCGAACCGCGAAAACTCGCGTTTGCGAATTCGTGTTGGCTTCTGTTTGCCATTGCAAATGGCCGATGTATATGAAGCGAGGGCGAAAAATGAAAAACACCTTTGAAGTACAAAGCGCACTTCAAAGCGGCCACTCGTACACATTTCCCGAATGCAGTTTCCCCTCCATACAACGCTGTTCGAACGCACTTAATAAAATTGGAATACATTCGATGCAGCTTGCTTTTCGATACATAGTTCAATGGTATAAAATAGCCTTAGTTAAACTTGCAACATGGCTCAAGTTCAACATTCAACTTAATCTGGGCTTTGAATGTATCTTTTTAACTTCCTTAAGTACAATTAACAACTATTTCATGGTCTTTCGATACTCGTAAATCAACCAACCACTTCATAATTGTCCGAAACTTGCTTTTGCGTTTGATTCAAAGAACCAAAAGTTCGTTAATGTCCTCCGCTTAATTGTGCTGAGCTAATTGTGTAGCTATTTTCTTGCATGTCAGACAACACACCTTCTCCGCGAACGACAAGAGAACATGAAAAATGTAATTGCACTCGATTGCCCTTTTTTCAAACGATTTCCTAACGTTTCTGGACAGGCGGTTTTGTTTTTATTTTATTTACATTTCCTCTTTCTCGGGCCACACATTTGGATGAGCTCAGAACGGTTGGGAAAGGGTTTGTTAGGAAAAACACTTTGCATAGACCGGCGGACAAATAACCACCAACGTGCGCCTGAGGTGGTCTGTCGTTTCACGGGTTTTCATGGGTGAAACGCGAAGCGGCAGACAAAAACATTACAAGCTTTTCCGATGTTCAGCTTAGCCACACTTCCAATCTGCTGGTGGAATTGTTTTCCAGGTCCTGCGGTACGTTTCGGGGGGTGTAGAGTGAGGCTACGAGAAAGTGCTGCTGGGGTCGAGTTTGACCCCTTCCACATACACCCCTACTCATTGGCCGGGGTGGTGTCAACTGAAGCTTGTAATTTAAAACGTCACTGTTGCTCCCACACATCCTCTCTTGGGTGGAGCTCTTGGGTTCGGTTGACGGGGAACCGGCTGCTTGGGTTACACGATCTACGGCAGCTAGAACTCAGAGGAAGTGTTTTTCGATGTAGTGCTGTTGTTGTTGTAGCTCATGGCTTGATGCTGTTTTTCCTCCTTCACAACAATGCTTCTGACAATGTTGCAAGTGTTTTATTCTAAGCTGCCCGACAGGCACTATTTTCCCGCCTTCCCTTCGTTCGGCTCGAACTCTTTTCATTCCAAATTAACCGAATGGAAAGTTTCTGCTTGAACTTATGAGTGTTTCTGCTAAAGCTCCTTTGAAAGTATAATGTACTTGGTATGAAGCGAATGCTTCACAAGCGATCGTGTCGTTCGGATGCTTTATCATTACAGATTTTTTTACCCAAAGTGCATACGAGATTTTCCGGTGGAATGTAATGTTTTTATTGAAAACCAGTTTAGGTCGAAATGTAGCGAAAGGATTAGCTGCGATTGTTCTTCTAGTATGGTTACTTTTTCAATACTGTTTTGCAGTTCAAATGCACCATCAAAAGAAGATCTCAACGTCATTAACATTGTTCTGCTTTTCATTTCTTTTTTTTCACTTCATTGCGAATGGTTTTCTACTATGTTGTCTCTTGTTGAACCTGTTATGGCCGATGAAAACCGTTTCCGTTGTGACTCGAGCGTTGCACGAAATTAAATTACATTGGCTTTCATACTTGAAATGGGAAAAGTAACAACAGCCCGGAGTGGTCGCTCTGCGGAGGTTTTGTTTTATTTTATACTATAAACAATATTCTTAACGAAGAAAAATGTTTGAAAAGTGAACAAAATGGGCATTCTTTTCGTAGCTGTAGCGTCGGAACGGTTAATGCTCGAAAGGAACGCTAGTTTGAGGATTTTGATTATGTTGACTTCATGCGTGTTATGCAACAACCCTTTTTATAAAGTTTTTTCAAGGTTAATCAGAGCCGTAGAGATGTTTTACGAGTCGCTCTTAATGTGTTAGTATACCTAGATGAGTTATAAAACTTTGCATGTTTATTAGAACCAACTAAAGCATGACCATAACTAAATTGAACCAAGGCAAGCGCGCTACTGTGGCACCTCTAGCGGCGTCAGCCGGAAACTAATATTTTTAGTAGTATAAGTAAATAGTAACAATGAGGTTGTGAAAGTTTCAGACCTGTACTATTTTTTTCGCAAAATGCTGTTCAATGGAAATTGAACAACCAAAACTAAATCCGCACAAATAACTGGAACACCAAGGTAATTGAGTAAATCGCATAGGCCGGAAACCCATTAAAAAAAAACAAAAAAAACAAGTTTTTTTTTCTTTTGTACAATTATGCATAACGATTGTTATAAAAATAGGTTTTTAGTATTCTAGTGTTCACTGTTCTTGTAAATTTACGTATTTTGTGTTTTGGTTCCTGCATTAGCGCCCGTATCGTGGAAAGGGACACCGTTTTCGCAACCTCCGTTCATTTCTTCTTGCTAAGAACGTTTGTAACTGTTCCACCAATTCGTCTAAGATGAAGTTTTTCGATGGGGCAAAACTCTGGGATATTTGGTTTTGATACCAAGTGGATCTTATTGGCTCAGTACCACTCCATGACAACGTTGGAATAATGGCAGGTCGAAAAATCTGCGAAAAAAAGTACGTGTATTTATAGGAACCGGGAATACGTAAATAGTAAAAACATATTATTATAACAAACTTTATGTATAACTGAACAAATGGAAAATACTTGTAATTTTTCTTTGATTTAATTATGCATTCTAGGGCTTGTCAATTTGTCCACCGGCGCTCCAGTTATTTGTGCGGAATACTACTAAAAATTTTAGTTTCCGCCTGATGCCGCTAGAGGCACCACAGTAGCGCGCTTTCCTTGGTTCAATTTAGTTATGGTCATGCTTTAGAATTACAAAAAAAAAGAAGCAAGAAAACTGTCTCTGTTAAATTTAAAGGATTGTTGCAGTATGTATGGGTCATTTCACATTTTTATGTTACACTCCTTCTTGCCGATTATTTCTGTAAAACTTTAAGTAACACAGCTATTTCTTGCGTACCAAAACTATGCGTCTTTAATGTATCTACTTATTGTATCGTTAAATAGTGCATCCCTCCTGTAGCGGATTTCATCCAGGTGTCCGTGCGAAATGAATTTATTACTTTGATGCTATAATTAATCACTGCTCAGCGGATGCTGTCGCGGCTAGTAATGTGACTAGTCCGGGGATCGTTCATTTCTTCCCCACATGCCCACGCGCACCGCACGGAATGGCACAACGGAAGTGAAGTTATCCATGTTGTCCGTGTCGCGTCTATCATTGCGACGATGTTTGGCACCGATTAATCACGCACCATTCCAGTGCTACCATATTTTCACACGGATTTTTGTTGAATCACGTTAAATACGGAAATGGTAACGCATTGCTTACGACATATTTTGAGTAAGTGTTCGAATGCATAGTTTATTTGTTTTTTGTTTATTTCTGTAAGATTCAAATTCCTTTCTCGAAGATGTTACCGATGGGGAAAGCTGTCAGTAGAATTTAATTAATGATCAAACAGCAATCAAGTGCCAGCAGTGTCCTCCTTTCGCCCGTGAATTACAGATTGAAGAACGTCCTTCCTCAGGGGTGCGCAACCAAAACCCAAATTATTAAAGGTAGTTTTTTTGAGAGAGATAGATACCACCGGGAAGGCTGAAATCTTCACCATAGTTTTCTGGGGGCGAACGTCATTAGTGGTACACAGCATCCTATTAAAAGCAAATTAGTGTGGGTTTGGCGACGTCGACTTTAAGCCGTAGTACACCAGTCGCTGGACGGATTCGATTAGGCAGCACACTGGACGAAATTGTCCACCTTGGTCTGAGGGAAAATCGATGTCGGCCATGAAGTGTGCGCGCGCGCTCTGGCCACGCATCATCAGCACCGAGAAGGTATATAAATTTGGTTAAGATTTAATTGAAAATATTACGATGAACCTGAAAGTTACCCGACGACAGGTTAAACCAGTTAAACCGGCCAGTTTGGTGTCGACATAAGAAGCTTCTCTAAAATCCCCGAGTCCTTTCTCTTGGGGGAAATATTCTGGTTATAAATTGAGTAGATTGGATTAAGTGAAAACTTATGTGCAGAAGGTGCCCGACCCTAAGCAGTTGAACATATTGTTGAGATTTTAATGTTACCCAAAGGTTCAATTTGGTTCAACTTAAAAGCATAAAGTTTATCTCCTTTTGAACGTATTATTCAATTTCTTCTTTCAAATGCTGCTATTGAATCAAAACAATTGCAAATTAAAATCAACTTCCATCTCAGTGTCTTGTTACACTCTCGAGTATAGGCTCTATCTCACAGAGATTTTCATTCCTAGAATCCCAACTAATCTATACCTCCCTGAGCGTAACGATTGATATTCTCCCCAGCCTAAGATCTCATTAAATCATAATTGATGAGACGAAATTGAAGACGGGAGCTGGTTAAACTTCGATCATGACAATGGAAATGCATACCCGACACCGCTGTTGGTCCGCCGTTAGCTTTGTGATTGTCTCACCATGGAAAACGCAATGATTTTCCTGGTATCACACCATTATCTCACTCTCATAGTTCACTGCACTCCGCGTGATGCCGGAGTTTTCCATTTCCATAACAACAATGAGGCATACTAGATCAGCGTATATTGCTGATGGTGACTACACCTTTTCCATAGCGGTTCGCGGTTTATGCTTTCTCCGTCGCGTGTTAAACGAAATGGACGCATATCTACGGAAAATTACTGGTGCGAAAAGTTGTGTGTTTCGAAAAGCGACGAGTAGGTCAATTGGCATATGTTGACATAAACGAGGGAAGTTTTCAACATTTCAGTCAGCTGTAATAATTAAGCTCGTTTTAACAGTTAATCTATGTAATATTATGTTTAGTTTGTGTTTATTTCATGTTTGTTTCCATTTATTCGATTTCGTTGTGCTTAATTAATTTTCAATTTTCCATTTGCAAATAAGTATTACTTGTTTTGGCGTCAAGCAAATACATTGTAGTTTGTAAACTACATTGCTGCCTTCATATTGATTTAAATCAGAGCATCTGAACGAAAATGAATATTTGGTGCAGCCCGTATTTGTTCATTGCAGGTTCATGTTTTGGAAACGGTAGATAGAAACGTTGCTGATTCCGTTTCCAGTCTTGGTTCACTGGTATAATGTATAAGATAGAGATACAAAAAGTAAAAAGTTGATTGCTTAATCTCGGCAAAGATTTTGAAACAATCTATCTTCATCGTAGCGAAAAGTGTTTCGAACGAGCTAGTTCCGTTGTTTACGCTCAATCCGGCAACATCGTACAGATACCGGGCCGAGCGAAGAAACAGATTTTGTTGGCATTAGAGGCTGATTTTTCCTTTTTTGCTTTACCAGACTTGGTTAGAACGAGCTGCGACGTTTCTGCTTAGACAACATGTACGGAGCATAACATGTTTTAGCACCATTTTCCAGCACCATGAACACTTCTAACCAATTGACTGGTTGGAATCTGGCGTACGGTGTGATGTTCTAACCATCGCAAGCTTTGCACTTTGTGTGAAGCCACGAAACGAGCTAGGTGCAACACCTTGAAGTTTCTCGGGGCGGGTACGTTCACTCTTATGTCTTCCTTAACATCATCCCCTTTTTCCCGAGCACGAACCGTTCAAGTGACGACGAAGACTTTCGCCCTTGCGTCGCATGATCACTTGACTGCACTTGCTTGCCTTCGTCACTGGTTGCCTAGGAATGCACTGTGTCTTTGTTCGCCCATTTTCCGGTATCGGTTGCCTTTTTCCTGCCCAACGGCAAATATCTCTCTGCACCGGAAACGGTATATCGATCGGTTGTAATGTGACTGCTGCACCGGAACGATTGTATGCTGCCTTTCGGGAGATTCTTAGTGTCAGGCAGATGCGTACCCAATCGAACGAAGATGATTTAGAACCGGATTGAACCGTGAGTTATTAGTTGCCATTTTGATAACCAACAACGAGGCAATAAGTTGTTCTAATGGCCGTTGGCTCTAGGGAAACAAAGTGTTAAAATGGTTGGTTTAGCGTTGGTTGGCAACGTTTTGTTGGTTGAATGTGCTCGTCAGCATCGTTACTCCATTTAACCGCATGATGACTGATTATAACGCATCAGTGGTTTTAGGAATAGTTTTTGCCATCGACCGAACTTGAATGTGGTTAATGAGTTTAAGTGAAAACGGTAGTAAAAACCTAAACTGAACCATTTTGCTGATCCATCTGCAGTCATCATGTTGTCGTGCGTGGCATAGTGGTAAATTTCCAGCATGATGCATTGTGTGGTTTTCATGTTGTGTATGTTTTCGGAAAATGGGATCTGGTGGAATTTCCCAGTTTGAAACCAACAATAGTTAAATAAAACTGGTAGAGTACTCTTTATTATAAACACTATCGACTCAGTGGTGTTGTTGGAAGGCGTTTCGAAGGAATGTTGATATTTTTTCATGAATAATAAATTAGTTTGATTTGTGGTATTTCTATTTCCAAAATTATCCAAAATGATTTTGTACCTGTTACATGTTATGAGAACTATACGTCACCTTTTTGTATTTTTATTTACTTAACATATAAAAGATTAACTAACTAATGTACAGCGAAGAGACCAACGTAAACATTTTAATTAAAAAAGAAAAATTTAGAATAAAATTTGAGCATAGTGAAAATTGAATAGCAAAACAAATTTCGACTCAATAACGTTAAACTCAATAGCATTATTTTTATCCTAATTAGATTCCTTTTTAAAATTGTGTGGTTTAATTTCAATTGAAATTTTATAAACTAAATGTTGAGTATATTTAGGGACCTGCTAGCTGCTTGGAACACCTAGAACGCTTAGTCCACCTTTGCCTACAATAGAAGAAGGACTGGGACCAAACAACAATAAAAAGCAATAATCAGCTTCTCTTCCTGAATGACTATCACTTTATCCTTATACTTAATTTAGTTTTGAGCGTAACTTAGCGTTTTTTTCGTTTGACGCGTTTTTTCGACCATGCGTTTTTCGACCGTCGCGCCCGCAACGGCTAAAACCAAACATGCGATGGAAACACTCTTTCTCTGAATCGTTTCCAGAAAAACATCAAGAACAAAATCACTACATTATAACACAAAACCTCTGTGCCTTGAACGATAACGGTTTCATCTTCACTTAAGCACAAGTTTTAATGTATTTTAGACAAAACTTTTGTAAACAAAACCTCCACACGCACGAATGAACAAGTTAGAACTGCATTGACAGCTTGCTTTGATTTCCTTTGTAAAGGTAGGGTAATGTTAGCCAGTTTCATGAAAATGATATTTTTTCAAGACACTGAAAGGGCCAAGGTATGTACATCGTTACAAGGTAATCTAATTTTTAAATCAACATGTTTTGTTATCAAAACAGGTAATGAATGATTTTATTGAAACTTTTTTAGTGTTGAAAAAAAACTTTGCTCTATTTTTGTTCATTGATCATATGGTGATCCTTTTATCATCGAAAAATAATAGATACGTCAGCTGTCCCAACCTTGGTTATTTGATGCAAATAACTATTTCAGGTAAAGCCCAAGGTATGCATGTAGTGTTTCAAGGTAAATTTATTATAACATAAATAATTTTCGAAATCAATGTGTTCTGAAAATGCCAGGATTTTTAGTGTTGCAAACTATAAACTGAAGAAGCATGGTTTTCATGGGCACTTTATGATAAAATCAGTGTTTTGGTTATCCATTAGTGGGCCCAGGGTGTGTATAGAGTTGTAAGGTATTTTTGTAAAAGTACATTTTTTGTTTTCAAAAAGATAGGATGCGTTCCGTAAAAAATGTTTATGCGAACAACAATCAGCAGAAACACGATCGCAATCGGTTTTTATTTCTACTTCATGTAAATATAATGGGCATCTGAAACTGATCTTGTGAAAACCCAAGGTGTACACAGCATATCAAATAGAGGTAATGGAATATCATCATGGGTTTTCTATAAATGGAATGCATGAGCTGTAAAGATTGTTAGATACGAAGAGAGACAGCATTGCAAGGTGACTTAATTTTTCGTCATAATTTTGACATCTTGATGCAACAGTTTTGACACCGTTGAGGGGGGCTGGAGACAAGGTGTATATATTAGAAAATGAAGTCGTCCAGAGTAAAATTACATTTCATGACTTGACGTAACAGCTTATGACATATCATTACTCAAATATGGCACACCTGCTAAAGCGAATTAAAGTCACCTTCTATATTTATACACCTTGGGCTTGAGAGTCAAAAAAATGTGAAATAGAGACATTACAGAGTAAGAAGGAGCAAGTGGGAGAGGAAGTCAGAGAGACTGGGCGAGCGGGAATGAGAAAGAAAGAGAGCGAGAGAGAGAGAGAGGGAGAGGGAGAGAAAGAGAGAGAGAGAGAGAGAGAAGGAGAGAGAGAGAAAGAAAGAGAGAGAAAGAGAGAAAGAAAGAGAGAGAAAGAGAGAGAAAGGGAGAGAAAAGGGCTGGGAAGCGTGTGAGATAGTGAGAGAGAGTGAGAGGGGGGAGGCGTGCGAGAGAAAGAAAGAGAAGTTAGAGGAGGCAGCCTAAGAGGGGGAGAGGGAACAACCGTGCGCATTAGAAATTTGGTAGCAACGTGGTCAGTTAATTGGAACGCGCATCTACATGCATCCGCAAAACGAACAAGGGACATACATCCTTCCGAGAAACACAGAAGGTGGGAGATAGCAAGCGTCGCAGTGTTCCGGCCTTCGAGCTGATACTGCGCCATTGACGAATTATCACATATCCAGAAGGATCCTGCAAGATAGTATGGAGAGATACGGATGTACACCGGAAGTATCATCAATGTGTGCTCTTTACTTCTCTTAATTTTTGTCTCCCTTTTCGTAGAGGGTTTTATTCAATGACCGATACAATGTGGCAATCGCATCGCAATCATGTGGATTATCATGCGTAGCAGGAGTTAAAAACCCGGCACTTTCAAAAGTAGAGTTGCAATGTGTTGTAACTTGGTTTGGCAATGAAGAAACCTCCTGCTGAATTAACCGAAAGGTTTGGTAAACGTGATTTCATGAGCCATCGGTGATATTTGTATTTAAATTATAACCGCCATTTGACACAAAAGACCTTCTACAGAAAGAACTAGAAAATGTAACGGGGACGACATGAAACCTTCCATGGGACGGAAGGGGATCCAGGAGTTACCGACGGGCCAGGTACCTGGCCTCCAAAAAACTAGTTCAAATAATAAATGCGACGAGCAGTCTGTCTTCATCGTAGCAGTCTATCTTCAAAAATTCCTCTAAGAAGGAAAAATGTTTCATGGTCATTAGTACCGAATCAAACGCATGTTTCAGTTGACCATTAGAACACAGAAATCATTTAACGATACCAATTAGTGTTAATGATCCTGAATGGTTTTTTGTCTCTTACTGAACCGTATGCATATTGATCTCTCCTCCTTGGTTCCCATTCCTGTCGAGAAGCGTGTCAAATCATCGGCCTGTAATTGTCATACGATGCAAGCTACGCTTCGCCGTTGTTTTTCCGTGAGAAATACTATGCTCTGTTTGTGAGTAGAGAAATTTACCTGAATTTATTTGTAGAGACTATTTCGATTATTTTATAACGATAGGTCATATATACTAAGATATAATTCAACTATTAATAACCCAATGTGAGTTAATGATAAAAACAAATGACCCAGGCACATCCGACAATATACTTGCTAAGGCGAAACAATGATTGAACAGTCTTGTCACTGTTCCACTTTTCTTAATTGTTTGATTTTACGTTTGCTTGTATGAATAGAACTGTCCGTGTATGGAAATTAAAAATATGGCCAACGTTTGTTACGCACCATAAGTATATGCTTGGAGATCATTTCGCATTCCGATTAGATATGAGTGTTGTAGTACAATGATTTACGATTGCACCTAAGGTCAATAAGATCTGATTTGCTAACCATTGCGAATGCCGATTATATTGAATACGTCATGATTGAATTTTGTGTTGAATTTATTGATGATGAGTCAGCACACTTTATCTGCATATAGCATTTTGCGTCATATTAAAACAAGATTACCATTTATTTTTAAGACTAGTAGCATTCATATCTACTTACTTTATGCAATGACGGAGTATATGTACTAATTAAAATTTACGTTACAGTTAAGGAAAGTAGAATCAACAAGATACCGGTTCGATAGCCAATAGGTGGCAATTTTCAATCAAAGCCGACATAATCCGGTCCTTTAAACAGGTCCACATTCCAGCAAAGATGTTCTTTATTGAATGGCCGATAAGTCAATTCATACCGTCGGTCGTCAGTTAAAGCTTCGGTTTTAAATTTCTAGAGTTTCCATCGCATCACTTTTCATCTCTTCCGTTTCTTTCCCAATATACGGGGCGTTATTGAAATTTACTTTGGCTGGAATGATCTTTTAAATCTTCCTACCCCCATTCGTCGTGTTTGAAAACGCTAGGAAGGGTGTTTTCGAAAAACTTTTCACTTTCCACAGCCTCCTTCTCCTTCCACCCGGGCAAGGTTGGGTGGTTTTATGTTTCTGTTCGGTTTTCATTTTCTGTGGCTTGCTGGCGTGTGGGACTCAGTGGTTTCATTAATGTTTTATGTCGTCCAAAAAACCCGTTAAATCCAGCCAGTGACTATGGCCATCGATCCCTAATGGTTGACGAAGTGTTGAATTGGTGAATGGAAATTGTTGAAAGAAAAATGACAAAAGAACAAAAAGGAGAAACATCACCCCGGATAGAAAATAGGTAGCTTTAAAAGAGGGCTTCTTTTCGCTGACGGAAAAATAAAGTCAAATTGTATTTTCGTGACGTAAATTATGCAGCGTGAACGAAAACGATCGATTGTGGAACACCATCCCGATTGTTAACTCAAGGAGTCAACGTGTTACGTACCACCTCGGGGCAATTATTAAAAACGGTAAATTCAAATCCGAAAACAAAACCAGGGCTAAAATATGTCTTTGCCAGCCCATCCAGCAGACCAAATGGCCTTTGCTAACACGCTAACATTTTATGGATGGCTTGTTTACAACCCGAACCGATGGTCAGGGTTGGCCGGGACTCGACAACAACTTTCGTAGGGCAAAACCGATAATTCAGGGACCAGCAGCGCCCATGCTGCCCGTGATCCTTTAAGGCTGGTTCGATGTTCTTCTCGGGCGTGTAATGGTGGTTGGAATGAATTACAGGCGGAAGTTTGCAAATTAAATGCCCAACTTCATGCTTCACCCTACGGCAACATTCCGCCCGCCTGAATGCAACAGTATCGAGGTGACTTACGGAACAACATTTATTGCTAATTAGAATTATAGATTGGGTATGTGTGAATGGAAGTTTTTGGAGCAGGGGATAATGTGAGAATGTAAGGGTAATCCGAAAAAATGAGTGCAAGTTTTTCAGCAAAAAACGTATTCTTCTAATAGGGCAATATTTTGTTTACCGATAGTGCCTATTTTGACCTGCCATTTCGTTATTTGTTTGATGTTTTATTCACAAGATGTCATTAACAGACAAAATATTTTGTCGCCAAGGTTTTTCATTTAATTTTGATCCCCCCTCAAAAATGCCCATGGCAAGAAAACGTTTCAAGACGGTTGATGAAATTAATGACAATAGCAGAAACAAATACAAAGTCAGACTTTTATCCAGCTGTACACAAAACAACAGAGAAGAGAAGGAAGAAAATATCGAAGGTCTGCCTTACAAAAGACTGGTATACATAGTAATTTGTATGCAAATTTTTGCTTAAAATTAAATTGTTCTTCTGGGTCTGCAGACTCTTTCTTTTTTCGCCTTTTTCTTCCAGTCTAGTTTATTGAGAGCAAAAATGGTGGAGGGAGAACCAGGGCATTTTTATTTTAAATCGATTTTGATTTGCCTTTAAAAATCAAACAAAAAATCATCAGTCACGTGCACGCGAGGACTAACTTTGTAATGTTCATTACAGTGAGTGTTCAGGATAGGTCTCGTCACTTGATTGTATGAATTATCTATTACCAGGAATTAATGGTGTTCTAAATTAAAGTTCTTTTATCTTTCTGGTCCTTATGGTCCCTCAGGAGACCAATTAGTTATATTCCATGAAGCAATCTTACGTGATAATAAAAGAAGATGGCATTCGGTTTCAATCTGCAATGATTTCAGTTTATTTTAATCTTCAGCGGAATGATAATTTTTCAAATTCTCTTTGTTGTTTCTTACAAAATGTGTGTGAGTAGTAAAACTAAATGGTATGCCTGGTGTTGTTTCCTTTTCCACCAAAAAGTACAAATTGCGTGTCAGGTTTGTACTTTGAACGAGTAAATAAAAAGATACATGGAAGAAAAGCTGTGGACCGGAAAAGCCGATTACTTCTAAGATGAAGTTGATACTTCTCGCCACAACGGAATGATAAAATCAGCAGCAACTTGGTTCAATACCAGCAGCATTTCCGCTGGTGTTTCTCAACGTTGCTCATGTTTCACATTTTATAAACAGATTACAAACTGTTTGAAGTAACGAAGCAAGTGAAGCACGTGTCCTAGGAATCAAGCGGAAAAATGTGCTATGGTAGTATTATCGTGTGGCTGAGAAATAAATATTTTTCAGTACAAATTTCTAAAGATAAATTTTTTTGTTACTAATTCGTTTAAATCCTATAGAATGAATTAAATGAACTGTGATTTTATATAGAAGTGACGTGATGACAAATAGCAACATAAAAATTGGGAAAATTTGACTTGAACATTTTCATCTTTTATTATGTCTTCTAAAACTACTTCGTCATATTCAAATGACTTTAATAATAGATTTATTTCACGTTTCAACATTATTCAACAACAATACTCGGGATAGCTTCAAACCACCAGAAAATGTATGAATGAACCCACCTTGAGAGCACTGTGAACTCATTACTTTGTTTGCAAACATTGAGTGGCAAACACACGCACACAAAAATGACTTTAATACTCCACGAGTTAGCATTTCCCCTCAATTCGTTCGAAAGCCGAAGTGTATTCGACTTTCCCCAGGCTTCGTTCGCTATTTCCGTCAATTTTCGGCAGAAACCGGATAAAGTTTAAGCATGCAAGGTATCCATATTATAAGGATGCTGATGTTGTTAAATATTGCTGAATGAAACGATAGCATTTAGCCATGTTTCAGCCCTGCGCCTATTTTTTAGAGGGTTATTTTTAAAACCCATTCCGTAACTATGATATCCATCCTCGTATTGGATCGTATAACTACATTTTGCTTCAACAACGTTGCGTACCGCTCTAAAAAGATTGAGGACGGTTCTTGGATTGCGGTCCAATGGAAACCTAGAATCCCAGGAACCCAGATTGGGCGACGTGCAGAAACTGACAAATAAACCAACCAACTGAGGATAAGGAGACCGATAGAAAAGTTTACACGGTCAAGAGGAACCTCTCACCAAACGAGGAACTCAAACATTGAGCAGTGACATGTTTGTTTCCGTTTCCGCTTTGAAGCAACCTAATGCAAGAGGGCATGCTGAAACACCTTCAGGTTGTTCTAACGTATTTGTCTAGGGTAGACACTCTCCGTTGGTGAGTTATCCCAGATTCGTCTGTTGGAGAATGAGATGTAGCAGCAGCTACGGGGCTACAATATTTCTTACAATTTGTTAGCCTCTTCTTCGGCTCCAAGTTGGGTTAGGTCAATACTAGCTTATGCCCTTGAAAGCATTTATGACGATAGCAAGTCTTCCGTAGCATTTTTTTTATGTTAGGGATGGCATCTCCACTCTTGTTAGACTATTTTTCCTCCGTACTCACGCCTCGGCCCAACATTCAATGGGGAGAGTGGGGTTAAAACATCTGAGAACGATAAGCACCAGAACCGTAACGAATCACTGCGAACGTGATGGATTGATTGATGTGATGAGGCGTAACTAAGGCTCGTGATGGGCAAACGATTGTCATAGGCTTGTAAGAATCAAGTAAATGGCCGAGCTCGTTTAATAAATGCTTCATACGTGTCGTAAGGGAATCCAAGAGAGAATATTTAATTAGGAGAGTGAGAATATTTAATTAGGTGTAAATGGCTATAATAACTATTTTATTCTTATGTTGGGCAGTGGTTTGTTTTTGTAATGTAACTGGAAAATTATTAAAAACTAAACGAAGTAACGCACAACACTCATTCCATTACCAAGCTTCTTTGATTATTTTTCCACCAGGGAGCAAAAAGCCGTCGGAAAACTCTTGGGCCTACTCAAACTTCCATTCGTCCTCCATTATCAACCCGACAGCTTCCTCTAATGCTTTTACTGTCCACTTTTCACGGTCCGATGATGTGTTACGGTCGCGAATGTCTTTCATCGTCAACGTGTCGCTTACTCAATGATTCGCTTGGGGTTCCTTTACGGGCTACGTGTCACTGAAAAGTCCATGGTCCACGGAAGCTTCGTGATGATGCTGTCAGCTGTAGACACATTTGTTTTTAAAGTTCGATTCGATTTAAGAAGTTTATGTTGTTTGCGTCGAAGGGTTTCTGAAGATACCTGATCTAGCGCGAAATTTCGGATCGTTGTTTCGGACGCGACAAATAGTTACCCAAACGGTGACAACGAAGTGCGAGGATCAAGAGAGAGATTTTGTTTATTTCGCTCTTATTTATACTTTTCTAGGGAGAAATGTGTGCCTAGTGATTGGTGCTTAATTTTATGTCAAGGATCAACCGACTGGTCTAAACTCAATGTTTATAAAAAGTACAAACATACCTATCATTTGAAACCATTTTATCTTGTGTTGTTGCGGTGAATGGGACGCGATGGACAGTTTGCTACGTGAGGGTGCGATTATGGTTGCTCAAATGGGCGACATTCGTTGAAAAGGAAGACAATATCTGTAAAATAATAAATAAAGACGGTCTTCAACGAGAACATCTAAGGAGATATTCGTTTGCTTTCGAAGACCATTCAACACAATTTCTGCCAAACTTACTTTACTACGTGTCATCATAACGAAAGCTATGATATCAAATACCCAATATAATTAAAAACAATAAAAACTTCCCGTTATCGTATGTAGCCTATACTAAAGAAACATGTTGGTAAAATTGTCTCGAGGTTAGAAACATGTTTAACCATCATTGTAGGAAGATGCCCTAAAAACACCCTCACGCAAAAAAGAGTGCTTACAAACTGCGATTGCTCAAATCGGCAATGTCTGTTCATATTCCCACAATTATTTATCGTACTTCTGCACGGTTGCCTGCCGTTTACTTGTTTTTTCGGTGCACCATCCGATGCGGACGCATTCGAATTAAGCGCGTATGGGGCTTTGACCAGGAAACCCTCCACTGGCACATAAATCCTTGTCTGCGAGGCTCATTTTTCATCAAAAACCTTGCCGGCTGCCGACCAGAACCACCGGGACCACCATCAGCCGGTTGAAAGTGTTAAAAGTACCGGGCGCCTCCATCGGGTGGTTTGTCCGCACTCAAACTGCGTGTGCGGGAAACTCTCCCTTTTCTAGGGATTTTACTTTCATCAGTAACGCCACCGGGTAGCTGATGCTGATGTGTTCGTCTATGTGAATGTGTGTGTACTTATACCCGCAAAGAGCAGATGGTCCCGAATTGAGTTGTTCAGTTTTGCCTGAAGGATGCTCTCTGAAGTCCTTGGAAAGGGTCGAGGCTTAAATTATGTATGTGGCTCGAACCAACTAGTTTTGCTTGTGCTGAGTCAACCTATGCATTTGGGTTGTAGCCGTAGATTTCCTAATCATTCCCAATCATGCGTTCTCTTTTTGGTTGAAATAAATGAAAAGCTGTCGTGCGGGAGGTAAACACGACCGTCAGGATTTTGGCTCTCGATGGTGGAATAGATGGTGTTAACATTTTCATTTGCGTTGGAACATTATTAAGCGTTGACACATTGGAGAGAGAAACAGATTTCCGACTTCGATATTCGAATGGTGTTAATTGTAAGATAAATAGCGTATTTAATAAACTCTCATCTGTCGATCCGTTGTTCATGACCGATTTATGGAACGCATCACGGTGAAAATACATTCAATGAAGAAAATAAATTCTTTCTCGTAGTATGAAACCTCGTAACGCAAACGATTCTCACATGTTTGTCACACATGCTGGGACGAGTAGTTTATTAACAGCTTTGACGATTCTAGTAAATTACTCAACGGTCTTTTGCCCATTCACACCCTTCTCACGCCTGTCGTAATCGATGGCCACTGTTGGAGCCGATGACAAATACCCTCATCGTAGCGAGGAATTGGCGTAGCTTGGTTACGGAAAAAGACAGTTTTTCGTCACCGTTACGGTGGCAGTGAATCGTCTTCACGGGGTGTTTCTTATCGTTTTGTTTCGGGCTGGTCCTTTTTTGTCCGCAGTCTTAGACAAATGTCGTTATACATAAACTGTAAGAAACAACAATAAATTATTCGGCCCCAGTCCATAAATATCGCACTGGACCGACGAATCACCGAAAAAGATTCATATTTATTCGACCGTAAAGGATGTAGTTGTTGTTTTATGTTGAGTGAAAAATACTTTTAATTTATTAAACATTTAAGGCTGGTCAGTGGAAAAATAACATTCATATTTATTTTTGAATGACTTACATTTTAAAACTTCTGATTATATCGAGTGACTTGAGTAGAAGATTTGGACCAATTGGTAATTCTTAATTGAATTAATCCGCTTCTATCAAACTGGATGCCATGCTGTACGAATTTGCACTAGATACATTTCAATTCTTGTCAAGCTCTAAAGGTGTCCACTCATTGCCGAGGGAATTGAATGAAAACCTCTCTGAAGTATCCTAGTTGATAGATCCGGTTTCTTTCCAACGCATCACCAGCTGTTTTAGCGCTTTCTCTCTGTCTCGCTAGAGAGGAGCAAAATGATATCATAGACCGGAAAAAAAGATCCCCAAGTGTGCCCAGATGAAGTATCTCCGTCGGTATCGCTGGCCACGCTGTCATCGTACTTGTCGTAGTCAATTTGTGGAAAAACTCCTCGAATTACACACCGAGCTTTTGAGACATTCGCCCTCTGTTGTCTTACGTTTTAGCTAGCACTCGAACAAATAAGCTGAGAAAGGCGACTGCTGGGGATTAGATGCATTGTTTGTGGAATGGTCGTTATATGTGAACGGTTATTTTCATTATAGCTGCTTTCCACACATCGCTTTGAGATGCTTCACTTGGCTATCGGCGATTTAATGAACCACACAAGATTGAGGAGCGTGGATAGTTCATTTTTTTTAATCTTGACTTACTGCCGAGTAACCTACAAGATTTCTTTTCCATTTTCGTCAGCAATCTTTTTTAATATTTTTAGAACAAGTTGAAGTCCTTTATTATTGAAATGCGATTCGCAACTGTTGACAGTTTTGTTTTACAGTTGATTTACTTGGCAAGCTATGATAATGTTTATTCTTCCAATCAGCCAAACAATATCGTGATGTGTGTTGGTAAACAAATGAAAACCCAAGTCACAAATGATGTTGATGAGTAACATGGACCTTCTTGCTGAGAAACTATCCTCTTTCGGAAACAGCAATTAAGCAGTTCGAATAAACTTTACCCGGAAGTTTGCTTCCGTGCGCCATCGTGAAACATAAGACGAAGAGTGCCAGGTCAACAGATGGAGCAAATCGTGTTTTATCGGGGTAATCTCGGAAATCTGGACAAATCCAACTGGAGCCTCGTAGTGCCAGCTGGTGCTTTGTCCGCTCGATAATTGAATGAGCCCAAAGAGTTGTTTGAATCTCATTGCGAAGGGATCGATGCGTAGATCTGATTGGCACGGATTATCAAGTTAGTCGAGTAGTTTGCCGACAACAGAATCAAGTGTTGACTGACAATTTGTTCAATATTGACTCAGTCTGGGTCAGCCCGACAACAAATTACACAGTAACAGATAAAAAATTTATTTCATTCACTTACGCCATCAGCTAGTAAGATGTACGCTGATTGGTTTAGTTATTTAGTTACAACTAAAAGATTAAATGCTAGCGATTTCTTCAGTAATGAAAACGATTAGTTACAAATATTGTTGAACATTATTTTTTTTTTATAAATATGCAAACTGTGTGTAACAAATTTACAAAGGTCCGTGTTGAAATGGGTATTTACCAAGTACTTTAATACTATTACAGTCTGTTATCATTTGATTCTCTTTTTTAAGAATACTTTGGACTTCTAAGGCTTCTGAAACAATTCTTTTGAACAATCTGTAAACAGTACCAATTTTTTGAGAAATCGTTTGGTCTAAAACGAAGTTTTCAAATAATCAAAGTGAATGCAAACACGAATATTTTCTTGTTTTTTATGAAACTGCGGAAAAGACGACTTCCTACCAGTGCTTCGTCTTTGGCTGTAGAATGTATATTTTCAACATGTGAATGCCGCATAGAGAGATAGCATATATTTATTTTTTTCCAACTCTCCATCCAACAAGCATCCAATCTTCTAAGAACAACTCTTTCTTCAAACGTTAATCTTAGTGTTTGAAGTGAGTAACGAGGATGCTTCTAGAGAATGGGAATCGTTTGTATGAATTTCACCGTTCACCCGAATAAATCTTATCCATTCGACGCCCATAAGCGACTAGCTTTCGTACAAAAAGCACACATAAACGTAAATCAATACAAGCATCGCCAAGCACTAGAATGGCTTTCAAAGGGCGTATAGGACGGGCCTGGCATATCTTCAAGAGTCTTCAGAAGTCAGTACGGCCTGTTTTAAAGCGACGTTTTCCAAGCCAACAACTGTGAAACTAGGCGAAACGATAGAAAAGAGGTTAAGGAATATATCGTTGTGTTTATCGTCTGCTTAAGTGAATGATCTCTGCAAGAATATCTAAAATGGATACTAAAAGAATTATTTGATATAAGAAGATGTTTTGCAAAGTTTTGAAACTATTGACATGCAGTTTTGATTCGTTGCAAAAAAATCTATTTGTTCACATTTCTGTTACCATCCAGTGATTGTAGTTTTTACTTACCGATAGGAGTAGCTCCCTTTTAACAAAAAAGCATCACAAATCCTTCTGGTTTAAAATGAGAAGGTGATAAGTACAGAACTTCTGTAAGAAATCGTGTGACAAATGTGAAAACTGTTCTAGATCATTTTTAGGCATCAAATTCATTCCTATGTGACAATGTCTGTTAGACAACGACTTATTGGACTTTTAACAATCTATGTCAAGATTGGAAAAAGAAGAATCAAGTTTTACACAAAAATATAGAAAACAAACACTGCATACAATATTTTCCATTTCAGTTAGCCTTTTTTTGGGTACCTAACATGGAAAATATGTCGTAAAACATAACATAGATCGTTAGAATTCAACCAATTTCCCATGACAAAATTGGAATAGACCATGTCGTATAAAGAAAATAACTGCATCATCAAAAATGTCATCATCACGGTTTTGGAAAACCAAATTCACATGAATGCTCTGCATGCAACATATACTATACTCGTCCTTCTATTTGTGCGTCAGAACGATCCAAAACCAACGATTCAATGCATTTCCTTTTCAGAAAGCAAAATAGGATGTGCCATTCGTAAAGTTTTGAATATCTGCTACATTATAAAGAACGTCGAAATGAATTTGGGTAAAACTCGACGTTAACGAACATTGCACGACGTTCAGCTGAAAGGATCTGTCTATTTTAGTCTATTTTATGAAACGTCAAATACAGAACGCTTTATGTGTTCAGTGTACACTAGTTAACGCACATTATTTAAATTTAAAACGATAATGTGAAATCTTTGATCTAAAATCATTGGAAAATGTTTAATCCTGCGAACGGGTTTTATAGAGAACAAGAAATAACAAGATTCATCGATTAAAGTATAACTGTGCTGAATAAAGCAGAAAAAGCACGAACGAAGCCATCTGAGATAGTTAGGCCATTGTGATAGAGGCCATAACCATGTCGAAAGATTATTTTAATCGCAATGGATCGCACAATTCGTACCGGTTACGGTGAAAATGGGGAAGACTCGAGTCCATAAATGGCATTGTGCATCCTTTCCCGTGATGATATATTATTTTGCTTCCCGGTTCTTAAGCAATCAGCGCATCCTGTGCACCTGGAAATCTACAATCGCCGTTCGGAACGAGCACTAATGAGGGTGACAGGTGCACCAGTATGGGCGATAGGCAATTCATACTCCCCGTTTCGTCTGACGACGGCATGATGAGAAAATATTCATTTTGCACGCGTATGCGGATCGAGCATCAGTTTGGCTGCGCAACATGAGAACCAATCGTGAAATCCCATTAGCATCAATCATCCAGCGAGTCGGGAGAACGTCTATGACGATGGTGATGATGATGGTGATACGTCGCAGGCTTTGCATTTCGATGAGTTCAGAGTCTATGCAAGTGCTCGGGAAGGCTTGATCGAATGGAAAGCCACTTCATTTTTCTCGTTCCTTCGTTTCACCCTGCCGTGGAAAAAGCGAAACCTCTAACCACGAGTGAACATAAGTGAGCATAAGGCTTGGAGAAGTAAGAGAAGAATTCATATTTAATTTTGCCGCAAGTGTACCGGTGCAGTTTATACACTGTTTTAGTGATTCATGAATGATCTCATAGAAACATTTACTCTCAATACTAATCAAGTGGCAGAATAGCCTTCGTTTCAGGTTAACGTGCGTTGAATGAATTCATGTGTAGGCCCCCAACACTTCGCCTACCTTAATCTATTCTACACACTCGATCTTCTACAAATGCACCGGTTTCAGATAACGAATGCTCTGTTTGAGTTGCTGTATGAGATATGCAAATAATTGTTCCCGGTCTTTGAAGATGCTTGCCAGCTGACGATACGAAAGAAAACTGCCCTGAGCCGATGGGGTATGTGGTTGACTAAGCACTACTAATTGAAATACTTTCATAATAGCTTTAGTTTTAATCGGTTCATCTTTTCAAATCATAGTTTAATTCACTCACCTTCTGTTACGAACGTCCACTTTAAAAGTACTCGAACTGCTCGAGCCGTTCGGACCATACAAAATAGTTACCATAATAGCTGGCTAGGTTCGAACCCAGGAGCGGAATTGACAACGGAGTAGCTGGAAGGAGTGGAAATAAGCAAGCCAGTAGCAAGTCAGAAGCGGACGTAAAAGGACAAAAGTTTTAGCGGTACGATCAAGGAATAAAATTAGTTGAGTGAATAAAACAACCTATGCTCGAGATCAAAACCTGTCCAAATCTAATTATTTCGAAGAGTGCAAGAACATTAAAAACCTTATTTGGGAACATTATAAAACTTTTTTCGCACTATCGTATATCTTGGACTTGCTACTCATAGTAAAAGTAAAAAAAAACGTGCCTTTGGTGAAATTGAGGACTGAACATGCCAAGAGTAACGCGAACACCGAAACCCACATCGAAACCCGAGCATGCGGAGAACCCGACAAATCCAGAAGCTTCAGGAAGCAGTATGATCGTGGGTGCAGACACGGTTTCGGCGAAGCACGTGCGTACGCCGATTATCGATTCTCCTGGAGCGTCAGTGTGCACCATGGATAAAGGAGAAAAGCCAACAAGTGAGCCATTGTGTGGTATAGTAGCCATAGAAAGTTCGGGAAACATAACCACAGCGGCAACCACAGAAGAGGTTATGGCGAAGCACGTGCGTGAGCCGAAAGTTCCTGGTACGTCAGTGTGTGCCACGGAACAAAAAGATATGTTGATAGGTGAGCGATCTGGAAATATTGTTCTCGCAAAGGCCATCAAGTCGGAGCGGGCCATGTCTGCGCTTTCCTCCCATAGTTCGCAAGCGTCATCAGTGCGTGTTCGTGAGCTGGAGCTTTCGTTGAGGAAATTGGAAGAAGAAAAAAACATCGAGCAGGCATATATTGCAAAAAAGTATGCGTTATTGTCCCTAGCAGCAGAACAAGACCAGGATGCCTGCTCCCTCTACAGCCGATCCAGTAAGACTAGTAGCCGCCAAACTAGTGCAGAGGCACCAATTAAGCAAAGCCATGCCCCGTCGGGGTCGCATACGATCGCCGAATCTAAAACACACTCTGGGCTGAATAAGGAGAAAGTAGCAGCACGTAAGGCAATTTCCCGAGAACTTCCAAAATTCGATGGGAACGCTGAAAATTGGCCGCTATTCATTGCAACCTACAACCGCACCACTGAAATGTGTGGCTTTACCGAGGAGGAGAATTTGATACGGTTGCAAAACGGCCTCATCGGGAAAGCGCTGGAAGCTGTGCGCAGTCTGTTGATGTACCCAAGCAACAATGCCCGGATAATAAATACATTGAGGGTGTTATACGGACAACCCGAGCGTATAATCCATCAACTGACTTTGAAGATAGGCGCTCTTCCCACCCCCAAAGAAGACAGACTGGAAACACTAGTGGATTTTGCGGTGGCAGTGCAAAATTACTGTGCAACTGTGGAGGCGTGCGACATTCCGGACTACCTTGTACAATGTTACACTACTGCACCAGTTAGTCGGAAAGCTTCCCCCCACAGTAAAGCTCCAGTGGGCACAACATAAAGCCACTTTACCCGAAGCTAACCTCTCGTCTTTTAGTGACTGGTTGTTCACTTTAGCCGAAGCGGTTAGTGGCGTTATAATACCGTCGACAACGGAGATGGATCAGAAGAAGCCGAGCGTGCCCCAGATGTCTGACAGACGAGGCAGGCGAGTAAACTCGCACACTGTAGACATACCTAGACGACGGACTACCGAAACAGGACAATGTTGTGTCGTTTGCAATAAGAACTGCAAGTTATTAACTGAATGCAAAACTTTTCAGCAAATGACACGTCAGGAGCGTTGGGAGGTGGTGAACCGGAACGCGCTTTGTAGGAGTTGCCTGCAGCAATACAAAGGCCCACCCGAAGCGTGCTGCAGTTTTCAACTGTGTGGAAAACACGGATGCGTGCGGAAACATCATCAGCTGCTGCACAACGAGCATCAAGGAACCAACCCGTCGTTGCAACAGCCTCGCATCGATCCAAATCTAAACGTGTCCCACAACACCCACCTATCGGTATCCGGGTCGGTGTTGTTGAAATACGTACAAATAACGGTTGTAGGTGCGGGGAAGCAGATCGATACGTTTGCACTCCTGGACGAAGGATCGGAATTAACGCTCATCGATCAAGCGTTAGTCGACGAGATGGAACTGAATGGAAAGCTCAACCCGCTCAGCGTCAAGTGGTCCGATGGCACGATCAGGACGGAACCAAAGTCGCAAATGGTAAACATTCAGATTGTTGCTGCAGGGCGAAAGTTCACTTTGAAGAAGGCTAGAACAGTAGCTCATCTCAAGCTCACACCTCAGACCGCAAATATGACTCATCTGGCTGATCGATACCAACATCTTAAAGGCTTGCCGTTAGTGTCTTATGAGAATGCTACACCGCGGATACTCATCGGTGCGAGTCATCCCCAAATAGCAGCAGCACGGAAAATAAAAGAAGGACGCTACGGGGAGCCACTAGCAGCAAAAACGAGCCTAGGCTGGACAGTATACGGTCCAGTAGGAGGTATCGCGGGTAAATCATCGAGTCCACCATCGTTATACATTCATCGCTATGAGGACAACGTAGACGCAGATATGCACCGTGCCCTGTTGGAGTATTTCTCGCTAGACAATATGGGCGTGACAAAACCTGCAAAACCGCGGATGGCCGCCGATGATGAGCGCGCGATGAACATTCTTCAAACCCGCACCAGTTTCAACGGAACGCGTTATGAGACAGGACTACTCTGGCGTTTTGATAACGTTAACTTGCCACCAAACAAAGATATGGCGCTGCGCAGACATCAAAACCTAGAGAGACGTATGGAAAAGTACCCAGAGCTTGCTCGTGTGCTCAAGCAAACCATATCGGATTATTGTCGGAAGGACTACATACGTGAACTTTCCACAATCGAACAAGCAGACGACCAGTGGTACCTTCCCATTTTTCCCGTCGTTAACATTAACAAACCTGGGAAAGTCAGAATAGTGTGGGATGCAGCTGCCAAAACTTACCAAGGGCTATCCCTGAATTCTATGTTATTGAAAGGACCTGATCTCGTCACTCCATTGTTCGACATCCTACTTCGTTTCCAGGTTCATCGCATTGGTATAGCCGGAGATATCCGCGAGATGTTCCATCAAATTGGCATCATCGACGAGGACCAACGGTACCAGTGTTTTTTGTGGACAAAGGACGATGGGAAACCAGCAGTGTACGCAATGAAAGTCATGACCTTTGGAGCTTGCTGCTCGCCATGTACGGCACAATACATCAAGAACCTCAACGCAGATCAGTATCAAGCTAGTCATCCAGAGGCCTGGAGTGCTATCGTAAAGTCTCATTACGTGGATGACTTGCTGATAAGTGTTAAAACGGAGGCAGAGGCGGCGAAGCTGATCAACGACGTAGGCCTGGTACATGCAGCAGGGGGTTTTGAGATCAGGAATTGGATCTCAAACTCCACAGAGGTCATGTCAGCGGTTCAGAAGAGCAGTCCCGTCAACAAATATCTAGATCTTTCCTCAGAACCATCGATGGAAAAAGTATTGGGATTGTGGTGGGACATCCAGAGCGACATGCTCACCTATAAAATCGGCTGGCAACGTTTTGACGAGGAGTTATTGACCGGTAAACGTCACCCAACCAAGCGAGAGATGCTTAAAGTTCTCATGACGATCTTCGACCCTCTAGGCCTAATTGCACACTATCTGTGCTTTTTGAAGGTAGTGATTCAGGATGTTTGGCGATCTGGCGTCGACTGGGACGAAGAGGTGAACTCAGCAGAATACAACGAGTGGATTAAACGGGTGGAAGTTTTGCCACAAGTGGAACAAGTACAAATCCGGAGCAAATGTCAACAATGTAAAAATGAGAGAGCAGTGCCAAAGCCACCGATGATGAGCGATTTACCACCCGGTCGACTAGCTGCATTTTCCCCGCCATTTACGCACACCGGCGTCGATTATTTTGGACTAATCGAGGTAGTTGTAGGCCGAAGCAACCAAAAGCGTTGGATAATGCTAGCAACGTGTCTCACTACACGGGCGATCCACATGGAAAAGGTGAATTCATTGACAACCAGTTCCTGCATCATGGCGATTAGAAATTTCATCACCAGGCGAGGGCGTCCCCGCAAGTTCTACAGCGACCAAGGAACCAATTTTATAGGAGCGCAACGTGAACTGATTAGACTCGCAGAACACATCGACCTGAATGGACTAGCCACCGAATTCATCGACTCAGAGACGGACTGGGTATTTAATCCTCCACTTACGCCTCACATGGGCGGGTCATGGGAGCGACTAGTAAGAACCGTGAAGACGAATTTATCGGCAGTTTGTTCCTTCAAAAGCCTCACGGACGAGGTACTTACAAGCCTCACGGACGAAGTTCCGGCGCCTTATACGAGCGCCCGGCTACTAAGCTTGCAGTATTGGACGTTCTCCCGAATACAGAGTAAGACAATTAGGATTGTCGTACTGGGGGGGAGTGTTACGAACGTCCACTTTAAAAGTACTCGAACTGCTCGAGCCGTTCGGACCATACAAAATAGTTACCATAATAGCTGGCTAGGTTCGAACCCAGGAGCGGAATTGACAACGGAGTAGCTGGAAGGAGTGGAAATAAGCAAGCCAGTAGCAAGTCAGAAGCGGACGTAAAAGGACAAAAGTTTTAGCGGTACGATCAAGGAATAAAATTAGTTGAGTGAATAAAACAACCTATGCTCGAGATCAAAACCTGTCCAAATCTAATTATTTCGAAGAGTGCAAGAACATTAAAAACCTTATTTGGGAACACCTTCGTTGTATTGGAAATGGTTATCGACCGGTATAAATCATTATAACGGTCATACGAGTCAGCTTCTCTGGTGTGAGCAATGAAATTGCATATTTTTACAGCGTGCTTTTGGACATTTTCAATCTGGATATGGCTGTGGAAAATATCGATTAACGCACTGGTTTGCTTCAACCGAGAGTTTTCCCTCTGCGGCACTGTTTTCTAAAGTCACAATAGCGAATGTATTACGTTTTGATAAGCATTCAATTCAGTTCTCTATGCAACTGCCCGGGTTCATCGATTTTCGTTCGAAACCAGCACAATTTTCACGCTGTTTTTTCCCTATTCACCGCGGGACACACTTTTAAACCCAACCAATCCAGCGGTCGACCGGAGAATTTTTACTTACTTTCCATGTTTTTTGTGAGCACGTTCGTCACCATTGCACAGGGTGAAAATTGCCATCGATTTGTGAATTTGGCTCTATTGATGTCAAACAAAAGATGAAATATTGTTCGCATAATTTCAGCGGTTGAAAAGCTTGGTCGGTAGAGAAAGCATGGGAGAGTTTTTTATGCAATGCGGAAAGCTGTAGATTTGGCGAAGCAAAAAATCATCATTCGATTTTCCAATCTAGACCTCTGTAATGTTAAAAATTAAGCGAAAGTTATGTTTTACCGTTTATCGGGTTGCATACAGTCTATCAAGAAAGTATCCGTACAGTCATCAATTTCAACTTTAAGCCTAGTTATCTCAGCGACTACGTGACCTAGGACAATTATTTAAACGACATCTCGTAGATAAACTTCTATTCTATCCAATGAGGTCTTAACATTTCGAGAAAGTTATTTGTAGGTCACTTTGTTTTATAGAAACCCAAAAAAAGGCTCAAAATCGATGACAAAAAAGTATCCGTACATGATGAGTATTGATGTTGTGCCATCCGTACATGATGTGCCAATATGGTGCAATCAATGCCACTTGCCTCTATAATAGCCTGTAAGTGCCAAGAAATAATTTCTACCAGTTTTCTTTTCGAAAGATGCTGGAAATTTGACCCAATTCCATAATAGTTCTAAAGATGTCTACTAAGATCAGGATAGTGTTCCGTTGGTGGTAAATCTAGGCATCTTTCGACAAATGTTGTATAGAGATCGATTCCGGACACTTTTCGAGTATCGTCAACACTTGTATGATCTCATAAAGTGGTCACTCTTGGACAATACATGGCCTATTCTTAGGATCGTTATTTTACTCAGAGAGAACATTGTAGAACATCTAAACTTTTACCAAAGGTTGGCTTGTCCAAGGAATAAAATGGGTGAAGTAGACCATGCCCCACAGATGATTTATAATTAGTTCAATGTTTCCAGGTCGATTAATGGCCTCCGAACACCATAACACATACTCTCAACTACTGTGTTTTATAGTTGGAACAACGTTGCTCGTATTGATGATTGAGTTCGACGTCAAGTCTCTATTGTTGTTCGTTTTTTTGGCCACAATTGCTTAATTTTGTCTGTATGAAGTCTGTATATAGTGTATAAAACACTGTGCCGACACGCCAATGGCATCAAAATACAGCGATTTGCAAATCCCCAGTCTTGCTTATTCTTTCCTTAGAAATGAAAAATTTGCAACGTACAATTATGCAATGTTATTGTTTTTTACAAAACATCTTCTTAAGAGTTGTAATCCAAATCATATGATTGGTGATCTAGACACTCCTTTCTTCAAGTTTGAGAACTCTAAGTATGGAGGACTTCATAGCTTTTCGAGCAATCACCCCCTCATAGCGATTGAGTAACCACAAAAGATGTCTGTTTGAAGGGTTTAGTCTAGTTGTACCCTGGTTAATTCAACAAATTGTAAGTTCCTGAGACTTAGCATGATATTTGCCACAGGGTTCATCAACTTCCCAAGTTAGGTTCCCTTTACTTCACATGAAAAAGATAGTTCTCTATCGGTTGCAGCTGTTTGGCTAGTTTCACCGGCCATTTCACGTTGGATGATGATATAAAATTGTTGCCACCATACTTTTAGACCCTTAATAACTCGAAATAATGGATAGATTGATATTTTGACTACTAGAACCTCACCAAACCGGTGTTTTTCTTCAAGAAAGGTGGGTGTACGGATACTTTTTTGTCATCGATTTTGAGCCTTTTTTTGGGTTTCTATAAAACAAAGTGACCTACAAGTAACTTTCTCGAAATGTTAAGACCTCATTGGATAGAATAGAAGTTTATCAACGATATGTCGTTTAAATGGTTGTCCTAGGTCACGTAGTCGCTGAGATTACTAGGCTTGAAGTTGAAATTGGTGACTGTACGGATACTTTCTTGTCAGACTGTATTTGTTTATAACTGTTATTCCTGCTTTGAACTAAATTGACATAGGGTCTCATCTAACAAATATGTATAAACTGTCATACATTGAAAGCTGAGAGGCGTTAATATAAATTGAAATTAAAATCATCTTGCCTGAAAATTAATTAAGTTTGATATGACTTCTTTGCAGTTATTTTAATTGACACGCTTTCTTCTAACCACGTATTGATCTTACGTTAAGAGCATCTATACATGCACCACTGAAGTAATTGCGTTTCGGTGAGTTGTCGGTGGTTCGGAGAAATGAATGAACTCAAAATGGCGCTGACGGAGATTGTCGGACAAGATTGTAAGGACTCGCTACTTCCCGAGCCGAGTATCGTACCATAAATCACCATTTTATGGCGTCTGGTAATGGAAACCCTCCTCCTACGCTGCAGCAGCCTATCGGATCGGTAGGTTACAACAGAGAAGCGGGCGTCGTCCAGCAAAGATCCATCCTAGGATCCTAGAAAACAAGTGTTTCTCCGAAGTCCTTCGAGCTTATACTGGTTTGCGCCATTACGCTTTAGTCGACGGTCATGTGGTTTTCTTTCCGAGCGCTTGTAGATTTCCTGGAAAATCCGGGGGATGGATGGACCGTAGAAAGGTGAGATCGAGGATTGCGATATAGCCTATGAGAAGGACACAATTTCAACCACAGCCGTCTCATTTATTTCTCTATTGCTCATCTAGAGTAAATCTAGACCATTTCATACTGTTTTAATTAATTAGCTTCTCGCGTGTTTAGAATACTTCTTGAAGTTTCAAAGATGTTGTACGATATTGCGACGCCTAAAGGTAGGCCACAGAACTCTACAAGGTTCTGAACAGTTAGGAATTTTGAATTTAACGAAACCCTACAAGTACCAGTTTATGATAACCTGCTGTTCAAAAATAACGGTTAATTGATAACAGTGTCACCGGTCTTAGACATCGCTAACACAACATTTGTGACGTAAGTAAAGGCGTTAAGAAAACCAAATACATGCAACTTGAGAAAAAACCACTGGTGTTTGTTAGGCTCTGTCCCCAACATACTTAGCATTATAATCCACAGAAAGTCCCTGGCGGGTAGCGATCTGTGGACACTATATTGCGTTCTCTGGTACCGTTGGACAAACCCAGATTTTTGAAACCATTTTCTTCTTTTCTCTATCCACCTGTTGAGTAACAAGTTCCGGAGTAGGCCGTACCCTACAGATGTATTGAAATGAAAGTCGTTAAAAATTATCAAAGAAGGATAACTACTTTTTTATTGCATTTTGTCATAAGAAGTACTTAAGTATCTCGTGGTCTTAAATGTTCATAAATCTTTATATATTTGATCTGTTCAAAAACACTATTTCTTTGAATCATTTTTATCATATACATTTGGTGGGATTTTGATTCCAACAAGTTAATAAAACGATTCAACACACCAAGTCTGCCAAGCTCCAGAACTACTTTGAGCCCTAGCACAATTTTAATTCTACCATATGACAACTTTCGTGTCAGCTCCATAAATTACGCTGCACATTTACACGTTATGCATGGTTAGCAGAGTTTCGCAAAACTGGTACAGTTGAAGCGATGAGCAATTTTAATATACCTCGTCTCATTTTTCCCTAATGATTCCTGGGATGTAAAATGTTTGCATTGTAATGAATCCGCAACAATGTGGTCATCCCAAACGGTGTGAAAATGGTGTCCGATAGATTGGTGAAATTAAAGATAAAGAATGCATATGTGTGAGCAGATTAATGCTAGAACTTGCATATTACGGGTTTTTTTTTTATTTGAAGCAAAAAGAATGTTTGACTGTTTTGAATGTTCGTAACGACTTCCAACGGAGTTGGTTTCACATTATAAAATGCAGGTCAAGCGAGTTGAGGGTGTTTCTTTTGAACTGGGTCATATGCAAACAAACTACCGACCGATCTGCTGCAGTGTGAGACATATGCTTTAAGGATCGGATTCAAACAAGAGACTCTTTTGACTTCGAAACGAAATCACTTTCTTCAATGAAAGGCTGATCTTTACAAGCCAAGAGGTGAACGACATTGGGTCGTGTTTCAAAGGTAACAAACGGCTATCCTCACTGCCGTTGGCATCGCATGAAGGATAGTACGCCTTTTTCGCACGGAAATAAGCAAGTGATGCTTTCCCGTCAGCGCCTTTCAGTGAAGTGTGTCAGTGAAAATTGAAATCATCGGCTCGTTCGATGATATCTTGATGGATCAAAGAGGATTAGAAGGTGGCGGGATGTGATGGTTGGGGTGGTTCTCCCAGTATCGTCTTCCGGTTTTTATGCTCCGTTGTGGGAGGGTAATGAGAGTTGGAATCGTCTCTTGAGCATGTCTGTGGGGGATGATAAACGAAGCAAGCAGCACAATAAAATGTAATTTGAGATTATTATGTTCGATCGGTCTGACCCGAGGCGATAGGCTGTTGCCGTGACGGCGAGCCCGTAACGCGATACACTTCATTATTTTTATTTCACTGGTAGTAGGCGGGCTCAAGGACATTCTATTTTAAGTTCGAGCCAGGACGATGTTGTTGTTCAGTCTGTGGTTTTGAGAAATGGTAAAACATTTGTGTATAAAGGGTGTCCCCGAAAGTATAAGCACGATTTAAAAACTAGGTAAAAAATAAAACCTGTTCCAGAAACTGAATTTTTGTTTCATAAACAGTGTTTGGGTTATGTTCTGGACTATTTGTGAAAAAAAAATTAAAAAATGTTATCGTATGCTAATGACCACACTTTTGATCTGTCGCCTCCGATATGGCTCAGCACAGACTTGTCGTGAACGATTTTCGACACTTTTCAACGGTTTTACAGTTTTTTTTGAAAACTGTCGATGTTTTCCGCAGTTTTAACATGTTTTCTCAAGTGTGCCTTCGTTAGTGCCCAAAATATCTTATTTGGTCTGGTCTTGGTCGACTCATCGTCGAGCTGATGAATGAGGATTGGCGGCACAGCAGCTTGTCGTACAGCTTCCGGGCCCGATATTTAAAGCATGCGGCCTGATTTGCCCTCCATTTCGATTTCTTTTGATTTTTTTACGATTTAAAATTCAATCTTGCTTTGGCACATTGGACGTAACTTTTTGACGTACCCGTTTTTTGAGCCACATCGCGATAGAACCTTCCTATTTTTGCTTGAATGCTTTTGCTCTTTTCCGGTTCAAATGTTGGTCAATAGGACCAGGTTTTTGACCACTTTTCGGCGTATCCTCGAAGCTGGACACCTCCCGAAACTTTTGGATGGCGGTTCGTACGGCTTCGATACTCACACCTACCGATTTTGCTAATTACCTTAGCGAAATGTTAGGAGTCGAGCACCATTTGTGCAGAACGCTTTTGCGCTTTTTGACGGAAATGCCTCGCATTTTAACAGAAACGGTTGAAAAAAATACTTTCGATGCATTACCTAGTAGTTTTGAATGTAAACAATCAAACACCCGAAGAATCAACTGTTTGGCGTCATCCGTTTTCCAGAAACGCAATTTAGAAATCGTGCTTATACTTTCGGGGACACCCTTTAATCAAATTTGTGTCATGCAAATATTGCCCTTGTTTGAAAAAGAATCCTGCTCACCCAAATTGATAGATGTGTTTAGGACCTGGATTGAAAAGATTCACAATTATTATTTAAGCACCACCTGAGACTGTTTAGAACAAATGTTTGTCTCTTACACTATCAGCGTTGACTGTGAGAAAGAACCCAACGTGTCCCGTGTTGTTAGCCGGATTCCTGACCGTCCGGTTGACTTTCTTTGCGAATTTTACAGCATAATCCTATTTTCTGTGAATTAGTGCGACCACAGCAACCGAGTTGTGGCAACCCATTCTTTCACCGCAAAATCCCGGGGAATGATGAACAACAACATCTGTCACCATTACCGTCACCATCGTTAGCTGCTGGCAGATCGGTGCAAACATTGCACAAGCGTAAGCGAGAGATGTAGGGTTGTTTTTGTAGCGCCACGTTTCAAAGCAAACATGTTCATTCTTTAAAATGAGAAAACTATTCCACGTTGCATCAACAGGCTAAGAAAGCCCCATGCATTAAGAGGTTTCAACGAACTGGTGTTAAACAATTCAGATGCAAAAGGTTTCAAAAATGCTCGATTCTTAGAAAGCGTTTTCATTTGGTTTTCCTATTTGGTGCCATTGAGTTTTACTTGTACGTTGCATTTGGTATCAAATTATATAATAATATTCTGAAATATACTGAAATTAACTCCCATGATGCACTTTAGTAATAGATGCTTCAACTATTAATTTTGCTAAAAAAGAACTAAAAGTAATAAAATTTTGTGGCGTGCTGTATTGTAGTTCTTTTTCATTTTCAAACAAATAATTTTTGAAAGGTGAATGCCAAAAGAAACTTCATATAGTTGTGCTGTGCTTTTTTTTCAAGGATGTAGAATAGCGTCACAATTAAGTAAATATTTACCACTATTTTATCAAATCCTCTTCATGTGATCTGAATTTCGTCATGTTTGTGTGTTTTGCCACCAAATCAATGGCCACCAATCGTTTTATATACCGTTTTTCTTCCTTAGATTCCATAGGCTTTCTATAAAACATTCAGTGCTTCAATTGAAAGACATTTCTGATTGTCGTTTATTTGTCCATGTTACAATCTTCTGTCATACAAACTGATATAAATTGTATGAGTAAAGAACAAAGCACGTTGCTATGAACTAGCTTCGAACGTTTTTTTTATTCAAACGACCTAAGCCGAGGTCGACGAAAACCGGTGCCAGCCTGTATGTTGAACGTTACATAAATCAATTGACCTTCATCATAATACCATTGTAGCCTACTTGATAAGACTGACAGATGCTTCTTGCAATGGTGATGCTTGGACAGCTTATTCTTGAATACACGATTAAATCAATTGAATATAACAGTTCACGGAATCGTACCACCACACAGTTGTGCCAATCGACATTTGATACAGATGGGTATTCAGGACAGCAAAGCGCCCGAAGGCAAGCGATAAGCAATACAATAACAATTGTCATGTTTGTGTCCGCTTGTCGTCAAAATAAACAGCTGGCGATTCGTGTTAACAAGTTGTGTCAAGATTGATTGTGCGCTAGATGGAAACGATAGGTAGCAAAATTCGTTTATTTGGTGGCCTTAGGATAACTTACATACTTTTACGACAACGTGCTTGGAGAGAGGTTTTCTGAAGAAGCAATCTAAACCACATCGAATGAAACAATTAGAAAAAACGAACGTTTTTGAACTGCATAGATTACAACCAGTCGTGTCAGTAAAAATTGTACATAGATCCCGACAATTAGGCTGTTTCCAAATCGAACTATAATATCATAAGTGACTGACTAAATCTTATATTCATGTTTGCTATCTTCTTTGGCTGAAGTTTCTATTTATTTATGAACGCTTTTGGATGAGATGGTCCGTCTTTCATTTTGCTTGTTATTGATAATAATGTTTGTAATGTTGATTGTGCTTGAACACTAAACATACGTAAGTTAGGTACCGTCACAATTAAGTACTTCACAAAGCAAGTACTGTAACAGGAATTTAAGTAGCAGTATAGAATTGTCTGAAATAGCGTTGAAATTATTTAACTGACTGTATTATTGACTACCTAGACTATCTAATTTTCTCGTCTGATAATTTTCTATGCTATAGTGTAACCTGGAAGATTTCGTTAATGTTTTTACTTGTACATTGGCGCAATTTTCCTGACCGATTGATTGTTTGTCGTTACTCTATGAATAGCTACCATAATCTAGAGTTTACGTTCGTAGGGAAACCAAAAATGGTAAGCATCGCCATTAGCAGGTAATCCACATCCTGTGGGCACAAGAAGTACACCTCCAGCGTCAACATTTTCCATCTCGTACGGTTCCATCGGCAAGAACGGTAGTGTTGTGAATATCTTCTTCCCTTCCTACGTTCCTCTTCAAAGGCAACCGCTTTGTGAATCATATCAATAGAGGCTTTTACGCTGCAAGACGATACACAACAACTCTTGTACGCTTAGAGCAACATCTGGGAAACGTCTTAAGTGATGATAAGTACCGTCCGATTTCTCTTGCATTCCACCTTCGGCCATCGACAAGATGCTGGTTACGACAGTGCGGTTACATACAAAGTCATCCATGGCAAACAAAGTGGTCGCCCAACCGAAAGGCTCCGAACGTGGCAAACACTTGCCATCAATTATCCATTGAGTTAGCAGTGACGCTGAGGACGCTGGGAGCAATATAGGCTTTTGAAAGATGTTTGGACAAGGTTGCTAGGAAATCTACTCTTTCATCCAGGGAACGTTTCTTCGATCCCTTCTCAACACTCCCTCAGGCAAACAAAATCTACCGACGCCCACGATTTTTTTTTTCGTTCTCTGTATGTCTACGAGTGCAGAAGAAGCCTACATTCTCAGGTATGAGTTGCGAGGAAACCCCAACAAAGATTTGACGTCTGACTGGAGATGGTGGTGACGTTCAAACTGAGGTGAATGGATGTGATAAAGAATGCATATTTTATTAGCACACATAAACTGACATTCTTGCACGATGCTCTTTTATGGAGCACTTCTCGCTCAGTATTTCAGGTCTGACTTTAAGTTGAGTAAATGTTAAACATGCTAACAAGAACTTTCTTTGTGGATCATAAAAAAAAATTAGAACAATGTTGGAAACATAAATTAAGTGAACACGAATATTTAAAGAAAAATGACTTCTACCTATAGAAGTCAATTTTCTAACTGAACTGAATACGCAATAAAGATTCCAATTGCAACAAGAAACACTGCTGCTAAGATCAACTGCTTATAGACGTTTTTGTTATACTTTTATGAGTTATGATACTCATCAACCATAAACTTTTTATCTCTTTCATTTGAGAGAGCGTTGAAACAAAGAGACGCCCATAGCGAAAAGATGACAACCTATGTAGTGACATAAAACGACTGTACGTGAATGTGTTTGTTTTATTTTTGCTTTTGTAGGAAACAGGAGTTTAGCTTCATTTAAGGCGAAATGTTAAATAAATGACACTTTCATGCAGTGTTTGTTGACAGATTGTCAACATTCCTCCAGCCGTTGTATCACGTTGGGAGGATGAGACCGTGCGGGGACATTTTTTCCTTTTTTTGGTATTCCAACAGCATTCGGTGTTATCGGTATACTTGTTTAAAGAAATAATTCATTCATTGCACTGTTCATTTGCTATATCGTTTAGTTTTGCTGTTTGAAACATTCTTAGCTGTTTTGAATGTTTAACAAAGGACATACTTGTTTGCCTATTACTAGTAAATGAATTCTATGATTTGATATTCCTCAACAGATTCAAAATCATACGTAAGTCTAAGTAGAAGACGCTTGATAAATTCCCATGAGAAGCAGCACTAAGTTTCATTTTCTAAGACAGGTACTGCAGGACGTGCAGTTTGCTGCGAACCGTAGGAAAGCCGCACAGGTAAACCAGAAACACACTATATTTTCCTGTGGAAATTCTAGTTTTGTCCGACCCTGTACCGAGTGGGTTTTTTGCACAACGCTATGGTAAGAAATTGCCGGTAAAATTTTCCCAAGATCTTGCACTGCGGAATTTTTGATACAATTTCTGTCCTTATAAAAGTATGCCCACTGGAGGACTAACTTTTAAGCTTTACCTCGTCAGTTTGTTCGGTAAACTTGTGGAAGAGTTGGGGAATTTATGTGCCAAGTTTCTGCTTTTCATGAGCGATCAAGCGCACCCAATGTCATTCGGATACCAACAAAAGTTGCAACAAGTAAAGATGTTTCCTTTTTGTGTTGCAAAACTCACCACGGGGGTCTTCAATTCCATTTGGTCACAGCTGTCTTCAATTTTAGCAAACTTTGGCTGCTGCTGTTTCTAAGCAATGTTTGAAATGAAACAAAAATATGAAAAATGTATTAAATTGAAACAAATTGACATTGAACTTTAGAAGGGTAAAAGTAACTGTTCGTTGTGGATGATTTAAGGAAAAAATGAGCTTGTTATTAACCGGAAACTTTTGCTGAGAATTGATGCCTGGTTTTTCTAAACATATATATCCTATGTTGAAGCATTTTTTCTTCTTTAATTCGCGTTTCAAAAGCGAAACCACAAAATGTTAGAAGGGTTTAGTAAGAAGCATGCTCAACATAAAAGCAGATACCAAAACGTTCTTGCTTAGCTTTTGAATAAATTTACCGTCTCTCACGATACTTGATAGAAATGAAGGTGTAAAATCGTATTTTAGTAAAATTTAAATACTTTTTTAATCTGGAATTTCATGTAATGTTTGTTCCTCTAATGCCAAAGATCAAACAAAACACTAGGTTTTATAAATTTTAAATGTTCAGTGAGTTACGTTCTCTTAGACAAAGAAAAGGAATAAATGTTGTACGTCCATCAAACTGTTGCTTTTCTGTAGTATTTGACTGACTGGTAAATATTTACAAACTTTCTGTTGAGCAGAAGTTCACCAATTTGAAAATCCCTCGCATTCACTCAACATAAACATTTGGATTGAGAAAAGAAACTTTGTCTTTAAAACAACAAAACATCAAACTTTGGATACTTTCTCGTTGATAATGGTTTGGGCTAAAGCCACTTACAAAACCGCATCTGAAACTCTTCGTTGAGATGTATCTTCGGAAAACAAATCGTTTTTCTTATCTATTAAATTGATCAACAGCATGAAATATGCGTTAGTTATGGATGTTGAACTTACTAAACATTTGCTTAAAAAACTTAATTTGCTTTTTTCTTAAATGAATCGCTGATCATCAAAACGTGATCTGAACAGAAAGTGATGATAAGTTTCAACCTTTTCCAAACACTTTATTCATAACAGATCACTAATAAGTAGAACATGAGTTAAAACTTTTTACAAATCCTCATGTTTATTCAGAGGTTATATATGAAAGCACACTTGAATAGGGTCATGGAACCATAATTAAACGATGCAGATATCAGTTTTATTGCAAAATACCTGCAGTTCACACAAGCAACACGCGGATCTTAAGCGGTGGGCCTTTTGGGGATAAATTCTGGCTGTAAAATGGAACACTGACACGGTTACATACTTGTTCTTGAAATTGAGGGTGAGGACGTTAAAGCACAAGAAAACATCAGCGTTGCCTACGGGTGTCTTTCGAGTTTACTCGGCATTATTTCGCTGCTGTTGCGCTACACATTCGGTCCAAGGTATTCCGTAATTGGCAAATAAATTTATTTAATCGTTTCAACTTTTTAACTTCAACGTTGCCCCAAGACAATAAAGTGGTCCCATAACCAAACCCATCTCCTCTGGGAAAGATATTCACTCGAAAGTGCCATCTCGTCAGCAAGAGGTGGGAGGAAAAGTGGGCCTACGAAAAGGAGCGACCATATGGCTTGTCCATTTGAACTTCCGACACAAAGCTCCGTTTCTTACATTTTGGTACACACGTGTCCTGTACTTTTGTGTTCGTGAAACTGTATTGCGAGGGTTTTACGTAGAAAATAAAAATATTGGTCATAACTATTACATCTCAGTTACTCCGTTTTTATTCGTTGAGTATTTCTTCCCCCAAAAGGCATACGAAACGATTGAAGAAAATACCATAAATCAATGAGTTGAAACTCTTGAACAAACGTTATCTTTCCAGGGCTTCCGAAAGCATATGGAGCTCAAGATTGGATAAGTCGTAGCTTTTGCCATCTAAGATACCAAATGGCAGCCACTCTTTTATAATTTACGGGTTTTCAAAAGATCGTAAAAGAAACTTCATTTTATATTCATCCGCCTATGTTTTTAGGATGAAAAATATTAAGAATATCGCATTCTAATATGAATGACTTGTTTCGTGTCACTGCTTACCAATATGGATATTTCTTTTCTGTATTGGAGTTTTATTTTGATTTCAAGCAAAACTTTATTGAACACTGTATCAAAAATCTTTTGCGACCCGATTGCAATAAAAGCGCCATAGTGAAAGCCAGAATTCTTGGGAAAATATTTTCTTTCGTCTGACCTACTAAATACCTGGGATAAAATGTAACAAACTTGTTACTTTTATTCAACAGTGCAGCAATCGTTCTCAAAGACTTAATCACACTTTAATTTAACGCAGTTCGCAACTAAAAATTCTGTTGCAAAATCTCAACCTACAAACTTGTTCAACATAATTTTATTGAACAGCTTTCTTTTATTCCACCTCCAACTTTAACAGTACATTGTTGAGATTTTTATTAGTATTTGATTTTCCAACTTTTATATTCATCCGTTTGGAACGTATGATGCACCCATGGAAGTTAAACTTTTTGTCGTCAGCTGTTAGCAAGAAGTTTAACAACCGTAATGCAATCTGATCAATACACCGTTCTATAATACATTAAAAGAGACAAAATTAGTGTACAAACAGTTTTGGTAAATCTGAACAGAAGACTCGTAGACCTTTAAACTCCATCCCTATGGTAGCAGTTTTGCTACGTTGACAATGTCACTGTGAAATGGTGACACTGAAATGACCTCACGTATCTTATGTTCTTAAAATAGCTCTTAGTATTTATTGGAAAATTTCATGATCTTTGTAGCTTACATCTCTACCAACCAGTCAACCTCATGATTCAATAGAAGAGTTGGGAAGCTAAACCTTTCACCTAAACTCCCAGCGCGTTCTACCGGAAACAATTGTCACAGACGAGTTATAATTTCTTAACCTACGCTTCGCTGTGTATTAAGACAACTTTATCGTTCATTTGAGCATCATTCCAGGAATAATTCCTCGACAACCTTTAATGAAGAAAAAGTATAACATAATTAGTTTGGTACTCAAACATAATTGAATTATTTATAGAATGGCCCAAGTACAAATTTTTAAATTAAAAGAGGTTAATTTTAAGATGTTTTTAGAATAAGCATAAAATTTTCTGACTTTCATTAAACTGTGTTTCCTGTTCTGTTCTAGATATTTCACTGCCAAAGTTTTAAAGTTTGCTTAACTTTAAACGGATAACTTTCTAGTTGTTTGTCTTTGCACTTCAACATTCAAATTTTCTTCACCTTTATGATACCGTGTGAAACCCATCTGTCTCGCCGATGAACATCAACTGTTGGCTCTTGACTCGATAAGGCACACGTCTTTATGTCCTTGCATATATTCTGCAAACCTTAGATGAAGTTCGTGTTTAAACATAAAGTTGGCAATCGGATGTGGTGTCAGACATAAAGTTGGCAATCGGATCTCTCTTGGGCAGAGCAGCGAACTGTTCAATATCGTGGAAAGCTCAATTGTGCATACTGAACCGTCGAATAAATTGTGTTCTACTGCTTTCTTCAACCGATAGTATTGATTGAAGTGATTTGGATTGTGTTAAATCCACTAACATAATTGATTGAATAATTTTTTTCGTTAGCTTTGAGATTGTTTGCCATCTCTGTTGCCTTACTTTGTTTGCACATCGGATGTTTTAAATCCTAGCAAATAAAAGTAAGATATCCTTCTTCTAGACGCGTGTAGTCCTTGTGTGGACGAGTTCAGTTGCGAGTTTTTTTTCTGCACTATACATTTTCTGTTAAGAATTGAAATAAGCAAGATTTTTTTTATATTTAACATAACGTAGGATAACTTGGAATTGAACGTTTTGTTTCAACATAATACTATAGATCTTAGGACCTCAATCTCAAATGAAATGGTCATGATGTTACTTCTTGCGTGCATCGTTTGAGATAAGCTGATAAATTTGATTGCACAGTTATAATTAGTTTTTTTTTCATTGAATGAATACTCCAAGCCTTTTCACTCATCCAATATCCGATCTATGATGATTAAAATGCATCATAACCTGTAAAAATGTGGGGTATAATGTTTTAAGAACTAGCAGATCTCTTTTATACATTGAAGACAACAATATTGACACAAATATTTTTTATTCTATTCCATCAGTTTAGTCACTTATACTCTTTTGCTTTTTCAATCACATGGTTTCATAAATATGATGCTTGTTTTGCGGAACACGAACAGGACCGCATCTGGCATTCTCTGGATTGTAATCATCTTGTATCGCAACCCATGTCAGCTTGTGAAAATACTTAAACTCAGCATGACACAAAACACGTTTTAGGCAAACAACACGCTGATGTTTATTAACATTGTGTAACTTTTGTTGTGTTTTGTGTTTTGTGTTTTTGAATATAGCATGAGTGAAAATTGTTAGAATCAATGAGATATTTCAAATCACAAAGTATTGACGATCCACATGGGTAACATACATTTTACTTGAAATTATTCATGTTCATTGTTAGTTTCTTCTCGGTTTATATACTATGTGTTTTCCACATTAAACCAACTTCACATTCCTCAAACCAATCATACATATTGATTTTGCTTTGATTCCTTTTGCAAACCCATAATTAAGTAGGTTACGTAGCAAATGAAACAGTATTGTTGAATGTGTTTGATTTCCGTTCTTTTCTAACGTGATATTCCGTGAAACTCCGTGACATTTGTCGCGTAAAGGCAAATGCTAAACAAAAGTTCACATATTCAGGTAAAGAAACCCCTGCTGCAAGTGATGTCTTATTTCCACTGTAATGTCTCCTTGCTGATGTAAGCTATTGTCGCAGAAAGGATGTGCCACGCCATCTATAAGCGGCGTGAAACGTTAATTCCATTATTTCCGGAAAGCGTCCACCAAGTGCTCGTTACGCTTCATTTACAACGTTGATAAATTGTCCTGCGGTGGGTTGATGACGGCCAAAGAGTGGATTATGCTTGTCAGACGGTGTGGCCTGAAATATGTAACGAGCATGGGTTGGTGGAAAAATGCTAACCAAAGTTGGTGGACGAAAGAGACACATTCAAGTCACGCTTCAGTTATTACTATCTTTATGAAACTCACCCAACGCTTTGAAGGTTTACATTTAAAAACTTTAAGAATAAACAGTTGTCGGAACTATACTTAGACTAAAAATGAATAAGATGCCGTAGTAAGAAGGTTAATTAAACAGTTTATATATATATATATGATTGACTTAATATGAGAAAATGATGACTTAATTTTGTCTTTAGCCATGCTTCGACTTAACGATATTTTGCTGAACAAAAAGCCAATTCAGAACTTCGATTTTGATAGAAATGCTACAGAAAATCTCTGTATAATCTCTATCGTTATCAGCGTTGTCATCGAAACCGTCACTGACCACAACCACGATGGCCGTGATTATCTTTGGGTTGCGATACCGGATTTATCACAAACCGCAAAACAACCACCCTATATAATGAAGATGCTGGCACTAACCTCGCATTGTAGAAGTGGTTGATTGGTGTCGGATAAGGATTTGTAAATGCACGCAACACGTGTTTTCGATTATTTTTAATCTGCTTTTGGCAACAATTGCAATTCCATTTCTTAAAATTTTTCTTTGATTTAAACAAATCACATACGTCTTTAATACGCTTAAAGGAGTCATCTTTAAGCGTACTTTAAACAGTTAGTCAGACTTTGTTCAACAAACTTCTTTTAGATTTGTTTTTTACATGTTCAAACATCTCTTTTTACGGAACGTAAGGTACACGAGAAATAAGATGGTGCCGGTTGACAATGTTGCCGTTGTTTTCTGCTCCAATTGGACAACCTTCTGTCATGACCGGCTTGACTTGGTTGTCGAAAGTCTTCCGATTCCAGTATTCATCTGGTCTGTGGCATCCTTTTAGCATACGCATGCTGGCATCAAAGTGAACGTCAGCTGGTAGGTGTTGGCATCGGGTCCGGATCGGTTCGTAAACGGGTTTCCCGTAGACTTGGGATATACCGGCTTCTTCACCAATGTTTTTTTCTATTATGCCCCCTAAAGGCCTGCGCAAACACTTGCCATTAATTATCCATCGAGTAAAGGTCGGGGCAACGACACGACGATTCATATAGGACGACGGGCACCGGGAGTTTGAACAAGGGTGTACCGAAAACATTCCAGTCTTAATCCAAGAAGCTTTTCTGCCGTGCTTTCGCTCCATTCGCCATGAAGACTACCGATTTTGCTGGGAAGCTATTCTACAGAGCTTTTTGTTTTGAACCTCTGTTAAAGCGTCCCAGCATGGCAGCAGTTTTCAACAACGCATCGGTGAACACGATAACAGGGTGCCTGTCGGCAACCGCTTCTAGACACAGGTAGAAAGGATGTGAAGTAGAATGTATATTTTATGGGCACACATTTGCCGACATACCGGCATCATCAGCTGCCAGGATGTGAACGTTTTCAACGATAGAATACGCTTTTTTGAGCGTTCCTTTCTAAAATTAAAACAAAACTAGTGATGACAACCATACTTAGTTTTAAGGAGCATATCAAAATTGAAATTTATATTTGTCCTTATCATATTATTTACCGTGAAGACAAATGTTTCAGTAAGCATGTTTCTCCAAAAAGTTCAGATCATCCGATGAATAATTCTGCTTGTAATATAATCAAACGCCAAGAATCAACGACAAACCCTCACAAATCGGATCGTTCAACCCGTATCCCGAATCTGGAGTATTTCATTAAATCGTTAATGGTCGCATTAATTTGATGGGATTGATTATTTGTAACTGTACTTTCATGGGTCATGGAATATTTTTCAAGGTAAGTAAGCCTTTATTCGTACGAGAGTAATAATAAGTATTGTCTGTACTCGTCTGAAGATTATTTATCCAATTTTTCGCCATGATCACACATTTATCAGCTTTCCAACACCCCTTTAATCATACTTCAAATGAAAATCATGTTGCATTTGCTACTGCCCATTTTTGGTTGCCAATAAATTCGGTCGCCATTGGAGTGAAAACTTTTACAAAATTTGCGAGAGAGTTCAGCGCATTGCAGGTGGAAATGAAGGCCGGGAAATAATCGCTACTAAAGCGAGCATTTTTCCCGCCCTTCGACTCTTTCAAACCCTTCAGCAACGAGTGCAGCTGTTGGTACCGGAGGTGTAAACCAAGGTGAAAAGTGGTCAGTTCGTGCTGGACAGCGAGTTGGTTTGAGCTATGACACCTTCTCATGAGCATCAAAGCTGTGCAGTGGCATTGACTTCTGTCGGTGCGCATATCCTCACGTGCGGGATCCTATAGATACGGAGAAAAAAAGCAAAAACACGTCCAGCTTGGCCACTTTTCTTCCGAACTGCTGTATCAATCGGGTTCTCTGTGGTCATAGAGTTAGCCCACCATACACACATTCACACACACAAATATAGTTTTAAGGTGCTGCATTCAGGTACGGTTACTTGTGCACACTACTGAAACCAATCGGTTTGAACCGAGGTCCCTTTCGCAGAGTGTGGATTTATGAATGGCTAAAAGGCATTCGGAGCACGTTGCCTTTTCGGGTAATTTATATCATATTCCATGGTTGCACGGCCCTGCAAGTCTTTTCCCAGAGCTTAGTGTAGTCTGTAAAGGGTCATGACAGTTGAGACATTTACGTCACTCTCGTTGGTTATAAACATACTTGAGCTGGCATAGGCAAAGGGGACAACCAACACTTCAAATAAATAACACGTAGTGGAGACGATCAACTAAACGATGATAGAATCTAGCCACATTTGTGCTGTGCAGAGTAGGAAATTTTCATGTTTCATTGGAAATATTTAAAGATTATTTGTAGTATGGCCGTAAAGTATTTATATTTATCAAATAGCATATTGGTTGGAATGTGATGAAATATTTTATGTATGCTTTTTGCTTTGATATAATCTGATGGATACATAGTTTGGTTAAATTTAAAGAAAATCGTAAGAAATCGAAGATATATTGTTGTACAGTGTGCAAACTCCTAGGGAACAAAAGATAAAATAAAATAAAAAATTCTGATGTCCGTTTAAAATCGAGGCGTATGTAACAACAGATCTGACGGATATTAAACTCTTTTATTTACTGTTAAGTTGTAATGGGATGTCACCTGCGTCAAAATTACTTTAGGCTTGGCAAATAACGACCAAATGTAGAGACGCGACACTACCCAGAAGGGTTCTCCTATAGCATAAACTTTCTTATTGCTGGCCCATTTTTTATTGTTTGAAGAAATAACAAAAGCTTTGTTTTCAACAGACGTTGAAAAGGGTTTGAGTTCTTGCGGTATCGCTGTTTATGACCGCATGCTTTGTCCTATATCGCAGATTTTTATCTCCGTTCAGCCGAGTTCAGGTTTTAGGCCCATTTCATACTCGGGTAAGGTGGTGATAAATTGCATCGTTTATCAATTAAAAACATCAGCGCTCGTTTAAGCCAGTTTCTTGGGTCTATGGGAAAGAATAATAAATCTCGCTGACCACAAGCCACGCAATTTTTCCAGAGTGTGGCAAGTTTTTGGACTGAAATGAATGAGGTGAATTAAAAACTTTTCGGCAAGGTTTGGTGGTTTTTAACGAAGTAAAGAAGCAGTTAAGAGATTTTTTTTTAATTGTTGCTACAAAAACTAGTTGAAAAGTCATAGAAATGGTTAGGTTTTGCGCCATCAATAAAGTAAAAATAGAAGAAAAAAACAAATTATTTATGGAAAACCTTAATATTGTTAAAAAAAATAATCGAAATGTATATTAAACTATTTTGTACGTAGCATTTATTTTTGAAATCTATACATTTAATTAAAATAAATAGTGAATCGAAGTAAAATGGTTTTTAGATCAAAAAAATTAATACAAAATGTTAAAACGATAATTAAAACGCAAATACAACACCCAGATCCCGTTGAGGAAGTATTTTATCATACAAAGCATATAATTTAAGAAGAACCACACAAAATATAACGTTTCGGTGAGTTTTCGATTGACGAGCAATAATTTCAATTTTTTGCCAATCGGACTTGAGGGGGCAAAATGTAGAAAACATATTCGCTGTTTAGATTCCATTTGTACCGACTCCAAGCAATCGAAAATCTTTTTGTGGAATTGATACCAACGAACGCTATGCTACGGAAAAAACGAGGTGTACCAACGGGCTGCCCGGCACTCACTGTAAACCCGCTAATGGGGCATCTGGATGTAGCCTGCTCTTTTCAATATGACTACGACCATCAATATGTTTACCCTTGTTTTTAGTACCCACCAAACGCAAACACTTTTTGCAAAAACCTGTCCTAACGAGTGTATGTAGTCAACGATCGAATGCGATGAATATGGATGCGTGGAGTAGAGAGCGAAATAAATGTTTATGCAATCAATTGTTTATTTGTGCTTGGCGGTTTAAGTAATGTTCAAAGTTCATAAATAATAAGGCGCAGATTTTAACATTATTTCAGTTTTAATTTCCTCACTGTTATGTTTTACATGTTCCGATTGTTTTACAAAACTTGCTTCAATAAACTGTACACATAACCCTACTTTGGTGAAATGGAGACGCCCAGTAGTTCACTAACTAGGGGTGATGGAGGTGCCTGGTGTTTCGCTATGCTGCTAGGTACAGCCTGTCTTCAATTTTCACTGAATTGGGACCAAAAGGTCTCTACAAAAGAGTTTCAGCATCTTTTTTTGCTAGTACTATGAATCTCCTCATGTAAAGTACATTCGGTGTTTTGATCCTACATATTCAAGGATTCTGCAAATGGAACTTGCTCTAAAGAAATAATTTCAAATAAAATAGAAATATTTACAAAACAAGAAGATCCCAACCACATTTTTTTACTAAGGATCAAATGAATTACATAACACCAGTTACAAATGTTTCTTGTACGTTGCTAAAAATCGAGAAAATGACACCCGAGTGTTTTATGGAACTCGAGGCAAAAAAACTAGATCGTTTTTCACTTACGTGCTTTACATAATCAGAATTTTTTTTGTTTACTTCGTAGAGATAGGAGACACTTTAAGCGACAATGAAAAAAGTAATACGAATGCTTGAAAAAAATGATTTGAACCAGATGGTCTTCTGGCGCTACAAGCCATTATTTTGATTTTGCTAAACATTAGTGTTCTATAAAAAAGGGCACAACGAACAGGACAGGTGTTAGGTGAATAAAAGCGACAGGTGAATAAAAGCGCTGAAAAATAAGAACCACATTTTCTGGTTTATATTTATCAATGTTGAGACAGTGGGGTGCCAGAAGCTAATAAATGTGAAAGCCTGGGACACTTGTTAAACTTCTTTTATGATACCATCGTATTGACGGTTGACTACAATAAGCAATTACGACGAAGATAGAACGTAGTGCTAGATTTGTTTTCATTTTCACTCTTTCCATCGCCAACTGAGAGTAGAGAGTTAATGAGAAAGTGCTTTCATTTTCCAAGCAAACAGCCACCTTCGAGGTACAAAAATTTCGCCAACACTGATTGTTTGTACAGAATACGAAACAATACCAAACCTAATATTGCATGGTCGGGAAATGGAGTAATTAGGCAACATTGGAGTACATATATAATGGAGTAATTAGGCTGCATTCTCTTGAAACTCTTTAGTATCATTTGCATTAAATCGCCGCTTATGGTGAATGATGTGTGAAAGTTTTTTCTTTATTTCTTTAAGCCGTTTTAAAGAAATTTTACACAAGCGGATACTTCTATTATTCAGTACCAGATGGCTGGAAACATTGAGAAACATATGTTATAAAATTAAGGGATATTGTTGATGAAGTATCGCCGACTATGACGACCAATCCTTTGCAGGGTGTTTATTTCGATGTACATTCAGTTAAAAATGATTGATTATGCAATTAAGAATAATTAAACTGCGCCTGGCTGGCGTCACTCACATCCCATTTCCCAGGAAACGATTTCATAAACTCCCAGTGCCAACCTTTCGAGGCTTTGCTTTTTGTAATCTTTATGTAACATATTTTTATGTTGTTGCTAAGTTACAAACAACCGACAACTTTCACGTTCTGATTTGCAAACCATGTTCAACTGGACCCACATTTATCGTTCTCGTATATCGGACAGAAAATATGTTTCGATAGAATGTACTGCATTTTCCACAATTTATTTGAATTATTATTGTCAAATAAAACGTTATAAACTGAAAATGGATGTACAAAATGTGTAAAATAAATCTTTTAATCCGTATTATGAATGCTGAAAACGTTTAAAACTGCGGAATGGAGTAAAAGTGACGGCCATTCTAAAATATTGCAAGCATACGAGGACCACTCCACGAATTTATTACTTGGAACCATAGACCAAACAACTTAAAAGATTGCGAATTGCTTCTAGTGCCTCTTCAATTCCTTATTGTACGATTAGTAAGACAACAATAAACACTTTTCTTCTCTGAAAATTGTTATTGTGCCAATTCTACCAAATAAAGATTTCCTTTATTGTGTGTGGTTCTAGCACAAACAAAGTTTTAGTTAAGTATATGCTTCTATATTCCGTTTCGGAAGAACCAAAACCGAACCCAAGGAACGCAAAGCCAAAACAATGTTACATCCACTCAAGTAAAGCTCAAAATTTAATTTCCAAGAAATGGGCCGTGGACTCTGCTCTTCATACCGTAGCAGGGAGTTTTTGCTTCTTTTCCTAATGGTAGTAGTGTTCAAAAATTTGTTGAAAATTGGATCTCCTCTTGATGGAAGCGTGTGTACCAGCACGACGCCAAAAGAATGCTTCCCACAGCATGAGTTCTCCCACTCTACCGATGAAATGCTGTCAACTGCCGGATGGATATCGGATGGTTGGCAGCGGGGACATGCTAGAAGAATCCAGTACAGCTAAAATGACAAAAGTTTTTGATTATTTTACGTCTGGCCTGGAGGTGCGATTTCATTTTTTCTTCTCCTATGTTGGCATGTTGGCTAGCAAAGGGATGAGAAAACGTTGCTAAATGGCCCAATTTTGCACCGGCCACTCTCAGTGTCGTTATTTTTTACTGAGCTATTTCGTTTCATTTTTTCTGCTGGCTCTAAGAACTCGAGAAGAACAAACAGTAATTTTTATTCACTTGAATTATGATTATCCATTTTTTATACTCTACAGTTCTTCTATTGAATGTGGACCAAATTTTATGTCAATAACAAGAATACTCTAAGAAAACACGAATCTTATTATTACAGCTCTGGTAACACGCCATACTGTCAAATATTATCAAGTTTACCCTGGCCATTACCATCAATAAGAAATTGCTTCCCGCATCGATCAAAAATAGCAAAACACTTGCAAAACGTCCCCTTTTCCTACAACAACGATAACCAAACGTTGCCTTTATTATCCAGGTGGCTAACAAAGTGAATAATTTATTATTATGCTGGTATAATTAATCATTGCAGTTTGCGAATACTGTCGCGTCCCAGGGTATCACCATCACCAAAAATTTCAGCCGCCCAATCGTTGACGCCGATGAAGGGCACCCTCCTCCACTTGCCACGCGAATAGTGACGTCGTGTCACGGTTATCGGCGAGTAAATCGACGCGACGGTTTTTGACAGCTATTAATCACGCGTGCAATGCTTCACGGGATCACGTACCACGGGATGACGGACGGGGATATGCCTGTCGAACACGAGCCAAAGTGAACTGAAACATTTGCACAATGACCCGAACATGAGAGGTTTGTTGTGCTTTATGTAATGCATATTAAGTTGTTTATGAAAAGAAGCTAATGGCGTTGGCTACATCTTTAGTTTTCTAATTCTCATTTTCAAAGAACCTGCGAAGGTTTCATTCGCTAACCTTATTAAATTGAATATTATTATATCACCAATTACACAAAAACATTACAAACACAGCTATGTATAGTCATGCAGAAATCAATCTTAAAGGATTTAACCAATTTTCGTTCGAATTTGACCGTCGAAAACCGATAACTAAAGAAACATAGTCAGGAAGGTAATGACCGAAGAGATTAGCTGCCCGAACCTTTAACCCCGATACATGATGACATGATGTTCCAGCGGTTTGCTGGCTGGGAATCATTATATTAACATCACAATACTCCTTCGGATGGGTGTTTGTTTGCCATCGATGGTTCCAGAGGCATGTTAAACGACAGGTGACAGGCGATCCAGGAACCGCGTTCACACTTCCAGTAGATCGAGTGATTTGCGTTGTTTGTCGTTGACATTATTTTTCCATTACACCATGCTGGGATCCCTCCGCTTTGGTCATAAGGTAATATCGGTGGCATTTCCATTACGTTCCATTTTTTCCAGCTCCCTCCATTTGTGCATGAAAAGGGATGGAGTAGCATAATTATTGGTACAGGTGAAATCGAACGTCATGCAGAAATTAAACACGGTTGGAAGCATACGACACGAATGTGTTTGTTTTTTATCGTAACACCAAACAAACATTTAAGCCATCTTTAATTAGTTGGATTAATGAGAATTTTCACACCCATACGAGAAGTGTAACGTTTTACATTCATTTAAAGTCTAAGTGAAAGATAATGAGCTCAAAAGGTTTATTCTACTGAAATGGAGCTATCTAGTTGGTTCTATCAAACTCTTTAATTTCTTTATTGAAGATTATATGTGTCACACCTTTCATGGCGTACCTTAATGAGCGGAAATTGACTTTATTTCGCGTTAAGATTTTAAAGGCGCTATTTAAACGTCCCTTTACTCGCACCACCACCAATATCATCCGTTCTGTTTTAAGCACTCGCTTCATCCCAAGCATGATATTTTCCATACGCCATCGGAGGATGCTGTCAGCCATTACGGCTCGGTGTCGCACATGACGTGCCAGAGAACCGACGGTAGGTTAAGTGTAAAATTGTTCCCGTGGCTGGCAAGACGGCTTTCGAGAGCTGGGTGGCACGATAGCATATGGGAAGCATTTCTTGGCTGGAATCAGCAGGGGACACATTATCTTTCGATCGCTCAAAACCCGAGCTGGCATCTCGCAGGTGTTTGAGCGAATGGCAGGGGCCACGGCGGAGACGAAACGGTTCGGCACAAACCGGTTCGTTCATCAGCTTTGCACTTTGAGATCGTGTCAAGTCACGAAACGAATCGACGCAACAGCTGGAAGTACATAAGTGGCATCGGTTTTACCCCCGTAAATATGTTCTTCTTCCCAATCCTCCTCTCCAGAGCCGACGACGAGAGAAACCGGGGGCAGAAACTGCACACTATCTCGCCAAGTCTGGTGACATCGACGATTGCTCCATGGTTTGATGGCTTTTCGTCTGACGTTAAGTATCTTTTGATTAAAAATGGATCGATTGTTTCCGAGATTGTGGTTGGATTGTACACTTGTAGACGAGCACTTTCCTCACGGAGCCCATATGTTGTTCTGAGCTTGGAGATGGCAAAGCGTTTCGAGGTGCACTGATATACGACTTTCACAGCAACGTGCACAAGCTGGAGAAAATGTGGCAAAACGGAAGCCGAACGGTGATGAGATGCTGCAGATTCTGAGACAAATAGACTTAACCACATTGTCACACATTTCATGAAGCGAAATGTAGACATTTTGATGGTAAAATTAATTGTTCATACTCAAAGGAGTTCCATAAGTATTGAAAACTTATTGTAGATACAGACTTTATTAATTGGTGACTTTCAACCCACTTAGTTGCACTAGACTGAACATTTCTTTACATTGTTTCTTTAACCATGACCAGCCTTTTTCTCAATATGTAGAATGTTATGGTAAAATACTAAAAACAAATTACAATACAACAGAAAAAACTAATCAATTATTTTTGATAGCCAGCTGAAAAGTAAACTTGAAAATGTCGATAAAAATGTAAAAACAAAAGCCGTTAAAAATAATTTCACCAATTGATCATCCGAGCATGGTCTTTGTTTGGGTTTTAATAAATTTTATGAACAAATTCTAGCAGCACATTCAACGACTTGAATGGTCCATGTACAAAACACAAAAACTCAACCATTCGATTTCTTTCGCTTTAAAGTACAATTAAATTTCAAACTCCTTTTTTTAGAACATTACACACGATGGAATTAAAACAAACCGTTGTTAGCAAACCTCGTCTAATGCATCCTCGGAAATCATCGTTTGGAAAATCGTGTCGAATGGTTCGTAAAGATCAATTGGCTGGAATTGGAGCTTAGGAGAGCCGGTTCAAAAGGATAAGAGCTCACCAGCACAACGCTACGTTACTAATCCCGGTGTTCAAATTATCTTTTCTATTTACCCGATCTGGAACGATCGTAGAACTGTTTTCTAGCTCGAGGCTGAAATGAAAAAAGCAGGACTCTTCCCTTTTAGATGGCATCGCTTTAAAAATCTTGCTAACCCCGGACGCGTCGTACACAGCAAAGTCTAATTTGCCGGGCGGGAATCTCAAATGCACACTATCACAGCGAAGGTGGAAGCGCCAGGTACAGAACGCAAGCGGTACGTCGTCCCGAGCACCATCGTCCATTTTATGGGTTGGATTTTAATTAAATGAATTCACCCGGTAATTAGTTGCATTTCACCACGATCCTCACCGCAACGTTTCGTGGAAAAACATTTGTCCCTCCAGCTGCTGCCACATAGAAATCCGGAGCCTGGAGATGTCTGAATATGGGCAACTCCACCCAGGTTGATGGTGCAATCCATTTAAACAGAGCCCAGTAAACGTGGCTTCGATTGCGCCACTCACGGCCGGGCTGAATCGATGGGAGACCGGGAAATCTATGCGCCTCCAAGCGCGATTTTGTGCAAGGACTGGCATGCCGAGCTTGGGGTTGTTTGCATGTGCGCCGGTTCTGAGTGAATAAAAGTAATTGCTATTGAAATTATATTAATGGGCATGTTTTATCGAGTGGAATCAGAGCACAAAATCGGCTAGCAATCACTACTCTTTCCACAATCGTTGTCTTTAAACTGCGGATAGGTAAAGAATACGGTTCTATTCTGCGATTATCAAACATTTCAATTTCATAAATTGATTTGACGATCAACCATATCCTCTCTGTAGAGTATCCGCCTTACCTGTAGCTTTAAAACGATGTTGGATCTTTTAGAAATACTGAACGATTTAAATCGGCAGCCTTACATCAACACCTTAGGCACGTTTGCCATTATCCATTGTATTGGAAGCGGTAAAAATGACTTTGTAATCTTCTCCTATACACCACCACAAGTTTTCACCGTTGCCCGAAGTACTTCCGATAAACTTTTCACACTTCTCTTCAATACCATACGACTCCATTGAACTGGCGTGGCTATTATGGACCGTTCTTTTTTCTCTTTGCTGTGATAAACAGCGCCGGCTTCAAGCTTCACCAACGTCACCAGCCAAGATGGTGTTTTATTAATGCTTTATGTCTTATCAAAAGCCCATTAAATCCAGTCATCGATTACACGTACTGATCGAGGTGGTAAGAGCATGGAACAAGAAGGCGAAAGAGAGAAGTTGCAAGTAAGGTTCGAGAAACACTTTAAATAACAATACCAGTACCACCGGTGATAAATAAAAACCCAACCCCGCCAGGGCTCCAACAAGTACGGACCACAAGAATGAGGTCGTTAGTCTGGCTGTGGAGTGACGAACGGCGAGTAGCAAACGGCATAACAGCAAACGGCAACGGTTGATGTGGCCAATTTGCAGAAAATGGCACAATTTTTCACTTTTCTGACATCGATTTGACAAATTTTAATGAACCATTTCAACCAACCCAAACACGGACGGGAAGTAAATTCCGGGTGCCTGCCAGTTGCCAGGTGCAGCTTTCTCCTTACTAAAAAACCAACTGGCATTTACGCATTCTGACAGTTTTATAAACGGCTTGTTTACATATCGTTCAATGGGCAAGTTCAACTTTGACTCCCTAACGACCTTCTACCCGGCAAGGAAAACTTATCCTCCACCATACGAATCGAGCCCAGGAAGCATATGATGGTTACGAAATTAAATGAATTACCGGCCGAAAAAGTTTGCTAATCGCCCTCTTAAATTACAGTTAGAGGGGACGTTGGCATTAGATAGCAATAGCGTGGAAGGCGAGCGTAGGGAGGGTGAAAGTGAGATGCAAACAATTTCTACGCGTCGAAATTTCCCCTACAGCGTAGGAATTTCCCCTAAGCGTCGGAATTTCCCCTTAACGCTGTGCTGTTGCTAAGGATACTATGGATGCAGGATGGAGGGGAAACATTTTTTTTTTTGGTAATCGATGGTACCTACCAAAAATACACCTTAGGTGTATACACCTTTGTTGTACATAAAATACACCTTTGGTGTGTGGTGTATTTTACACCACCCTACACCAAAAATACACCAAATATACACCAAAAATACACCTTTGGTGTACACACCTACCAAAAATACACCTTTGGTGTACCTACACCAAAAATACACCTTTGGTGTACATACACCAAAAATACACCAAAAATACACCTTTGGTGTACCTACACCAAAAATACACCTTTGGTGTACCTACACCAATAATACACCAAAAATACACCTTTGGTGTACCTACACCAAAAATACACCCAAAATACACCAAAAATACTACAAAAAATACACCTATATAGCAATAGCGACGGTGAACGAGCGAAGCGAGCACGTAAGCGAGATGCACAATTTCGACGTTCCGGTTTTCCCACGCACTTTGCTGCTGTAGCTAAGGATACTAAGGATGTACGATGGAAGGGGAAATTTTTCTTGCGCTCTGATTGGTTGCGCGGTTTGATGAACGTTGAATGAATTTTTGGTAATCGATGGTTACATTGATTATCGATGGTTACTTTGCCGAAAAATAAAGCAAAGCGGAAATCTGTTATACAGTTTCATTCAAAAGTTTGAAATAGTTACGAAATGAAACGTTTTCGTGATTTTGGGGACATGACAAGCTTACCGCTTGTACCGGGTTTACCACCCGCAACATAAACGGCCGCAGGTGCAGTTAAACATAATCGGTAGCCAGTGGCGGTCGGTTGCCCATTCACAAGCCTATCCGTTAGCGTGCCACTGCGGCTCGGAAACCTAATCTTGCCAACCGCATTTTACGCGCTTTGACAAGACGGTTGCGGGGTTGCGATATCGAGCGCCGCGAAGGGTGGCCCAGGCAAGGATTGCCCGTCCGAGGGGGCTATTAAAAGGAAATTAAAATATAAAGTGCCGCAGCGAGCAGGGAGGAAATGGAAGGGCTGGTGCCAAGGAAACCAAGGCGCCATGGTGTAGGACTACACGAGACAGTAGGTAATAGATTTTAGCACCAGGCAAACCAAATTATTAATCGCCCTCTTAAATTACAGTTAAAGGTGACGTTGGCATTAGATAGCAATAGCGTGGAAGGCGAGCGTAGGGAGGGCGAAAGTGAGATGCAAACAATTTCTACGCGTCGAAATTCCCCTACAGCGTAGGAATTTCCCCTAAGCGTAGGAATGTCCCCTTAACGCTGTGCTGTTGCTAAGGATACTATGGATGCAGGATGGAGGGGAAACTTTTTTTTTTTTGGTAATCGATGGTACCTACCAAAAATACACCTTAGGTGTACACACCTACCAAAAATACACCTTTGGTGTATACACCTTTGGTGTACATCAAATACACCTTTGGTGTACCTACACCAAAAATACACCAAATATACACCAAAAATACACCTTTGGTATACCTACACCAAAAATACACCTTTGGTGTACACACCTACCAAAAATACACCTTTGGTGTACCTACACCAAAAATACACCAAAAATACACCTTTGGTGTACATACACCAAAAATACACCAAAAATACACCTTTGGTGTACCTACACCAAAAATACACCTTTGGTGTACCTACACCAAAAATACACCAAAAATACTACAAAAAATACACCTATATAGCAATAGCGACGGTGAACGAGCGAAGCGAGCACGTAAGCGAGATGCACAATTTCGACGTTCCGGTTTTCCCACGCACTTTGCTGCTGTAGCTAAGGATACTAAGGATGTACGATGGAAGGGGAAATTTTTCTTGCGCTCTGATTGGTTGCGCGGTTTGATGAACGTTGAATGAATTTTTGGTAATCGATGGTTACATTGATTATCGATGGTTACTTTGCCGAAAAATAAAGCAAAGCGGAAATCTGTTATACAGTTTCATTCAAAAGTTTGAAATAGTTACGAAATGAAACGTTTTCGTGATTTTGGGGACATGACAAGCTTACCGCTTGTACCGGGTTTACCACCCGCAACATAAACGGCCGCAGGTGCAGTTAAACATAATCGGTAGCCAGTGGCGGTCGGTTGCCCATTCACAAGCCTATCCGTTAGCGTGCCACTGCGGCTCGGAAACCTAATCTTGCCAACCGCATTTTACGCGCTTTGACAAGACGGTTGCGGGGTTGCGATATCGAGCGCCGCGAAGGGTGGCCCAGGCAAGGATTGCCCGTCCGAGGGGGCTATTAAAAGGAAATTAAAATATAAAGTGCCGCAGCGAGCAGGGAGGAAATGGAAGGGCTGGTGCCAAGGAAACCAAGGCGCCATGGTGTAGGACTACACGAGACAGTAGGTAATAGATTTTAGCACCAGGCAAACCAAATTATTAATCGCCCTCTTAAATTACAGTTAAAGGTGACGTTGGCATTAGATAGCAATAGCGTGGAAGGCGAGCGTAGGGAGGGCGAAAGTGAGATGCAAACAATTTCTACGCGTCGAAATTTCCCCTACAGCGTAGGAATTTCCCCTAAGCGTCGGAATTTCCCCTTAACGCTGTGCTGTTGCTAAGGATACTATGGATGCAGGATGGAGGGGAAACATTTTTTTTTTGGTAATCGATGGTACCTACCAAAAATACACCTTAGGTGTATACACCTTTGTTGTACATAAAATACACCTTTGGTTTGTGGTGTATTTTACACCACCCTACACCAAAAATACACCAAATATACACCAAAAATACACCTTTGGTGTACACACCTACCAAAAATACACCTTTGGTGTACCTACACCAAAAATACACCTTTGGTGTACATACACCAAAAATACACCAAAAATACACCTTTGGTGTACCTACACCAAAAATACACCTTTGGTGTACCTACACCAAAAATACACCTTTGGTGTACCTACACCAAAAATACACCCAAAATACACCAAAAATACTACAAAAAATACACCTATATAGCAATAGCGACGGTGAACGAGCGAAGCGAGCACGTAAGCGAGATGCACAATTTCGACGTTCCGGTTTTCCCACGCACTTTGCTGCTGTAGCTAAGGATACTAAGGATGTACGATGGAAGGGGAAATTTTTCTTGCGCTCTGATTGGTTGCGCGGTTTGATGAACGTTGAATGAATTTTTGGTAATCGATGGTTACATTGATTATCGATGGTTACTTTGCCGAAAAATAAAGCAAAGCGGAAATCTGTTATACAGTTTCATTCAAAAGTTTGAAATAGTTACGAAATGAAACGTTTTCGTGATTTTGGGGACATGACAAGCTTACCGCTTGTACCGGGTTTACCACCCGCAACATAAACGGCCGCAGGTGCAGTTAAACATAATCGGTAGCCAGTGGCGGTCGGTTGCCCATTCACAAGCCTATCCGTTAGCGTGCCACTGCGGCTCGGAAACCTAATCTTGCCAACCGCATTTTACGCGCTTTGACAAGACGGTTGCGGGGTTGCGATATCGAGCGCCGCGAAGGGTGGCCCAGGCAAGGATTGCCCGTCCGAGGGGGCTATTAAAAGGAAATTAAAATATAAAGTGCCGCAGCGAGCAGGGAGGAAATGGAAGGGCTGGTGCCAAGGAAACCAAGGCGCCATGGTGTAGGACTACACGAGACAGTAGGTAATAGATTTTAGCACCAGGCAAACCAAATTATTAATCGCCCTCTTAAATTACAGTTAGAGGTGACGTTGGCATTAGATAGCAATAGCGTGGAAGACGAGCGTAGGGAGGGCGAAAGTGAGATGCAAACAATTTCTACGCGTCGAAATTCCCCTACAGCGTAGGAATTTCCCCTAAGCGTAGGAATGTCCCCTTAACGCTGTGCTGTTGCTAAGGATACTATGGATGCAGGATGGAGGGGAAACTTTTTTTTTTTGGTAATCGATGGTACCTACCAAAAATACACCTTAGGTGTACACACCTACCAAAAATACACCTTTGGTGTATACACCTTTGGTGTACATCAAATACACCTTTGGTGTACCTACACCAAAAATACACCAAATATACACCAAAAATACACCTTTGGTATACCTACACCAAAAATACACCTTTGGTGTACACACCTACCAAAAATACACCTTTGGTGTACCTACACCAAAAATACACCAAAAATACACCTTTGGTGTACATACACCAAAAATACACCTTTGGTGTACCTACACCAAAAATACACCTTTGGTGTACCTACACCAAAAATACACCAAAAATACTACAAAAAATACACCTATATAGCAATAGCGAAGGTGAACGAGCGAAGCGAGCACGTTAGCGAGATGCACAATTTCGACGTTCCGGTTTTCCCACGCACTTTGCTGCTGTAGCTAAGGATACTAAGGATGTACGATGGAAGGGGAAATTTTTCTTGCGCTCTGATTGGTTGCGCGGTTTGATGAACGTTGAATGAATTTTTGGTAATCGATGGTTACATTGATTATCGATGGTTACTTTGCCGAAAAATAAAGCAAAGCGGAAATCTGTTATACAGTTTCATTCAAAAGTTTGAAATAGTTACGAAATGAAACGTTTTCGTGATTTTGGGGACATGACAAGCTTACCGCTTGTACCGGGTTTACCACCCGCAACATAAACGGCCGCAGGTGCAGTTAAACATAATCGGTAGCCAGTGGCGGTCGGTTGCCCATTCACAAGCCTATCCGTTAGCGTGCCACTGCGGCTCGGAAACCTAATCTTGCCAACCGCAATTTACGCGCTTTGACAAGACAGTTGCGGGGTTGCGATATCGAGCGCCGCGAAGGGTGGCCCAGGCAAGGATTGCCCGTCCGAGGGGGCTATTAAAAGGAAATTAAAATATAAAGTGCCGCAGCGAGCAGGGAGGAAATGGAAGGGCTGGTGCCAAGGAAACCAAGGCGCCATGGTGTAGGACTACACGAGACAGTAGGTAATAGATTTTAGCACCAGGCAAACCAAATTATTAATCGCCCTCTTAAATTACAGTTAAAGGTGACGTTGGCATTAGATAGCAATAGCGTGGAAGGCGAGCGTAGGGAGGGCGAAAGTGAGATGCAAACAATTTCTACGCGTCGAAATTTCCCCTACAGCGTAGGAATTTCCCCTAAGCGTCGGAATTTCCCCTTAACGCTGTGCTGTTGCTAAGGATACTATGGATGCAGGATGGAGGGGAAACATTTTTTTTTTTGGTAATCGATGGTACCTACCAAAAATACACCTTAGGTGTACACACCTACCAAAAATACACCTTTGGTGTATACACCTTTGGTGTACATAAAATACACCTTTGGTGTACCTACACCAAAAATACACCAAATATACACCAAAAATACACCTTTGGTGTACTTACACCAAAAATACACCTTTGGTGTACTTACACCAAAAATACACCTTTGGTGTACCTACACCAAAAATACACCAAAAATACTACAAAAAATACACCTATATAGCAATAGCGAAGGTGAACGAGCGAAGCGAGCACGTAAGCGAGATGCACAATTTCGACGTTCCGGTTTTCCCACGCACTTTGCTGCTGTAGCTAAGGATACTAAGGATGTACGATGGAAGGGGAAATTTTTCTTGCGCTCTGATTGGTTGCGCGGTTTGATGAACGTTGAATGATTTTTTGGTAATCGATGGTTACATTGATTATCGATGGTTACTTTGCCGAAAAATGCAGCAAAGCGGAAATCTGCTATACAGTTTCATTCAAAAGTTTGAAATAGTTACGAAATGAAACGTTTTCGTGATTTTGGGGACAATTTCGAATCGAACATTGCATTTAATCTTGGGAAAGGTGGTGCTTCAACGTTTTGGGAAAGGTGGTGCTTCAACGAAATGAAAATAACCAACGCAGAATAAAATCAACAATAAAACTACCGGGCCCTGTAAACGGGCACTGTGAATTGAACGTAATACCGGGCCCTGTAACCAGGACCTGCACACGGGCTCTGTAAATGGGCCCTGTAAATTGGCCGTGTTGCCGGGCCCTGTAAACGGGCCATGTAAATTGGCCGTGTTACCGGGACCTGTAACCAGGACCTGTCAACGGGCCCTGTAACCGGGACCTGTCGACGGGCCCTGTAAACGGGCTGTGTTACCGGGCCCTCTGTAAACGGGTCCTGTAACTGTACGGTCCTGCAACCGTGTCCTGCAAAAGGGCCGTGTTACTGTGCCATGTAAACGGGTCATGTAAACGGGTCCTGTAAACGGGTCCTGTGAATGGGCAATGTAACCGGGCCCTGTAAACGGGCCCTGTAAACGGGCCGTTTTACCTAGTTAACAGCGAAACTTCATTACTACACTTCGTTGCCACTAGAAAGCTGCTCGTTCTGGCAAAAGTACCCAATTTAAAATATGTTCATCACTAAAACAACTCAAGTGACATCATATTTTCAAATTTGGTTGTTGAGTTGTTCTGCAGTTACCAACTTGGTCGATGTTGTTTTTGAATAATTCAATAATAAATGAATTTGAAAATGAATTTTGTAACTAGAGAGTAAAGTGTATATTTGCACAAATAAATGTTAAAATCGGCATATATTTTTTTCAATATTTTGTCGAATGCGAAGGAAACTTAAAATCTCTCCCCATACCGTTGCCACCCATACCAACCCCCTTCATTCAGGAAATTATGTTTGCAAAGCCATCGGCTCATGAAAACGGTATATGACTTCATATTTCTTTCGTTCTTTGGCGTCACCGGTTAAGACAACTCTACATGTTTGTTCAGCACCCGGTTGTTCGGGAAGGAATTGAAGCAGATTAATTTAAATCTGTTTCCTTCAATACAATCTCACCTTTGACGAGCAATAGGTTCTTAGCTTTTTTATTGTTGTGAATTGTTGTTTTGTTGCTAGGCTTTTCCATTGTGTACGTGTCAACAGCTCAAAATCTCAACGAAGAGCGGGAAAAGCCTCGTCTAGTGACAGCGACTTTCATTTGAGCAGGTATTTGGTCGGAAAAGCTGCTTATGGTACAGTTGAAGGTAAAACATTCTTACCAAACGATGAACGACGAACCATGCCAGGTTTGGTTCGGCGTGTGGTTCTCATACGCCATAAGGTTCGGTAATCATGTTGGATGCCATTTGCTCGAACAGCGTCGAATAGGGTCTTCCCAAGAATGGTTGGATTAAAGGAGTCGCATGTGTCTGGAAACAGGTTTAATGCTCTTACACGGAGCAATTGGAAATCATTGAAAAAATAAACAACGGAGAGAATTACCAACATGGTGCCTAACGTCACATTAGGTGTTTTCTTGTCGCAATTGACTTTTCCCTCTTGGAGGTAAATAAATCTGAATTACTGACCATAAATACACTTAGATCTCTTTTCTCTATTCAAACAAAAAGGTGCTCGAAAGAAGTACTTTCGGTGCAGGGGAAGCAATATTGGCAGGTAAGTAATAATTGATCGGTTGACGATAATGTCAAATCACCCGCAGACCAACACCAGCTTGCATTTACGGCAACGAAACAGAAGGCAACGACCAAACTTCCTCATTTTCTCCACGACTAATTTTAAGCTATTGTGAAGGACAGGATTAAACCGTATAATCCTTTGTCATTAATTTTTGTCACCATCGACACGTAGCTCACACTAAAGTTCTCCGGTACGCGCCAACCACCCGCTAAGCGCATGCCAATAACATTTTTTCCCTTCAAAAGAGGAAGAGCGCAAAATAAGGAACGGTGTGGTGCAACAGTGGTGTGTGGCTTCGGAATTTCCTTTGGGTTGGACCGAAAGGCGCTTCGTCACGGTTGTAAATGAAGCGTAACGAGCGTTTGGCGCAGACTTGCCGGAAATAATGAAATTAACATTTCACGCCCAACACCATCCGATAACAGGCAGCTCTTTTTTGGTAGCAAAGACAGTTTTTTTGCTTCTGCCATCTAGCTAGCCAAAGAAGAGTGTAAGGTAAGGGCCTGGTCGTTATCATTACCCGTGCGAACGTTAGTGTGAGGCTAACGAACAATTGGATGAACCGTGAAAATTTCTTTGGAACTGACACCGTCGATGAGCAGGCGCAACATCCTGCCAAACAGAGGATTAAGCGTTTATGATTGACATTTTCTTAATGAGTTCGTAATACCTGATTTTCTTACACACAAGGTATAGCAAAAATAAATGGAAAGTTTTAGACAAGTGAATGGAGTTTCATATAAATACAGATTTCACATATCTTGGGAGTCATGTAGAAAAATAATATTGAGAAAAAAAACGTCATACAAGAAAAGCAAATAAAATATAGTAAACAAAACACACTACTGACAATGATCACGAGCTGATATAAAAGCAGGCATCGCCTGTTGAATTTAATATTGTGTTCTAAATTCAATAACACCTGGAAGCGCCACACTGCCTTCGTAATCCTGCTATCGGTTACGATGAACTTTTTATTATTCCATGATTTGCATTCGTTAATATTCAACGAAGAGGAAACAGAACATCTGAAAAATCAAATTCGAAACAAACAACCACCATCTCTCCCAATCCCTTCGATCTTTGCCCATGTGGACAAAGATTGACATATCTTTGCTCGGTATGCAGCTGATAGTAAGAAATGGATTGAATATCCGAAAACTTTTGAATATACGAAAACAAATGACAACCCATTGCTCGCTACATGTGTGCTTAGGCCTGCAAATTGGAGAGCAAACAAGTTCATCCATGTGGTTTTATAAAAAAAAGCTTAATTTGAAAACGGTTGACCGGTTCAACCTAATTAAAAGAACGAAAAAAACACAATTGATTGAATTTCGCCACAGGTTTCCGATTTTATTTTCCTACTATTTACACCTTTTGCATTATCACGGAATAATCTTAGCAAATTACGTTACACTCTTCAGCGGTTTCACTGCATTGATCGTATGATTGCGTTCCTGCTCGACATTTTTTTCTTGCATTCTTGTCGTAATCGATTATCATTATGCGTTACGTGGCATAACCGATCACCTCCGCCTCATATCGCGCGTACACGGAAACCAATTTCATTCGTTCCCTCCTGTTTTTATCCACTCATTCTGTTCCCCTCAAATGGTCCTAACGAGCGAATGGAGCAAAGTCTTGCTCCCCAAAGCTGGTGTGCTAGAGTTTGATTCCAGGTCGTTGAAGCCGTCTGGCCGAGAATGTCGTCACACACGGAGCGGAAAAAACAATAAATTATTCGGTCCAATTTCATCAATCGTCCGTTGATTGACAGGTTGGAAAAGGCATAAGAAGGACGGAGCACCAAGATACACCGAAGGCAAGGCAAAGGAAACCAGTTCTAGCAAGATGAACGCCTCCAAAACCACGATGCTGTCGGTGGTTTTTCCGTGCTGAGGGTTTGTGCGTTTTTATTTTCCCTTTCTTTGTTTTGTTCGGGTTGCGAACAATTTTCTCAATTCATCATTCGAGCCGCAAAACCACAAGCAGTTGTTGGAGTAGAAGGAAAGGGGACGGTCGTAGCCTCGCTACGGAACATATGAGACAGTGAACTTTGGCAGTGGCCTTGAACGACGGTGAACAGATGAAATACATTAGCTAATACATACTTGACATAACAAGGTTTCCGCAGGCGATGACAAGAGTAAAACTGCTAGTCGAAGGCGAACCATGAGAAGGGTACGATTACGGACAACAACTTCAAATTGGGTCTTTTCGCTTTTCCTTTAAGAAATACTAGATGTAAGTTTTGTGGTAAAAGATGCAAGTGATAAATGGAGCGAACGGAGTGCCGAATTGATTATATCTCACGGACAATTTGTAAGCTCCTTACATTTAATTCGTGTCAAATGACAATCACAAACCTGACCATCAAATATACGGAACATTATTCTAAATATAGAATGTATAACATTGGTCGTTCAAGTTGAGGAAATGGTTCAAAAAAATGTCTCACATGTAATGAACATTTTTACATTTTTGTATTCTTTTTGGTCTAAAATCGAAACATTACATTTTCATAAAAATTTTAGGATTTTGTTGACTGAATGATGGTCAGTTTGCATAGCTTATATGTGATTGTGATTAGCAATAATTTGCGATTAATAATCAGCCAAAATTTGTTTTATTTGCTGCGATTAGTATCAAATAAACTTGTAAAAAATTACATACACATAAGAACGTATTTTCGTAGCAGGTACCCTCAAAATAAACGCCGCGCAACGAAAGCAGAAACAAAACATAGGACAAAAAACCCGGGCAATGCTCGAGTGGCCATACAAATTGCATCCACAAACTGTGAAGGGATTAACGATATAAACTGAACATAACGATTTTTTTTCGAAATTCCCGTCGAAGTCACGCTGCGTGGCATGTCAAGCTTGAGCGATCCCAAATCCAGGAGCTGAGCATGTCTGAGTGGAAAACTGGAGTGTTCCTTGCGAATGATCGATGCGGAAGCTTCCAAAGTTCCACCATGGACAAGTTCCACCATGGTGCAGCTTTCGATTTGTCGCAAACGATAAGAGGCGCTGAAGATAGTGACCATTATATTTTAACGTACTCAAGCGCAGACGATTCATTCGAATGCAAAAGTAAAATGGTGTGCTGTTGATTAAATTGATCGATAGTCGATGATGCTTGTAGCTGTGAAGCTTGGATTACTTTTGTGAACAGTTTGAATCATTTGTCTCGTCGGTAAAATCAATTTATTCTTATCGTTAAGCATAATAATATTAGGCGGTCAACATAATCTTAAATATAGGAAAAGGGTTGTTGGTCTTAAAAATGAAACTGCCAAACCATGATAAAAAAAGTTTGTTTCTGCAGAACTTGCACTTAATCCCATTAAAATTATCGGTAGATATAATGCTAACACGCTATTCACAATTTTAACGAGATGTTTTATCATGTACCAGTCATTTAAAATGATCATTACATGGACCACAAACATTCCCAGGAAAACGATTTTCCCCGCTGCAGAAATTTATGCGAAAAATATGAGAAAAGTTTTACCCTCGTCTAAGTTTTACACTCGACGTACACGTGGTTTGGTATCTTCCAGGATTCTACAGTAGCTCTTCCAAAGCTTTGCATTCCCAAAAAGAAAAATATTGGATGACTTGCTTTAGGAAAAGAAGTGGTGGGTATGGGTTTGGCCACCAATTTGGAATGAAGCTTATTTTTCAAGAACAGTTTTCATCCTATGGGTTGGGCAGAAATAAAAATTAAATTGTAGTAAAGGGATGACGATGCAGTTAAATTGATTGAACTAGATTACTTAGACATTCAGCAATACTTTTTTTTAAATAGTGTATCACCATGTTAACCATCAATTTGCATACATCTACCAGATTATTGAGGCTGTAATTTTAAGAAATTTTTCAAATCCTTTGCTACGTTCCATCTAATCATCCAAATAGTATACATCATCCAAATTTATATTCAATTTCATCCAATTTCATACATTAAATTGGCTCGGTGCACTGCCCTAATGCGCCCTATTCTATTTGAGCCGTTGCCTTTGGGATTGAAGCATATTTTGTCATCAGAAGAAAAAAAAACTCTTCAATCTGTGGGTAGACACTCTTGAAGTGCGCGTGCCAAAGTGGGCAAATGGTTCATTTTCAATCAAGCTCATTCTTAGGAAAATGTTCAATTCCATTGCTTGAAATGGCGCTAGTGGCATATATTAAGTTATTTAAAATAAACTGCACACAGGATTGAACTTTATTCTAAGGAAACATACTTCAATTATACCTATTTTCAACTGACATTGCGACTGACTGGTAAGTATAAATCACACTGAAGCGAGTTTGGCATCACTGCTCTAAGTCAACACATACAAGTATCTGAGTCAAAGCGGCATTATTGTCGTATTGTAGTCATTTCGTTCAAGTAAAAACCATCAGGAAAGTGTGCATCTTAATTGTCGTCCCGTGAAAACCACCTTCCATACGCTTTTGCGCTCACAATAAAGTAAAATTACCCTGGAAAAGCAGGAACACTCTCTCTGTAAAAGCTTGCAGCAATACCAAACAGTTGTTTCTGCTTGTTTGCAGCGTAGAGTAACGTTTTTGTGGATGTTATTTGTGTAATTGTAAGTGCACAACAAATAGAATGAATTGAAACACATACGGTCGTAGCAGTTCTGCTCAGTCGAGCTTTCCATACACGATTGGTACTACCATCTATAGCAGGGGTCGAAAAGGCCAGTCCAAGGACAAAATCCGTCCCGCCAACTTGTTTAATGAACTATTCTTGTTATATGTTTAAGAAAATCTAAATTCAACAAAAATAAGCATAAATATGTACAAAAAAGTTTTACGCTAATATTCCAAATATTCTATCTTTTGCACTTTTATGGTACTATTCAGAAAGTTGACACTCGATTCAAAAGGGTACTACTTTGAAAACATTAAATCATCATTTAAGGCATCCTGCCAGCGCTTTCTATTTTCATTAATTCATATGGCTCTTTTTAAGAAATGTATGCGGGAAGTTCTCGCAGCAACATTTTAATTGCAGTGAGGTAAAACTTTCAGACACTAACTACTTTTCCATAAAATGTTTGCGAAGCGTGTGTATGTCTGATGTCGCATCCACTATTCTATCTTGGCTCATATTTTAGTTGAACTTTATAGTTACAACATCTTTTGGTTGTGCTTCCATCTGTAAATTCTTCAATTCTGTTCATCTTTTTGAATGCACTTTATTTGATTCGTACTACGTCTTATTTCGGAACCATAAAACTTCCTGGACTTGTGGAATCACAAAACAAAAAACACAAAACAAAACGTTGTTTATATTGGTTATATGAAAATATTAGTCAAATAGAAGTATCCTAATTCATTCGATTACTGATACGCACTGTTCCCGTGTCAGTCTTCAAGCATTTGATCTACAGCAATTGATATGAAATAATGCTGTTAGCAGTCATTGCGCTACAATGATAAACGGAGCTCTGTCTCTCACACTGCGTACAGTCGTCTCCGTTAATATTCATGACCCAACATCACTGACGGTATCAAATAAAAATTGCTCACGAAATACATGTATGCGCTCATGACAAATGCGAATAGTTCCCTGTGGGCCTACGGTAATAAGCAGCTGTGCTGATGGTCGACATTCTCTAATAATTCCATCTACTTACACCCGCCACTGTGACCCTTGCGCCTACCAAGCCACTCTAACCACTTGTCGAGAGAGTCTTCCGAGAGTGGCGAATGTCCGAGGGCCGGAACTAAGGCAATAAATTAAGAGGACGAAAGTTTGCGCAATGTGTTCCACGTATGAGCGGTGGGCATAAATTTGGCCATTGCTAACTAACTTTGTCGAACTCGTTACTGTGGGCTTGTTATAATGGCGCCTTCAAAAAACCCGGTTCAACACTCTCCGTTCTAGTTCTCGCTATTATCGCCTCGGATTTTTGGAAGCGTAGTAAATTTAATCCCGACGACAAGCCGACCAGGCATTCCTAGGCAAGCGATAAATCAAAGAAAAAGTTTTGATCCTTGGACTGCTTGTTTAAATGGTTCTTCAGGCCGTTTTTATTGCCAAACAGCCGGCCGTTCCAAGGAAAAACATTACACTTCCGGAGACAATTCTATTGCTACGAGTGTTTTCCATTTCCTCAGAGGGCCATTTGTTGGCCTAACCTTTACTTGTTAGCGTTTAGAACGCATCGATTGTAAATTTATTACCCGAAGTAAAAGAATAATTTTAATGTTTGAAGTGAACATTAAAAATAAACAAATTGCTATATAATATGAATACTGTGTGTAAAAGAGACCATTTAGAATTAATTTACTCAGAACAACAAAACATTAAACCCGAAAATCATTTCACGGACACATGGTTCTACCTAATCATTTGTTATTCCATGTTCGTTCGTACTTTTCATTCCAGTTTCGCCAAGTGATGGTTTTTCAATTACTCATACAGTTAACAGCAGTACCGCAAGTAGTAACCATTCAATTTAAGTCGGTTTATCTATCCTCACCAGTCCCAATCGTAGCATTGCCACGTGACGCACATACCGGAATCAATTTTCCGCGTACAACAGTTCCCACTTCAGCTCGAAAGCGGGAGAATATTTTTCATTCCTAAAAGTACAATTTGGCGCTTCCGAGAAACTCTACTTTTCTGCAGAAGACCAATCTAAGCTACGAACTGGAGTAACTGGAGAAAGAGGGTGCTTCTGCAGTAAAAATTCGTTCAGAATGGATTTTGCCATTCTCGCTTATAAATCTTAACCCCTTTTCGACGCCCATAAACGAAAGGATTTCGTGCAAAAAGTGCACAATAAACGTAAATCAATACAAAACACCAGCCCGGTAGAGTGGCGTCTAAAGGGCGTGCACCCGAACACCCCGGAAGCCCCTTCGGTGTGTCTGCAAAAACTGCCTGACGAGTGTATTTGCTAGTGTTTAGAGCGCCTCGCTCAAGGAACCGGAGAAGCCTCAGTTCCGGGAAGAACCCCGGAAGCGTTTTGCAAGGAAACCCTTCCGGAGTACGAACTGCTCGCAGCAAGTATCTGACAACGCCCCAAAAAGGCGGGCTTTTCCGGCGAAAGTAGTCAGACCCTTGCCTGAACGACCCCATAAAATGCAGCAGATTGTGTTTTGGGTCGAAATTATAAATAAATATCGTTAGCAAACACGGGAATGGTTTATTATTTTCTTATATGCAATGTTATTCTCTGATAAATATTTGCTACTTCCGAACCTTTCAAAAATACCACGAAAGCAGACAAGTTGCTGTGTTTGTATCGCCAAAAATTCCCCAAATTTATTATATACTTTTCACTGTCTACTTTCCTCACAAACAATTCAATGTCATTTAAATTGCCGTTTAAACATACGAAGTGCCGAAATTCTCACCTTCGTTTTATTTCGCGCGGAGATGATGAAGTATCGCCCTAGCAGCGGACACATATGCCACATCCACTTTCCACAAGCGAATGCGATGATATATTTCAAATAAATCAACACTCATTGAGCATTAATTCGCTTTCAATCGTGCATCGGAATGAGTGGAGCCTCTTTTCTGTTAACACAACAATAAATTGAGGATTTTTCTTTTTCGCCCTTTGAAAAGCAAGTGTTCATGGTGAGAATTTCTAGAGAGAAAAATACACCGACCTGGAAAACGGTTGGCACATATTCCCAAGGACACACCGATTTGTCGATATGAAACGTTTGTTGTGGATTGCACACTCATCCCTGGAGTGTGTGCACGAGAGTCTCGATGTCGCCTCTTCTTCCGAGCCACCGTCTTGCAATAAAGAATGTTTTCAAACAGCAGTAAACCCAATCCGAGCCTCCGGAATGCCTGGCATATTGATTTGCGCGCAGCAGTCCGAAGGCAGCCGGTTCGTGGTTCGTTCGTCTGGCTCGTGACCGTATCGAGCCTATGAAATATGGTTTGTGTGTGCAATTTATCAGCATTTCCTCTGGAGCCAAGTGGCAGTGGTAGCAACGTTTGAACTGAGGTGCACAGGAAAATCGGAACAACGCGGTAGAATGATGCTCGATTTTTGCCTCGAGCAACGGTGTGTTTTCGGCCGTAAGCAGTCTTTTGCCCGGGTGCTATATGATCCCAGCACGGACAAGAATATGCTTTGTCGTGTCGTTGCTCGAAGCATCTAACCCTGCCGTGGCCAACGGATTTTCGCGCCAGGACCTGGACGAGGAGTTCGGGTACGGTGAGGACCAATGACCTGGTCGCCTGTCGACATCGAACGACAAAACACTCAAACCTTTCAGGGTGCTCAGATGAAGAGGCAAAATGATGAAAATCGGCAAATGAATGGTACTAAATTACAGACGAAATGGCGTGATATTTTTTTCGCTATCGTCTCGCTGAAATTGTCGGAATCCGTCGGTATCGTGAGCTTTGTCGTAAGCTAGATCCTGCTCGGTCGTTTGGTCGGTTGGCTCTGCAGGGATGGCTTCGATGCCTATGCAGATGATTGGTTGAACATGGATCCACATATCGATCTTTTTCTGATGACCATGCTGACGGACGCCGGGAAAACGGGGAACGGTTGAAAACAAAACTGATTTCTGCACCAATAGCTCTTACTTATCGCGTCCATGGTAGGTAATGGAGTTTTCTTGTCACGCAAAATAAAACATACACCACCAGGCAACTGCTCAATATGATCCAGCTGCAACCACTTTTACCCGTAATGAAATTGGCTCTCCCCTCGTTCAAGGGGAGCATCCCGTCTCAGTTAGGATTCGAACCTACACTGTTGAGGGAGCACCCGCTCGGCTGTCACAAAATCCTAGCTCCAACCAACCCGCTTTTTCATGGATGCTACTATAAACATTCTTAGATATGATTTGAAATGAAATTACAGTACATTCCTTATTGCTGCAAATCATATCTGAAACTTAAATACTTCTGGAATACTGAAGTTTAAATTAAAAAATTCTTGTTGAAATCACTCGATAGCTTCAAAAGCTTTTACTACTTTTCTCTAAAAAAAAAAGTAGGACCAGCCGATTGTCCATTGTGGTTCTTGATAACTGTATAGTCCATATGGTTTCGAATGGCAGCACAGCAATCATCTGTTCCCACAGGAAGCATTAGTAATACATGCTACCGGTTTAGGAAAAACGCTCCGACATTTTACAGCTGCTTATCAGGATATCTGTTGATGAAATGTATCCAAGACATGCCTGCTATGTACGTAAGCTTTTTCTGCTAGACAAAAGATATTTGTGGCGTTTCTTGCCACTCTTGGCAATGTGCTCTTCCTTAATGGTTGCATTATAGTTGACGCCCATTACTTACTCCGACAAAACGTTAACCATTCACAAATTCACAGCCCGTTGGTTGTCGCCAGTTTGTTTTCATCTGACCGGTGAAAGTTGGAGCAAAGTTGCAAAACATAGTTCAGCAAAGTGCGCAAAATGTTATTCTTTGTGTTCGTTCATGGACGAAATTAATATAGTTTACAGTGTCAAGACTCTAGAAGGATGAAAAAAAAATTTAAATTAATGCCGAGATCTGACGAAAATAATACAAACTGAAAAATAGCAAAACAGATTTCTGTTTCAATAGTTTTTTTCCATGCAAGTGATAGGATCTTTCTCATCAACGATCACACTCTTGATAAAAATCCCCAGTAACATTATTTATATCCAACACGTACTTTAAAAAAAAAAGTCAGAATCAAAACAATATATTGCGGACTTTGGAATATTGTTGGAACTACTGCTCCACCAGGCTAACCATTGGTTGGACACACATCTTTAGTGAAGGAATATCATCTTTAGATCGCGTTAGTTGGTAAGAAGTATAATTTTACGGAATGAATTTTCTACAACAAATCTTAAAAGCATTCAGTTTGCAGTGGTTTATGTCAAAAACTATAGAGTGATCCATTTTCTCTCTTTTGCAATGATACAAAAGATATGTGCTGCATATTTTTAAAATTTATCTTCAAAGCTGGGAAAACGGCTGCCACCTTTTTCCATAAAGATAAAAAGGTAAATTAGTCGCAGTCACTTGAAACTTTAGGACCTTCTAAGATAAATAATGAATTCAGAAACAAAACTAATAACTGTAACAATAAATAATCAAACGAAACACGAGAGTCTGGTTTCATCCAGCAGACCTGGTCAGGAGACAAACTTTAAAGCGTAGCTCCACCGGATTGCGAGCGCTATCGTGGGTAAATGGAAAAAGTTTCCCAGTAACTAACATTTTTCATTCTGCAATGATCATATCGCACCGCGGTTCGGGGCGACATTTTTCACTTTCAGTGATTTGAACAACACTCTCGCGGCGAACATAAACGATGTTTTCCTTTGCCAAGGCAGAGCGAAACATGTTTTTTGAGTTTTTTTTTATTGTTTAAAAACGATGCCAGATGGTTTCAACTTAAGGTGAACAAAACGGGAACTATAAATTTAACTAAAATGTGGTTCAAACACATTTTTTCGGATTACCAGCCATGTACGAGTCGTACAACAAGATTAATGAGGAAAAGGAAACTGAACTGTTCTCTTTGTACGGTTGGAACATAAATTATAGACAGTTCGAATGGAAAACAGAGGGATATTTCTAGCAATGTGGAAAATCTGTTATAAACTGAACGATTTACGCAACTGGAATGTTCTTCATCTACCAACCGACATATTGATATTCCAGAAACACATATCAGAATTTATCGTGCTATTAACGTTAAAGTGTAGAAGAATTGATTTCTAAACTAGATACACTACATACCGACACAAACTGACTCCTAAAGTATGGAATAGCATTCCAAAGTGCTGGTGCTAACATGCTTCTAGTTCTCATCTCAAAGCATGTGGCCAAGTGTTTTGCAGCACTCCCGCTTCGGCAGAAATATGCAAATAATTGTTCTTCATTCTCGTCGGCACATCCTTTGCTAGCCGTTGACGATGCGGAAAATGGGTCGGTAAACGATGGCATTGTGTTTGTCTAAGCACAACTAATTGAAATACTTCCGGTGTTGCTGGAATCGCTACCGATGAGTAATAACGTCCTGCAGAAGCTGCACTAGAGATCGATCAGGCAGAGTTAAAGAGTTCAATTATGCACCATGCAAAGCACTCTCATTTAACGGGTATTGGACGGGGTATTTGAAATATAAAAACTGATCAAATTAGGATGTGGAAAGAAATAAATCTTGTTAGATTTTTTTTTTTTTTTTTAATTGAATTTTAGAGACTTTGACCTCTCCGGTCATTCGTCTCTGAATCTTGTGAGATCACAAACACATTATTCTGTTGCAGAAAAATCACCATTACTGGCATACTTGTTCCAGGATTAGTTTTGCTGCCCAAAACATGACATCTTGCTTGCCCGATTGTTTAATCCCGTCAATCTATGCGACCACTGCATCTGCGCTTGACTTCTCCAGCACAACCATTTGAGGCTAATAAAAATTCTCCAAAGCTAGACGCTCGGAAAAGCTCGTTGAATAAAACATTACCTCCTTTTTACTCCTGCAAATTCGATGCAACTTTCGAATGCAAAGGCACGGGCGCATCACTTTCCACCAACACCGCCGGGCAGTTTCACACCATTTTCCAATTCAATGCGGCGGAAAACTGCACCTCAACTTGAACTTTTCCATTCGAAGTTCGGTGAAAAACTCTCCACCTGTTCTCATCTCTCCTGTGTCCACCTGCGCCGCGAAACGTTTGCAGTGGATTTTGATTTCCACTCTATTGATGTCAAACCAGAGATGAAATATCGGTCACAGAACAACTACACGTGTAGACACAGTTTTCACAGTGCACTGGCAGGAAAGTTTGGTGGGCGGTGCATGGAAACATACTTTCTAACATGGATTCACAAACCGTTCCAACACGCTCAGGTACAGCTTTGCGATGTTTAGCTAGTTGTTAGTTTCTTTTCAGAATGCCCATGAATGCGGTATGTGTTATCGAAATATGCAACTAAAAATATTGCATATTGCATGTGCGGTATTTTGCATGCATTTTTCATGAACCATCTATGTTCGATCGATCATTGCTCTATAGGGAATGAACTTTTTTGGACGTCTGTTCATGAGAAACTAATTTTGAAAACCCTAGCAAACGACCATTTTATTCCAACAAACCAAAAAACTTTCTAACTACAAAAAGAAAAACGGAAACATACCTCGATATTAAATAAAAATCGCAACACCCGAGTGCATTGACGCTTGGCAGAGGTTTCTTACAATGCGCATCTCGATTGGGCCCTGCGTATTATGAAAAACCTTCAACGAAACACGCTGTGCCACTATATTCATTTCCCAGGGTGTTGCAATACATTCTTCATGTCGCTCTGAATGAAATGTGAGAATGGAGCACATTTCAATATGTCGAATCTATTCTGAATACTCGGTTTTGTTACTCTTCTCAGATGCTTTCCGACCATTCCATGGCATTGATGTATTGCAGAGTGACAATAGTACCATTCGGGCTGATTCTACAGTATTGAGGCACGGAGAAGATTCTTTTCCTCACGTTTTCTTACATTGATCAAATTTACTTCAGAAAATGCACATTACACCACTTTACAGCACACCGTTACTATCAAGATCAATTAAAAGACAGGTCGGGTCAAAGCCATTTTTTGCACCGCCATTGTAGTGACAGTTGGTTGAAAATGTGTTTAAAAATTTCTAGCATACTTGTAGGAGTTCCCCGCTAAAATCTTCGCAAAATAGGTAATTGGTAATTCTAGATCAAAGTATCCAGGGTCTCGCAGATAGAAATTGAGTGTGTTGGTCTGCCTTATACGCAACCTTCGTCTAGAACATATTTCGACACTTCAATTACTTGTTCTGTTGATGAAACATACCAAATTTGCAGTTTTACCTCACTTTCCTGGCTGCTCGTGAGAGTTAAACAAAATTTCAACCAACTGTCAAAAAAATTTCCACGGTTTTTCTCTCGATTTCATGGTATGCGGCGACAACTTTTCCATTGACTTTCGTTACTTTCTTTGTTTTGCAGTATAAATCACAGATAAACTTATACAACGATCATACGTAGCTTTGCATGGATTATTTTGCTAGATTCCCTGACAGTTGCTCCATCAGTGTTGCACATTACCTTTTGGCGCTGCTTGGTACATCGCGACTAAAATTTTGGAGATTTTTATTTTATAACAATTCTCTCACATATCCCAAAACTGGCTACACACAGAAAAGGAAGCAGTGAACTTTTTTAATTTCCGCAACGCTCTCATAATTCATGACCCAAATGGAAAGGAATGTGCCCTTGCGTACACTGACTTTCGTACAGCTAGTTGTAAGACATAAATCATGCCATGCATTAACGAAAAACGCATGGTCAGCACTAGGAAGAGTTCCTGGCGTGACGGATCAGATCAGCTGACTAAGGTTGAGCGTATCCTTCAGCAACTAGGAGTGTTGTACGTCCTGCCGCACAACCTTGGACATAATGTTGCAAAGGGCTACTTGCACAAAATTTTAACTTTAGCGAATGCGTAAAATGCAAAATGCGGATTTCGGTTAACACCATCAGTTTGTTCCTCCATCATTTAACGTGGCACAGTGATGGAGCATACACAGAATGACATCAAAGTGCCCAAAACGAACGTCACTCACACATACACATGGTATGGAACCAGGAAGCAAGGGAACCGTCGGAATATTCAGAGTGTGAGTCTCTCCAGATGGCTCCAGCTTCTTTTCAGTAGAATGCATAATTATTTTCATGGAGAGTGGGAGTAAAAGTTGGCGCTGCAGTTGGGCGACGGGCGCGTTAGCTTAGAACAAACGTGATTTGCCACGTACCGACCATTATGCAGATACGGTAGGCAGATCCACCAACTTTGACGTCAGCCGGGAGTTGGCCCTGTCGTGCCGAAATTACTTTGCAACAGAAAATTAGCATACAAGAAAAAAGAGGCTCCGGCGCGTGGAGCAATGCTATATCTCCCTCTGCTGGTGGGTGGTTAAATGGGTTTGCTGGTAGCATAATTCCTGCTAGTGAAAGTGCTCTCTTCCATCAGACCATACCGTTCGATCAAACAATCGTTGTAGGTGGGAAAACAAAATGTCGAACACAAATTAATTTTGATAACAGATTAGAATCCCAATGTACGAGTCGCTATTCGAGCCATGTGTCAAATGGATTAGTGTTGTGGTGTGTACGTATGGAAGCAACATCGTATCACAACCTACACAAAATCATATCGCAAACTAATCTGCAACGGAGCAAGGAAGGCACGAAAGAAATACCAAACAGGTGTTAGCATCAGATAGGGTTTCCTAGTGTTGTTTACAACAAAAACATAGTTCAGTGGTTTGTTATTCTATTCCTTCCCTTCAATTTGATGTTCGAGTATTTGAAAAATATACATGGCTATGTTAAGTGAATTATCCTCCTACATGTTAATAAAAAAAAATCTTTCATCTAATCCCTTAAGAAAAGAAACCTTGTAAACGTTCCGACCATTCCTGAGGGTTGGTTTTGTTTGTAGTTTCTTTTTCTTTCTACTATTCTTCTGCCAAACTCGATATCATGTGATGGAAGGAACCAAGACGGAGTCAAGGAGAATAGACCGATATCCGCAGGAGCCCGATTAGTAAGCAATTCCTTTCGATTCGATGGAGATGCAATCAAGCGCACATTACCCTTCAATCATCCCTCGGGTGAGGCTGGATGGCCCAGGTGAAAATCTAGGGATCAATAACGCCGATCGAGCCGGTGAAGGAATTCGACATCGCTTCGAGCTCGTTTTGCAACGGTGGCTTTCTTCTTGGCGAAGGGAACCACCAGCATACCAACGCTGCCTGTAATGTAGTAACGCTTCAAAAATGTTCTTTTCCCTTTCGTCCTTGGCCGTCGCTTTGGCCAAAGGTAGAAGACGATGGTTTTCCACAAGGAGATGCTGCCGTAGGCCGGTTAAACGATGAACAAAGCGTAGATAAATTCATATATTATTCCCTCACCATCACTTTATATTCCTCCGGAAGCGCCAGGAACAATGTTTCACGTCATATCACCGTCCTTCCCCCCGGGGGTCATCTGTTGACCGACGAATTCAGCAGACGTTGCGATGGGAAGCAATTTCATCCTAGGTTTCCCTAAGCGGAGTCTGGTGATGGAAATAGATTCACTAACCAGAGGTTGATGGATACCAAGAAAAGCCTCCCGAATATCGATCACCTCGCTACAGGGAAGGTTTTTCTATTTCCATTTTCTTCTAGCAGATGCAAACAAGGTCACAGGGTATGCTGAACACTCACAATTTTTTTGCATAAATGCTTAGAGGATGTCAAACCGTTAGGAAATGTCTTGTTTCCCGAGCCATTTTTCAACATGGCATGAGAGAAATGTAGGTAACATAAAAATTGCGCGACCTTGAAACAAAAATTGAATTTTTCCAACAGCCTTAGTCATGGTTCAACCCAACCGCCCTTTACGGCGGATGACAAAACTTTGACGCACCCGCAAAAGTCCGCAGGGCAGGGAACGCTGTTTGAGTTTAGTGATAAATTGAAAATTTTGCCATCAGCATCGAAAAGACCCCTTTTTTCTTCCCTTTCTGCCTGGCAAAGTCTTCGACCGGTTTGGTTCAGACTTTCGGAGGCGACGTCTGGAAAATTTTATATGACAAGAACCTTCCAAGAACACAGAGACAGAATCAAAGGCCAGGTGTGTCTGCAAGCTGACTGAAAGGCACAATAAAATGTAATTTAAGATTATCTAGTCGGAACCAAAAACCGGATAAGATGAGTCAGATGAAGGCTTGGTAGAAACCTTTCATCGTTCGATGCTAGAGAGATGATCCAAATTTGTGGGACGTAATAGATTCAAGAATATTACCCACGTAATCGTACTGCCGTTGCTGGATCAGTGTGAGGGTCGATAACGAATTTCGTGCCTGATAGATGAAGCTTTACGGCTCAGCTAACTTTCCAGCGACTTACATAATGTTTCACTTCAGGGAGATTTGATATATTTTATTTTTTTTATGTAAAAATTAAAATCCTGTTTTACATAGAAGTATGCAGACTTTTAAGTAAAATTCATTGCAAGGGAAAAACAACTTATCTTACATGTTACGTTCATCACCTTGAAAATCAAAGTTCCTAAAATCCTTATTTCACACCATTTTGAAGCATATTTCGTAAACTATTTTGTCCACAATAAACAAACCTAAAAGCGTCCGTTATTACACGGCATAAGTTTTCCGTGCCAACCCCTCGCTTCTAACCAAGATGAGACCGCGACCACAAGGCTGGTTGAAGAAGGTTCATCTCGTTCTGGGTTTTACTGTTCTATATGTGGAAACATTTTGATCCTTTGTCGGGCGAAAATCACACCCCATCGTAACGCTGGCTCTCGTATGTTTCCACAAGGCAAAGGTTCCATCCTTTTCCTTGTCTGACGACACTAAGGGATGCTGTGTGAACGGTTTAAGCCAGCAGATGCACTTGCTCGTAATCCTCGTAGGAGAATGCAGAAAACTGTTTGCGTATCGGATGAGCTATCAATGCTAACAATGCTATTTTTGTTCTACAGTAAATTGAACAGGAAATCTGGTATTGAATGGGCAGAAAAGCAGAAATAGAAGATAACTAGTTACAGTGTACAACTAAAATTATATTGCCTAACATAGTTCAAAAAACTTCAATAAAAATGTGAAATCACATAAAAACACGTCGAATTTTGGTTTATAAGCCTATTGTTAAGTATGATGGTTAAAAACATGCCAAACCAAACCGCTTCTATCGATTGATATCGCATAATTCAAGAACAACCAAACACCCGTTGATTGTGCTTATATGTCCTCCACCAACCGTTCGCGATTCCCATCAGTAGTACGTACATCGATAAACATAATTAACGTCATGTTGGCACATAAATTAGAACTCTTGGGCATGTAAACAAGGTCCTATTGCCTACCAGAAGTGGCTAAACACATGCACTTTTGCCGAAACTGGAGGCGGCTAAGTTGCGGCGTGACGTAAAATAAATTACAAGCGTATCCAGTACTCGGTATACTCAGGTCGATTGCATTCCGCAGTAGCCAGCAATCGATTGACCTCGAATCTCTTTCCGGCCTTACAATCTGAGAGGTAATTGCTAATCTGTGTCAGTTTCGGGAGGCTGAAGGATGAGAAGTAAGAGGATACCGCACTCAATATGTAACCAATATCTGCAGTCCGATCTTAGATTTGTCTATCGAGGACATGGTCAAGTGTTTCTGTTCGAGGATATCCGGTCGACTGCAAGGAATAGGAGTTTCGCCTACAAGTGCTTGTTCTATTGAGTATGTAATCATATACGTTCAATAACCCCAAATTCATTCTGGGTACATCCGAAGGGATTCATTCCATCGAGCATGATTATTAGGAAGTCAGGGACTCTAGTATTCAATGTTATTCGACGATCGAAATCGGAACATTTATGTTAATGTATTCAACACACACGATGTTTGAATACGAACACGCGCACATGCTGATAATGTTAAAATATTTTGATAATATTGCAGTAAAATCTAACCAATACTCTGACAGTCACTTCAAAATGTGCCTCAGATGTGTACCACATCATCACCGAGTCTTCCAAATGTTACAATCTATAAATAATATTCTCAAAAGCTTGCAGCTGGCACCGGACGCTTATGAAATACTTCCTTCTAGACGAATGAAGATCGCTTTCTTCGACGAGTGGACCCTTGAAAAATGAAAAAAAACCCATGCAGCTGGCGACACCCTTATCTGCATCTCAGATCTAAAGTGTTCTGATGCAACTTCACCATGGCGAGCTCTTGTTGCGTGTGATTTTCTTTTTCTTTTATTTTCTTCAGATCCTTATTTTTATGGTCACGTTTTGCGCTCTACTTGGGAGACAAAAGAATCGCACTAGAGAAAAGAAAGACTACAGCCAGTGCGAAGGAAACCAGAGGTCATTGAACGAAATTTTGCCAACTGCCGCTCACCGCCGGATGGTTGTCCGTTCGTTAAGCTTTCGCAACCACTTTTCGAATAAATTTTCATTAGACAACCCTCTTCAATCACGATGACGCTCCTTCGCGCACGTTGGAAACAATACAAACCCGGTTGTATGCAAGAAAGGCGAACGGCTAGCGCAAGATGTGGTCGCTTAAGGAAGGCTTGATTTGTTTTACTCGACAACTTTTTCCCATTCTCTGTTTGAAGTTGTCCCAAGAGCAGTATACTGCAACCCGAGCGGCGTACCCCGAATGAATGGAGATGGTGTGGAATTTGTAGATTTTGATATGAGATAAAGCGTATCATGTGTAGTTCCTGCAGGAGTCAAAATGTCTCGAGACATGTCACGTTTTCCAACTAAATAGAAAGCAATCTTACGTAGTATGACGAAGAAACCGTGATTCAACTGGCAGTGCAAAAAATAAACCAACCGTCATTTTGACACATTTTCAGACTATAGTAGAAAGAATTAAAAGAGTAGAGAGAATTAATGCATACAAGGTTCCTTTTTTCAGGAAGAAATTTTTCCGTCAAACGGGATTTATGGTAAATTTTTAGGCACGGGCGACAGTAGATATCTACATATAACAAAGGTATAAACAAAGTTACGAATCTAGTTAGCAATTTCAAAAGGGACAGACAATAGTCTAATAGAGTGTCTGTGGAGTGCTCGGAAATAATCGTCGAACAGATTTGAACACAATTTGAATCAAAAACCAACAGATGCAGCCGTGAACAAAGTGCATCCAATTAACTCTTGGCCTAGAGTGATTTTTAAGCGGAAGGAAATAATGGGAAAAGTTCTGAAGATGCCATTGTGAAAAGAAGTGCAACGAAGAAAGAGCATGGCCGAAAAATCCCACCTCCGATGGAATCGGGTGTAAAGAATTTAAAGTTTTTCAACCATCTATTCCGGGACGGCTATCTGTACATGTGATAGACTTTCGCCTACACCGCTTTACCAAACCGCATGTGCTGAAGGTTTGAGTGGAGAATTTCGGAACCTCAGTGTGAAACCCGGTGTGAAACCCGGTCTCGTAAGTACACCTTTACAATTCACCCCTTTTCTTCCACAATACAGAAATTTATTTCTTGCGTCGTGCTGGGGCAATCCTTTACCTAGATTAAGGACCTCGCAGGAATGGCTTCCATATGGTGCCCGAGGTTGGTGTAATTTTCCACATTGCTTCCACAGGTTTGGATAAGGTTTCCTGGGGTGGTTGAGGTCTATGGCTTTGCTCGGGTTACCCGGGGTGGCTGGTTGAAAATTTACCTAAGGTGAGAAGAGGTCTATCTTACCGTCCGGGATGTACTTCACCTATCGTAGGTGGGGCGCGGGTTTTCCAAACGATGTTTGGTGTGGCGTTTCTGCAACGTTGTGACCTCGGCCGTGATTTCTTTTCTTTTTTCGCCATAGGCTGTTTAAACACCTGGGCGATGGGTTGGAACATGGGCGTTAAACATTCCCTTGTCCGTTCTGTTGCAAGGGCTTAACAAATGCGAAGCGAAACTCAGAATTCCAGTCTCGTAGCGCCTTTCGAATCGTCAGCAATGTTCTCGTCGACAGCTGTAGTTAATGGGAAATGTCACAACCCACGGCTAGTAATTAGTGAAACGACGCACGAAAGCAGTAACGTAATTCCGGGCCTTGCTCAGGTGACCGTAGAGCTTCTGGTTGCCAAGTATGTTGTGTTTCAGGCATCATGTATTTATATTTATAAGATTCTCTTTGAATATGTTTCTTATTTTATTTTAACCAATAATGCTTAACGTTTCTAGATTCCTCTTGATCTCCGGAACGCTATTGCAAAATGTGAACTTCCCAAAGTGTTTAATCAAGTATTCTAAAGTAATAAGTGAAAGTTTTCATCGTCTTTAAGTGCCTTGTTTTCAACCTCTTGATCAAATTTTATGAGTAAAACCATAGCTGGGTTGTCTTCATAATGTTAATCAACATCAACCTCTTCTTATTAAACTGAATCTATTGATAAAACGCACACTGGACCGTTTGATCGTTGATTGTATTGATTTGCGGTGCTGCTCACGCAATGTACAATAAACATATCAACTCACCCCATCGTCACCAGGAGTGTGAATCTAGGCTATCTCGTTCCAGAAAGGAATCGATCGACGTCGTTAAGAATAGACATAGTCGCAATGGAAGTGGCTGCATCTGCTGCTTCACGCGCAGTCAAAACCATGGTCAACAATCCGACTCGTACAGGATGTAATTGAAATAAACCCATCGTCTTAAGAGATTAACGTCGTAAACAGTTGCTTGCACAAACCTGCTTTCTGACACCCTAGGAGGATCTATGTCGGTCTTCGGTCTTCTAGATCCATGCCGCGTGGACAGACACAAACACACACTCGTCCACACCAGCCGTATCGAATGGATGAAGCTGCGTTAGCTACTGAATAAATGATTCCACTGAGACACTACAGTGAGAGTGCAAAATAATACGCCGTCAGGTTCGGATAAGGGTGCACTGAATCCAGATACTTGCAACTTGCAACGGGCTATCACTTCTTCGTATCAGGCTAATTTCGTTTCTGGTAGGCAAATGGAACTGAGGTTGTATAGAAGCAAGCTACAAAGCCGAAGCTCATAAAGTAGCGCTTCCAATGTTCCTTGCAAAACAATCGTTGCCTAAGGTGGCCCTTCCTTGCCCACACACACCCTCTTTTAAGGTTGGGTATAATTCTTGGAGCGAATAGACATAATTCTTGGCGCTTAATCTTACGCACTCATAAATTATGATTTATTTGAACCCGCATATCCTTGACCTTTTGCCAGACATTGTGTATACCGCGAGCTATCGAAATAAGATCACTTTTCGTTCGTTGCACGGAATACCCTTCATCTTACACTGTGCTCCATCCAAATGTCTTTCTTGGCATTTCATTTCCGTTGCATGTCAAGGTTGTTACATGTTTAATAACAGTTTTTTGAATACCATATTGAAATTGTTGTGTTTTAAAATCACTTGTTTTACAGGATTACCTATTAAGCCAAAATTTTGATTAAAGAGCAACTCAATTCCTACATCCCTTTCACCATCTTGTGGTCAGATAAGTACTGCAACCACTTATAATCTACACCTTCAGCATTATAAATAATTCTTTACTCGCCTAATCCTGCGCTCGATACATTTAACCTCCGGAAGAGTCCACAACGACACAAAGGATGTACTTCCAAAATCCACCCAGTCCACCAATGTCCTAATAGGGATAATTATCTCTAACGATCCACAATTTCGTACTCTTTCAGTGCCACAGCATGGCCGTATTTACGAGACCTTCGGTGGAAGCGGCTGGCAGATAGGAAAGTGTTTAATTTCGCACTAAATAGACTCATCCAAACGAATGTGAAGAGTGTACTTCCCGTTCCAGGAGGCGCTCTTTAGTATCACCAAATTTAGGAAGAACGGTACTTCGTTTTACTGGGTGGAAGTTGCGATTTGAAGAGAGTGCGTACTCCAAAACTGGTTGAAAAGAAATTCAGCACTTTTCGCTATGAACTTTCCCTGTTAAGTCTTGTTTATTTGCAGTAGAAACAAGTTGAGCAACAAATTTTTGAAACACATACTTTGTATGTTAATATTACTATGCATTATAAATCACACCACTTCATTCAATCAAATACTTGGATTAATTTTGATTTTTGCTCTGGTACTATTTAAAAAGCTTTACAAACTCTTACACCACAAATCCTGAGAACGGATACCAAATGCTGATTTTATTAAGAAGTTTTCATCCCCACCTGTTCGTGCCATTTGACTCAGGAAAAGTATTCGGGACGAGCAGCGAGTAAGGATGAAACCTCATTACAATTTAATTTAATCAAAATCCTTCCTCGCCAGAAGGACAGCAAGCATCATTGCTACGTGAAATTAAATTTCTTGACGCATAAAAAGGTAACCAACTTGAGAATGTCACCGGATTGTGCAACAAAACCTTTTAAAAGAGATTGGAGTCAATAAAGTTTAGCTTGTTTCCGACACATTTGTCTCTATTTATGACAGCTGAAAAAGGACGCAACACGTTGTCCTGTTCCTGTTCAATTACATATTCCAAATCTCGAACTCTTTCCAGGATGTCACAAATTAAAATTACTTTACATATTGTTACTGAACTACGGTGGAAGAAACCAAGACAAAGTAATGCCTCAACCTTACCGCATCAAACGCTGTACCTAAGATTTATACGAGAATATTTATAACTCCCACCCCGCGCCAGGTTACCGAATCCGTGCAAGAGCATTGTGTGAGGAAATTATTTATTGGATTTGTTGCTCCTTCCGCCCCACGAAGATGATGCTGGTGATCATGACCAGGAAGAATCTTCTTCACCCGAGCCACCCGAGGCTTTTGTCATGTAGACCGAAAACGGAAGCAATTAATCCTTTGCTCAAGGATTGTGCATTACCCGCCTTCCGTGCAAATCCCTCTGCAGCAGTACCGTTTTGTTTCCTGTTCTGAATTTTTCCAGCTATGAGACCATTCTTCCGGATTGGTTCCGGGTGAGGTTTCAATGGTGAAACAGTTAACGAAACAATTCCGCTGCCAAATGGAGTCAAAAATGGTGCGCCCAAGCGGATGGTGTAGCAGCTACATCCGATACAGCACACCCACTTAATAGGACGCCATTTTCATGCCAGATTCTTTGCAATTTTCTAACTCAAACGTTGATTAAATGGAACATTTGATGGGACCATAATTCAAACTGATTAATGCGTAAACTTATTACTCAACAAAACGTTCCCTACCATACGAAACGATCAGAAAGGCAGTTCGCGGATTGGTGAGTTGATAGATTTAAATTGAAACGTTCTGCTAGCAAGCGCAGAAGGCAGCTAATGAAAACAAAAACTTGACGCAAAACCATTGACGTAATGCGATATGATAATTTTTTTCAATTTCAACCATAAAAGTGATTTAGGAAAGTGGAAATCTATTACGTTTTGTTTATTATAAGGAGCAGAAACACCCTGCCACAGAAGCATAGCTTAAAAATTATGAAGATAAATTTTAAAAGTTACAGAACGACTCATGAAGTGAAAATCCTGTACATGTAGTCTTTTAATTTCAATGTTAATAAAATTAACTACTGAACTCAAGTAGATTTTTCATTTTCTCCGTAGCTTCAAGTGCTTGGTGCAGCAAAAATCAAATCAAACGACCTAAATCACCCTTGTTCCAATCATGACGTGTCCACTTACAATGCTGCTGTCCTCTACCGAGGCCCGGTATTTTGTCTCAGCGTAAAGGTTCATGCTGGTGACATAAAATAAAATGTCCGTTTGTGCCCGCACCGGCCGAAAAGGTTTTGTACTACCCGTTTTTAATTATTAATTTATTCATACGAATGTTTCCTGCTGGTCAAGTCCGGACCGGTTTATCCGGGTTGTCATTTCTTCTGAAATGCACCGTCCCTGTTTTTTTTTTTTTTTTGCAGCCGGACCAGCCCCTCTTCGGAATGCTTTGCCTTTGAATTCCTTTCCAGATGTATCCATGCAAGTGGTCGCTAGGAGCACCGTCAAGCCAACCGTACAGATGTACTCGAGGTTCGGGAACAGGATGAGCAGGCCAAAGACCGGACCCGTTTCATCCACCGTTCCGGAACCGGCTTTTGCCGAACCGAAAAAGGACCGGGAACTCATGGTCGTGATGACGGCGGGACTGAAGGCCTTGGTTTGTGGTCTAGTCCGATCTAATTGCATACCACCGTGTGCCCGGGAAAAGCCGCAAAGGCACACCCAGGGCAGACGAAACTTTTTGCTACACACACCCTTCGAATACCAGCATCCTTACTATCCCTTCTCCGTGACGTACCTTCCTGGCCGTGACGAGCCTTAGCTGCTTCATTTCAATTGCAATACCGAAGCGAATGATGTTGCTATGAATTATCGGTCTTATTCATCTCGTTTTCCTGGCAGATACTTAATGCGGCGCTCGTTAGCATGTATCTCTACCTCAGGTCGAAAGGATTTTTCTTGCACAAATTGCTATTTTCGTTATGCTTCTCTTTGCTTCACTCGTAAATGGCCGGTAGCAACGGCCGACTCAATATTCAAATACTTACTCCTCCGACGAATCCCGGAGATGGCTTACATTCGAAGCAATTTCGAATTCGACCAGCGTACCTCTCCAATAAGTGCCTCAACCCAGCGTTGGGTGAACATTTGTAAGGTGACCGGACTCGGCCGGGCTCGGTCCAGAATGGAGGAAATGTTTTCCGTTCAGGTTGGGTTGTTTCTTTCTAGTGCTCATTTGCATTTCAAGTGCCTTGCCTTCTAGTCTTATTAAATTTCAAATGAAATTGACGTATTGAAAGCATGCAAATAGGTACTGAATGACATTGTACAAGTAGAAACGTTTTTCCTAATCAAGAAAGTCTGGCCGTATAAGCAGTTTATGTGTATTTTGCAACCTGTGTTACTAGTTTATTTTTAAATTTCGGTTTCAAACACAATGTTTGAATATTGGTCATTAATATTTCTTTATAACGATGTATTTATTTTTTATCGTTTCCTTTTCAATCGACAGCTTCGCGATGGCAGATATGCAAGCCTTTTATGAAGAAAATTAAGCTATTTTAAATCTTCTTCTATTTTGTTAAACAAAATGCAAGTATTTCTGATCAATTATATTGCTGATGTTCACTGGGTATAATTTCTAAACATTTTTGCAATTAAATTTAACGTATTTAAATATCTGCAAGTTTCTTTTCAACGACAAACCGTTGGGATAGATTACATTGAACTTGTTTGATTGATAAGTCTATTGATGACGGGAACAGCCTTGCTTTCATTTCCTGCGAGATAAATTTTTGAAGTTGATTTGACGTAACAATATAAATAAAAAAAAGTTATTACTTCACCACGCATGACTAGAGAAGCAACATATTTTGTGACACAAAACCAAAACCATGAATATGTTTCGCCGTTCATCGAAAGAATGTTCGACCACATCTATTAAATTTCATTCCTCTCTTTCAAGACTAACACTACCTAGTAGCTCAAAAATGGCATACACGAAATAAAGATCGCATCGTTTACCTTATTTTCAGCGCGTAGTTGCTTTTCCAATCCATTTACTAAATCCCTCAATTTTTGAATAAGCAATACGTTGCCAAGTGGAGCGGAATCGCGGTGGAAACCATTTTACTGATTTTGCCCTATTTTTTCAGTTTCCTACTCACGACCCCACGAGCGCAAATAAATTTAACATGTGCATTTCCACTGCTCACACACAGGTCAGACCGAGATGGAGAAAGCAAAAGTAAATATTGTTGGCAAAAAATATATGTAGAGAGTAACGCTCCATAAAGTCAATTCCAGAGCGAGTGCAGCACGATTCGCACGAGGTGTGAAACAAGTAATACGTGGTGTAAATAATCCAACAGCTGCTATCGGGCACACACTTGCGGTTTGGCGGCGGTGACGAGAAAATATATTTTCCGGGTAGGTAGCCCCAATACATTTTCCCCTTTTAGTTCATCCACTTGGTCAATATGGATTCGATTCGAGGCATGTTCGAATCTCGAATTTGTGATATTTGCCCCCTGGACACGTACAACGGAGGGAAGAGTTTAAATTTTTCTCATAAAGCACATCCTATATGATTTTTATACATTTTGTTTCATTATGCGGCTCGATTCAATCAGAATTACTCGTTGTGTTTATTTTCTTCACATCGTAAACTCACTTATTTTAATTATATTTTTCCATACAATAAACATCAATCAGTAAGTGTTATTTGTCCATCGAACCAACAAAAAAGCTTTAAAAATTGTTGTCCTCTACTGGAGCATTTTCATTAGCTGATGTAAGTTTGTCACGTTCGACGAAGTATGCATCGCTGAGAAAAGCCCAACAACAAGTGAATTCACTCATCCTATTGCCCTACATCATGCCGTCTTAGTCACCTCCTTCGCTCGAAGCATTCGATGATTGATGGTTTTCAATTTGATTCTTTTTAATGTGTAAAAACACGCGCTCGGCCCATCGTGATTGATGAACGAAGTGGTGTCCGGGTGTGCTACAGTCGGGCCGACCCACAGCGACTTCGTTTGACGAGGGTTCAAAGCAAGCTTAACCTCTTAACTTCTACATCAATCGAATGCGCATTACCGAATCGAAACGAAGTGTCTTGGGGCCAAGTTAAAAAAAAAGTGCCGGCGAAAGTTTTAGCTTGATAAATTACATGATACCGGAGAGGAACAAAACCAATCGGAATTGAAGAAAGTGTAAAGCGTTCGTCATATACGCAGGCCGGAGACTTATGCAATTGTAAGTGATGAAAGATTGCAACCAGAACAAGAGTGTCCCTTAAAAAATGCATATACTAGTATAGTAAAATAGTCAAGGACTCTCCTCTGTACAAGAGGACTGACTATCCACGTACGTAAAGTGAATAAGTCTAGTAAGCTCCTAATGGAGCTTTGTCGCTGGAAAATACGTCTAACTCGGTTGATGTCCAAAAGCGAAGCGGATTAATTTTATTGCTAACTATGCCAAGGCAGTACCTTGTTCTAAAATAATTATGGGGCCTAATTATGTCGCCCGTTTAGGGGTGTGGGTTGAGTGCTCCGTGGTGGCGCTTGAACTGAGCGCAATGTTCGTTACGCCACAGAGCAGACAGTGCCAAAGACGTTCGCTTGGCCAAGAAACAAGAGGATTATCCATTACCTATCTCAACGCAGGCTACAAAAAGATCTTATGTTGAATGTTTTCATTTTCTAAAAAATTAACAATTAGCTTGAAGAGCGTTAACGCTGCCAAACAATTAGACATCGGATCGATAAAAAGATAAAACGACGCGGACACTTGCCGCTGCCAGCCGAAAAGCGAACCATGTCTGCATAAAAGCCTAGGAAAATCGATGCAGCCACTGCAGCCATATCGCTTTCAATAGTTTCCGTTTGCATCCACGGCATACCGTGGCACAATAAGGAAGCTCTAATAGGGACAGTCTCGTGCGAGCTATTTTGCCCATATTTGCATACGAATCTCGCGGCGCTCATAAATCGTTCATTTCCATTTATGCAAATTTAAACGATCGAAAAATTCCATGTGCATGTGCATCGCGGGCAGGAATACCGCATCATGGCACCCGGTCGCACGATCGCACAGTTTGGTGAGCAAACAGTTTTATGTTTAGTCTGGCCGATCGATAAACATTCAATGAATACTGAAATGCGATTCGTGGGAAGCGGTGGAATTATAAATTGCCCTGTCGGTCCTTCCGTCCGTTCACCCGCGAGTGCATTGGGGGCACCACTCCGGTGTACTTGATTGTGAAACGAAAATGTAGCCCCGGCAACCCAAAGCTAAAAGATTATTAGAATCAAACCAAGAACCGTGACACATCCATTGTCCTGATTCGATAAATACCAAAATTTCCATCGCTGACGGGATGCTTATGATGTAATTCGGTAAAACAGTGGGTGATAGGGATTCATAATGAACAACCTCCGAAACAGACTGAATAATCCAATTGGTTAATCCATGCTCATCAAACTACTTACATATTTCTCTTGTGCATAGTTCATTTTGGTTCTCTTGTAAAAACAATCATCATATGAAATTCAATTAATTACCCCATCAACTACGATTGATCTCATCGAATATCACAGTATTTTTAATAGCACTGCAATGAAAAATGGGTTAATTTTCAATTCAATCTATCAATTGGATTGCATTTAATAATTTTATGTACATGGTGTTCTAGACGATACTTTCAATTTACATTCTAATTTGATTATTTGCTTTCGGTTGGCATGTTATTAAAGTATGTAATGTGAATGGCATAATATTCAATTATGAAGCACGTAGGATGGAGGCACTATGGTACAATGCCATTTTAAAATGGATATTATTGATATTTCGTTTCTGTTTGATAAAGGCAGCTTGCGTTTTTTCGTTCTAATGAGTTTTTATGCCAACATTCCAAAACTATTTAAAATGATTTAGCAATATTTTCAATTCATTTTTTTGTGCTTGGCTCAAATGCTTGGCACAAATTGCGGGACTTGAGTAGATCCGTATCCTTTCTTTTTTCCATAGGGTCTTTGATAAAACCGGTTACTTCAATTTTAATACGATGGAAGAAGAGAAGCAGAGAAGAACCTTCCCTATCTTTCTAGCCCCTTCTTCAAAACGTGCTTAGAACCTTTAATTTCGCTTCGTTTGTAAAATTACAGTTTTCAATTCGAGTCTTGAAAGGTCCCTTTTTTTAAAGCGGATTTGAGCGGATCCAGGAAATTAAAATGACTGATTGATAGCAATTAATTACGCCGTCCCGTTTGCTTGTTTAACCGTGCATAAAATCAGTCATTTTACATCTAGTGAAATTAAAAAGACGTTTTGGGTATTTTGAAGCGAAACCCATTTACATTACTGATGTACAATAAGTTTAATGCATGTAACTGGAGTGGAACACATTCTAAACGATATATCTTGAAAACAACCACCAATGACATGTTTATAAGTAGAAACGAATTCATCTTGAAGCAAAAAGGCGCGTTTTTGTCGAGCATCTACCTCTAATCTAACCGTTTCCAAGCAGGTGTTGCTCAACATCAACCCCGCAGGAATGCTTCTTGTGGCAGATTATTTTAAATCCTTTATTTCCAACAGCCGGTACGCTCTGATTTCACATTTTCCAAAAATGTGAACGAATCCCAGGACGTGCTTTGTTCCACTGGCAAAAAAGAAGCAAACAACTACAAACTGATAAGGGACAACTCTGCAAAATAATGTGAAAACGTGCTACCATCTTAGGAGCATTTTTCTTCCTCCCCATTCGAACCCAATCCATCTACAGCAATGCCATTTCGGTAACGCAACGCCAATATAAGGAAAGCAGTCAAGCCGTGGACCATAAACAAAGCCATAAGGTGGTTCATTCTTCTTGAATTGTCTACGCCACAAATTTGTAGCGCGATGAAGGCGCGCCCGGAGGCAACTTTTACCTTCACGTTTGTTAGGTTGGCCAATAAAGTAGGACATAAAGCAAATGGCGCTCAGGCAAAATCGTTGCTCGAAAGTTGGGCAAAAAGGTTTTGTCTTCAACAATACTGGTTGAACACAAATCCGTGCTAGCTACAATTTATCGGCACCGACAGTAGCTTTGTCGGTTGAATTGAATTTCCCACGGAGTTGCTGGATGTTCCCACGGAGAGTGCGTACGCACGACACGTGTTGATAAAACCACCCAATTTATTTGTTTGTCGACCGTGTTTCCACGTTCAAACAACTAAACCTCTCGCAACCAACGATTCGGGACAACATCAAAATTCAGACTTATTATTTATGTGTAATAACAAAACGATATGAAGGGCATCGTTATGGATTATGTAACCTAATTAGGTTAATTGTTGGATCAATGTGGCTTTAAAGTCTTGGGAACATTCTGCCTAAATGCAAAACTTACAATCTTAACCAGTTTGTCACCAAAAATCTCCATCGACAATTTGGTTGAATTGGTCGTAGTGCCACCATAAGCCTGCTCATATTCTTTGCTAGCATAAAACCTTTATGTGTAAGACAATCTAGCTGTTTCGTAAAAAATATTGAACAGGCTTTCGTTTTTGATATATTCGAAAAGTTTTCTTTAAAGTCTCTGTGGATGCATGAGAAAAACCGAAGATAAGAAAAGCATCTCTCATAAAGAATTGAATCATTTCCCCAATACATTGAGTTACTTTTGGAAGATGTCTTAGGCACATCCAGGCTTTAGTGACAATCAAAATGAACCGATCCATTCAAAGCAAGTGTAAACCAGGGTTTACGTGAGGCACTCAACCTTTTTTGCTGCCCTTTCATTTGCGGTAGTCCTCCCCAACTTGAACCCTCGTCGACGGAATGCGCCGGCGCATGCGAACGATCCCCACCAACTTTCAACGGCTCGCCTCGCCAGAACTTGGAGCCAACCTGACACGGGCAGCCGTCGGCCATTGCCACCGAAACGCAGCCGTCAGTCTTCGGGCGTTCGTGCTTCCTGCATGAGTCTGGTTCCGTGAGTGTGCCGTCGTTCCGGGGTGGCTCGCCAACATCCGTGTGGCCCTAAGAGGCAGAGAGGCGTCGCGCGGAACGCTAGCGGTGGTGAGTGGTGATAGGCCCTGCCCAAGAGGAGGTGGAGAGGTGGATTGAAGGGCCAGGTGCATTTGGTTGTGTTTTTAGTAGGCTCGAGTAGGTCCTGTATGCTAAAAGATGCAGGCCCTAGTTTGCATTGGTGTGCGCGGTTATGAATGGTTGGAATATCAGTGCGTATGGAAACAAATCATAACAAGTGTGTGAAAATCCCGGAAAATACGGACCATCTTTTGATCGTCCGAGAATGGTTGTTCGCAACTGCAAGTGAAAGCTTCGTGGCACAACAACCAGATGTAAAGTGACTGCGTGCAAAGAAGTCAGACACACCTTACCGGGTGGTAATGCATAGTGTGTCTAGTTGTGTTTGTGTGTATTTTACGTTTGTAACACAAACCCTTGAAAGGTTTTCCATGTGTTGAGGAACAACAAAACCAGTCCCAAAGCGAAAAGGAAAACACGTCTCTCCTTGTCCCGAAGCTACGCAAAGAAAGTTCTTACGCTGGATCGATTTGTGCCCGGACGTTCTATTGCATAAACCTACACACATGTACCGAATGGGAAGGCAGAAAGAAAACGAGTGAAAACATGTTCAACTATTCTGAGCCGAGAAACAAAAATGAATGGTGTGGTGAGGTTTGTAATTTCGAAAACGGAACATCCCGGAACACTTTCAGTAGTGGAAAACACTTGCGACTGTGTGAGTGAGCAAGCGAAAGCTGAAATGTGACCCAGAATTTCTTACACTCCACCATCGAGGGTGACCGAAAAGTGAGAGAAAGTCAACGGAAAAGCGAGAACTTTCTCGTTTCAGTTGGTGCTGAAACCATCGATTCCTCTTCTCTCCGGCGAGTGCACATTTGCCAGTTTTCTCATTCGTTGCTCTCCGGTTTTCGCTGCACTGGTGATGCTGAAACATCCGTCAGCGGAGCACACCCGTGTAAAAGTTTTGCCAGCAGCAGAAAATTGGATGTGACATTTCACCGATAGCCAGTTATCGTCCGTGGAGCGTAGCAAGGCATCATCCCGTTTTTGCTTCTTCCGTTAGTTTTTTTTCTAACTACATGAGTCCAAACCGGTGCCCATCTAAGTGTGTGTGTGTTTGTACGTGCTTTTCCCAGTTCGTATGAGTGGATGTAACTGCAGTGTTGCCTCATGCATGGGAAAATATGCAATCGGCTGGTTATTCGCGTGGTGATGTGAAATTGTAATTGTAAAAAGTAATAAAACGCTAATCATCACCTCGGAAGGGCAGATGTTACCTACATTCAAGTGCTTTAAAACACAGAAGCAATTGTGCTGTTTGTTCTCTTATTGTTGCCAGAGTTTACGTTGAGAGTTGTCATGTATTTTGACGTTGCTCGTAGTGATTCCCGTTGCATCGGTTCGATTTCCTTTAAGCAAGATATCTATAAAAATAAGCGGTTGAGTTATTTCCACACAAAACCCTTGTTTCGTACCTGATAAAGTGAAATGCGTACCCCATAATTTCTAAACTAAATGTTCTCCGAACTCTCTTCACCATAGGTAGAACGATAAATCAATAATCTAGTGCATTTATTGAATGTTTATCGTCTGGAAAAACGTCAAAACGGCGATGCTATGCTAGCATGAAAGATACCATACTTATTTGTGTAAGAGTGTTTTGCAGTCAGTTAGCCTAGATTACATTCCGATTGGAAAAACTACTGTATTGTGTTGGCGTGATGAATCGTGGTAGTACTTTTAGGCCGATTTATGTTATGTTGAATGAAGAGAATGTTATGAGAAAATTTAAGATGAAGTGTACTAAAATTAAACTGATTTTCAGTTACATTTAAATCGTTTTCTGATACGGAAAAGAAAGTTCACCAATTGAAGGTTGATGCAAATTGAAAAATCAACCTAAATAACAATATCTGTCGTGAACTCTGGCCAAGAAAAAGTTGTGCAGAGCTTGTAGTGACAGAATGTGTATTTAGAAGCTATTTTAAATAAGATACCAATCTATCTAGCCCTTTTGTGTAAAAATAGTGTGAAAATTCGCCAACAGTGAACATGTAAGTGGAAAGTGCTACGTTGAAAATATGATATGATAACAAAAGAAGAGCAAAACTTATGAATGGATTACTCGTTTCAAGCCGTCATCATGTTTACTACAACAGATAAACTTAAGGTAAATATATAAGCTCAACTGAAGGATTTAAGGTTTCTTATACTAGTTTTTCATTATAAAACAGTTTTTCATTATAAAACAGTTTTCCATCAATACGTCTAGACGTCTAATATTACATGAAATCAGGGTTCACACATGTGTTGCAGCCATCATTATCAGCTGCTTAAATATTGTATCTAGTTTCGCTTTTTGGAACCATCTACGTTACATTTCCATAAACCCTCGTTACCAGCTACTCCAGCAAACACCAGCACGTTCCTCTTATGTGCTCGACACGATGTTTGCCTTGGCGATAAGCTAAAACCCCCGTGCCCGTTTCTGATGCAACTGCTTAGCTCTGGCGGTTTTATGGCGCCGTGCATTTGCTTACTCACGCGAAACAGCGTGGCTCACTGGGGAAAAAGGGCATGCATCAATATGTATCCCGCCGATCGAAAGCAAAGACGGGAAGAAAAGCCTGGCTCTAGGGTGCGAGGTTTCCCCGGTAGATTTATTGCATGCTTTACCGTCACCTAGCGTGCGCCGGTCGCAAGGAAGCGTGTTGTTAGTGGGCGGCAAGACCACTAATGCGAAACCCAAACAACTTTGTCCCTTGTCCTTTGGCCGTGCCGGTTTGCCGGATTTTATCGCGATAGGAAACCGATAAAACTGTTATGCTGCAACCATTTGTCCACCGGTTGGGGAGGGTGCTGAACTTCCGCAGCGCGTTCTGATTTGGAGAGCGGGAAAACCAGCACCTGCTGCTGGGCTATCAAATATGAAGAAAAATAAATAGTGTTGCGACGATCGTTCGACACCCCAGGAGTGAGTGTTCCTACCCGATTGGGATCCTGCACCGTATAAAAGGGAAAGGCAGGGTCTCAATCGGGTAGTAGCGAAATAGAAGTACCAGTGATAAGTGCGATAAGAAAGTGAGTAAAGTGAGTAAAGCAAAGAACCACCGAAATTAGAAGGACAGAGGGGGAGAGGAGTAAGTAGCAAGGAAGAGTAATGTACATGTAAATGACATAAAATGTATGTAACATGTAAAATTAATAGTTTCAGAACCGCCCTTTTGGTTAAAGAGAATCATCCCAACAACTTCTGAAATCCTTCTCGGTGAAGAAAGAAAGGAGATGGAAGTGAAGCCAACGTGCCAGCTGTGTGACCGACCACAGGACGGGGCCATGATGGAGCATTGCTGTTTGTGCAATAAGTGGGAGCATGCCGAATGTGCGGGACTGTTCGACGGGAACAAAGACCCCGATACAAAATACGTGTGCTCCAAGTGCAAGGACAAGCAGGAATCCACGGCCGCCAAGTTCCGTGAAGATCGAGGATCCGCCGGCTTAAAACCTTCCACGCGGTCGAGGAAGGGGTCAACGGCATCGACTAGGAAGAACGAACGGGGTACGGTTAAAAGTATCACCTCTACCTGCCTCTCAACGGATGTTAGAGAGCAGTTAAAGCTGATAGAAGAAGAAAGAAGCTTTAAAGAACGGGAGATACAGGAGCAGAGAGAGATGCTGCGTCGCAAGAACGAAGAGTCGGCCCGACAGTTGGAGGAAAAAAGAAAGCTCGCCGAAGAGGAGAACCTTCGTCGAGAGATAGAGATGAAGGCAGAGGCGGAACTCATCGCTCGAGAACAAAACGCTCGCCGAGAGTCGCTGGAGAAGAAGCGAGAACTGATGCGCCAACTCTCTCTACCAAGCCGTTTAGGCACCGAGGACAGCTACAGTGAAAAGGTAGTATGCTGGCTTAGTACGAACAAAGGGATGAGTGGACAAAGGCCAAATTCGCACGAGGATGCCCTCTCCCGCTCCAGCTCAGCGGATTCAGTAGCGCGGAAAACCTCATCAGACTGAAAAGGTGCCTAAAAGGGAATGCGCTAGAGCTAGTTAAAGAGCAACTAACGCTGAAAGAAAACGTGCAAGATGTGATAAAAACCCTAAAAATGGTGTATGGGAAACCAAGTTTGCTGATCCGCTCCCTAATGAATAAAATCCGAGATTTACCTCCACCAAAGCCGGACAAAATGCGAACTATGATCGAGTTTGGGCTAACCGTGAAAGCCCTAACAAACCACATGAGAGCCGCAGGATTAGTTGAGCATTTAAAAAATCCATCCCTACTCGAGGAGTTGGAAGATAAACTACCGGGAGAGATGAAGCTGAGTTGTTCCGCATTCCAAGAAGAAAAATCAGTGGAAGGGCTTGAAGGGTTTAGTCTATTTGCCTCGCGCATGGCCGAACGTGCTTGCCTAGTGACTAACGACCTTAAGGAAATTAGTAGAATAGGAGAAAAGAGAAGGAAAAATACGGTCGCCTTAAACGTACACGAAGCTCCGCCTAATGCCCAGCCGATCAAGCCACCACCACAACCACAGATACGAACACCAGTACGAAAATCTTGCACGGTGTGCCAAAGAGAAGGACATCGAATCTATGAATGTGATCAGTTCAAAGCGGCAACGGTGGCCGAACGGTTAAGCTTTGTTGAGTCGAAGCACCTTTGCAGGACGTGCCTGAATGACCATGGCAACTGGCCCTGCAAATCCTGGCGAGGCTGCGCGGTAGACGGGTGTCGAATAAAGCACCATACGCTCCTCCATCCCGAGGTATCGGTGAGAGAAGCCGTAAGTGCCTGTGCAACGCATATCGACGACGTAAACACTGCAAATCCTATGTTCCGAATACTTCCAGTTACACTGTACCATGGAAACCTCTCTAAAACCATTTACGCTTTCTTTGATGAAGGATCATCTTACTCCTTGATCGACGAATCCATAGCGAGAGAGTTGAATGTGCACGGACAAAAAGCACCACTTAAGTTGCAATGGACAGGACATGTAACGAGGACAGAATCTAATTCCGAGATAGTAGGATTGCAAATTTCTGGACAAGACAGAAACAAACAGTACAAAATGGAAAACGTTAGAACCGTCAGCCAACTCATGCTCACACCGCAAACACTTGAGTATAAAACTCTGCAGGAACAATTCCCTCACCTAAGCGGTCTACCAATACAAGACTACGAACAAGCGCAGCCACAGCTTCTCATCGGTCTGGATAATCTTCGACTTGGAGTGCCGCTGGAGCTGCGTGAAGGACGACCTACGGAGCCGATTGCTGCTAAATGTCGGCTAGGTTGGTCAATTTACGGAGGATGGGTTACAAACACACCCCAATCAGCGAGGGTGAACTTTCACACCAGACCTTGTACGGACTGTGATCAGGTAATGAAAGAGCAGCTAAACGAGCACTTCGCAACGGAACAACAAAGCACCAGCACCTATTCCGGACTCCTGGACTCGGAAGATGAGAAACGTGCACGTCGGTTACTGGTAGAAACAACTAGACGTGATGAGACAGGAAACCGCTTTGAAACGGGTCTTCTGTGGAACATGGATTACCCCAGATTTCCCGACAGCTACCCCATGGCAGTAAGAAGAATGGAGTCGCTAGACGCTAAATTCGAGAAAGCACCGGCACTGAAGACAAAGGTAGCCCCATTCAAGACAGTCTCGATACCTAAACTCGAACTGAAAGCCGCAGTCCTAGGATGTCGGTTACTTGCGAGGATAAAGGAGCAACATACCCTCACGATACACCGACAGTGCCTGTGGAGTGACGCCGGTGTCTGCCTAGCCTGGATAAAATCGGCAAATCCCCGACGTTATCAGCGGTTCGTTTCGGTACGAGTTGGAGAAATATTAACCACAACGAACCCTCAAGAATGGAGGTGGGTGCCTTCAAAGCAAAACGTGGCGGATCTGGCGACGAAGTGGAACAACGGCCCCGATCTGAGTATGGAGAACCCCTGGTTCGTTGGACCACAATTCCTGCACGAACCAGAGGATAGTTGGCCAGAAAAACGGTCAGTTTCCGACACCAACGAGGAAGTAAGAGCGATACACCTTCATGCCCGACCAACAAAAACACAACCGATGGACTTCTCGCGGTTCAGCTGTTTGGGAAAACTACTTAGAGTCACAGCGTACATCATCCGCTACATGGACAACCTGGGACGCAAGGGTGATAACAAACCACTAGAGCTCGGTGTGCTCCAACAAGCTGAGCTTAGGAAAGCAGAATTGGCATTATGGAAGAATGCCCAGAAGGATGCGTTCCCCGACGAGATAGCTGAGCTGAGTACAACGAAGGGCAATCCCGAGGGAAGATACAATGTTGTCCCTAAATCCAGTCCCATCTACAAGAAGTGGCCTTTCCTGGACGATGATGGAGTTTTAAGGACGAGAGGACGAGTCGGAGCATCTATCCATTCAAATTTCGACGCTAGGTACCCAGCTATACTCCCGAAAAATAATTATATTTCATTCTTAATTGTAGATTGGTACCACTTAAAATACCGGCATGCCAACAGAGAGACAATAGTGAACGAAATTCGCCTACACCTGGATATCCCCAACCTCCGAGCGCTTACAAGGAAGGTTGTATCCTTTACTACACCTACGACAAGCTGGAACTTTATTCCGCCCGCGACTCCACACATGGGAGGAGCGTGGGAGAGGATGGTCAGGTCGGTAAAAACCGCATGCGGAGCGGTACAAGGCTCATCTAGGAAACCAGACGACGAGACCCTAGAGACTTTGCTCCTCGAATCCGAAGCATTAATTAATTCCCGACCCCTGACTTACATCTCCTTGGAATCAGCCGATCAGGAAGCCCTAAAGCCAAACCATTTTCTGTTAGATAGCTCAAACGGGACCAAACCAATGCCATCGCCGAATCTAGACCAGAGGGCAACACTTAGGAGCAGTTGGAAGCTAGCTAGGTACTTAAGCGACCAGTTCTGGCAGAGGTGGCTCAAAGAATATTTACCCGTGATAACAAGAAGGAGTAAGTGGTTTGACGAGGTGGAGGACTTAAAGCCAGGAAAATTAGTACTAATAGTAGAAGGTACTGGGAGAGACCAGTGGGTGAGAGGAAGAATCGAAAAGATAGTGGTCGGAAAAGACGGACGCGCTAGGGAGGCTTTAGTTCGTACGTCGAACGGCCTGAAAAGAAGATCAGCAACCAGGCTTGCTGTTTTGGACGTCTTGAGGGACGGTGAACCCAACCCAATGAAGTAGAAGATAGGGTGAGTTCACGGGCGGGGGTATGTTGCGACGATCGTTCGACACCCCAGGAGTGAGTGTTCCTACCCGATTGGGATCCTGCACCGTATAAAAGGGAAAGGCAGGGTCTCAATCGGGTAGTAGCGAAATAGAAGTACCAGTGATAAGTGCGATAAGAAAGTGAGTAAAGTGAGTAAAGCAAAGAACCACCGAAATTAGAAGGACAGAGGGGGAGAGGAGTAAGTAGCAAGGAAGAGTAATGTACATGTAAATGACATAAAATGTATGTAACATGTAAAATTAATAGTTTCAGAACCGCCCTTTTGGTTAAAGAGAATCATCCCAACAAATAGAAATAGTAGAAAAATTAAAGCACAACACGGAATTTATACAGATGGTTTTGGCTTGAATCGGCCCAGGAAATTGTTGGGAACCATTGTCGTTCTTATGTTAAAGCTTGTTTGTAAGTTTTACGCATAAAGATATTCAAATGCTATGCAAAGTGCTGATATTTAAAAGATTTATTTCCAACCGTTAAGCATCTTGTATTGAAAAATATATTTTCCTGCAGAAATACCGCTTCTTTAGAGTTTCATTTATTTCGGCACTTGAAGGTGGCTGTGAACCTTAACGAAAACACTATCCTTCATTCGAAGGCGGTCTGTCTAAACGAGCTAGACTGCCCTAGTAATGGAATCTGAGCCTACAGCGAACTACGTACAGAAGCATTACCATAATTTATTACAAATATTTACCAACTTCTTGCTTTCCCCCGGCAATGGCTATTTAAGTGCCCCAAAGTCGAAGCGCGAACATACATTTTCCAAGCTCCCTCGACAGAGAGAGAAAAAGAGAAGGGCAAAGAGAGTGACGGAAGCCAACTCCGACAACCAAAACCAAAGTATTGCATGCTCCGTTTCGTCAGGGAAAACGCAGACTTTGTGCGGAAGTATGTATTTGTCGTGCAACTACAGCTCGCACTTCTTGTTGAGGCATTTCGTGAGTTTTATTTGATCTACCTATGTTTTGATTTCGTAAGATTTTACTTCACACCATCATCCTGGCCTCAAGTGTGTATATGTTTGGGTGTATATGCATTGGACACTAACAGCTTCGGTCCGAATGACCGATAGACGCTGCGTTTCTAATTAATGATTCAGCAAACCGCACCGCTAATTATGGCGTCCGCAGGGAAAAGCGATGCCTGGGAAAAAGAAATACCACCGGACCCAACCAATCCCCGAGCCCGATTCGTCAAACACCAGGCTTAGAACTCGCGGTTATATTTGTCTGTGAGTGTTCACTGACGGCAGCACTAGGCAAACCAGCTGAAAAACGTGCTTTGAAACATTAGTAAACATCAAACACAGTCACTCCGAGGTAGTAAAACGCCTTGCCTTGTGAAATGACCGGGAGCCGTTATAAAATCATGTTTATTTTACGTTTGATTATATTTGAAGTACGCCATTTTAATCAAACTGATATTGAGATTGTCTTTTTTTTTTTAATGTACTAATGCTGTTGAATACTACGGCCATGGAAAAGCTTATTGTATTAAATAGCAATAAAACAAGGACTGGCAATAAGTGAGTGAATTCTGCATTTATTGCTATTCTGCTTCCTGGTAAAATTTTCAAACTGTACTTCCACTGTACATTTATCGTACATAATTCAACAAATAGCCATCATTAAAATAAGTGATTCCAACGAAACACGGTATGTCATTTCTGAACCAACCCATTCCACTTATAATGACACGCTCAGTATCGGTAATGTCATGCTGAAAGTCCAACGGTCGCAGGAAGACAGTATCGACCTCAATTGCGTAACTCTGCGGTAGGTAGTGTTTTACGGATATGGACAAAGGGTCTTGAGTAACAATTACACAATGTGATTGCCCACGGCCTGTTTGTGGAACGATTTCGGTTGCATGTCGGCGGCATCGATTTTTGCAGGCAAAAAGAATCGTTTGTGGTATGGGAAGTAACCTGATTGCTCGTAATCATAGTTCTAAGACGAAAGGTGTGAAGTAACCTTGTCGGTTACAAACATGTTCAGCACGTTTGAGCATTAATTATGTCATGTTTACCAATCAATTTATTCTTCTTCTTCTTCTTGGCGTAACGACCTTGGTCATGCCTGCCCGTTAAGGGCTTACGAGACTTTTTTCCCTGTTGTACGTGGATAGTCAGTCCTCTCGTACAGGGGAGGGTCCGGTCTCGGTTGGGATTCGAACCCACGCCGTCGAGGTGGTGAGCCCCGGCGCTCATGGGCCGATGTTCTAACCGGCGCTGCCGCTCGGCTGTCGCGGACCCCCCAATTCAATTTATTAAGTGTACGAATTTCAATGCTATTGTTATTTGTCTGAAATGTGTTGTGAGCACGATGAAAGGATATGTGATAATACAAGGAACTTTTGTTTGTAACTAACACAGTACTCTTTTTATTATATTTACAATTTGTTTTTCTAATCGTATTTTTCATGATTCAACAACTGTTTACATACTTGACGGTCTTTAACTAATAGTTAAGATTTTTTAATGTACAGTAAAATCATGTCTACTTCAATTCAAATTCAATGTAAACAACTCAAAAGATAACTTTCAATCTTTCTTTCCCATCACTTGAGATAAACAAAAAAACTAACACAACTCGGTCCAAACGGTCCATAATTGGACTCCAACTGCTCGGTCCTACGGCTAATCCGTTTTTTGTTCATCGCATCGAAATTGAGTGTGAAGCCAGCTCACATCGCGTTCCGATTTTCTCCGATGGCGCTCTTATCTATTGCGAGTTCGGGTCCAATGTCCATAGTAGCTTACCAGCAAAAACGAACGTTGAACGATGCAGTTCTGCCGGATGTTTGTGAATCCCTTCGTCCGCGTGCGTTTCACACTTTGGCAAGCGGATTTTCCGGACCGAAGTTTGATGCTGGATGTGAATGCTACGACTCGTTCCGCTGGACCATGTGTGTGTTTGTGTGTGAGCATATGTGGCTGCTGATGCTCGCTAATGGATCTGGACGTCCGAATGTAGAACGTACGGACTTCTGGGATCAAGAGGTTTCCAATTTCAGCGTTGTTCCCCATTAACCTTATCGATGCTCTGGCGCACCTTTGGTTGAGCACATGGTTGACTGAAGTCGAACAACTAAGGCAAAATTTGATTCTCTGTTCTGGCGGGCGATTTGATCATGGCTATACAATCAACTGCATTTCTGCCAATCAAACTCCTTTCGTCCTTGTTAATTGATGTTTTTCAACTCATTCTCATGATTGAGTTGAAATGTTTTCCACTGTTGCTGATATGTGTAACAGCATTTATTTTTTATAAATACTTTCGGGGACTGTTTGATGAACATTTTCTCCCCAAATCGCTACCATCGTAACCGAAAGCTCCATTTAATGTTCATCAACAATTTACTTCAAACAGTTGGAAATTGACATCTGATTTATTTAGCAAACACACCTCGAAATCCGGTTTAATCCTCGTTCGTAACCTTGCCATTACCCGACCAAGACCCAAACGGGCGTTAAATAATATCGAGCTCCTCCTCCCGGGCGGAAGCCCTACGTACACAGCCTTTCGACACTTTCCACGGTTCGCGGGTTTACGAATGAGGTAATAATGATAAATGAAAAATGAAGGGATCGTCAGGAAACCGTGGTTAAGTAGCTTGACACCTGGTTGGAGAAGTTGTGGCCAAGAGCGGGCCGTAGCATGAAATGTTAATTCCATTATTTCCGGGAAGCTGCCTCCACCAAGTGCTCATTATGTTTCATTTGCTACGGTGACGAATCGTCACCCGCCGGGTTTGATTACGGATGCGGATGAATGGGACGATGGGGTTGGAATAGCCACCAGAACGGCGTGGTACACTCCAGTCACGCTCTGGCAGCAATGTGCGACGCGCTGAGCGTGTCCTAACGATAACGTCCTCTTGGTGGCGTCGTCGAGAGTCCTCATTTCGTAAGCAGACCAGGTTACTTCCCCTGCGTCTGAGGAAGGATAGACCCATCAGAGATAAAATAAGCCGTCAGTGTAGGCTTGTTGACTGACTAGCAGGGATGAAATGGTAAAATTATACAATATCAGGGTGTAGTTATATTGAATTAGTGTGGTTTTTATCGAGGATTGGTGGAAATGATGTAGCAGAACTGCTTACGAGTAGATAAGGGAACATTTAAAGGGAAACCATAGCCTCATCGACTTCAAATGTACTTAAATTAGGTATTTCAATAAGCATTTTAATCAGATCTCGAATCTACATCTTATCAGAGGCAAAACCACGTTCAGAATCGGTTTATGTTGAATTTTCTTCAAACTCAATTCGATCTATAAAAGAAACTTCAGATAAACGTATTTTAATTTGCTGTTTATACAGCGTTTTGACTATATGCTTTGTCCAGAAAGCAAATAATCCCTCAAATAAAGGAATTATTTTTTCCAAGTGTAGTGTGAGTTTAACTGCAAGTGTGCTAAGATGCTTAAAATGAGAAAAAAATAAACCATGTTTTAAACCGACCATATTCTACCAATTTAACGGATGCTTGTACGACAGTCACAAACAACCAGCTGTCGCTAGCATAACTCGTACACAGTAGCATTATGCCAGGGAGGGTATTTCAATAAATTTAGCTTATCGCTCTTAAGCCACTGATTTATGTGAAAGAATAGACAGCAATAAGGAGCGTTAAAAAAAACACCCTCCGCTTCAAGCGCCTGCCTTGTCTGGAATGAGTTTTCATTTAAGATCTTCTTGTAGCTGTATTATCAATGGAGAACGATGCAGAAACATAGTTATAGGTTAGAAAACAGAGCAGAGAAGAGCTTAACATAAACGTGAGATGATCACAGGCCCACATTACTGTAGATTTAAAAAAAATCAGGACTTCAAGTTGGTATGTACAAGTACATTCTCTGATATGGCAAAGTAAAAAATAAACATTAACCAATATTTTAACGACCTTTCCCTGCCCTTTAGAAGGAAACTCTCGCGGTGGTATTAAGAGAACAATGTTTTGATACTTGCTTGCACAGAAAACCCACAGAAATCCCACGCCGTTATCCTATCACGCGTGGTTCGCGTTCGTTATCAGACACACGATAAAATTAACGGTAATGTGAGCGGTATGCTTTCCAGCTGAAATGTCAACCATAAAGCTTCATTTGCCTGTTTACGATTGCGAATTAGATATGCAAAACTGAGGTAGCATGTGATGGGTAGGAATCCGTAAATGCTGCTCGAATTAAGCGTAGGAAAAACCGTGCCGTTCGAGTAATGCGGAATAGGCTGTCACTTTGCGTATTTTACAGACAAGTTTGATTTTACAAACAAGTTTCTTCCCAGTGGCCGTTTCACCTAAGTCCCTTCCGTTTTTCAACATTCATGAGGAATTTACAACAACTCCTAAAGACATAGGTCTTGTTAAACTGGTGAGTGACTATCAGACGATACCTGTTTGGGAAACCTTTTATTTTGTTTGGCCACATGAATTTTGTTGCAAGGGGGTAGATTTAAATAATAATTCTATTTGGTGCAACACAATAGCTAGAGATTCTCTTCATTAGAAGGTAACTATGGCATTCGACTAAAATTATTCGGAAAATTATGGAATTATTGTGACTATTATTGTAGTTAAGGACTCATTGTAGGTTGTTTAAGGACTCATTCGGTGCAAAAGGAATTCCTTATTATGAAACGCATTACTTGACGAATTTGCTTCCTCATTAAGCTCAAAGCTGTTTAGCGCCAACATTAGACACAAGGAATTAAAAACTGTGAGGATAATGAACGAATAGCAAACTAACATCTCGCGCCACCAGGTCGTTCGTTCTTGCGAGTATCCTCATGTTTCAAAAATGCCACCAAAAGGTAAACCGAGTGGAAAAAGTAGGACAATAAAACTCCTTTCATGAATATAGTATATCCAGCTTTTCGTGTATTCAAGCTTCAAGAGCTCGCAAGAAAGCTGCAACACTACAGCTTCTCTTTCCGTAGAAAGAAAGCAGCCTTTAATTCATACGCCATTCAATCTACAATGCTAGTAGCCGGGTGTTGCACAATCGAATGTTTGCACAACTGTGTCTCCCACCCATGCAAAAATAATAAAACCCTATTTCCAGCTACGTACGAATTTGCGCAAAGGAATCGCAACCCTCTGACGGTGTTTTGGAAAACCCAGCACAACAATACATTACCGCATGCAGCAGCAAACATTGAAAGCAAGCTTTACAAAAACTCACCACGAACAGTGTTTTTGGGAAAGTTGCTGGAAAATCCCAATTCAAACACAAATGCCCATGAATTTCTGCGAATGTACCAAAAACCCTCCTGTTTCCTGATGGTCTATGCGGCCGTAGGTTGGACAAATGTATACCGTACATGTATATGTAATGGTAAATATTTTAAATCCGCTTTTCGCGTAATGCCAACGGCGCGGTTTCATTTTTCCCGGCCCGTTTTCCTTGCCCCTCCCTTTTTTGTTTGTTGTTGTCATTTGTTGTCTTTCGGCCCCAGCTATCTCTCGGCCGAAATAGCGATGGTGGTGATGGTGTGTAGAATTCAAAAAGCGTCCCCAAGAGATCCTCGGGCGGTAGGATTAAATACCCTCGACGAAGGGAAAAGAGTTTTCCGGGTGAGGTTTGCATGTTACAGCACTGACACGGGATGGCAATGTTACGGGGAAAGTGGTGGCACTCGCTCGGTGGTGAGACGCGCACGTGTATGCGGGACCAGCACACTAACCTGGCCCCGGGGAACAACGGATATTTTCCTGTTTGTAAAGTCCCCCGAGGAAAACGGGTACTCGCTCATCCTCGCCGGAAGGCTTGTTGTCCTCTTTCCTGGATGCCGTGGATGGAGTACGTAACGAGGAGAAAGGGCGCAAAAATGTGTCCCAACCCCTCGGGCGTGTCGGAACCTCGTCCTCCCCATTCAAAGCTTGAGATGGGCCAGCAGTACCGCACAACTCACCCGTGACGCTGAAGAAAATGAGTTGGCACATCACGTGACGTTGCGCTGGGCATGATCACGTGAACCCTATTATTGCCGTCATTCAATTTGCCCCTGGAAAGCTCTCTTCTTCGCTCGAGAGATCTCCCTCTTCCATTCCAAAGCTCAGCACCGGCACCTACCCTTCCCGTTTTCAGTTCTGTTGAAAGTGGCAAACAACAAAAACAGAAAAATGGCGCGTGAGGTTTCGAATTTTATCCCATTCTTTGCGTAGTGTGTCTTCTCCCATATTCTATTATTCGTATCTTGCCTGATATTTCCGAATCTTTTCTCAACGAGCAGTTTATGGTTAAGCACCTCATCCTCAGTGAAGTAAAAATTTGCCCCAGAACAGGAGAAAAACCTCCGTCAACACACCCAAAAAATTAAAGCTTTCTCTTCACCTCGGATAAGCCACTCCAAATCTGGTCCCCTGCCATAACCCGCCGTTCAGGTTTCATCGTTTCTCATTGTTATCTTCGTTTATTATTTTTCTCATCCCGCCTCAAATCGCTCCACTCACTTTACCATCGACCATTCCGTTCGTTAGCGCTTGATGACGGTACGGCCCAAACAAAAACAATTTATCAAAACCGAAAATCTGCACGGATCACGAAATTACGATATTAATTTCGTTCGCTTTTCCACGGCCCGAGGCGGCTGTGCTAAGTTCTTTTGGTTGGCCGCACGTGAACCGCATGTTCGCCCGCACATGTAGAGATAAAAGATGGCGGGATCTGTGTGGAGATCGATTGGTATGTTCCTTTTCCTTTGATTCTTGTGGTAAACAATGTTGGTTGTTGAAAAACAGAAAATCACCCGCAACCTTCGGTTTAGAGAGTTATATTCATCTTTTGCTGCGTCGGATGTGTTTTCGTTTTTGCTTTGGTGGTGTTGGTACAGCGTTAGGTTTTTCTTAAATTTTCTTATTCTAATTTGTACCACAAACACGTTTTTGCCTTATTTATCAAGCTAAGTTTTGATAATTGCCAATTGAGTTTCTTGCTGTAAACTAACCAAGAAATATCTTAATTTATTTTTGTTTACTTTGTTTTTGTACTATGCGGTTTGAGTCCAAAACGAGTTTTTTGCCTTACTCATTCCTCCTATACAACCAAAGTGTGTAAGAACTGCGAGTAGATTACGGAAGAAACTGCTTTCGCACTGCAGCCTCTTTTCATAAGTTTTGACTTGTTAGAGGGTACAATATTGACCATCGCAAAATTGTTGTTTGCTGTCCGTTCCGTAAGTCGGTGACTTCATTAACTTAGTGGTGCTGGTTGCGCTGCTTCGAAACACGTTTTCTTTCTTTGAAGTCCGCAATCTCCTTAGCCATATCTTCACCTCTAGTGCAAAAAAAAAAAAGGTACGCAGGCAGCTCGTTACGAAGATTATTTCATAATCATCGCCACCCCAAAAACCACACCTAGTGTTCTGGCAAACTTACGGGAATGACATTCAGGCATTAAAAACCGCTAGACCGGAGCAGAATAGTATCGTCCAGGGTGGTTGAGGGTGATTGTAGAGGTGCGCCACTTTTTGCGGTTTGGATGAAACTTAGTTAGGTACCATCTTCCAATTCAACGTTCTGCCTTACGGTACGTGTCTGGTTTTAATTATGGACCATTTCTGAGAATCCGTCCAGGATTACATCGGGAGGAGTGGAATATTTAGCGACAGGATGGGCATTTTTATGCAAACGATGCCTTTATAGTTTGTTAGCTCAACGCAGGCTTGCTGTTTGAATATTGACCAGATTTTGCTCAGTCATTTACGGTATGTGAGTTGCCTGGGGACTAAAGCTAGCAGGATAAATACAAACCACGGTCCCATTTCTGTAACAAACTACTACTAGGAACAGTTCCAGACAGCCTGCTGTTTAATATTAATTTATTCACTGCTTTATAGAGCTCATGAACGGATCCAACGACAATGAATTCAACAACTTTTTTGAAAAAAAAAATGGTCACACGTGTTCGTCGAGAACGTCACAAATGACGGTGCATCGAATAATTCGAACGGAATCGTTATTAGGCTGTCTAGAAAGGCCTATAAACATTGCTCGAAAAGAGTTACACACACAAGAATTACGCTTCTTGTTTTATAAATGGACCTCAGATTCGATTCGCGTCCCCTCCAGTCGAGACAATCCGCTGCCTTTTTTTCAAGATGGTATCGCACACAATTGCGACAGGGCGGAGGTTTTCCTTTTCTTGCCCTCAAACCGGAATGAAAACCTCCGGCTAGTGCTAAGCTATGCGTGCTCATCCATTAAACGAAGGGCCGGCGAATTGGCGGCTCAACCGAATTGACATGATATGAGGCATTGAGTAATTGGATTAACTTGTTTACGAGCGATTCTTATCGGAAGGCCCGAGCAGTTGTCGTAGTTCCCTGCTGTAGAAGATATGTGACTTCCATTTCGGCTGAGTAGTGCAGATCCTTTCGATTGATTACTCCTTCCAGACGAATTCTCGCCTGCGTGCGGTACGCACTTGACTGGTCTCCTATTTGGCTTGAATTCAACTTATGTTGATATCAAACAGATGCGAGCTTGCAAAAATGCGACCACAGAACAATTGCTTTGAACATATAGTAACTTTGCAAATACTTCCGATTGTTGGTGCAGTATGTTTTTTTTATCAGAATCCAAACCAAATTTGACGTTATATGTGAAACGTGAAATATTTTATTTGACTGTACTCAGTTTACATAAAAGACTACATTTTTATGTAGTTAAACTTGTCAGAAACATACTTACGTCACACTACACATCCTTTAAGTAATGGCTAGGATGGTATAATTTATTCACGCGATACTGCTTCTTATTATTAGTGAGAATATTATGAAACATAAGACACTTTTCCATTATCAAAACGAGGAAGTTCAGTGTAGAGCTCTTGCTATCAACTTATTCTTCAAAACTTCTCTACCGTCCCAGCTTTGCGCACATCATCGCTATTGGGTTCACTTGCAGCTAACAAGACTTTCGCATCGAGAATCAAACTTTCCCTTCAATTTGTGATAGTTGAAAAGTTTTCCAAATGCTCTAAAAGAGCAATCCAAAGATGTTGGCGATCTCAGCGTTTCCGCTACAGGGTGTCGCACAACAGCTGATTTCAATATAGAATTGCAAGTCGCAAGACGATGATATCGAATGAAGCAGTAGCATATGGTATCCGAGATGTCATCCACCACATTTGCCATTTGTCCGCCGAAACCCAGCAAAAACCAGAAAGTTTTGCTGCAATTGACAAAGAACACAACGAACAAAACTCTTCGTGTCTGTGCAACAAACTATGCCTAGATTTTGCATGAGGTTATGGAATGCTTTTCATGTCTAAAGAAGAACGTTCAGCATTTTGTGAATTTCTTTTTCATAACATCTGTCTGGTTGACAAATGCTTTTAATTAGTTTTTTTTTTCATAACATCTGTTGTTACAATGTTACAAGCTACGAGGGTTCAAGATGATCTTAGAAGAATGAAGATTTGTGGATTTCTTGCTGATGAAAGCAAGAGCATAAATATAAAGCAGTTGCTATAAACTTTATGAAGAGTAGGAAAATCTCAAATTATGTTATCAAAAATTTCAAGAAATGAACCGCAAACCAAGGTTTGATTTAAATCTTCTGCTTGCAAACTTGATAGTCACTAGGTTTCACTAAGAAGACTACTTTTGGTTGTTTCCAAATGGCTTGTTTTAAAATGTTTTTCGAATAATAAAATATATTTTTAATTCCATATTTTGTTTTAATTCTCCAAGACTCTTTCAATTGAATTGAATTTAGTAATTCTTGTCGTTATCATAAAATACTTAACAATGCGTCAAGGCATTAAATTATAGGGAAGAATAGAAACACAATTAATTGTTGCTTTTCTTTTGTGTTCAAGAAAAAATCCGATCGCTTAAAATCAATATAAAAGATGGGAAAAGTTTACTCTACCGCAAAAAATAATAAACGTTTGCTAGCAGTTCATCGGTTCTCGTAGATGTATTAAAATCGATGAAATATATTTGATCAAATAAAACATCCTTCATTCCCTTTGGTGACCTAGCTCCCTGTGAGAAGGCAACAAAATCCATCATCGAACGGATCAGAGTATTCAACTAAAATAAAACCCCCACGATGCATGAAAAGGGTCTTCATTTCAGGGGAGCGGGAAAATTGAACACAAAATTCATCAGCTCAGTTGGTAGCAAACGAACCGCCTCTAATGCCGCTTCGCAAGGACACTATAACTTTCGGACGCAGTCGAAAGTATCACCGATATCAGTGTTTCCATTGGTACAGGGATGCGAAGAAAAAGGAACGCTTAAAAGGGCTTCACCTTAAAATTTCACAAAGGCAAAGAAAGCCCTCGCTAGCATGCTTCACGGGGTTTGCTGAATGAAGGTTTTGGTGACAACATTGGAAATCCATGGAATTTGGAAGCCTTGCCGAACAATTGTGCCGAGGTCCTAGTCACCCATTTTGCCCATTTATTCCGTCTCGATTCAGCTCACGGCGTATAGTGATTGGAAATGGATCGAAGATGTAATTTGAGATTATCCATCGCAATACCTTGGGCTGGGCCACATATCACGAAAGAGGGCAGCAGAATAAAACGCAGTCACATATTTTCTGATGACGGAGAAAAGGTACAAAATTACATTTTATTATCTATACTACAATCGGAGCTGTATCTGTAGGCAAGGATGATAAATTACACCACCTTCACAGTTCAATAACATACAAAGGATATTTTAATCAACTCTACGATATCTGCTCTTTGTAAAGGTATTCTTTGGTGTTTAATGAGTCCTTATCTCTTTCAAACGAAACGCTGCAATACAAAGACATTATCTTAGCTATGTTCGTTGAAATATTTTCAAGTTGAAAGGTAAATGCTCTTCTTAACTGTAGTATCTTACACATTTATCAGCAAAAGAAAACAACTATCAACTAAGAAGTATAAATGATATCAGATCAGTCACACATCACCCAGGAACGCCTTTTTTGAATTTCGAACGTTTTGCTTAGGCCCAGGTGAATTGGATTTGCTCGAATTTCATGATTCTTATCATTGTAGCAGGAATACATCTTCCATGTGTTCATAGGATCCCTTGTTGGGAAACTTTGAAACGAGATTGTGTTTAGAAAATGTCCCAACAAACCGTAGTTTAGGGAAATATTCAAAGGTTTCTAAGATTTATGTGTTATCTAGTATGCATGTGATAAGATTTTTATACAAGCCGGTTAGACATTCCCATTGTCTTTTAGAATACTTTGGTTTGGCTTGGGACAATTAATTCAATTTGGTTTTGTTTTCTATTAGTCCACAAACAAATCCAACCATCATCATTCATCATTCACCTCACAGTGCGAATAGCAACATCACCTTTACCTGTCCTAGCCAGGTAGGTTAACCAGCAGCTTAGCAAACAAAAATCTTAACCGTAAACAGTGTGCAACCTACCTTCCCTCTTAGCACCGTTTCTTCCAAGAACCACTCGTGGATTCATTTGGTCATCTTACAAAAATATACCTCACCTTGAAACCGTCTTACTAACGGCCATCTTCCCACGGGTTAGTACTGGTACCGGTTCTGCCATCTGTCCATGGTCCGTGTCCGTGTTTGTCGATGCGCCGTAAATAAACATAATCTCGCCCGTCTTCAGACGGCCGGATGTTTTCGCGCACTAAGCCATTTTCGCGGGAACAGTGGCGCTCTCCAGGACAGCAAATAATTCTGCCGAGCGCTGATGGATTATCCTGTCTCCTAGTAGCGATCCATCTTAGCGCTACGTTTCGCGGAACCGCTATCCCGACGGGATAACGTCGGGTGAACCAATCATAGCCGTTTCTTGTGCGGGAAAACATTTCACAGACGTGCACTCAAAATAGGGTCTTACAGACAGAAGCTTCTGCAAGCAAACACCAAGTGCACCATTGTTTTGTACAAATCTGTACGCGGTTTAAACTAATCTGCAAACTGGAGCAAAAGAAGGAACAAAGTTTTTTATATGAATTCATGAACTTTGTAAACCAGATTGTACGGAACCAAACACTGTCTTAGGAATAAAGTTAGAAAGATAAACCTTTTGAAAAGGTTTCTCGAAAAAATCTGTTCATCAACTTCATTTGTTTGAAAAGCAATGCAGTATTTGTAACTGCGTTTCATACTATGGTTTGCACATGTTCAAACAGCAGTAAATGGAGACTGCTTCGAGTTATGTACGTTGGAAAACAAATCTCATGATAACATCCCTGACACAGCGGCACAAACAACAAACTTCGAGCAGGTAATTTTCAATCAATCTCGACACAGCGTAATTGATTACTTGCAAAATGAATTCTATCACGCAACTACGAACGCTGACGGCAATATTCTGCCGAAATCTCTTCCCATCATAAATGATTCATAGTCAAATTACCTACGCCCGAGCCGTGGCAACATAGGACAGTCAAGCGGAATAATGTTCGCAAAAAGAGCCACTAATTAAAAATATGTCACGCTCAACCGTAAGCTCCGGTGCGACTGAGTTTAATCGATATCATGCACGCAAGTGCAGCGACCAACGGCGAAGGATCGAATATATAGCCAATTCCCACGTTTTATGTATGCTTTCCGTGCCAACCTGGCACGAGCATGGTTACGTCGATGAAAAGTGGCTGGATTTACATTCGATATCGCGTTTCACTTACCTACGTCAATTAATGAGGGTTACAACATGAGAGAAAATGTTGGCTTACAAGTGCGCTGGATTTATTGATACACATTCTTGAGATGGTATATAAATATTAAATCAATATTTTTGTATCGCTGGTTCCTCTATTTTTAAACCTCCAACGAATTTGTAAATGTGAGCAACACTGCACAGTTTGTCCACAGCATGTTATTGCAATAACTGCTAATTGCTATTGCTTCTTTGCTGCTTTTGCAGGCCGCTGCTTACGACCCCTCATTAGCCACACTCTAACTTTTCCTCATTCTTATCTGATTCTCTTACAGATCTCAACCTTGGCCAACCTAAAGTGAACTTGCAGTTGTTGGCGACTCGTGGAAACAAACAGCCTAATTACGAACCTCTAATGGAATCACGCTGGTATACAGTTACTTCTGCCGACATTGGACCAGGAAACCGCAGTCTGTTCAGCGAAAGTCGTCACACCAGTGCACAAATCCTTCCGCCATCGGTTTGGTGGTGCGCAATAAGATCCCAACGACACACGGCGTGGTAAAAATATCGTCCCGGAAAAGGGAACGCCTCGTGCATGGTGCTTATTAGTTGTCAAGCTACAACTTCAAAAACTCCTGCTCCAACCCAAACCCCTGCCAGCACCACACTTGCTGCCGATGTCGGGCTGGAACACGTTCCGCCATGAGTTCGTTTGTGTCACCGCCAGCAATCGTTAAGTGTCAGTGTTTATGATGCTCGGGCCAGATAAATGATACAAGGTGGCGGTGCTGGGCGTGTCCGGGGAGCGGGGCGTCCGACCAATCAGTGCACGGGTATGGCACGAGCACTTCGTTGGGCGGCGGTGGGAAAATAACACCGGAGATAGTTTCCAGTGAACTTTACGCCAAGCGCTGGCAGCTCGCGCTGCGAACGACAACGACGACGAGGAGGATGACGTGGACGATAGCGCAACGATTATTGCCTAGCGATTTGTGGCAATTTCTTTCCCGTGCTCTCGTGCGAAATCGAACCCGATGCCACAGTAATAAAAAAGGACATCTAAAGTGTGCACCAGCCAGGAAACGTCTGTAAGATATGTCACTTGGCACCGTTTGACATCTCCACCCGAGCTATATGTGTGTATTTGTACGACGGCAATCATTACTCGCAGACTAATGAGACGAAATAATGATATTGCAGCACAAAGTTGCACCAAGTGGCACCACCACTTCGAATGCGAGGCGTCGATTGCTTTCCAATAGTGCAGCCATCGGGGTTAATGCAATAGTACTCCATAGTAAACACAATCAGTGTGAGAAATGGAACCTTTTAAGGATCGCGCCCGCTCAACTGCTCTAAGGACAACGCTGAATGATACTCCAGCGCCGAGTGAGCTCCACACAATATACAGCAGCCGGGAAATCGTTCAGCAATTAGCTTGAGTGCCGCCACGAGTGACCAAGTTGGTGATAAGATGGAAGTGGTTAGAAGAAAAAGTGGAAAAAAGATTCTAGTTTTATCCATCCAACTCTTCAACCCAGTGTAGCGTGGAATAAAAGTGAATCAACGCAATCGGTAACGGAATCAGAAGACAACTAAACGTGCACTGGAAACATTGTCAATGTAACCTAACACGGCGCTCATAAAACGTTCGATTCGTTCTGGCCTGTACTGTAGTGATTTAATTTCAAGCTAATTACTTTTGGATAGAATCTGTCGGTACTAGAAAGAAGTGAAATTCTACAAAACTAAAACGATACCTTCTACCGAAAGTCTCTTATCGATCGGATGTAAATAGTGTTGCTCGGTTAGTGCAAACCATTCCATTATTATTCTCGTCGGGTGTACAATATTGTCCATACATTCGACTGTATGCAACGGATCGCAAAGCGGAACCGGAAGCATCGTTAGTGTAAACGAAGTCATTGAAAGAAAGAGGAACAAATACACAAACGGACAGAAAAATGATGTTTGTGAAATTCCAGTACTTCTGCATCGTATACTTCCTGCTGATGCGCTTCCTTAACGGTGCCACGATGGATCTGTACAAAAATTCGCGCCTCGGCAATCGCATCGTGCAGACGCGGTACGGCCGGCTACAAGGGTTGGTACTGCCACTGGAAGGATATAAATTTCTCAAACCCATCGAAGCGTTCCTCGGCGTACCGTACGCCACGCCACCAACTAAAATGAACAGGTAGGTAACTTAGCTGTTCTTGAATATGTTATGGAGTTTTGGATAAAGACTGACCATTTCCATTCGAAAAGCACCAGGCGTCTCCATGGTAACATTCTGAAATTTTTATCAAAATGCATATTTTTCATAAGATTTTCAACTAAACTTATTGATAACAACGATCACACAGAGTTGAGTTGTGGAAAGTCTTCGGTATAAATTTTTACTACGTCAGAGAATGAGTTATAAATAAAAATCAATCATATTATGAAGGCATGACAAAAACTCGGTCAACATCTAATATTACCTGGCGCAAATATTGAGAAAAGGAGCAAAAATCTTCATTCCGATTTTCTCTCATTCTCCCTTCATCCAACAAACTTTTTTAGAACTTTTTTAAGCCTCTTGAAAGGGGATGTTTTCATTTTGACAGCGTTTGAAAAGGGTCCTATAAGGGAAAAGACAGATTTTTGGGACACTTTTTTTTGTGAGAAGTTTTTTCGGCGCAAACTTGTCGTGAAACGGGTTTCGGCAGCCTATTTCACGCCTGGATTAAGGTGATGAATGAAGTAATTTATCAATTAACTACATCAACGCATCACAGCATCGGCTGTCCGACAAGATTGGACCATGGCGAAGGCGGATGATCAACCCGGTCGATTGTTTTTTGTGCAACTTCGTACCGTGCTCTGTTGGTCATCAGAATGAATGATAAAGGGTCGACCGGCATTGTGAATACAAGTTGTCTTTTAATTATTGCTTTTTATGCTAGACTATCCATCCCATGTTGACTTCGTTTAAACTTAGTTATAAAATTTAGGCAGGATACTTTGTAAGGAAAAAAACGAGCAAATACGAAGGAGTTAAGTGATAAATTTTTAATTATCAAACTAAAACTTTCAAATGTATGTTCAAACTTGTAGTTTATTGTGTTCACTGGGCCACCTGCAGACCTGAGTTTACTGAGCCACCAATGCCACTAAGTTTACTAAGCCACCCAGTTGTACTGGTGGCTGGAGTTTGCTTACTCACCTGGGTAGTAGGTGAATCATCTGAGTAGCTGAGCTACCTAAATGAGTGAGACACCAGTATGTTGCAGAGCTACCAAAGTTTTTATTTTAAGTACGTGGCTCACTGCTCAGTGAGATAAGGAGAGTAAGCAAGCTGGCTCACCCACTCACAACCCAACACAAATCGCAGCCGCCGTAATAAACCTTTAGGTTGATGGTCACGTAAAGTGAAAACTGCTTAAAAACGTCACTAATAGCAAATAACCTTTCCGCATGAAGGAAGTATGCATTTAGGCAATGGTATGAGGCGAAGCAAGCCGTTCGTTTTATTTGAGCGTGACGACATTAAACAATAAAAACATCTCTTCGCATTCAGATCAACGAACAAAGTTTCTACTGGACCTGGGCCAACATTATTTATTTTATTTTGCATCGCAAACTCTAACGTCGGGAACATATAATTCCGTTTCAACCAAGCGTCATTTATGTATCTGACGCAAAAATAAGCATTAACCCTAGAATGAGCAACTTGTACGACGGTTAGGGTTTTATGGGGTATAAACAGTGGTTTGGTGTTGGTACACTTGGTGATACGAAGAGTTATCGCTTGATATATATTGGCTTGTAAACGACAACGCCTCAGAAGCATTGAACTGTGATTGTTTGTTTGTGCATTTTGTATAAAAATAGTATAACCGTTACAACCATTTTGTTACCCTTCATGTTTAGCAAAATAAGGACCAAACGAAACAGCCACGGTCTAGAAATATTCTTTTCAAATAGTAAACTTAGTTAAAAAATTTAATATAACGCAAAATCTCTACCCTGTAACAGTAAAAGTAGGAACCGTTGTTTAAGGTTTTTCCTTTATAGTTGTACCAAACATTTTCTCAGTTTCATTCCGGAATCGGTTATCACGTCATGCATCGCGTCCGATTTCATGAGAAGGAAAAGATGGAGCATAAAAATTTTACGAACGAGCACATTTTCTCCCTACTGCCCGTTGCCCATCGACCCTGTTTTCACCCGTACGATGGTTCACCGCATTTTCCCGGGGCAACGGAAAACTATGACTCCACAGGCCCTTGGTGGTCGTGCCACCATCGGCCAAGGCATTCGTGGAAGCGTCGGCGCGCAATTGCTGACGCTATATCGTGCAAAATGTACACTTTACTTTCGCCTCTCTAATGGCTTGTTTGTGGGCATTCTCATTTTCGATCAATTCCTCACGACCCACTGGATCTTGGAGAAAACTACGGCACTGAATTTCGCTTTGAGCCCACGTCAAACCCAGCACGGATGGTCGCTTTTCTTTGCTAACCCCGGACAGAGAAGTAAAACTGCCGTGAGGGTCGTGAAAAACACCAAAAAGAACCCAACGTCCAATTGCATAACGCAAGACATGGAGCGACGGTAGTAAAGAAAAAATACTTTTCACATCCAATGTCTTTCCAAACGACCACTTTACCTGAGAGCATAAAAGATTTAAGATTTAAAAAAAGTTATTATAAAATTGTTTACTTGGCGAGCCAGCACAAATGTTGCAAGGGTGCACCTTGTTTAATGTTCCTAAAAATGATTCTGTATATTGAGTAGATGAAACGGTTTTGGTTCCCCTACGAAATAAAGATGATGAGTCCCACCTCTTACCACAACATAGGTATCTACAATGCATTCTTTAATAGATCTGCAGGTTCATGAAAAATTATATCTATAGATATAAAATACTTGTGCTACGGTGTTAGTGGCTAAACTCCTCCTAAACGACTGGACCAATGTTAAGCAAACTGTGTTCACATATTTCGTAATTTTACATGAGAATAGGTTTTAATTAAATCGTACGTCTGGAAACTATATACTTTTTAAATCAATTACGATATTGGTTTGTTTGTTTGCATTCAGCAATGAAATTCAGTGATAATATTTATATATGATTTTTGTTTTGATGTCTATTACATACATGCATGCTAACGTTGAAGCAAAAACATGCAATCGTCGAAGAGTTAAATGTTAAAATACAAAACCATATATTTTCATCGATCCAACTCCCACAAAGTTGTAAGAGTTACGACAGAGTTTTTGAATTCTTTGATCTTTACATAACATGGTATGGCATAAAGCATAAAAAATCAAAATGTATAGTTAAAAACCAAATATTTTCAACCGATGTATGCCGTTCAAAAATGTTTGACCGAGTCAGCTAGCTAAATAGTAAAATGTTTCAATCGAATTACTGCTGTTCTTTTATCTTGTAAATCGATTCCTAGAACTTCACCACAATGGTTATTTGTGGTGAGCTAAATACTGACCGTTTCCCGCGTCGGCTCGATATTTTAGCTCTTTGGCGTGCGCTTGAAGGCCAACCGGTCGATAAACAAATCCATGCAAAACCAAAAATCTCACGTTCGCCAGCTTGCATGCAAAATTCCGCTTGAAGGATGGTATTATTGGTGTGGCTTTTCTCACTGATTTTCTCTAACAATAGAAATCGGCTCCATTATTGAATGGTTCGGGTCAGGATAGAAGAAAAATAACCGGAACGTTGCCGCAAGCTAATCATTGGTGTCGGTGCTTTCCAAGAATACTACAGTGAAATAAAAATGGAAACCTCAACTGAAGTGAAAGGTTGAAGGCTTTGGTTCTGCAGATTCCTCGTGCGGCCAGCCAAACCCGTTTCCTTCGAAGGCTGGTCGAAAGCTGGCGCCACTCAATGGGTCTAGGAGGCCAGGAAAAAACAAACAAGCAAGTGCCAAGACCAACGCCGCTAATCAAATACATACGCATCAACTAAGTGACCGAAATTCCAAAGCAGCGATGTGAACCGAAACAGAAAAGAAAGCAAAAGGCCATTAGTGTACGGCACCAGCCGAGCGGCGCTTGCTGAAGCAGAACGATCCATAGTAAATACGGAATAGTGAAAGCTCTGAAACATGCCTCATTCCTGCCAACTAACGAAACCTTGGACCGTGCCATGATTCCCCTACAGCATCGACTGACGTGCCAGCCCGATTCGAGGTCGATCCGGGGCGTTAGTCATGGCCTTGCGGATTACTTTTGACTATTTTTCATTTCATTTAACAATTCGCCATTTTGCTCAGTAATTTTGCCGCCCTTAAGCGATGGATAGGAAGTGGAACGAAACATTGGAAGAAACTTGGAAAATTGCGTTTGCTCAGTGAAACCCCTTACAACCGACGAGAAAGAAAAATTATTCTTTCCTAGCAAGCAACCAAAACCGATCTAAAAGAAACGTTTGATAAACATTGCACCAAATTGCTGGCAAACTTGTGGCAAACGCAAATGCTTGCTATTCCCTCTACTTTTCTCCACTTGTCTTTGCCATTTCCCCGAGGGTTATGCATTTGATTCTTGGCTCGACGGAGGCGCCCAGTTCTTCATGTGCCGAATCGATCAATGGAGGCGCATGGTGTTTTGATGCCAGGCACCATTCCTTACCAGCGCCCATTTGCACTGTTGGAAAATATGAAGCTCAAATGTGCTAGAAGGTCCGCTGGGTGACATTGGAAGGCGGAAAATTAATGACAGGCTTACTACGACGAATAAGATGTCGTATATCACGCGCGAAACCTTCTACATTCATATTCACAGTGTATGGAGTTGTCAAATTTAATAAACTAACAGTATTTTATAGGGTAAAAAAATTTGTAAAATCATCATAAATCGACCATTACATAATTAAGAAGAAGTTTTCAATTTGTTTCATAAGCACTTAGCGGTTTCAATGCTAATGTATTTTTCTACATAATTTTTCCATTATTTTTAACGAGCCGTGCCATTATCATGTAACGATCCAGAAAATTGCTCTCAGTTTTCGTTCATTGTTCGGCCTTGTCAATAGATTTGCCAAGATAAACGTAAAATCGTTGACCATCGATCTTAAGCAAACAAGCGCCACTACTGACAGCTTGTCCACAATCTGCATCACCAAGCCAAATGCCATCCGTTCCAAATGCGTCTAACGGCATATTTATCCTAAGAGCTCTATTTTTATAATCGATTTCCGAGAACCAGCCAACGACGAAGGCAAACACTGTTCCCGGAATCTCCACACCTTCGGTTCTTTCCTTTTCCTTTCCATTCTATCATACCTACCGTCACCTATTCTCGGGACACTAATGCTTCGCTTGACCATGCAAAGCGTTATCATTCTCTGCCAAGCTGTTCTCATCGACCGGTTGTGTCGTAGCATAGAATCGATTTTACGCAAGTGCCGTTTCTCGTCGAGGAAGCAGCAGGACAACATTGCAACTGATGCTTAGCGAACCATTTCTCCATCCATGAAGGTGAAAATTCAATTTCAACTTGCTATGGAAAAAGGCAAACACACGCTTGAACGACCAGGTTCACATGAAGAGATTATTCGTTTATGTGCAAAAATTCTATTATTCATCGAGAAGGACAGTTACCACGCCGAGAGATTTGAAGTTAATCTCATAACGAATTTTATATTACATTTTTTACTCTACTGAACACAATATACTTCTTCCAACCACCCTGTCTTTCAACTTTTCATATTAACAGAAAGAATATGTAAACACATAATGTTTGCAACAGTACAAAACGTCTCTAAATTGTCTACTTTATATTTACTAGCAAATAACATCAAACAAATCAATCAAAACGACGGAATGCAAACGGTTACACAACGGTTAACTCAACTGCATCAATACATCCTGACCAATCCAAACACAAGCAACGAAAAAGAACTCGTACGGAAATCCGCAAACATTAGTCGAATATTCATGGTCTAGCACCACTCGCTAAATGCAGCCCCGCAAATCAATAGAGCTCTCGTTCGTTTTTCTTCGCCTAACTGAAGTTTCATGATTGGAAAAACGGAAAGGTAGGAACGAAACGAGGTCAGAAACCTAAAAGCAAACCCGTCGATGGCACTCACCTGTGAGTAAATTTTCCAAACAAAGCTTAAGCTAACCTACGTGTCGAAACTTACGTTAAGCCGAAACTTTACATGTACTCTCTGAGTCCCTTGCCGACTGAACTCTTCATCGCATGACACTAGGCCTGAGGGCTTAGGTCTGAAAATCGAACATTTTAACACACACACACGCACACATCACCAACTCTGTACAATTTTTCTATCTCCTCCTGCTCCGTTACCAGTGAAACTTTTGTTTTAAGCGCAGTTAGAAGAACAAAAAACCACCGAAAGCTAAACAAAGCAGACAAATTTTTGCCTTTGGGATTGAATTGACTTTTGAAACTTTACCAAGGTATTGTGGGATATTTTTTCCAGGATGTGTGATCTAGCACCTGTGCTGATTTTGTGAAGTTTCTTTTCTAGGTCAAGACGTTCTACAAAATGAATTATTTGCTCATTCGAAAAACTGAATTGATTTTCGTTTTTCTTTTATTTTAAGAAAAATAAATTGAAATCATAATTCCATAATCGATTTCCCTCAAATCGATTCACCTGCCGTTGAAAACCTACGTCTATTCAATGGCAAGGCGTTCGCTGCCTGAATTTGTCCTTTCGTGTTCAAATGCCATAAAGAAGTTGTGCTAACTTTCGATTCAATTTGCCACCTGTCACCTAAGGACATTGGAACGAAGATGAAATGTCACTCCATCTCACGAAAATGAAAAAATGATTCGATTTTCGGGAGCAAAGGCCTATGTGTTTCGCCCCATCATATCGATACGTATCGGATGGAAAGTTAAGCAACAAATCAACAATTCCACCAATCAGAAGTTAGAATGAACATTACCATAATACAGATACTAGGGTACGCTTTCCTCCAGGGGTGCTGTCTTTGAAGGATTGACATTCCGACGACAATCGGCCGGGAAGGAGAACATGATACAGTTGAAGTTGTAGTTGTGCAGTTGGAGCGAAACTTGGAATAAGTCAATGTTCTGGCCACTGCTCTGACTATCGCAACTCGATGTCTTTACTATCATAAACATCCGATGTGTTTTGATTTCTCCAGGAAAACCGATACCGGAACGATTATTGACGCAAAGCAAAGCAATAGAGAAATGTCGATCGGGTTCATATCACTCGCATCCAGAATCCTTACTACCCTCACGTTCCCCCCGTTTTCTTTGTACAATGAAACATTATTTCCGTTTGCTTGCTTCAAGCAAACGTCGTGTCGTTTTTCTTGGCCCCGAGGGGAGGCGTTGGGAAATCGATGGTAACACCTTCCTATCGCCTGTAGTGATACGCATTCGTTGTTTATGTGTGTGTGTGTGCGCGCGTCCGTATATTTGTATTGGGGGCCATAAATGTCGCAAAGCAACACGGAACATAATTAACGTCATGTTTTAACATAAATTAGACCGAACGGTAAGCAGGCTGTTGGTCCTAACCGTTAACCCTCTCGTTCCGCTGTCACACCTCTCACGCTCCTGTAGAAAATCCCAAGGAGTCATGCTGTACGCGATACGGAATAATCACGACAAGCATGCACAGGAAAAACCGACGGGTGGAAACTGTAAAACAAATTACTGCTCGATTCGAACTTCTCCGAACTGTCGATAAATCTCGACCCCTAGGTCGTTGGGTTGTACAAATTCAACGATCGGCTATCTGAAAATCCCTCGAGAAACCCTACGAGGAATGGTGACCTTTGCGGTCGCTTAAGCCCTGCCCGAAGTCGGTGGGCCTAGATTTCGTTCGGCGATATTGTGCTATGGGTAATTATGCAGTCAATCCTGACATTCGGCTCCAAAGCTCTGAACTCCGGCGTGGGCCTCCCTCGTGTGAGCTTAGTAGATATGGTTCGTAGAAGTCTAATACCCGCAAATAACGATGTGAGTATGTAAATGTGTCTCCACTAGTTTCTAATGCGTCTCGTGGTACGACGACATCCGGCCGCTAGGCCTCGTTCATACGCCTCCGTTGGCAATGTAGGGATCGGTTCGGCTGAGTTTCGGTTGTCAAAAATTATCGCCTCCGTTCGACCTTTCGGACGACGCCGTTTGCGGGAATGTTAATGCTTGTTAGTGTTTGCTGGTTGGATCAGCTGTAAAAAAAGTTAAGAGCGTACAACAATTTAAGCTTGATACGTGATAACAGCCTATTTCTTTTGGAGTGTGAAACGGTCCTTTCTTGGAGCGTTTCTATTAAGGGTTCAAAAGGTTTGACATAACAAACGAACCATCTTACAATTTTAAATTGATACGCAATGAAGTAATTACATTACAGAATTATATAATAAGTGACCATTTTTTCAATTTTTGTAAACTAACAAACAACAACAATTCAGATGATACCTACAAATTGAAACTTGTACTATTATGCGATGAAAATACTTGCATGCGCTCAATATCGTCGCGACGAACCTAGATTAGAAGTTCTCATTGGAATCACTCCAGGGAAGAGCTTTTAATTTGCAAGCACCTAAAGAACTTCGCTCAAGAAGCACTTTTGAAACGATCTTCCTTTTATCTCCTTTCCACTTCACTCTATCAAAGTCGTGGTCGAGTTTCCTCACAACCAAATTAATCCCTACCGGCTCTTTTCGATTCTCACCCTGTTTCATCGCGACCCATTTCTCGGCCTTTTGGTCGTACGCGCAGGTATCGGAGCACATATTTGCAGCTTTTCGGCCCAAAATTCTGCCCTTATCCCTTACGGGACCTTTTTTCAATACCTACCGGAAAAACGGTTTTTTTAATTTTCGAGTGAAGTCATTTCAATTATCAGCCAACGTAAACGCACCAAGCACTTCTTGCTCCGAACAGACCGAAAATCGGGCCCTTTCCCCAGAAGGCCTCTTTTTTATTTCAGTAACTTTGAAATGAGCAAAGGTACGGGATACTTTGTTCGGGTTCTGCAAACATAATAAGTTGGGATTAGTTGCCTCAGGTGTGTCCTTCTCGAGGCATATTACTCGGTCGCACCCAGGAAACTAATTTCTACCGTAATCCCCGTATGTCAGCAAATTTTATAGGGAAAGATGTTTTGCTCCCAGAATATTTGAATATTCGAAACGTTTTTAACTTTGACACACTTGAAGATTTTTAGGATCATCATGATATCAAATGATATACAGGAACCATGGATTAGTAACGATGTAGAAACATGTGAGAAACGATAAGAATGACGAAAAACATTAATATAACCTACAAGAAAATGAACCGGTTTCCAAACGGTTTTCACAATATTGCAACAAATCGATAATAAAACACGAAGCTTCTTTGAAGAGTAAAAGCTACAAACCAACATGCCGGCACCAAAACATACGCAAGCCCATCAAATGGATGTGGTTAAAAATAAAATCGCATTTTTGCACCCATAAAATGTACTCCCAACCGTAAAATATTATGGTTTTCATCTAAAACCTAGCTCTGCTTGGGCCAGAAAACTCATCTCGCTGATATCGCACCCAGGTGTCCCATTGCGAAAGATCTACGAGCTATCGTGTGACACGCATTTGTTTTTCTACTGTCACGTGAAACCCGTTCCAACCCCAGAAAAGGTCACGGCTTTCCAAGCTGGATCATTTTTCGGAAAAGTGTGGTTTCAAAACATGAGAAAACAGAAATATGTACGTAGCAACCAGAAACATCATTTAAACTTGCTTTAAACTTTAACAAAAACGTCCCTGACGAAATCATCAACGCGCTTCATAAGCACCACTAAGGGTTAGGCGCTTTCTCACCTTCATTTACATCGGTGTGTGCGTGGTTGGGTCGTTTGTTGTCAAAAAGGGTGAAAATATATCTCAGGAACGAAGGTGGAGGGTACGTTACCACAGCATCATAATGATTAGCTTCATCAGCAGCTGATGCCTCCGGTACTAATTCATGGAAGGAGGCTGGCATACCACAATGGTGCCGTTCAGGTTCAGGCTTGAAAGCATTCTCGGAAACATGCAAGAATTTTGCCAAAATACTCATTCTATGGCTTTTCTAGTCATTATTATTTAAGATAAACTGTATCAGTATTGAATTCTCATAAATTTATGATTTGGTGTTTTCTGTGACAAATTTATGTCAACCATTTATTTATGAATTAAAGAAACTTGGTTTAGTTAATTTATATTGTAGGATAAACTACAGTTAACCTCACACATTCCAATGTAACAATCATGGTGCAAATAATGTCGAAAAACATCCCGAAAATCCAACGCAAACGCTTAATCATGTCTATCCTTTTCTGGTGTACGTTTGCGGTGAACCTCATTAACGTTGGCTCTATGGAAGAAATGAATCCAGCCAGCCTTATCAAATTTTCATCCAAAAACCCAAACTTCATCAGCACCGCTATTTGATAACTCCGCACACGAATCATCATCATTTTTCCAGCCCGCGGCTTAATATTGCTCACATTTCAACTCGCTCCTGGAACCCTAAGGTCGGTTCCCAGCAAACAAAGGCCAGCGGTTGGCGCGACCCGGATGGCCAAACCCTGGTTACGTTCTGTAACGCGAACCGTTTGGTGAAGGAAGGCCGTCGCTGATGGCGTAGTTTTCACACCACGTTTGGGTTCATCTCCGGGACCTTCACGGGTATGACGATCGACATTCACTCGTTATCGCCCGCCGGTATCAACATGTATAAATGTATCAGGTAGAGCGTAGCTCGGCGTGAAAATTCACAAGATGCAGGTTGCAGGCCGTTTAGGATTATCTTTTCTTGCATAGAAACAACAAAACGTAAGCGAGATATTTCCACGGTAAAATATATCGTAAACCCGCCATGACGGTGGAGTCAAGTTAGCTGAGCTGCGGGCATAAGCCGACTTTGGAGTTTTTCTCTTGTAGCTCACCGATCTGATGCGCCATCGCATAATGTCTGCTGCAACACGACACCGGCCTGCGTTGAGTAGAAAATAAAGAGCCCCAAGGCAGGCAGCAACTATGTATAAAAAGCACGAACAGTTATCCTCTATCTTCCGGAAAACACGGCAAACGTGTGTTTGTGTGCGTATTGTATTACATGCTCCCGTCCAACCATCGGGAACGTCTCTCTCGTGTGAGGATAGCAGCTAGATGCAGTGTGAACGTCATGCTAATGGGCAACTGCTCATCTTTAGCATGGTGTCGTTACGCAGGCATCTGCAGTACGCTTTGATGATGTGTGGTAGACGACAGTGCCGAATAAATCAATTTTGCGCTTTTCGTCTCTGGCCAGTGCTGGAAGCTATTGACACTACAGCTACCTAATGGCCGTGAGACTAATCTTATGAGCGTGTTAATCAAATTGAAAGAAGGAATTGAACATGATAGTATCATGTATACATGGGATCCTGGCCCAAGCAGGTGGAAACGATGCGAAATAAGTTAGTATTATGGGCTAATTATGAATTAAGTTTGGTTTCTTAGTTGTGTTGTGTGATTTTTGCAATATTGTTTTTAACAATTGCAGTATTGAAAGTGGGTTGAGACTACAGAAGCGATGCTTTCGTTGCTCCTCAAAAGCCTTCCCTAGAGAGGATAATATTGCCATTACTGTAAAAAATCAACAATTGTTCATGAAAACAATGAAAGTGTTGAATAACATAAACTCAAATTCCCTCAAATGTATTGTTCGGTTTGATATTCTTTCTTGTCGAACAGACTAACTACCTCTTTTACATACGAATAACTTTTTGTTCAATTTCTAAGGAGCTTACTCGCAACTACTCTTTTGTTGCGGTGTGACGTTTTATGTCTTGAGTTAAGTGTGTCCGCTCAGGAAAGGGGATAAAAAACAAGAAACTTGTTCGTGGTGTGCTAACTCTTGTTTTTCAATTTCAATTCAAATGCCATATTTTCTTATTCAAATAACCAACATCTTAACTCGAAAGAAAACCCCGCCATATATAAATTAGAGATCTTGTTTATCAGAATGTAAACAAGATTGAAACACAATTCCCTTATTCTTTTCGTAGTGAACGTAAAGCCTGTTCCATACAAATCCAACGAAACTGCAAACATCTCTCCTGACGATTCCGGACACCGATAGGAGCCGCGATGCGTTCCACGCCGCATAACAAATCAGTAACCGGCTCTCGCTAGCGGCTTTTCACCCGGGCACTCTTTTCGAGCCTTGTGTAGGTTTTTCCTCGGCGTAGCTGTCGAGCCCCAATGGGAAATAGCCACCAAGAAGACGCACCGCCGGGCCCACGCTCGGTGTCGATTTATTGCCCACACGCTCGGAGTCACCGGAGAGCCATCAGCTATTGCGGTTCCATAATTGATCTGCAAATCAAACACAACCACCAACACCGGCCGACCGAAGTCGCTTCCGCATGCACCTGGAGACCATTTTGAGCCGTTTTCGATCCACCATTCGTGGAGGAAAATTACCTTCTGTTTCTCACACACCCGGGGGTCGTTGGGGAGATTTTTTTTTCCCTCAACCCAACCCCAAAGGAAAGGTGAGCAACGATTTATCTTCTTTGGACTTCCGGTCAGGTCCCAATTTCCCCGATCTAATCGTTCAGAGTTCGACCGAAAACCTTACAAAGGGTGTGTTTGCGAACCGTGTTATGCCGATGGCATTCGATCAGAGTAGACCACGCAAGAAAAAGCGAATACATTGGCCATATTCAAGCCTACCCGGATGAAGACGTGCCCCACAAAATCACGTCTTTCTTAGGGCGCAGCGGCGTTCGGGTTTGAGACCAATTTCGATGCAGCACCGTCAGTTTCACACGAGGACCTCTACACATGTACAATAGCTTTTATTGCAATGCGGTGCTCTTGCAGGGGAGGAGGTACATTTTCCCTGCAGTATGACAACCGTGCACAAACGAGCACGCCTTTCGAAAAAGGGATCTTCCTTTTCTCAGCCACTGATTAAAATTCCACCACGTGCGGAATAAATTTTCATTAGGGACACTCGCAGTGGCACTCCACATACACTTTGGCGTCGACGCGAGCGCAAAAAGGAAGAACAATCCTTCGAATCTTTTCCCATCACAGAGAGAAGGACGAGAAATAGGGCCGCGGGCTCTGGGCGATTTTTTTTTTCATGAAAGAAAAAGGCCATGCAAATCCGCCTGAGCCTAGAAGAGCAACACTCATCTCGCAACAGTACGGAACGGAAAATTGTTCCCGGTGACGAAACAGAGCAGAGTTTCCCTCTGCTATACGGAATTGTGCCAGCAATATTTTGGGGGAACTTGTGTGCCTATTGTTGTTGTTTGGTTTCGCTCGTTTGTTCATCTCTAGCCTGCGGAGGACGTCGTACGTGCTTAAGAATCGGAATGTTTTTCTACCAAACCACACGCGTATATTTTCCTCTTTTTTGTTTGCAAAAACCTACAGAATCATTCTTGCCATTTGTTGGGGTGCAATACTGGCGATCGCTGAAACATTGTAAATATAGATGCTGGTGAGAAGAATACCTCGCAGAAGCTCTGAAACATACAATATTTCCTTTCCTGGAGTATTTCAACGCCAGAGGACCCTTTTTTAATTTGTGTGTATGAATAACAGTTGCAGTTTGACACTCTAGAACGTCTGCAGACTCGAATTTCGAGTCTCCGTTAAAGATGCCCTCATTCCTAAGAAAAACGGCGGTTGTTAACCATGTCCTTCACGCTTCCCTTCGCCCAACTCAGTACGAAAAAGGTAGAACTAATATTAACTAATGTACGTTGCTGCTGCCGCTGCCAACACTATGTTAGACTGGGGCACTCTCCTCCTGGAGATGCTCCCGTAGATGTATGGCCTCTTAATGACCTCGTTTTCGTAGAAACCCATCCCTTTTCTAGTTTCCCCTCTCAGTGACTTGGCTCCTCATCTAGACGTTGCATCTCACCCGAAGCAAGCTCCAGGCACTGCGTCCTACTTCACAGTAGCTTTTTGCAGCTGCTGGGTTTCACTTTAGTGTTACCCTTTTTTATGTCTGTTTAATGCCTGTTTTTTTTTGGGTAAGTTGCGGTGTGCTGGCACCACGAAACCATTCATTCGTGTGCACGTTTTGTTTTACATTTTTATGCGCTGAATGCGGCCACGGAGAATGCATTGCCGTTTCGTTTGGGGTTGAATTCAGTGCGTCTTTTGTTTGTCTCGAGCCATTCCCCGGGGGGTGGTTAACGAGGTACAAAAACAGGACGCGACTTTGGGAGGATAGCAAGGACTCATTCTCCCTGGCCCCCTTTAGGGATCACCTAGCCCTTCACGGGCCTTAGTATGGAGATTGCGTAGCGCCATCTTTACACAAGCGAACCATCCGCAGCATTTTGTTTTTCCTCTGCATCACTTTTCCTTTGCATACTCGTCGATGCGTTCCCGCCTTTGGGTTTGGGAAGGTCGTTTCTATATTCCGGCCAGCCACGAGCGGCTCACGACTCAAGAGAAAAAGGGGACCCGTCATCAACAACACATTCGACGCGGGAGGGCGACGAATTTTCTCATTACCACAACCCATCACAGTGCTCGTCATATGCATTCATTGGATGTGGTGTGACACGTGACGTCCATAGAAAACAAGTCATTTTGTGTTCCAGTGCGTAATGACATGTGTAATGTTTCCAAACAGTTACTCGGATCTGGAGTAAATGAGTGAAACTATTTGCTGGCATTGAATAGAACGTTCATTATGGCTGGCATCTGCATCGAGTTTTTGAATACCATGAAAAAGGTACTGCATTTACGTGTTCAGAATATGAACATCCTATGTCTCTCTTCTATAGATTAAAAACAACATGAAATCTCATTTCAAACAGAATAGAATTCATGCTTTGAACACACTCAATTATTTTTTGTAAACAGGAAATGCTATGCAATTACTATACCTACGGTTAGAGCTCTTCTTCCAACGACTCCAGAAAGCATTCAACATCAGTTCCCATACTAAACTCATCCATCTGAGGGTTGGTTGTCTCGGATCAAGTACCGGAAGCCTAACAAGCTCTTGGGTGGTCATGTTTACGATAAAAGTTCCACCTTCACCCATTTTCTGCCATCTTCCAGGTCAAACTTTAGCCTGTCTCTTAAAACCCCGTACCCGATACCGAGAAATGCAATGGGAAGAGAAGTTCGCGTTTAATTAGAGAAGTACTTCTTCGGTGCGGCTTCGTAACTCGATTCAGTTCGCAACCCTGATTTAACCGTCTCGTTTGACTTTCTGCTCGTCTAGTTGCACTTGTAAAGTATTACCGGTTAACAAGTGCTGCAGAAATATCACTCCTAGACGATGGAGGTTATCGTTTTTCTGCGTTCCCTTTTAGTCGGCCACAGCATGACGAGTAACGTTCGGGTGGTTCGTTAATTTTAAACTTTATCTATTTACCTTTTAAAAGTCTGGTAAAAAATACCAAACGCAAGGATAGACCGGGCGCCAAGAAACCGATGATGGCTGTAACTATTCATCCATTCCATCAGCATCAACAACTTGCTTACGATGAACTTTCCCAAATGCCAGCTTTTGTGGGTTCGAATAGAGCAACCCATCAAAATACTGCAATTTACAGGATTTGTTAGCTTTGAAAGAGAGCAAATGGAAACGAACTGCAATAAAATTAAGTATTTCGTAAAGGAACACAGGATGCTTTCAGTGGAGTTTGACTGACATACAAAGCCATGTTGCATATAATATCTCGTTAAAGTAATGAGACGGTTAACAAGGTATTTGACGATGAGAACGAAGAAGGTTATCCTTGATTTAAACAATTATGTTTTTTCCCACTCTACAAATTAACCAGTACAAGTATCTTGTTGAGTTTTTGGAAATGTAAATTGTTAAGCTGAATTGCAACAAATCGACACAGGTATGATGCAATGAAATGAGTTTGAAAAGCAATGCATGCTTAGAGACCCAACCAACTTGTAAATATCGTAACACATAAAAAACACATACGGTGTGTTGGAAAAGTTCCGAAGGTGCTATTATGCATTTAGCAACGCATTACGCCCGTTCATCTGCCCTACAAGACATTTAAAGAACATATCAATTTAATCGCTCAAAGCATAACCCCATAACAATAAAAGAAATCCCAAAAGTATTTGCGCATACTTTTTTCCGGCAGAAGAAACAAACGACAGAAGAAGTACCCTAAACCATATGATCATTCGTCTGTCCGTTTCGCTTTCTAAGGCCCCACTTCAGTGGACGTAACGCAAGCCCGCTATATTTTAAGTGCAAAATAAACATAACGACCATAACAGCTTCCTCTCATTTACTTTAGCTTTATTTGACCGTTATCCCGGCTGTGCGGCCGTGAAAGTACGGGGAAATAAAACTGAACAAAACAACACAACTCGTAACACTCGACGCAAACGTTATCGTGCGTTGTGTGTGTCGACTTTGGTCGGTTTTAGAAGACCCAATACGCAGAAGGAGCCGCTTTGCCATTCAAAACCTTCAAAAACGACAACTGGCAATAGGCCAAGTGTTTTATGTATGTTGCTTTCCTTTTTTTCGCACAAACTTTGGCGAGTTTGAGAGAAAATAAGACGAAAGAAGATCGCATGCTACCGGGGCAACCTTGAACAACGACCCTTTTGAACACGAACCACGACGTGCAGTATTTTATGGCTTGGGAAACGACCATAAAAAGAACCCTTTTTGGGTTTCTCCCGATCGTCTTCCTATAACAACTTCACTCCCAGGACGCGCCATGCTATGTTTCTTCCTTTCTTCGTTCATTAATTCTTGCCCCAATCTGTCGTCCTCGGGACTGTCGCACCAATAATAGCATTGGCAAAGTTTTTCTTCGATAAAAAGGACGCTTTTTACTCCGTCCTTTCCATCATGGAAGAGTGCCTCTCGAAAAACCACCCCGGTTACTCAGAAGGTCAGTAAAACTCGTGACGATCGAGGCATGGCGGTCTACTCTGCAGGGAACGAAAAACAAAAGTACATGAACCTAAATGCCCCAAGGAGACGAACCGCAATAAAAACCTCATCGAAGCAAATTGTTTGATGGATGATGAAAATTCATTCATCACCGTAAAGCGATGATGATGAAAACTAGATCCGTTCGTTCGTGGCGTGGACAATGGCAATTGTGACGTACGGTTTTTACACGGGATTGATTTTTTCTATGTGTTATATCTCATTGAACAAAAGTAAATTAGTCTAGCAATTTTTCTAGGAAAAGATCTGATTGCAAATTGAAAACATACTATGTGCCGCATGGTGAATCATCTTATTGCATTCGGTCCAATGTTAATACGCTCTTATCGTGGGCAAACCTAGTCCAGGACCATGAATATCAAAATTTAACGTGCTCCCAACGGGCGAGAAAATTTCTCTAATTCAATTTGGAAAATATTTCCCATAAATTAATTACTAACGTCACGGGCGTTTTCCCTTAACCACCAGGGGGTTTAACTTGTCCAGACGGAACCCGTGCTGCGGGCAATACTGGGTTGCATTGCTTCACACTCCATGCGGGCTTTGAGATTTCTCGTCTGCACTGAAAGGCTCGGTACTCCTCCCATCCGCTTATGCTCCTCCTCCAAAATGACCGTTTGTGCGCTTGATTTGCATTTTATACCGTATCGGTGGTAGCTACTCTCGCTTGCAGCTTCCCGTGAGGGCAGACTCGTAGGAACTCCATCCAAACGCCATTTTACCGGCGGTGCACCTGGCGCGAAGGACGAACAAGATGAAAGTCCGAACCAACCGCGGGTCATTCTTTGGAACACCTGCAACCAGAAGAATGGTCCCATTTCTGGAGCCTCCGGGTTGGACCTTTTCTTACACCGACATAGGCTCCTATTAAATTACTATCATGCCCGGTGCGGCAGAGAGGGCCTCCAGTGGAGCAGCTGCCTGTATGGCGAAATAAAATTCCAGCACGTTTGTCCCTTAAAGCAAAATAGATCCCGAAACGAGCTGGTAAAGATGCGCCACAGCAAGACACGGCTGGTGAACGAATCACTTCACTTCCGGTGCTCGGAATCTTTCACCCCTCAAAAGGGCGCTTCGGGAGGAAGGAACAGTGGACCATGGTACCACCACCACCAACAGCATTCGCCAGCGTTCGCATATCGGAACATGACAGTCTTGTGCTGGCGATCGGCCCCGGAGATGCAGTAAAATTTTATTAGCTCGCCCGTAAAGCTCCGTTGGGAAATTCATTTACCACCCGGGCGGCAAACAGGAAACAGGTAGCAATCATAACAGTAACGTCAGCCGTTATGGGTAAAAGCTCTCGCAAAAAAAATAATGAAAAGAAGATGCCTCCAATAAAGATTTTATCCACGACTCCCATTTGTCGTTCGCAGGAGCTTTACTCTAACGTTTGAAAGTGTTATATGTGAAACTGTTAAACAATTGTTGCTCTAATTTCTATAATTTTTTCTAGAACATTATAATATGAAAAATATCTCTCATTCTATTGCTGCATAATAATGAAAATTTATGTTGACAGAAGCAGCAGCGAAACAGAATTAAAGTACAGAAACCGAAATGAAAATGAATTCTCAGCGCCCTGGATCGTTACGCTATTCACCGCTCAGAAGAAAAGCTCTTGAATTAAGAAAAAACAATGGTTTAAGCGAGCCTCACCTCATGGTATCGATCGTATCTGGTCCGTTTTGGTTATTGTTTGCATTTCTCTTGATCATGCCCTCTCGAACTTGCTAAGATTTATCTCTCTCGGTTTTTTCTACTTCAATTAGAGATGAAGAGGCGTGCAGTTTTATCCTACAAAACGTGGTTCGCTTCCAACATGCGAAGTAATTTAATTTTATTTTCCACCACCATCGCAAATTAGCTTTAGATAAATTAAATTGGCAGTTTGTTTGGAAATTAATTGTAAGGAACGTTTAAGAGCTGAAAGTAAATGCACAGTGTAATTTAATACACAGAGTAGATATTGTACAAAACAAACCTCTTCCAAAAACTTTCAAAAAGAATGGTCTAATGCAGATTAAAGGGGGTCCCAGAAAGTATAAGCATGATTTCTACATTACGTAGCTTTCAGCTTCGAGGATACGCCGAAAAGTGGTCAAAAATCTGGTCCTATCAACCAACAGTTGAACCGGGAAAGAGCAAAATCATTCAAGTAAAAATAGGAAGGTTCCATTCGCGATATGGCTCAACAAATGGGTACCTAAAAAAGTAACGTCCAATGTGCCAAGGCAAGATTGAATTTAAAATCGTACAAAAACCAAAAGAAATCGAAAGAGAGGGCAAATCAGGCCGCATGCTTTAAATATCGGGCCCGGAAGCTGTACGACAAGCTGCTGTGTGGTAAATCCTCATGCATCAGCTCGACGACGAGTCGGCCAAGACCAGACCAATTGAAATATTTTGGGCGCTAACGAAGGCACACTTGAGAAAACATTTTAAAGCTGCGGAAGACATTGACAGTTTTCAAAAAAAACTGTAAAACCGTTCAAAAGTGTCGAAACCCGTTCACGACAAGTCTGTGCTGAGCCATATCGAAGGCGACAGATCAAAAGTGCGGTCATTAGCATACGATTAAATTTTTAAAAATTTTGTTTTTCGCAAATAGTTCAGAACATAACCCAAACACAATTTATGAAACAAAAATTCAGTTTCTGGAACAGGTTTTATTTTTTACCTAATTTTGAAATCGTGCTTACACTTTCGGGGACACCCTTTAACAAACAACGTAGAATCTATGCCTTAAATGCTAGAGATTCCCATTTCAAATCAACAAACAAAACAATAATTGACGACCGACAATCAAAACGTTACCAAACATTACCAAAACGGGTAACCAAACGGGTATCCGAATGATATTTTTCCACGAAATTATTTTCGCATCGATTTCACCCATAAACCTGGTCCGTTTATGTACTTTCCGCTGACATGCGTATTACTTTTATCTCCTATCGTCAGTTTACGGCCGTTTCATTTTGCTATGTGCTCCGAGAAGAAGCCAAGACGGGGCAACTAGTATGCGCTCTGAAAGTAGTACGATCAGTGCATGAAGGAAGGTTTTGATGACTGAAACTAAAGCCCCAGACGAGAACGGAAGGTGTATCGTAAGGAGGGCCTGGTCGTTATACAAAAAATTACGATCGCTCCCCTTTTAATCATCAGTGGTGGTCGTTAAACGAACTAACTGCAACCGAGTGAAGGTAGATAAATAAAAACGAGCATAAACCGGGACCGACACGGGATCGGTTTGAATCCATCTTTAACCCAATGCAACCTACTGCGAGTTTTTGACGACGGACGTCCGGCGGATGGACCTCTTTTGAAGCTGCCACTTTTCGCTGTTTATGCCATCTTTACGCTAATCCTCACCAACAATGGCTGGAGTCAGCGTCTGAAGTGGCCGAACTGGGGAAAAACTAAACTGACAATGTCTCTGTCACCAACAACCCCGTTGTCCCGGTACGGCTCAGTCCTGCGTCCAAATAGCATAATTGACATAGTCTGTAGGAACCCGGGGACACAGAAAACCACGGCACGGACATGGAAGAACATGAGCGGACGGACGGATGGAGCATTTATTCGTGCGGCAGTAAATCCCGTCGCTCCCTTCCCAAAAACCGGCTTGCCATGGCGGTTGGTAAGGCATCCGGCGACTGTTGCCGACCCAGAGTCAACGTAACCTCCGTAGTGACTGTCCCTACTGGACTCACAATACCCGTCACCCATAAACGGTGCTCGAGGATAACCACTGGTTCCAAGCCGACCCAACTGCGCCAATGTAAAAGTAATGATTCACAATCAGTATAAATAATGTTAACCATAAACTTGGTTTGTGACAGTCCGAAAAGCGGACCCCCATTTTTACTTGCGCCGTCCTCGTGGGGTACCCATAATTCCGGCCGAAAAATGCTGCCCTCCGGCATGAGCCCGGTGGGGGTGTAGAAGACTGAGGCCCGCACATGCCAACTGCACTAAATGGAGCAGGGTTCTTGTGGGCAACTTTCTCCCGAGGTCAGTTGAGCGAAAGTGCGCTCGTTGGCTGCCGGTTGTATGTTAGGCATATTATAGCTCTACCCCTCCCTAAAACCCTTGGGCGGGGAAGGAAGAAACAAAAGCTCGGTGCAGCATGACTTTCCTTTTTGCTTCCGTTGCTGGCAATGGGTTGGTTGGCAAATTGCTTCAAACGAATCTTTTATTTGAATGAATATTTAATGAATTTCCAGGCTTCGTCCCGAGAACTGGTGACTTTATTTAGAGTATCTGAGGATGTTGCCAAGGATTCCGTAGGGTGTATTATGGAACTCGTGTAAAGGTTTACTCAATGCTCTTGACAAAACAAAGAAAATTTCCAGAAACTAGTGAAAGCAGATTAATGAATTCTGACAAACTTATTACCTTCTACAAAAATGCTTGGATTCTCCACGAAATTAGCTTCAAATAAGTTGGAGTAGCAGCGATTATGTTCTACTATTGTGGTTTATTCAGAAATTGTTTGGATTGGGTGCATAATTCATAAAACCTTTACGCCTTCACATGGTTCATTTTTCGAAGGAATCCATCCTCACAATACTACCATCTGCCTCTTCAATCATTGCTTTTATAACCATTCCTATGACCACACTCCCTACACACACCCGATGTAGCTATGGAACTACTCCATGGTATTGCATATGCTGATGTAAAGGATCAGAATTTGCAATTCTTAGGAATTAGTTCTTCCCGGTCCTGCTTCATCCGAGATTGCAATCGTAAACAATCTCTTATGGTCTCTCTGCTTCCAACCAGAAAGGTACGGGAATTTTGGACCAAGCAGTGATTACATGATGGCAATACGTTGATTCAAAGCCATACCACCGTGGATGGTCGTTTTGCGCCCCGATACGCGCTTTCGATGCAATTCCATAAAAAGGTTTGGAAATCCGAAAGGCTCGATTCCACTTTCAAAGCGTACCAGCACCTTCACCGTTGCATTACACTGTGACCTGAAATCATTTATTTATAGCCTCTCCTTAAATTCCACCTCGATATTGGGGGTGCGTTTCAAGCTGGCGCAGATTAGTTTCTAGTGGCTGTAGTGATCGAGGGTGGGATATACGGAGAAACGAGCTTGACTCCTGCCTGGGGTTCCATTTTATGTTTGCACGCCACGGACACGTGCATTGCTTTGCATCTTCTCGGAAGGCAACAGAGAAAACGTTACCCGATCCTAGGATGACCGCACGTCCACAAGGATGAACCGTAACGTGTGGGGAATGAACCGTAACGGGGTTTGGTGTGGGGAAGGTATTCCTAGAAAGTGTCGACCAGTCTTTCTTTCATCTTTCTCCAAGCCGTTGCGAGCTTTGGGAGATGAGCCTGTGGTCGGCTGGAGACCTAAAACCTGAACCTTCTTTTGGTAGTCCTCCCAGGACGACTGTCCTTTGGCGTCCAATTCTGATCACATAATCTCACACATAAATCATTATTTATTCGGACATTTACACCTCACGCTCTTTCTCTCTCTCTCTCTTTCGGTAACTCTGGAAATGGGCATGTTTTCGCTTCCGATATTGCACTTCTGCGAACCCCAAGCGGCTCCTGTGAATATGAATTCAGGCCACGCACATTTCAGGTGTTCTTAGCGGGAGGATCCTGACTGATGGTATCTGGGGAAATCGTGGCAGTGGTATATCACTCCGAAACGTGTGACTGTGTTGAAGGACAGGAAGTATAATTTGTGATTGCAAAAATGGGCTAAATTTGAGACATGTTTCTCCCAAACAAACGTCCCAGTGTTAATTTATCCCTTGGAGTATGCAAATGCATAAATATAATTCACGTTCGTTTGTCGTAGCTCTAAAGCGCGGCTGGTAGTTGCTTCTGGGTAGTGAAATGTTTGCGACTTCCTACGACCAAACCAGAACAATTGAAATTCTTTGCCCGACGAAAGCCAAGCCCCTTGTCGGAACGTAAATCTTGGCCGTTTTTCACTCTCCCGAAAGAAACCCACTCTAAATCACTGCTTTTGAAGCACAAGGCACGTGCGTTGGGTCGACGCCACGTTCGATTGCCCGGCATGCTCCTAGGAACGGTGCGTTGTTGTGGTGTCGGTTTTGTTGTTGGCCGCTGTTTTGTTCGAAGTTCGTTCCCCGAATAGCAAAGCCCGCGGAATGTCCTCCATCCGCCATAACATGAAACTGGCTGACGGGTTTGCTCGAGTCCCACAAGCAAAGCGCAGACGGGTTTCACCAGCGGGCATCCAAACCGATGGATTGGTAACAATTTTCCCCCTTTTCACTACCCCATCTTTCACCGCCTGTGCCATGGAATTGGATTCCGCACCATAAAAGACACGCTAAACGCCTCTCGGAAGAGGCGGGCAAATAGAAAAACTGAAGCCGCGAAGGTTTGGGCAATAAAATTGCGATCGTGATTGGAATGCGTGTCACAGCGTTTGCGTGCGTGCGTGCGGTACTGTCGGGTTTTGCGGTACACACGTGGCCCGTGCGCCGGAAGTTTGGCTTCCTCGCCGCAAGCACCAGCGGAATGGTTCGACCCCGCCGAAATCGGAGGAAAGGGAACCCCACATTTGGCTGTCTGGGTTGATTTGATCGACAAAGGATTGGTTCGGTTTACCATAACGTGTGTCCGAACCGAAACGAATTGTGTTACTTTGAGGGAAGATCGGTTACGGGCCTTTTTATGAAACGCCGCGGATGTAAACGAAGACACGTTTCATCTAAATATTCATGGGTTAAAACGAACTCTTCACCAAAAAGCAGCAAAATAATTTTTGGTAAAGTAACAATTTTCCATCCGGAGTGTTTTTCTTTCTCCTCCAAAAAGGACTGCTCAAACCGTCGGGAAAGCTTCCGTCAATTCCATCCTAAATTATAGCTCAACTTCCGACGGTGAGAAAACTCAGGATGAGGAAACTTGCCTGACGATGAACTTTCGAGGCCCCTCCCGAGTGAATGCATCAAAGGACTGGAAAGTTTTTCCTCTTGCAACATATCCAATATTAAAAGTACCGTTCACCGGTATCGATTTACGCTGCTTTTCATGTCTCATGTTCCCTTCCCGTCCGGTTGCTTCTTCCTTCCTTGAACATGTACTTCAGTGAGCAAAAACGCTGCAAAACCGATGATGGTTCCACGCCAGCACAACTTTTGGCCGTTTTGGCCCGTTTCCTGGCCCGATAAGCTCATTTGCAATTCCAGCCCTCGGCTGAAACTCCCAGGCCAGATATCCGATTCCGTTTCGAGCGTGTGTTCCGAGGCCGTAAGATGTGTGTCTACGTGAACCCTCGTTTGAAATGACGATAAGCGATACCGAAAGAACGTATGGGCCAGGGGCAAAAGTTCTTGAGCCCTTTGATGAATAAATCACAAAACTTATGATCCACCGGATGCTCGAGATTACGGATGCACGCACGCTCGGCCGTTCGCCATTGCCGAACGCGGAGGATTCACCGAGCCTACAAAGAAGGCTGGGGAAGCTGGTCGTAAAGATTCAGATCGAAGGCGATCTCTTTGATGTTTGTGTTTCGCGCTTTCTGCGTGCTTTAGCAATAGATTCGCAATCCTTTTTTTTTCAAGTTAACATATCAACAAGCTCTGTCTGAAGCGGTTGCGTGTATTTTTATAACCAATTTTTATTCCGATGTGCCCGACAAAATGTTTTTGATTTCAATGAGAAAATTCTGTCATTCTTTAAAAATACTTCAAAATCATTCCGGATCATTCAGGTTTTTCCGGTTCAAAATAAAATATTTTTCAAATTCCCTATCAAATACTTATTTATAATTTTACATAACGTACAAAACTTCATCACTTCCAACCTTCTTCTAGGCGATGATAGATTTGTGATGGAATGGAATTTAATTTTCCCTCACACGGCGAGACCGAGTCACAAGAAATCCAACCGAGATTTTTCTACTTAAAATGGCATCGACGAGCTCGAGGCCAGCCTCAGTACTTCACATTTCGCTGAGAGCAGTTTAAAATCGAAAAGATAGAATGTTTCATTACCGGTCAATAATAAATATTTATCATCCCATCCATTTTTCCCTCCGGTATCAGACTACCGACTTTCCTACGAGTGTGGAAAGGAATGGCAAATGTTTCTCGGATGCCCCAAGGGTCGGCAAAAGGGCAACCGTTCCGCCAGTACACATTCTTTCAACAAAAGCGTGGCTTGAGTTCGGTTCTGCACAATTTTCCGGTTCCAACCTCGTTTTGCCAAGCGGTACCGATTCAAACAAGAGTCCATAAGATTTCTTCTATTCTTTTAGCCAAAGGAACCACTCCATAAAATCCCGCTCGCCAAGAAATGCTACAATGGAGCCATCAAATCTCAATCCAATGAAGCGATTTAAATTCAATCCAATAAAAGATTCCCCACAGCAAGTTGAGCAAAACGAGAGTAAAGTAATACGAGAACCACAGAAGAGTGAGTAACATATATTTTCGCTTCCCGCTTCTTCAATAACTTGTGCTGAATTATTTTATTCACTTTCATAAACCATTTAAGGTTTTCCAGTTGCAACTGGAGAGTGGACCTTGCAAATCAAAGCTTATCGACGAGTTTATGTTTACTCTAATGTTCACAAAGGTTACAGAAAGTAGTGGTAGATTGTGTTTGTAGCTCCAATTCAGGTTTGGAAAGGAGTGTTACTGCCTGTTCGGGTATGTCCCTTACCTGCATTTCACATAGACCCATTTCGTTCACGGTTAGCCACACCAACTCGACCGTGGTGCTGTAAAGCTCCATTAATTATGGCCGGCTGGTGAACGCAAATACAACAATCCACCAACGCTAGGGACCACGATTTGTGTACATACAATCAACAATCCGGACCGATTTCACTAAATTCTTGCCCACTCTGGTTGGTTGTGAGTGACAATAAAATCGGGAATCTAGGGACACTGGCTTTCGTGCTGGCGTTAGAAGTCATACAGCACATAGAAGCTTTTGCAACGCTTTATTTTTGAGCGTTTATGGACCCAAAGAGGTTCCCTCGCGAGTCAGCAGTCAGAGTGGATTTATATTCTAACCCGATCCACTCGATTGCACTTCACGGCGGATACAACTTATTGCGTGACGTTACAGCACTATTATTTTATGTTTAGTAAGTAAACAACTACGTTGCGAATCTGGAGTTTACAGATAAAAGCAATGCAAAGATTTGCTTCGCTTCATAGCATAAGTAAATTAATCTTATAAAACTAAACAAACACGAGCGATGCCAACTGTTCACCTTCAAATCTTTCAATCCTTGACAATCCCTGAATTTAATCGGATTTACAGATCCTTTTGTTATTTATCCCAAGCCTGCTTATGGAAACATACCTTGTCACGCCTCAAGCTCCTATAAACATGACGGTTTTAATTAAGGTTTCTTCGACAACGTCGACCAGCATCTTTCCGCCAGTTCAGTTTCTCATTAATTCCAATCGAAACATCTCGCAAATGTTACCCGAATCCTGCTTCGTATTTCTGTCGGAATGATCCTTCAGGCAGTGTTAAAGCAAATGTCAATATTCGTGGAAGTCCCTGGCCTTTGCTAATATTCGGTGGCTACTGACCTTATTCACCACTGCTCGAGCTGTTTGATGGCTAATTTGAATTCTGTTCAAACCCCAGTCACGGGCCCTGGACTGGAGGTCAACGCCCTAAATCCGAGCTAATGAAACGTTTCTTTATTTATGCATCACGAATTTTTGCAATTCAAAGCAAGCATGGTTCTATGGTTCTGTACAGCGAAAGCGACGGAGTGTAAACCCTAGGAATGAAAAACAAGTGCTTACGATTTAGCCTGGAAAATCATTCGACCGCTTATTAATGCAGCAATGTCGGTCAAACCGTTGGGTGTACTTAATTGATTGAGATATTTTACTTTTTACTACTACGTGCCACCAGGTAATTTACATTTCGCAACAATTTTAAAGAAAAATTAAAGATCTTTTGCCCAAAGCTTGATCACATGTCTTTAATTTGGGTGAACAGTTGTTAATGATGGTTCAAATTAGCTGAAATAAGAAAATAAATATGTAAAATGATGGATAAGAAATCCATCTTATTCAAATTCAACATACAGCAACTCATTAACCGACTCGTTGATTTCAAAGTTCTTGCAAATTGTTTTTCCTGGATTTTTGTTGACAAAACCGTCAGTTTTTTGCGGCTAGGTATACAACCTTTTTTGCACATTGCCCGCCCTCGACAAGCTAACTGAGTAAAATAAAAGCTTTTCACTCGCTAAAGCAAGCGTGGGCGAGATTAGGTTTGTTCCTCCCCGCCTTGGAAGTCATTTTGCCGCCACGATTAATGATGAATGAGCTCGGACGCTTCGGTGACCATGAATGGAAACCAGAGCAGTGTACGTGCGTCTATGCTGAGCAAACGGCCATCCATTAAAGTCTCAAGGTCTCCAGCCTTTACTTTTTCCATCTTCCATGCCACTTCTCTATTATTCTGTTTTGGATTTATTTTTATTTTCCCCTTCAGTTTTATCTTCTGACGCACGTTCCATTCATATCCGAAAGGTTACAAATACCCACGACTAAAATTTTCAAGCTAACCCTCACCTGCACGGAGATGCTTTTACGAGTACACTAACCTCTCATGCTTCAGAAATACGAATGTCATGTACTGCTCGAAGCTATAACTGCGCTTGACGCTCTATGTGGCTCTTTGAACAGCTTGAAGAAGTTTATTGATTATTTTTGCTTCGCTTGACACACCGCGAGTACCGCGCGAATGTTGATTTTACAACGCGACTTAAAACACGCCGCAACTCAACACGGTGTGGGAAGATAAACATTGACAAAAGTTTAATGCTTCTTTCGTTAATTGAAAGCCAAATGAACCTCTGTTTAACCTGATGTTTTATAGATGTTGTCCCAATCTTGCTATAGCTAAAATTGCCTTTTAAAACATTGCCATTTTCGTGGTTTGTGTGGAATTCTTCCCTCTCGAATGGAATTGATTATAATGAAGGCATGCTCATAAGGAGCGGTTGATGGAGCAGCAAAACATTTCAGTAAATGTATATGGCTTCCCTTCAGTCTTCTTCAAAATGACAACATTTCACATGTCACTTGTCAGTTAACCGCTCGCGTTGCTGTTTCAAGTTCGCTGATTGCACAACACTTCGTATCATCACCACAAATGTACACGTTTTCAATTTTCAGAATTTCCTACCTATACTCTCACTCTTCTGTCTCACTTCATCTTTTCTCCAGTACGAGCCGAATTCTATACCGTGTGGCTCGTTAGTTCAACTAGTCGTCTAATCGCTCAAAAGCGTTGACGGAGTGGTGATCCTACTGAAGACAATTTTCCCGACCGCGGGTTCAGACAAGTCATGAAATGTACATTACATCATTTCTCTGTCACGCATCGCTGTTTTCCCCGGGGAAAAATGGCGAGTTGGCTTACCGACCTGCAAGGATGAAATTAGATATCACCGTCAAGGAATCATCTTATGTTATCTTGATTGTGAGGATCCTTCGAATTGTTAAGCTTCTAAGCTCGAGATACAACGAAACTTTTTCATTTAAGAAACAAATAACCTGAGTCATATAGTCATAAATATTTTATCGGCATTGCTACAGATTCATGATTTTACGGCTATTAAAATAATAACAATAATAATAATAATAATAATAATAATAAAGCACCTTAAATAAAACACCTCAACATAAGCCTCACAGCCTCCAGTTAAAAGCTGTTCCATTAAAATGCCAGAACTGTCTGGCTGAGGAAAATGGCCTCTACCCGAAAGCGCTTCATAGGAAAAATTAAATTGTTTCTGACCACAAAACGACAAAATAGAAATAACCGGGCAATTTAAACGCACCATTGCTCAACTCTTTGATCGGCAAGGTTTACCCTCGCAGTGCACCACCCTCCTTCTCCTTAGTGCCACCAAACACCAGAAGTGAAACGAATGATTCTCGAGGTCATCGGCCAAATCCGTTACGGCCCTCGGGTTCCACCAATTGGTAAGCATATGCCAGTGGCGATACGAAACACTTCAATATGTTTTACAAACGAGATAACTTCATAACATGAGCTCTCAAACATATCAGCTTTGCGCAAATCGCACATACACCCTTCTTCTCCATCCGCCTTCGCAGTTCGTGGACCCTTGGGTTCTCTCAGAAGAAATCGTATCAAGGCCACAACGATGACGAGCGGCGCACCCACGCCGAAGGCTTCCCTCGCTCGTCGGAAAAGCCGCGGCAAATTGGGATGGATTTTGATACCATTTACCCGAAAGCACCACTTTGCCTCGTGCCGTTCGCCGTCTGCGGGGAGTTAAATTGGCATGCGTCTTAACTTTTTCCTTCATCTTGAAGGGCCGGTTTATTTATTTACTTTTTTCACCATCTCCTCTTCTCTCTCCATTCACTCATCCCACCTTTCCTCGGCCTTGCAAGCCGAAGCTCTTCATAGATTATCTTTCGGCTTAAGCTGCTTCCATCTCAAGAGCCTGGTTTTTTTATACCACTGCGGTTGCTTTCTGCCTAGCTGGCCATTTTTCCTTAATTTTTTTTTATCTAGCTTTCTTTTGTTTTCCTCCTGACTTAAGCATTTAGTCCAAAATTTAGCAACTCCAATCAGGCTCGGTACCGGGCTGGAATCTTATGTCGAAATAAAGCGTACCAAGCGATGGGTGAAACAAAGGAGGAAAAGGGTCTGCCCTTACGAGGTCAAGAAAATTTTCCGAGTCCATAGCTTTTCGTGGTAAACGGAAAAAGAAAAAGAAAAGGGAAATAAAATTTGAACCTTGACTACGCGCTACGTCTTGGGAGCAAAAGAAACTGAAGAAATGAAGAAATAAAAAGACGTCGAAAACGGACACCAGGGAAAACATGATTTGCCCAAAGACAGGGTGGATCACGATAAGAGTGAACAAAAAAGAATCAAAAAAACAATACAAACACAAGTTGTCGACTAGCTAAAGCGAAGCGAATCTTTCCTTCGTTTGTAGGTTCATTGTCTGTAGGAGGGTGGTGCATACTTTTTTCAACAAAGGCTTTCTTTTTTTGGTTTGATGGTCGCCCTATCCTTATGTAGAGCTCAGGCGTCTTTCTATCGGCCGTATCATGGTGTTCACTTCAAAGACGCTAAAATTCAACACCCATACGAAGAAAACCTATTAAAGCAAGGGCTGAAAACAAGTACAGTATGTACAGCGGACAAATGATCACCGCCTTCGACTCGTATGTTTTTCGTTTTTTTTATGCTTTTGGATATGTGATTTTCTGTTTTTTTAAGAAACATCAAACACTAGCCGGTACAACATTGAAGCTGTTCATCCACGAAACTTCTCATCTTTCCCATTTTCCTCCAGCACGGGGCGGTACAAATCAAAGAATACCGAAAAAAGGACAATCCCAAAACCATGCCCTTTCGTTCATTAAAGTAAAAAAATAAGTATACAACGAATGTTGAATCTCGAACATTTCCATTCGAATGTCACGCCCTCGATTGAAGCTGTTTCGAAATTTACAGTTGGGTTCGAGATTTGTGCTGTAGCTTGCAGTCGTGAAACCGCCCTCGAATCCCCTGAGGGGGAGTGGATGGTTGGATTAGATCCCATGTCGGATAACAAGAAACAAACCAGCAACCCGGACTTAGTTCATCTTCCTTGTCAATAGCCCCGTTAGTGGTCGGTTTACAAGCTTCAAAATCTTAATTGGAGGAAACAAATTTCTTTGAAACGATAGGCTTCAGCTTAAGATGTATAACCTTCGTTGTGAAAGAATTCATACAAAGAAGATCAATGTCAACAAAACTTTCAATTACTAATTGAAAGTCTATGTTATGGTTCTTAAAGTCTATTTTACATAAAGATACTAAATTATGCTGCAAGTTGAGTTGAAATTTATAAAAGTAACAGTTGCTAATACGGTTCAAGTTTGATCATATGAATAGTTGATATGAAATATAATATGAAATAATGAAATATGAAATACAGGGTGGCATCGTAGAAGTGATACACTTTGTTTATGTAATAAAATTGAAACCAGGTATGATATCTCTTCGAAATCGATTTAAATAGCATCTATTACTATTAAACTTGCATTTCACTTAATTTTTTCAAATCTATCACCTTTGCACTTGATAACTGCCCATAGAACCTTATGAAAGTCGTTGCAGACCGCACGCATAACTTTATCCTGCATTTCATCCCATATCTTAAACAACCGGACTCTCCATTTTTTACCCGGTTTCTTCTCTAGAATAACCGTGCCTGTCTCCTCGTATCGCTTGATGGTCCGGTAGACAAATAATCGACTTAAATTGAGATGAGACTTTAATTGAGGCAGACAGACAGTCTGTCTAATCTGAGCGTTTTTCAAACCTTGCAAATGCTAAATATTTAATTATTCGCGAGTTGAATTCATTGCAATTTACTAGAAAACTGAACTGAACACTAAGTGTACGTTTTGTACATCAAATGTAAACATGTTAATTTATCAAAATATACCCATGTATGTGACACATAAAGATTGTCTGAAAACACTCAAATAAGTGTATCACTTCTACGATGCCACCCTGTAAATAAATAAATAGAACTTTCTGAAAATAATGTGAGTTTTTTAATGCCATAGCCAGGAAAACTAATGGTCCAACATCGCGTAACCATTAAAACAAAACCAAGTGGAGCAAAATAAACCATTAAACGATGTTTTTGTGTACCATTCAAAAACATTGAACTTATGAGACGGGCGATGGAAATTGAAGAAGAATGGCCGCCATCTTCTACCCAGTGAAAGCGATCCCTGTATCGAGGCGGTGCGCTGTAAGGTGTTTTGACATTTTCCTCCTGGCGAAATGCACCTTGCAGACCAGGCCAAATGGTCCGAAGGGGGTTGACTTTCAGACGGCATTCAATTTCCTTCTTTTTCCAAGCCGGTTCTGTTTTCGTTAAACCTCTTTTCTTTGCGCACGGTTATACGCGTAATAATCATAACCGTAACATTGATGACGCACCTGACAGTGGCATCAACAGCATCGGCATCATCAACATTTGCCTGCTTTCACTGATGCTCGTTTTCTACCCAACCCGTGGTGTTCCTGTGATGGGTGCGAAGGGTGTTTTTCTTACACTTACTCGCACACTTTACCGTCTTGGGGTGAATGTATCCGAGCCGATGTAGGACGACTACGCGGGCACATCGAAATCCCATCAGCGGGACATTGCTTTTTTGATGATGAACATAAAAGTGGCACCGGTGTGTCCGTTTGCCACCACCGACATAAGCCACACACACACCGGGACATACGGAAAACCGTGCTTCAGGCAAGGTTAGGAAAACGGCGCACGTCGAAGCGATGCAGAGATTCCGACTGACTGACCTTTTGAGCCACGGTAGAAGCGAAATGTTTGTTCCCGTGTCGGATTTTGGTCTGGCCAGCAAATGAGGCTTTCCGGGCCGGATGTGTTGTCGCCCACCGCCCCTCCGTCGACATTGCACTTTGCTCAACGCACTAATGATGCTCATTCATGTCAGCCGAAAACCCCTGAAACCACTAACACTTTCCGTGACACAAGGGCACGCATCTGGACAACGGCACACGGAGTTGGCCGACCCGGATGACACACTGTGATGGTTCGGGTCGCCTGGTATTATCATAATGGTAATAACCGTATAAAAATAATTATTTACCACACAAACGCGCCACACCGCAAACCATACTGACATAAAATCATTCCTCGTCCAGCGCTCGGTCATGTCGAGGCGAGCGAATCGTTGCGTATGTTGCATGAAATATATCGCTTGAAATTGTGTGTAAGCGGACGTGTGCATCGCATCGTCCCCAGTACTCGGGATAATAAATTAAAGATAGCGTTGAACAATAATCATAAATTAAGCTATCGCAGGCAAAAACTAAAAATTAATCGGTTTTAGCCGGCCCAAAACTATTGCAAAACTAAATCAACCAATTTTTTATGTCGTGCATTTTATGTTGAGCGCATATGTTTTCGAAAGATCAAAAGAAAAACTCTCACATCAGTAACGCGAAACGGTTATGTTGTCGTTGCGCAACTTATTAGTCATGGCGGTGGGGGAAAACCCTTCCACAATGCGGGGGCTGCATTCGATTGCATCCGATGGATTATCGTGATGCTGTTTTTCTGATTGAAAACTATTCCATCAACCTACCCCTTCACACCACTGCTCTAGACCCTTGCAAGGCCCCCCCCGACAACGATGCGCAAAATGAATGATACAGCGGTACGATTGCGTCCGGTACTCCATCAGCTCCAATGCAGACACATTTGCATCCGCAGCACTCACCCAGCAGCAGCAGCAGTTGGCGTTCGATTGGTCGAAAAACGGTGGCTGTGGGAAATTTGACTTGCATTTACCCTTTTTTCATCCTCTCAACCCTTCCCGTGAAATGTGCGACGTCAATGCACCACGCTTCGCACCTGATTGGCACAAATGAAAAAATATCCGTAAAATAAAACGACCCGAACGGGCGCGCGAACAAATCAATCTCGTCCCGGTTGCGGGCCGCAATTCAATCCGGAACCACTTTCCACCCCCCGCCCACCAGTATTGCTGTTAAAATGGGTGCTAATTTAAATTCTGTACAGTTGTAGATTTTTCTCACTCCCCCACGAAAATAAAAACCCTGCCCGCCCGCCAGCCACTGTCGCTATGACGCGCTTGTTGGCTAATTGAGATGGAAAGAAATTTGTCGAACAAAATTACCCACCATAATAGGCCAGTGATATGATTCGATTGATGTGTACGGTCTTTGGAAACTACTCGTCGGGCTCTCTGCATGGGAAAAGGGGGGCGTTTCATCAAGCCATCGTTAGTTGCGACCAGTGTATTGAATTTTATTTGCATCCGATTAAAGGGCAGGGTAAAAAGGTTACCAATTTTTTCCCAACGTCACTATCGCTTCACGAAATCGCGTTATGGTACATGCTGGATAATTGTCTAGGTTTTAAATTAAATAAAAACAATCCAATGATCCGCTGATTATAGGCAAAGTGAATGGAAAGGGGAAAGAGAGAAGATAAAAATCCACTATATTGCATTTGCGTAATGCCAAAGATCAAACGGTGTGCCACTGATTATATGTTGAAGTATTGCATAAAATTCCATGTTAGCATTCACACGAATCGAACGACAAGTGCGAAACAAATCGAACCAATACCGTTTAGAATAGATTCAAGCACGAAGAATAAAGTGGGATAGTTCAAACAATTTAAATAATAAAAGGAAAACCTCTTTTGAAATTGTAAATTTTGTTTTCATGGATTATTGTATATAAATATGTTGCAGTAATTACTATTTCCACGAATGGTATCCATTTGCATGTTTTTCGAAACAAAAGGGTTCATGAATAACTTCAATACTATCAGTTTACAAAATTCCCTCCCGTGAAACCTGTTATGAAGCACATTTCAAACCACAAAAACTAAACAAATCACTTTAAACCCCATTTGAAAGCATCTATTTCAAATGGCTTTTCAAAGCACATTGTTCGTCGAAATGATGGTGCGAATCGATTGACAATTCCCGATGCGATTCGGATGCTTACCCGAAGTTGCAACCTCGAATGTTCCTCGATAATAAAAAGTATAGCCGAAAATGGACTCGATGATCACTTCCCAGTCCCAGTAGACACATCCGCAACTGGGTGGGTCGTTTCGTCTTCCATCTTTAGCTGACAGAAAAACACCAAATCGTGCATCGTTAAGAACCTCGTTCCGTACCAAATTTGAAACCAATCAAAACTACTTTCGAGCCGCCGCTGGGTTTGCCCCGGAGGTCAGCGTCGACCCGGTTCGAACACGATCCGCCAAGAAAATTGCACCCTCATCACCGCGCACCGGTTTCCTTCCCCAAGGGGTTGGTTTGGTTTCGGGTGCCAGTTTCTAAAACAGAACCCTAAACCCGCGCCCGGTCGGGTTTCATCCCTTTTCCCGGGGTCGTCAAAAGTGGGGCAGTCTCGGTCCCGAAAATGGTGGTGTGCTTGTTAGCAGATTCTTATCGTTATTTTTTCCCCTTTCTCTCTCTCTCTCCTTTGCAGATTTAGTCCAACCCGCACGCCGTCGCCCTGGGACGGCATACGGATAGCGGATAAGTTTAGTCCGGTCTGTCCCCAGCGACTGCCGAATGTAAATAACGAAACAGCAGCTTTAGATAAGATGCCAAAAGGACGACTAGAGTACTTGAAACGTTTGCTACCTTTTTTACAGAACCAATCGGAGGACTGTTTGTATTTGAATGTATTTGCCCCAGTTCATGGTAAGTCGCTTTCGATTTTTTTAAACCATCTGTTTTATCTCCCCTTGGGTTTCCTCTTTTGGGTAGATTTTGCGTACAAGATAATCCATATTTTTCGGTCAATCTTACGCCCGCAAGAGCTACTTTGCTTTAGCACATAATACTATTTGCTTCGCACCTGATGATCATTTCTTTTCTTTTCTCTACTTCTCCCTTCCTCTAGCCACTCAAAGTGACAAGAAACTGCCTGTTATAGTATTTTTACACGGAGAGTCGTTCGAGTGGAACAGCGGGAACCCGTACGATGGTACCGTACTAGCCAGTTACAGTGATTTAGTCGTAGTTACGTTAAACTATCGGTTAGGTATATTGGGTAAGTTTTGCCATCACCGACAACTTTTAGTTTTCCCCAACAGCTTTTTTAGCCCGCGTTCGAGCCAGTAGAAAACACATCTACCTAAAACAAATTACCACCATCGCTAAATCGCATCGGGCAGAAGAAAAACGATGCCGCAAATAACTGTGCAACCATTCATCAATCATGCAAAATGATTAATTTCTTACCATTCAGCTTTATTCACTCCCACTCAGTCCTTGCCGGCCTGATTTCCCCCCGCCCAAACCACCCATCCATTCGCAAAAGTCAAACTCGGTTCTGATTTATGAATATTCTAGATTGAAGCTTGAAAGGAAAAATCAGATCCAAGCCGGGGCTCAGGCACTGAGCAAAACCGGCGATAAAGAAACATTCCAAACCGATAGCTGTACCAGACACTTTTTTCCTTTTCGCAGAAACTACCCTCCCCTTCTACTCAATCAATCCACTGATTGATTTTCCGATTAATTGCGAATGTGCTTTTAATCAACATTAAAAAGAATGAGTTTGTCTTTCATTTTTGCCGACCGTCCGATTGGGAGTCGGATGATTTTTACTCTTAATCCGGTGAATTTAAATTGCATTTCCTGGGTAGCGAATGAATCAGCATAGGTTGAATGTGGGTGAAGGTTGCAAAAATCATTAGCTATTGCTAATCCACTTCAGATTTTAAATTTCCAAACAGTATTTTTCTGTGCTTCACGATCCAAGATGTGCTTCTCCAAAGAAACGATCAATAGAAAGGACCTTAAAAAATATTTGGATTATATTTAGCACTAATTGAGCCTAACTAATATATTCTTTTTCGATACTTCTTCATCTTTGACGTATGAAATTGGAGTACAAAACTTCATCTTGAACGTATGGGCGAGAGGGTACAAAAAATCATATAACTTACCTTATGAGAATGTAGACACTGTAGAGCACCTTCCGTTGCTATTTCCGCAGGTTTTCTTAATGCCAATCCCAGCCCACAGTTGCGCGCCCGAGTGGCGAACTATGGCCTGATGGACCAGATGGCCGCCCTGCACTGGGTCCAGCAGAACATCGCCAAGTTCGGCGGCGACCCGTCGACGGTGACGCTGGCGGGGCACGGGAGTGGCGCAGCCTGCATCAACTTCCTGATGACGTCCCCGACGATGGTGCCGGGCCTGTTCCACCGGGCGATCCTGCTGTCCGGCTCGGCCTACTCGTCCTGGGCGCTGGTCGAAGACCCGGTAGTGTACGCGCTCAAGCTGGCCAAGGAGGTCAACTGCTCGATCCCGGAGGATCTAATCAAGAACCACGAGCTGATCGTCGACTGCTTGCGGGATGTGCCGCTCGAGGAGCTGTTCGCCGCCGACATTCAGCCACCGAGCTTCCTGAGTGCGTTCGGTCCATCGGTGGACGGGGTGGTGATACGACCCGGCCGGTCCAACCAGGACATCGACGAGCTGCCGGTCCGAGCCGGCACCTCCAAGCGCTCGCAAGGTGCGGCCGGGCGCTACGACCTGCTGTTCGGCGTCGTCACCGGCGAGGCTCTCTGGCGCTTCAGTGCCGCCGACATTCAGAGCGGGTTCGAGGGCGAGCGACGAGACAAGATCCTGCGGACGTACGTGCGTAACGCGTACACCTACCACCTGAGCGAGATCTTCTACACGGTGGTGAACGAGTATACGGACTGGGAGCGTACCGTGCAGCACCCGATCAATATGCGCGATGCCGCCGTCTCAGCGCTGTCCGATGCTCAGTTCGTTGCGCCACTCGTGCACACCGGCGACATGCTGGCCCCACCGCCGCCACTGCCCGGCCAGGAGCCGTCGGGGCCGAAGTGTTTCTTCTACGTGTTCGACTACCAGACCAAGGACGGGGACTACCCGCAGCGGATGGGTACGGTGCACGGGGAGGACCTACCGTACGTGTTCGGCGCTCCACTCGTGGACGGCTTCAATCACTTCCCGCGGAACTACACCAAGTCGGAGGTGGCCCTTTCGGAGGCTATCATGGTGTACTGGGCTAACTTCGCGCGAACAGGGTAAGATTTCTTCAGACAGTCCAATTTTAGCAAGACTACTTTGATCGACAATAAATTCGACACCGTTTGTATATACGATGCGAACAAGTACAAGTTGGCTCCGGTTTTCGTCGACCTCGATTTGTGTCGCATGAAATTAGTTCGAAATTAGTTTATACTAACGTGGTTCTTTACCCAAAGCATTAAATGCATTTTGTATGACAAAAGATTCGAGCATGGACTAATAAGCGAATTGGTGCAGGCTTCCCGCATCAGACTACTTTACTCAATCAAAATTGTCTTTCAATTGAAGAACTGAGCGTATTATTGTAAACCTACACGGCATAGACACCAGAAAGGTAAAAGAAAGTATAAAACGATTAATGGCCATTGATTTGTATAAGTATCGTTTGTTCTGTATCTATTAAGTCTTGAGTAGGCTTTTGAACGCTAGCCGATGTTTTCGTCGTTTTCAAAGGCCCATTTGATCAAGAAAATCGGGGCCGGTCTGTAAATGTAAATGACCTGACCTGTGTCATTATCAAACTGTCCAACTCCACACGTGATAACAACATAATAATGTGAATGTTATAGCAAAGCCTTTGATACCGTACCATGTACATTTATCCTACTAGCAATTATCAAAGCAAGAGCTCTCTCCACACCATCCAAGCATGCTTATCAGAGCACAATGTATCCGTTACCGGCACACAATTTCATCAAATTGAGTCCCTGTTGAATCTTTCTGAGGATGTACTCGGCTTCGTTACACGATCCAGCTGTGTCAAGCGTGTAAACTAATTTCTACCATAACTGGAGCTAATTCCAACTTCAAAGAACCAAACGCCATTCGACCCGAAAAACATTCTTCTAAATCCACACCCAAATCCGCGTTTATCGGCGAGCAAGGGTGTAATTAACTGTTGTTCCCTTACTCTCTATGGGGCACCGACTCGAGGCTCCGGCCACGCTTGGTTCGACGAAGGTTCGACTGGCAAAATGTGTTTAATTATGTCTCCCTTCTCGTTCTCGCTTTCAGCAACCCAAACGAGCACCATCGACAGGACTCAATCCTGTCGGCGTCACGCGAACGGAACCGCTTCCGCAGCATCAACTGGGAGGAGTACGATCCGGTCCATCAGAAATACTTGGAAATTGGTAATAGGCCGCTAAAAGCCCACCCGGCCAGCCAACGCACTCGCTGCGTGTGCTAATGTTCGTCCGTTTGCTTTTTTCTCTCTTCCCATCGTCCGAAACCCTCCCACCCACCCACACACACACACATGATGATGGTAGGCATGAAGCCACGGATGAAGAACCACTTCCGAGCGCACCAGCTGTCGATCTGGCTGCGGTTGATCCCGGAGCTGCACAAGGCCGGCATGGAGGACGTGATAGCGAGGCACAATCTCTTCAAAAACCACGATGACATGGACCTGTACGAGGGTCTGGTGAAACCGGACTCGTTCGCCGGCCGGCTCAACTACCTGGAGGACAATCTCAAGCGCCGAGGTATGCTCACGGGCGGCGAACTAGGCCACGCACTGCACGCCAACGGTACGTTTTTCTGCACCAACTCTGCACCGTTCTTCATGCCGCTTTTTCCTCGAAATTCACATTCCGCTAGGTCGCTCGTGTCTTGTGTCGCCCTCGCTGGGGCTGATGAATTAATTCACACCAGGCGGATGCCGGGCCAGACAGCTTTTAGTTGCCATCCCCTGGGGAATGGCTCTAACGTGTCCACTAAACGAGTTTTTTGCACGAGTGATCGTGAAAGGTTAATTTGATTACGGTACTCGCGCTGAGGTACATTACGAATCTATGCTCAGCTAATTTTTTCGCAGTAAAAGTAGCAGTTCAAGTCAACCTCACTATTTTCCATCGGATAGTGTTGTATTCATTCAAGTATCAGGTAAATTACTATTTAACCGGCTCAGAAGTGGCATTTTTGGCGTGTTGAAAGTTTTGCTCCTTTGAACGTTTCTGAACGTCGCTACACTATTGAATGAATAGCAATAATTAGCTTCTGAGCACATCTGCGAGTACTTATTACCATACCGAACATGAATGACTCTAACCTCCCTTCAAGATATTCGAATTATGGTAAAGTCACACTGCGCTGTGCAGAATATAGGCAAATGTAAGATTAGCATCTATGGGTACTTAGACATAAGCATTTGAAGTATTAAATGATGCGTTATACTTTTAGGCACAGATTTCAATTCAATTTTGTCTGAACAATCTCCCTCTTATAATGAAATTAGACACGTTGTAGAATAATGAATGGTCCGTTTATTAAATACTCCATATAATTGTAATAGAAGAGCAAAATATGTAAACTGCTCTTCTGATTGCATACGATGTCCTAAGGAATTTATTTGAGCAGGCATTACATCAAATTCTGTGAGAGCTACAACTCTTATTCCACAATTTCTTAGATGAAACTGAGTCCTCCAAAACAGTTGGAAACGAGAAAATAATCAGATAAAGTTGGATCAAAAACAACCTTGCGTATCCATAAATATCAGTTAAGGACTTCAAAGAAAGTGCTCGATTTGAGTCTCCCAGTGGCTCACATGACACTAACGAAAGGCGTCAAGGATAGATCTTACTTCCCCAACGTTAAGTGGCATTGTGCTTGATTTTAACCGCTCATCCTCTGCTTCCAGTCGGCATGACGACGGCCGAGCCAGTCCTGCTAACAACGTGCATGCCGGTCGGCAACTACAGTGCACTGGCGCCGACGGTCACGGTCCTGAACGCCACCACGGACACGCTGGCCGGGCTCGAGGCGGCCGGATATGCCGCCTACTCGACCGCGCTCAGCGTCACGATCGCGATCGGCTGCAGTCTGCTCATCCTGAACGTGCTCATCTTCGCCGGCGTGTACTACCAGCGCGACAAGACGCGGCTCGAGGTGAAGAGCCTGCAGAAACAGTACCAGCAGCGGGGCGGTGGCCTCCACCAGCAGGGTCCGTTCGATCCGATTAAGCACGCCCACTACCATCTCGGCCATTCGCAGTCGGCGAACGTGATCGTGGACGTCGAGAACCACGATACGGGCGCGCTCATCCTGGCCGGCGACGTCAAGTCGTCGCACATCTGCACCAACGCCATGCAGATAAGCGTCATGAAGAGTGGCTCACCGGGTGGTGGCGGTGTCGATGGTCGCGGTAACGGCGGTGGTGGGAATATGGTTGGGAATGTTGGTGGTGGTGGTGGTGGTGGTGGAGTGGACGGTGGAAGTTGCAATGTGCCGGCCCCGCTCGGCCAGTCGAACGTGACGAAGATGTCGCTGCAAGCGAACAACACGTCCTACGGTACGACGAAGCTTCCGCCGCGCAGCGAACACATCGCCATTCCGATCAAGAACTCCACCTTCATCGGCACCGGCGCCGGTGGGGGTGGTGGGACGTTCGTCAGCGGCATGATGACACTGCCAAAGCCCAGCTCACAGCAGCAGCAGCAACAGCAGCAGCAGCAGCAACAACATCAGCAGCAAGTGCACATCCCGATGAGCTACAACCGGAACGAGTGCATGACGTTGCCGCGCGGCGTGGGCGGCGCCGGACTGAGTGCAGCTTCCGCCGGCACCAACACAGGTAAAGTGAGACTAGATTTCATGACTACACCGATATGAAAACGAACCACCACCACCACCACCTTCACGATCACCATCACCATTCGGACGTGCACCTTTCTACACCACACTACCATGACCATTAGCACCTCGACCATCAACAATGGCTTTCTCTCGTGATTGTCTTCCCGCCATCGACCGTTAATACACTCACAAACAACACCTTCTTCCTTCCATTGCGCTTCCGTTTGCCTGGCATTGAACGAACAAAACAGCACCGGAACCGAATCAGTTATTAGAGGGACACATCCTTCCCCCCAGACGCCTGTACAACTCTCCGGTTGCACACACAAAAACTAACCGTATACCATCTCCCGTCCATCCCCAACTCTGCCCTCTGATGGAGGGAAGCGAGTGTGGAGAGGGCATGATTCCGCAAAAGCGATCGAGAACACAATTAAGCACACGTCATTCGTTCGGTCGTTCCGGATGCCTCGGTGGAGCAAAGTAGAAGGAACCAAGGGGGTGGGTTTGAGGTACAGGGACGCGGGACAATGTAAAGAACACTCGGGTGTACGGTTGCCGAAGAGGGAGAATCTCTGAGTGACAGGCTTCGGGAGCTCACTTCGTTCGGCCATTTTTGTTACCTTCGGGACATGCTTTTTTCCTTGTGTGGAAACTGCTGTGTCTTCCTCGTTATCTGTTAGCTGATTGATTGTTAGTGAGCGAACTTCCCTGTGTGAACTAATCTTTTCACCAGGGGGTGGCAATGGAAGAACCTAACACAACTCCTGAAACACACACACACACACTCAACCAACCTACGTAATTGGATCTCTTCTGTACCGTACGTTTAACGCTGGAACCTAAGTTTCTTTAGGTAGCCGTTTTGTTTCGCTACGAACTCGTTACTGTTACGTTCGCGCGCCATCTTGGCGCAGGTTGCGATAGTTGTTTTAAAAACTGGTGATGGAGCTAGTTAAATAGAGTAAATATAGTTAAATTAGGGAAAGGTGGGAAGTTCGAGAGCGAGAGGAAACCAGAAACAAAGCACAGGGCATTGTAAGCGGGCGGAAGTTTAAAACGAACAAACAAAACAAGAAACGACAGAAGGCAAAAAATATATCACTCAATAAAAACCAATGAACGATGTTTCAAACCAATACAAACGGGACCTTTTATTTAACACGAACGGTTTGTGAATTAATTTTCAAGCATTAGGCAATTTTAATGTAAAGTTGAGAAATAGAGACAGAGTGACTGAACAGTATTTAGTTGTTGGTACGTATTTTAAATTTTGGTTCAAGTACATGTATAGAGCTTCTTAACTTTGTTAGTTTTCAAATAAACATAAATTGGTCACCTCTCAAAATAAGCTACAGACACTAGATTCTCAAATTGTAGCTGAAAATATAAAAGTAAAATGTTTATCTCTAGTTCTCGGTTGTTTCTTAAAGGTGCGAAATTTGCTTACTAGTGTATGCAAGTGAACAGTTTTGTTTTACCTTTTATTGACAAGATCATTCATTATAAAAATAATGTGTTCAGGCAATGTTTCAATATTAGATTACTTCCTTTGATTTTCTAAAGTGCTTCTGCAACGTTGCAAGAGCGCTGTAATCATTTTCCTTGGTAAAGCATCACAAAATTGACCAATACCTAGCTTTGAGCACTTTGGAAATCCACTTTACGATAACGATTAACATGAATTGGTGACTTTTATACGTGAGAACATTCATAATAAAAAATGTGTTCAGGAAATGTTTCAATTTTTGATGATTTCCTTACATTTTCTCAAGAGCTCGTAAGAGCTACCTTTGTAAGAGTTGTGCAATCATTTTCTTAAGAAAAGCATCACAAAATAGACCAAAATCTACCCTTGGGCTCTTTGAATCCACTTTGCATAACGATTAACATGAAAAGTTTTATTTCAGAGTAAGCTCAGCAAGTACTACTTGGGTTTCTTGATAATTCTACTGAAACTCTAGGGCTAGAAAAAATATTTGAACGAAAACATTTGCTTCGTGAGCAGAACTTTCGCAATCAATCGACACAAACCCCGTGACGTACGTTTGTCACGGAAAACAGCACCTCCGCCATGATTCAATTTACGTTCCGCCCAATGTAACACATTTTCACCATCGTGCCGCAAAACAATAAAACTCCTCCAAGCGTGAAAGACCGAAACGCGGACATCATTCCACTCCCCCATCTCCCCACTCTTACCATGGCGTTCCCGGTGAGCCATCGCTGTAAAACGTCATAAAAGCATTCCCACAAAACCCCGTGTCCTTCCGACGCTTTCCCCGCACAAAGACCCTTAGTGTTAAACAATCTACGAGCTATGAATCAAATTAAAACCACTACCCATTCTCCAACCCTCCTCCCGCACGTGGACACCTACCGTCTGAAGCTATCCCGTTTCCGTAAAGCGGAAATTCTCGTTCCGAAGCAGAATGCGCGTGGTGAGGCGCCATTTGTTAAGACTATTATTTTGTATCAATTATTCGCAATAATATACTTTCACTCACTGCCTCCACCCATGTCTTTAATGCGTGCCTCCACCCCCTTTGCGTTTACAGCCCCTTCCGGCAGCGCCCGTAGTTTTGTGTCTTGATAATGGTGATGACGCCCGTTTACGCTCATCCTTAAATATACCCACACACGCCGCCACAGACCTACCCCATCCTGACTAAACAAACCTTCTGGCAAAACTACGCTCGGCAAATAACTAGTTTCGCTCTAACTGTAAACCCCATCCCCCAACAACCGAAACCACCCCCGGTTCCGCCCTGCAGCCATTATAGCAACGCGTACCACGGAGCTTTTTGTTGACTGTCGCTGTTGAGCACCCATACGAAAATCCTTCGAACCTGAACGAGGGCCACATGGGGCATTGGGAAGGGGCGAGGGTGAGGCCGGAAATACTTAAACGATGCCGCTTCCGCTTCCGACGGCTTTTCCGGTAACCACGAAAGATAAAGTGATTAGCGAATGGCTCCACCACCAACGCCGCCGGAAGTACACGAAGCACTGGTGCGCGTGGCAAATTAAACACACCCAGGGCAGCCTCGCCGCCATGCCGAGTGTGCCATACTCGAAGGCGTAGAGCAGAGTAATTTTTTGAAGTGGTTTTACTTCACCCACCTAAACGGCCCCCCGACCGGTTTTCCCGAGGACCCGCGTCGGTTGGTGTACAATTTTAAGCTCCCTTAATTTCATTTTCTTCCATTCAAAACGAAAAAATACACCACACAAGGACAAACCCATGTAAAGGCTTATGCCACCACTGCCCTTTCCCGTGATGTGAGAATGTCACTATGGTCCCTCAAGCTTCAGCGGAACGAATGTTTCCAGTCATCAGGAGTGCAACATGAGAGTGAACAAGAGGCGAAGAAGAAAATGAACAAATTGCCCTTCATCAACAGTTTCCGACCCTGCAGGCGACTCCTACCCGGTTCGGAATGGCCATGGCAACCGGTATTTGGGAACTACTACTTTTTCTCTTTACACCCACTGGCACTTGACTTTACTCCGAGCGAACGCTTCCAAACATTGTTGCTGCTAGAAACTTTTAAATTAAATATTTCAAGGGCCAGAAATAAGGAAACACTTTTGCGCACCTTCCGTGGTAAAGTGCTAGTGTAGTGTAATGCACTGAACTATTTGCGATTAATTTTCGTTTATTAATGCATTTAACGCCTTTAACACATGATAAAATCCTGCGATTAATTGGTTTTTAGTTTGAAAACTGGAGATAGAAAATTCAAGATTTATATTTTAAACTAATGTAACTTTTTTTTTCAAAGATATTGTTTAGAAATAGTGTTGTGCCTTATGAATCTTTTGGCTAGATTAATTCATATGAATCTATCACCTAAGTTTCATTCAGATGGATTCATAATCCTTTGGGGATTCGAATCTTCAAACGTTTATGAATCTTTCGAAACCTTAATTAATCTTTATGAATCTTTGAAGCAAACACGTTTTCTCATTATGCACAACATCAAAGTATTTGCTCTAAAACTTTGTTTTGTTTGGATTGGATTTATTTTTTTTCCAAGATGGTAAATGATAAATGGATGTATTGAAAATGTCTAGTTCCGATCCAAATAATGGCAAAGTTTCTAATTATGTTTAAAGTTCTTTGTTACCAATTAAATTAAATGTGTATAAAAAAAAATTTAAAATTTGGTAATCTAAACAAGTATCGGTAACGTGGTTTAAAACCCTTAAAAATAAAAACTAAAGCAAATAAAATTCAATCACACTTCAGAATATCAACATATTAACATTTTTACGTTTAACGTCCTACGCTCTGTATTTTTCATTCCATTAGTTGTAGAGCCCTGAAAACGTTCATGTTTAGTATGTTTTTCAAAAACAAAAATTCTAGAAAATAAACAACTTTAAATGTAGCAAACCATACCCGAGCATGCGATCGTAGCCATGAGGGTTGAACAAATTTAAAGTGCTTTCCGGGACAGACTACATTTTGTTACCTTTTCATTCGAATAATGACTAGATATAGCACTGGAAGTTAACCTAAAATCCACCGTTACAAATCATTACTAGCCCGAGGTATTGACAAAACAAACAGCAACCGGCACACTTAATTATTTCGATAGATTTATTGAAATCCTCCACACCAAAAACCCAATTAGCGCAGCACGGGCGCTAAGCGCCCCCGGGCGGAATGAAGTTGTTTATCTTTTCCCGTTTGTACGCTTATCAGTCAATAATTGCACATTAACACCGGCACGGGGGCGACGAGGCTTGGGCGATTTAGCTAATTACTAATTAAAGATTATCAAATTTGACCACTCTGGCAAAACCGGTGTTCGAACTCACCCACACTCTCTCGGTTGTGTGCTTTTTTTTCTATGATTTCCGGTAGGATATTTACATGGTTTTGATTAGCAGAAGCTTGTTCGCACATTTCGGGCGTTGGTAAATCCCGGTCACCGAACGACCGGCTTGTTAGTCGATTTGGGTCCCACGGTGTTCGCAGGCGCCGCGAGTTGATTGAGGTGCCTTATACAAACTCCGCCACCAAACAAATCCGCTCTGTGAAAACGGTCGGGAACATCGGTACACACAAAACTAATCCTATTCCAAGCCATTAAAATCCGTAGGCTTAACGGAGGCGTCACCGTAGGAGGGTTGATTAAACGGACGCAAACCCCTGAACAAACTCAGACACACACGCACTTTATGACCCACCCACACACACACACACGCACACATTACCCACATAGAGGTTTTACATTTCCCTCCCCCATTATTCGATTGCTTTTCTAGATGTGCAACAAATTAAATTACCACCAAACGGAACCGCCATCGGCATCCACATGCGGGCATCGCAAGCCTCGCCGGAAAACCGTCCCCTGCTCGCCACCCACCAGCAGCAGCAGCAGCAACAGCAAATGGTCTCGTCCGGCCACTCGCACCACCATGCGCACCATGGACAGCAGCAGCAGCAGCATCAAGATAGTTTAACGCAATTAAAATCACAAAATCTGAAGAACAACAACTCCTGCCCGCAGCAGCTACCGCACGCGGCCATGAGCGAGATGCGGGTCTGATCGCATACCGATTGCGGTGATTTGGTCTGAGACGGCGTCCTGTGGCTTCTGTGGCACCGAGGCCCACCCAGAAACGGTGACTCGGCCCCGCAGGGCGCCGGCTTAGGAAAGGCCGGGCAAGGCAACGGACACTGAGTCGTCACAAGTTCAACCCCAAACCCCGAGCTTTCCGGTTTCGGTCAATCGATAAAACTAACCTCAATTCAGACGGTTGGTCGTTATCTTCGACGCACATACACACACATTGGCGACCGATAAACTCGGAAAACCCCATCCCGGACAGTCGATCTGGCCACACTTAATTCCACACTCCGTTAACTCCACGAGCGTGTCGGGGCCGGATTAGCATAATGCCCTTCCTATCAATCATCAAACCGATCCCATCACAGCGGTCGTCTATTTTGCTTCCGCTTTTGTCTCCGATAATCGCTTTTCCCGAATGGAGGCGCCTGGTCGGTCGAATCTCGATCGAGCGCATCCCTTTTGAGTGCCATTTGCTTTGTTTCTGCCGTTTTGATTGCCCTTCATAGGCGATTGGAGCGCTTCCCATCCGTTTCCTTGCCATGTGACATGTGCGCGCGATTGTTTGACGATGTTTATGGCCGGTTTTATGGTTCATTCCAGCAATCGATGCGTTTTATATGGGGGGGTAATACACTCCGTACTCGTGGATGGCAAAAGGATAAACACTGTGTCGAATTTTAAAACCATACCATAAAGGAATGGTTTCGTTCTCATCCTGCTCTTTTCTCTTTTTCTTTTCAAATGGCGTATGAAAAACGTATAAAAGTTCATATTTAACTATCTTAGCCCCCGAAGCCATAATGATATTTTAAAAAAGCACTGAATTCAACGATAAAGATTTGATTTAACGTACGATCAAACTAGAATTAACGACATCAACTCTATTTTGCGAAAAAGTAAAGAAAATCTCAGTGTAGGAATTAATTTAACATTTCTAATTTTTCGTTTTAGTTAATTTAGTGTTCCGCAGACATCGTTAAAACAACATAAAATGCAGTTTTCAAGATGTTATCCTCTTATGATTTTGTTTTCTTTAAAACTAATTCACTCATGTTTCCCAATGCAAATAGTTTTCATGAACAAACTCATGTTGGCGAATGGGTAGAAAAGAAACCAACTTTTCCACTCTCAGTAAAATATTACACCCCTCTCTGATTCACACACACACATACTCAAGGAAACTTACCGAACTTAAAACCAACTTTGTCCGGGCGCTGCCGCAAACTATAAAACAAATAAGCTCGACACTCTTGTAAACTTCTGAAAGCAAACGAACTTTTCGCTCAAGTGCTTCCCCACACATGCGCTCGTTAGAACGCGCTTCCCTTCGACTTGCATTCCTATTGTAGCGCACTCCGAGTTTTAGTGAGTCAATTAAAATGAAACAAGCTGCTCAACGCTTCCCACTGCCCTAGTTGTTCTTCTAGCCGGCTTCTTCCGTCGGTAAAATGACGACTCCGAATGTACCTTCGCAATGAAGCACCCGGCGCAAGTGTCATCGTACGACGTACGGTAACGTACGGTAGCGCAGTCCATTTAAACTTTATTTCACCAATCAATTAGCACAGCGTTTTTAGCGTTGTGCAAACACATTTGCCATTTTTTGCGCCCGGTGCCGAAGCTTACGGTACTTTTCGATTGCATGCGTGGGTTGCAAAAAGTTTCGTTTTAATTCCACCCGTCAAAAGTGGCAACCCTTTTTATCCTTTATCAAATTCCCACGCGCAACAAAAAGAAAACAAACGAGACTCTGTTAATTTTTACATCCATCGCCCCAATGCGCCCATGAATGGATCAAGTTAAAAATAATATCACGCCAATGCACTATGGAGCGAAAAGAGCAAATTGCCGGGATAAAATTCAGAATCAAATGTTTTGCAATTTTTTCATTGTAATATCGTGTAATACTATTATATTACACGAAATTATGATGTTTCGGGACAATCCCGCCAGGTGGCGCTGCAAAAACCTCATATTTTTGGAATTTTCTATGGGTGCATTATTTTTTAATTTTTTTTTTTTATACTAACTTAAAGATTTTTTAAAGTTTGATATAAAACAAACTAAATTTACTACAAACTTCCATTCAAAATATTGTCATCTGGAATATAATTGATATTCAAAGCATCTAACGCGGACATAACGTCTCCTAACGAAGAGCTACTATCTGAATATTCTGAACTTGTACCATCATCTTCTTGGGTTTGAATTGGCAAGGGACTGTTACTATTTGAGGAGCTGTAATCTACGAAGAATGTTTTTACTGCGTCTGGGTATGGAATTTGTTTTTTATTTTTCAACGATTTAGCCAGAGATATTGTTGAAATGTATGGATCGGATGATTGTAATGCTCTCATAAAAATGTCTTTAATATTGAATTCTCGTGACATTTTACGGGCGTGTTCTCTTCTATCCCTTCTGTATATTTTATTTCTACCTTCTGCTGCTTCCTCTCCTAAGGATCCCAATGGAGCTGGGGCATTTACAATGATTTCACCTACATGCGCAAGAACTTTATGGACAGTGGAAGGCATTTTGTACCAATTGTAATGATGTATGTAAAACTTGTATGTATCTTTGCAATATAGACTAATAGTTTTTGGATTTAAAGGCTGTGAACAGTTGATGGCTATTAAAATATTTCGAAACCTTTCTATGAGTTCTGTTTCTATTTGCAAAATATCGCTCAATTTTTCTATGTTTGAAAAAGCCCGACGACAAACATTTCCCGTCGTACTATTTCCACCCATTTGCCTTGGTTCATCTACTTTTACACCAAATTCCTTGTACATCTTTTCCAATACAATTTTTTTTCGATCATTGTACATGCTTTTAAAATTTTTAGTAACCTTCCATTTTTTAAATTCAATTCTGTACGAAATGTGAAGCAAGCATTCGAAAAATCTGATCCAACAGTGCAGTGGAGATATTCCATAAGATAAATTCTCAGGAGTTGGAATAAATCCATTTTCTAAGTGCTCTACACTGTTCATTTCGGTTGGTTTTGCACCACATATACAACATGTTTGCATAGATAGAGTGTCGGTTAAATATGCCAAAATTTTTCCATCAATTAAACTCATGTAAAATGAATAGTTTACCGTCACATTACTTGTTTCATTTAGCTGAATTGTATAAGGAACTAACCTGGTTATTTGGCTTTTGATTTCGTCTACTGTTTGTAAAACTTTTTCTTTTGACTCTTTCGCAAACTCGATCACAATTGGCCTGCAAAACCTAACACTTTGAGGCATCAAGTTTATCCAGATGATATCTGAATCGTCACTGATGAACGAAAGACGGATAGGCGTTAATGCCGATACTAATAAATCACTGTCTGATGCAGTATTTTCTCCGGAACCATGAAGCGGTTGATTGTAAATGCTGTGTCCACTAGATCCGTCAATGCCCCACGAGCACAATAATACGACGCTTAGTGAATCACACAAAGAAGATGAAAGGTGTCGCAAGATTTCTGCCTTTTGTATTTCAATTATTCTACACGCAGTGTGATTAACCAACTCTTGTAGATTAACTTCAGCTTTTGTTTCACTAATAGAAATAAAATCTTCACTTGGTGCGCAGGTTTTTTTAAGTTTGTTGATTTGGTAATATGACGGAAAAACTTTTTTTGATACTTTATGCAAATCATTATACTGGGATTTTGAGAAACTATTGTCTATAAAACATGCCAACGCTTCTTCGGCAGATACTAAAACATCACTTTTGGTTGTCATTGGCATAACACTTGAAGGATTTTTCAAAAACATGTCTATCATACTCATCAGCCTTAACTGCTTTTCTTTAAAAGCTAACAACCTCACTGAGTATAATTCCTTTTCGAGATTGCCGTTGATATCTGTCTCTTTGGCCACACTTCGACGTTTATTCCTCACGCAGAGATCATTAAACTCTTTTTTTGGCCGTCCACGACTTTTGTTTTCCGTATAGGCACTAATGTCAAATGGTTTGTTCAACCAGATTTTCGAATCCTTTTGAAAATTCTTCGAGTTTCTAGCACATTTCTTCAATCTAGCCTTGAAACTTTTTTCCAGTATCATCAACTTATTAGTCACTTTCAATTTATCACACGGTTTGATGCTTACTTTACTTTCAATGAACTGTAAAGCATACCCAATGTTTTCCTTGCAAGAAGCATTGTTTTTCAAAACGTTTATGATATCATTGATTATAAAGGAACCCATCGTGAAATTATTAAATCAATCTCAGATAGATTATTTACTTGAAAACTAGAAAAACGTTGTTCGTTCTCCAAGGAGCTTTCTGACAATTGGTGTTTATGCTGTTCAAGGTAAAGCTTGAATGATGTTTTTATAAACGAACGTATGTTATATATGTATCTTTTCAAATGCATACCGCTATGGTATGCCGTTCGAAGGTCAAAATTTTAACATCTACCTTAGCTGTTACTGTATGGTTAGGGTATATTGTTTTCAAAAGCAAATATTATCAAATATTTGTGTTCACTTCTATGAGTTATCCACCCACAATTAGCGGCGTTTTACCATTAGGGTAGAAAAAGAGTGACAGGTATATCTACCCAAAATTCACGGCTTTTACAGGTAAGGGTACAAACAGAACAAAGTGTTAGTGTAGGGTACATTTATTATTATTTATTATTTTAGTGTAGGGTACATTATTCCGAGGAATTTTGGGTATAAAAAAATGGGTTTGTGAGCTGTAGAACAAGTAAAAGCGACCTGATACATTCAAAGCAAACCAAACCAAGTTTCATTCTTTGCCAGTGACTTGGCTTGTCTTTCCCCTTTTATGTGATGTTCAATCACTACCCTGCTTCACATTTTTCATTGAATGAGAATTTCAAATTTGAATGCATTGAATGAGAATTCATATTTCTTACCACACATGATGCTGCATATGGCATGATGGAGGCGCCTAGTAGCTGATAAACTATAAGCTTCACATCTAAAGTACAGAATAACGTAAAGATGCGCGCGTATGCGCAAAAAAAACTATCATTTATTGTTACAAAACATTCTAGGCTATAAGTGGGTATGCATCATATTACAATCTTTCGCAATCCTTAGCGATGGCATAAGGTTAAAAACAGAAAATTGAAAAATTTTCCGGGAGTTTTGCGAAACAATGCTTAATATTTTGTGACATTCAATTTCAATTAGCTTAAACTGTCAATAATTTTAAAGCTTGATAATAAACCTTTCCAAAACTGTGCTTGGAATCCGATTCCGACCATTATTATAGGAGTTACAGACCTTCAAAGTTGATGGATTTTTTTCAATTTTTCACGCAATATTTTCACAAATCTTGACTTTGAGAGGCTGTTTCTCAGAACCTGGAAGAGCAGAGGCTCTAGTTTTTGGGTCATTTCTTAGTTTCATCTTGTAGTTTAAGAAAACATGTCTCTTTTTTCTGAAATCCAAAAATGAATTTTTGATTTTTATCCCGGCTTCGCTCCATCGTGCAATGGACAGGTTTTTGTTGATTTTGTGGCGCGCTTCTTTGCATTCATCAGACCAAAAAATAAATTATTACACAAAGCTTCATTGTTGGTGCACTTTCAGAAGCAAGCCAAAAAACCGAAGCCCTCCCGCCCACAATGTTTGCACACATCTTGTTTGAAACGAATTTTTAATTCCATCAAGCCAATCAATGTACCGAAGTTTGCCCACGGTTGATGCGAAAATTCCGAGCAGGATGCAAAAAACGAACCAAGCGGCAGCGAAATAAATCAACCTGTGCGTAAAAGCATTTCACTCGGCTGCGTCCAGCTGCGGGTCAAATAGGCCGAAAGCAGGGAAAGGCATTTTCAAAAATACACTGCCAACCGTGGGCAATCGTTTGAGCCGGAAAAAAAGAATGATTAAAATAAACCTCTTACCACCCGGTGGATCTACATATTTGTTGTAGATTTTGCACTCACCAGTGGGCACTTAATGTTTTTTCCCATGGACCACCCAAAGTGTGGGGTGGAAAAACACAACCTATACGTATCGCCCTTTTAAAACATTCGAAGGCCGAACCGGAAAGTGGGTACCTTTGGGGAGCTTGGGGAGACACAATGCGCAGCACACACACATGAAAATCACATGCAATCACTCGACCGAATCGAGAATCGAATCGGGCAAAGAACAGGCAAAACCCGGTGGAATTTAAAAGTTAAAAATGTGTTAACTGTTGTAAGCATAAAAGCATAAAACGATGTGTACATTGTAGTCGGTAGATAACATTACAATTACTCCAATTTGGTACATGCGACCGTTTATCTTACATGTTACCGACGGCACGCTCGGAAGGGCAGCGTGTCAGGATCGGAAGGTTCAACTCCATTACCCCCACACAAATATCGAGCCTTTCCCCCTCTCACTACAGTCCTGTGAAGCGCTTCGTACGCGTGAATGCGTGTTTCAATTCGACCAAAGGTTGGTGCGGAAGGACAAATGTAAAAACTACTACGAAAAATTAACCGCAATAGAGGGGGGGATAGAGTAAAGCAGGAATATGTGGGTTTTGGAAACAAGAAATGTCCAAGATCAACGTCAGAACAGGAGTTTAATAGTACCAAAACCACCCGTTAGGTCAAAGTTAAAGCGGAACCAGCCATCAAAACGAAATAGCACCGACCGACACAACGTTAGATGTTACTTCGAAACTTATCAAACGAACATGACAAACACACACCCTCACACATGCTACTAAACATACCGGAAACGGGACGTTCGAAACAGAACAGGTTCAATCAATAAAAGTACCACAGCACGGAAGCGAGACAGTTTGGACAAGGGAATAAAAGACTTTTAAGCGAAACACTAGCGAATAGGTTTGGTGCATCGGTACTGGGGGCACATGCCCGGCGATGGAATCACACGTGTTTTACAGCATTTGAAATAACTAGCAAATAAATATAGTTAAGTGATAAACGGAGAATTGTAAGATATACATTTGTAAGTGCGACAAAATGAGCAACAATCGAGAAGAAATTATTCGAATAAACTATTTAACAAATTAGTTTAACGGTATTGTGATTTTCCATTGGTTTTGGTAAGTAATTTTGCCGAAAATGTTCGTCCACAAGAGAAAGCAGTATTTTCAATAAACCTATCTACACTTTATTTAACCAAAAAACAACTGTAAAATCGGAGCATTACCATTGGAACGAATGGATACCGAAAATTTAAATAACTAAAAGTAACCTATAGACCTATAGTAACCTATAACTCAAACGTAACTAATTGCATGAAGAAAAATATCCGACATAGCTATCGAGTTACGATCGCAGTACACATTGGACTTCATTTTAACAGTGCCGCCACTCCAGAATCCTACCATTTGTAGCTGTGATTTGCTCAGGGTAAGAAGTTAATTGAAGCAAGCATAGAGGCTGCTTTTTGGAAGTGAATTTTATTTCAGAAGATTTTTCAAGAACCTTTCGAGCACCATGGACAACGCTCTTGAGGTGAGTTCAGTTTGATGTACGTTTTCTCAAGTAAAGAAATCTAACCAGGAATCAGTTCCAGCTTGAACAGATTGAAGAGGAATTCAGCATCCCGCTGAATGTGCTGGACCCTCCGACGAACGTAGAAGAACCAACTGAGGCCCTCGTCCGTCCTCGATCATCGTCCCCGTTGCCGATGCAGCTTCCCCTCCATACGATGCGTAAAATGTATCCGCCTCCGATGGACCCGCATGATGAAATGCCCCAACGTCGTGGTTCCTCGCGAGGCCGTTCGCGATCAAGAGATCGTCGAATGGCGACGGCTTCCGGCGACGCGAAGGCCAACGAGGAGGAACACTCCATGCCAATGCCTCCGGCCGCGTCTCGGGCACGCCAAGGTCGAAGCCGATCGCGACCAGCAAGTCGTCGAGCAGCATCAAGAAGCCGTTCACGTCGTAGTCGAAGCCGGGCCCGATCGAGTAGCCGTCGGGCGGCGCCACGAAGCCGATCCCGTCGTCGTCGAAGCTCAGCCGCCCAAAGTCCAGACCAACCTGCCCCAAGAGCTCAACCACGGGCTCGATCCCGAAGCACACGACGAGCGGCGAGCCGACGCCGTCGTTAATGAACCGAAGGATGAACGGTCCACATCGTGCGTTGGCTGGTGGATCCTTTTGGTAAAAATCCCATTCAGAAGAATAATCTCAAACAAGTCCAAACATTTGTTCTCCAAAAGCCAGTGTATAAAGGGAACGAGTAATGTTTAATAAAACTCGAACCATTTCATAGTGAACCCTCGTTTGCATTCCCCGCAATGTCACTACGATGATATTTTGTTTCCACTCGTTACGAAAGAAAAACGCCTTTCCCGTTTGCACAAAAATGAAAAGCTGGCTTCGCCATCATCATCTCCATTGTTCATTTTCCAATATTTGGCATCCGAGCGGGCAGAAGCTGTTGGCAAGATGTTTTCTTTACACCATCGCTAGAAAACAAAACATCCTGTGTGTGTATGTGTCAGTGTTGTTTTTTTGTTCCTCCTACCCCCCGAATTTTGTTTATGTGGGTTTTGGAAACTAGAAATGTCCAAAATCAACGTCAGAACAGGAGTTTAATAGTACCAAAACCACCCGTTAGGTCAAAGTTAAAGCGGAACCAGCCATCAAAACGAAATAGCACCGACCGACACAACGTTAGATGTTACTTCGAAACTTATCAAACGAACATGACAAACACACACCCTCACACATGCTACTAAACATACCGGAAACGGGACGTTCGAAACAGAACAGGTTCAATCAATAAAAGTACCACAGCACGGAAGCGAGACAGTTTGGACAAGGGAATAAAAGACTTTTAAGCGAAACACTAGCGAATAGGTTTGGTGCATCGGTACTGGGGGCACATGCCCGGCGATGGAATCACACGTGTTTTACAGCATTTGAAATAACTAGCAAATAAATATAGTTAAGTGATAAACGGAGAATTGTAAGATATACATTTGTAAGTGCGACAAAATGAGCAACAATCGAGAAGAAATTATTCGAATAAACTATTTAACAAATTAGTTGAACGGTGTTGTGACTTTCCATTGGATTTGGTAAGTAATTTTGCCGAAAATGTTCGTCCACAAGAGAAAGCAGTATTTTCAATAAACCTATCTACACTTTATTTAACCAAAAAACAACTGTAAAATCGGAGGATTACCATTGGAACGAATGGATACCGAAAATTTAAATAACTAAAAGTAACCTATAGACCTATAGTAACCTATAACTCAAACGTAACGAAATGCTTGAAGAAAAATATCCGACATAGCTATCGAGTTACGATCGCAGTACACATTGGACTTCATTTTAACAGTACCGCAACTTCAGAATCCTACCATTTGTAGCTGTGGTTTTCTCAGGGTAAGAAGTTAATTGAGGCAAGCATAGAGGCTGCTTTTTGGAAGTGAATTTTATTTCAGAAGATTTTTCAAGAACCTTTCGAGCACCATGGACAACGCTCTTGAGGTGAGTTCAGTTTGATGTACGTTTTCTCAAGTAAAGAAATCTAACCAGGAATCAGTTCCAGCTTGAACAGATTGAAGAGGAATTCAGCATCCCGCTGAATGTGCTGGACCCTCCGACGAACGTAGAAGAACCAACTGAGGCCCTCGTCCGTCCTCGATCATCGTCCCCGTTGCCGATGCAGCTTCCCCTCCATACGATGCGTAAAATGTATCCGCCTCCGATGGACCCGCATGATGAAATGCCCCAACGTCGTGGTTCCTCGCGAGGCCGTTCGCGATCAAGAGGTCGTCGAATGGCGGCGGCTTCCGGCGACGCGAAGGCCAACGAGGAGGAACACTCCATGCCAATGCCTCCGGCCGCGTCTCGGGCACGCCAAGGTCGAAGCCGATCGCGACCAGCAAGTCGTCGAGCAGCATCAAGAAGCCGTTCACGTCGTAGTCGAAGCCGGGCCCGATCGAGTAGCCGTCGGGCGGCGCCACGAAGCCGATCCCGTCGTCGTCGAAGCTCAGCCGCCCAAAGTCCAGACCAACCTGCCCCAAGAGCTCAACCACGGGCTCGATCCCGAAGCACACGACGAGCGGCGAGCCGACGCCGTCGTTAATGAACCGAAGGATGAACGGTCCACATCGTGCGTTGGCTGGTGGATCCTTTTGGTAAAAATCCCATTCAGAAGAATAATCTCAAACAAGTCCAAACATTTGTTCTCCAAAAGCCAGTGTATAAAGGGAGCGAGTAATGTTTAATAAAACTCGAACCATTTCTTAGTGAACCCTCGTTTGCATTCCCCTCAATGTCACTACGATGATATTTTGTTTCCACTCGTTACGAAAGAAAAACGCCTTTCCCGTTTGCACAAAAATGAAAAGCTGGCTTCGCCATCATCATCTCCATTGTTCATTTTCCAATATTTGGCATCCGAGCGGGCAGAAGCTGTTGGCAAGATGTTTTCTTTACACCATCGCTAGAAAACAAACCATCCAGTGTGTGTATGTGCCAGTGTTGTTTTTTTTGTTCCTCCTACCCCCCGAATTTTGTTTTCTGTGCCGGATCGTATTTTACCCTCGCCGCTTTTTGTCCGCACGACTAACGCAAAGACAACATGCTTTCCGGGCGAAGAACGGAGAATCAACATCGAGGGAACGAAACGCCCTGCGTCGGAGTGTGGGTAATTTGGAGGCGCACCAAGCTTTCCCCAAGCAACGCGACGCCGGTGCACTGATCCATGAATAAAACATCCTGCCCGCCATGGATGTGCGTGGGAGGGCGTTGGTTTGGTTTGGCCTTAGCGAGATGATCAAAAACATGAGCCTACGTGGTGGAAGGAGGTTGGTTGGAGCGAGAAGGTGGCCGGATGGGTATAGACCATTTCCATTTGGGATTATTTTCAGTGGCAAGGTTAGCCAGAGGGATGGGGGGGGAGGGTAGAGAGAGAGAGAGAGAGAGAGAGAGAGAGAGAGAAAACAAGCATAACCAGAAAAGATGGAATACGTTTTTTCCAAGATAGGCTTCCGGGGTCGGGTGCGTGGCATCCTGACGATCTGCATCCTGGGTTTTTCTTTCTTAAGCATCCGAAGATCTGTAATCTTGCCTCGTCTAAAGGTCTTTTTCAGATCTTTGGTTTTTCCCTCCCATTCAGACTTCCAGCAAGCCAACCCGGATCAATGGAGTAAGCGCGCATAAACCCTCGGCCGAGCTGTGCAATGCTCTTTTGAATGAATGTGTGTATGTGTGTGCGTGTTGTGTGACGTTGTGCCGCTGTCCCAGCGTCCCCGAAAGTTGGACGAATGCAAAATAATGAGTTCCGGAGCGGACGGAACGGAGCGTAACGAATCGAAAGCGGAAAGCTCCAGCGAACCGTGCGAAGGGTGCCCGGGTCTATAGTTTCGTAACTCATCATAACGGCCGAGGGTTGAGATGCAAAAAAAACTCCCTTGGCCATGACCAGGAGCGTTCCATGGACCGGCGTGTCCCACAGTTTCCCCGGTTTCCGCTGAGCATCGTTGTGCAGCGTGTTTTTCTTCGGAGGAGTTTCCGGAGGCAAGGAACTGAACCGCTTCTAGGTCCGCTAGATCGTTGTGATCGGTTGAAAGATTTCGGCGTATCCGTGGAACCGTTCCCGAGTTGTCCATGAGACCGTCGGTATCAGATACACCCGGTGAATGACCTTTGTACTTCGAGCAAATTAAAAACAAAAAAGAATGCGCGTTCCCCTCAAGAAACACATCCAGAAGACCCTGCGCACGGATAATTAGCAGCAAACAATGGTGCGACAGTACATTAGCTGGATAAGAAAAGGCACTCGATTCGTGGAAGAAGGAAAAACAAGGGAAAACGAAAACTGTTATTGTCCAGCAACAACAGCTAAGTCCTGATGTAGCATCTTGAGATAAGACAAGGATTTCATGACCATCGCCCGTTAGTGTGTAGTAATTTCGAAAAACGGAAACCACTTTCGAATGAAAAATACAAACAATGGGAGTTAAAGAACTTCCCACCTCTCTGGGCAGACACTCGGACGCAGAAATAGTATGCTTGTGTACGTGTAAGTATTTGCAAAGCTTTTAAACCATTTCACGATGAACGAAAACGGAAGTGGCCTCACTCGGTCTGCATGGGCAAATTGAATCAGAACTGTATGATTCACTCTGATCTTTCTACTGAGCGAACGATTACCGCACATTCAAATCAACCAAAATGATTCTTCCGCACGCCGATGGTCCCGACTATGCATACATAGGAAAAATCACGACTCGCCAGCTGTGTGACGATGCCCTAGTGGCAAAATCAGCATGCTTTCTCGTTCTGCCCAATTGACAATTGATACCGACAGAACGAGAAAGCATGATCATTTTGCCACCGGGGTGGTTCCTTACCGTCTATAGCCGTACGCCAGCGGTGCGATATTGATTCGTTCTACGGTTGATCATGAATGTGTAAGACAATACGTCACCCGCTGGCGGTGTGGTATAGGTTCTACGTACGATCGTTCACTGTGCTCCCTAGCCCTGCTCAACCGCACGCCAGACGTGCGGTATTGATTCCTCGTGCGGTCACCTACCGTGCAGGCTATAGCCGCACGCCAGCGGTGCGATATTGATTCGTTCTACGGTTGATCAAGAATGGATAAGACAATACGCTACCCGCTGGCGATGTGGTATTGGTTCTACGCACGACGATCGTTCTTCGTGCTCCCTAGCCCTGCTCAATCGCACGTCAGACGTGCGGTATTGATTCCTCGTGCGGTCACCTACCGTGCAGGCTATAGCCGCACGCCAGCGGTGCGATATTGATTCGTTCTACGGTTGATCATGAATGTGTACGACAACACTCCACCAACCGGCGGTGTGGTATTGGTTTATTCATTGATCAACGAGCTGGCTAGCCCTGCTCAATCGCACGCCAGAGGTGCGGTTATGATTCTTCGTATGGTTGATCAACTTTCCTACTATGTAAGTGTGGGGCAAATCTTTACACCATTCTTTCTTTCGTTCGTACATAAACGATAGCAAAAAAAAAGCGGTTATTGTATCAACCGCTATAATTTTGAATGAATTACTGTTTTAGGTGGGCAACGATATTAATTATGGTTGTTAAAATCACATCCAGAAATATCATGAATAAATATTCTAATATCGAATATTTATGTAAAAAATATTCTGAATGTATGTGATATCTTACAATATATCCCATTTTTCACGGTGTTATAATGACCAGGCCAATATTTGTCGTTTAATCTATAACCCATTCGACGAAAAATCGCTCTTGGGACGTGCGGAAGAATCACCGCACGCGTTCAGTTCATCTCACTGAGCGAACTGCACCGCACCTGATCTTTTTAAAGAATCATCTTTCCCATCTCTACTCCGCTCGTACATGCGTCCATCTGTACCACTACCTTCGCACGCGGTCTCGATGTCGTCCGGACACAATTCCAGCGGCGGAACGGAGTTGAGTTGAATAATTGATAGGATTGAAAATACATTTATTAAACATTCAACAACATCCGCCCACCGGTTTCGAAACTCAACTGTTGGTTTAGTCATCACGGTTCGACGACCCGGTCCGGAGGAGGGCCGGAACTGCAACCACCTGAGCGTACACCTGTTTCCGGAGCCTCGTCCTTTTTCTGGTCCGAAGGTAGTGTGGCCAGAAAAGTTCCTTCAACCTCCCAGGAGCAATACTGTCCAGAATTGGGTCAAGTTTATTCATGCCGTTTCGATCCGGTTCTTCTAGAAGGGAAGCAGCTGCCAAGATTTTGTGGGGAAAGAAGTTGTAGAATGTTGCAAAATTATGTTAATATTTACAGTATACCCCAGTAACATTTTGCAAAAATAAATTATGTAAAATTTATTTTGGTCATGTAGTGTATCATGATTAATGACACTGCTTTTATTTTATTTTATTACAACCGCAGCCGCAATCAGCCAAACTCTATAAACAACTTCATATTATCGCAGTCAAACTCAAATGAAAAGGAAAGACAAGTACAGCACCAGAAAATATTGTTAATGAATCACAATTTTATAACTTTTTTTAACTGAAAAACTTTATCTGTCTATTTACTATCTAACAGCTCCACGTTGTTTTGAGAAACAGAACAGGAAAGAAAAAACAAGGTAATTTGAATTTGGACACACTGAACTAATCATAACTCGTGTGCCACGAATCTCCATTATAAGTAGATTTTTTTTTTTTTGTTTAACGTCAGGGGAATCTTCCGAAGATACGGGCGCGACTCCGTATGCCGGATTTTTACCGACTAAACCACCTGACGGGCGCAACCCTCATCCCCCCCAGTTATTGCCGCGAAGCGTTACTGGGGGAGGGGTTTGGCTCCTTTCTGGAGCTTTAACGCTGCGACCCGCTTGGGGCTCGCGCTAAGCCCTTGCGCTGACACTGCTTGACGTGTCCGAATGTGGGTTCATCCACCCGCTGCTTGCGCTGAACGGCGCCGCTACCACGACTCTACCACAGCAGTCCAGGGTACTAGCGGCCTGAAGTTGTGGCTTCGGTGATTGCTGCGTCCTCGTCGGAGGTGAGGGCTCGTCGGCGTGAGCCGTCAGCCTCGTCACCGCTTTCACCGTCGCTGTCGCTGCTGTTGCTGCTTCTGCTGCTGCCCGAGCTGTCATTGCCACCAGCAACGTCGATATTAGGGAGCGTGAGTAGAAATAGCTCCTCAAAGTATCCGCGGGCAAGCGCAACCTGTCTTACGCGCTCCAGAAGCTCGCGACGACGTCGCCGCTCTTCACGAGAGACTTGTGCGGATGGTGACTGTTGCTGCTGGTGTGGCCGCCGCTGCTGCTGCTGCTGCTGCTGCTGCTGCTGCTGCTGCTGCTGCTGCTGCTGCTGCTGCTGCTGCTGCTGCTGCTGCTGCTGCTGCTGCTGCTGCTGCTGCTGTTGTTGTTGCTGCTGCTGCTGCTGCTGCTGCTGCTGCTGCTGCTGCTGCTGCTGCTGCTGCTGCTGCTGCTGCTGCTGCTGCTGCTGCTGCTGCTGCTGCTGCTGCTGCTGTTGTTGCTGTCGCTGTAACTGTTGTTGTTGCTGATGGTGCTGCTGCTGCTCTCCGGCCTGGCGAAGCCGGAGCCGCTCATAGTATCGGCGTTCACGCTCTGTTACTGCCGCTCTGCGAGCAAGGGTTCCCGGGGATGGAGGGGCCTGCGATGGTTGTTGCCTCGCGTGCTCAGCACTGCCCGCTGCCACCCGCTCGTTGCGTTGAACATTCCGGTGGTTATCGCGAGTCCGTAAGCTTCCAGCGTGTGTGTCCCCTGCTGCCTGGGCTGCATCTCCCTGCCGTGCAATCATTAGGTTGGCGCGCTCCTCGTTCCACTCCGACTGAAGGGTCGACGTGATCCGTGTCGCGAGTTCCGTCACGCTACTCCACTCCTCAGGTCCACGGAGAAGGAATATCTGTAGCATGTCTGGTGCCAGTCCACTGATGTACTCCCGGCGGATTTGAGAGAACCGTGGGCACTCAAAAACGGCATGCTCGGCAGTCTCTGGGATTCCCTGACATCGTCGACAGTCTGGGGATTGCGTGAAACCCATGCGGCACAGGTAGTCTCTAAAAAATCCATGTCCAGAGAGAACCTGGCACAGGTGGAAGTTAACACATCCATGCTTCCGCTGCATCCAGGCTATAATGTCCGGGATCGCTTTATGCGTCCACCTGACAAAGCGTGAAGCACCTGGTCTGGCCGCCTTCTCGTCCCACTCCTCCTGCAGGGTTTGGAGAGTTGTCATCCGCTCCTGCTCGCGAACCTGCTTGGGACTCAACTGGTTTCCTTCTCTTTGCAGCCTGGCAAAGCACCTCTCATCTTCCTTTACCAGGCGGCATATCGGCACTACGGTGGCTATCACGGCAGCCACCTTGTACGACACCGTGCGGAATGCAGAGGCCGTCCTGAGAGTGCACTTGCGCTGGGCCCGACATAGAATCCTGCGTGCCGTTGTGGTCTCCACGGCCTCATGCCACACGGGAGCAGCATAACGCAGTGTTGACTCGACGACCGCGGACAAGAGCCGCCGTTTGGCATCTTTCGGTCCGCTGTGGTTCCGCATCAGGCCCGTGACTGCGTTGGAAACCCTTGATGCTTTTTCGGCAACCTCCCTGATGTGTGGAATCCACGATAGGCGCTCGTGAATCCGGACTCCCAGATACTTAATGTCCTGTTGTGTCGATATCCGCTGGCCGTTTATCTCCACTGGGATGTTCCGATGTCCTGTTCTCAGCTTTGACACCATAACAACTTCCGTCTTTTGTGGAGCTAGACTTAGACGGTGGGCTATCATCCACTGGTTGACGGCTTCTGTGGCTGCGGTTGCTCGGCGGGAGGCGACTTCGGGGGTCGGGCCAGGGACGAGTAGCACTATGTCGTCAGCATAGGCCACTGCCTCCGTCCCCTCCGGTAGATTAACCGACAACACGCTGTCGTACATACAGTTCCACAGGGTGGGGCCAAGGATGGACCCCTGTGGAACCCCCGCCGACAACGGCCTTTCAACCGCGCCATGATCGGTGTCAAAGACTAACTGACGATCCTGGAGCCAACTCTGCAGTATTCGCGTGATCGGAGTTGGGACTTCCCTCTCATGCAGGGCCTTGGCAATCTCCAACCAGCTAGCAGAGTTAAAGGCATTTCGGACGTCCAAAGAAACGACCATTAGACATCGATCTGCATTCCTCCTCGTTGCATGGTGAGACCTCGCAAGCTTTCCTGCGTCTACCACCCGCTGAATGGCCTGCACAGTCGAGCGTCCTCGGCGAAACCCGTACTGGTTGGGGGACAGGCGAGGTGTCTCCACGTCTTCCAGGTGCTCGTTCAGTCGATCAACAATCAATCGTTCCAGCAGCTTTCCTGCTCCATCCAGCATTCCCAGGGGGCGGAAGGAAGAAGACTCGCCAGGAGGTTTGCCGGGTTTCTGAAGCAGTACCAGGCGCTGTCGCTTCCAAGGGGCGGGGAAAAAACCCCGGTCGAAGCATTCCTGATATATGTCGCGGAAGATTCCAGCATGCTCCCTAATTGCCACTTTGAGTGCCGCATTGGATATGCCGTCCAAGCCTGGCGCTTTCCTGGAGGGCAAGTTAGTAGCGATGGCACGAATCTCTTCCTCGGTGACCGCCCGTACGGTGGCCTCCATTACGGCAGCCTGCGGTGTGGGCCACTCGAACGATCCGTGCTCCGGGAACAGGTCATCTACAATCCTCTCCAGAACAGCTCGGTCTCTCTCGGGTGGCACACGGTAACCTCTCAGGCGAGTCATCACTACTCGGTACCCGGACCCGAAAACATTCTCCTGGACATCTTCGATGAGCTGATTGAATTGATCGTCCTTGCTGGCCTTTATGGAGCGATTCAGCTGCTTCCTTAGCTCTTTATGGTGATCAGTGGCGATGGCTCTTTGTACAGGGTCTGTGAGAGAGAGTAGGCGCTCGCTGGCCGCGAGACATTCCTCGCGAAGCCTACCGATCTCTGGGGTCCACCAGAACATTTGTGGCCTGATGTGAAAGCCAGAAAGGTTGTTACGCTCCATTATCTCATCACATGCTCGCATAAGACCCTCCACAAGTCCCTCAGGGGAGTCCGCTGTCACCGGGAAGTTAGTGACCTCCAGCGCCAACTTGTACGCCTCTGGCTGAAATTGACGCATCTTCCACCGGTTACCTGACGTTCGTTGTCTGCTGTATACTGGTTGTACATGTTGGTGTGGAGGGCCTGCAGTCGCTGAGACGCTAGGCACGTCGAAACGTATGTACCGGTGGTCGCTGTACGAGTATCGATCGACTACTACGTACCAAGTTTCTGGGAGCGCCAATAGGTTTCTAGCGAATGTGACGTCGACTACACTTGATCTCGCCGCTCCGTTTCCGCAGAAGGTCGGGGTGTTTCCGCGGTTGAGCGTGATAAGTCCGAGGTGGTCAACCAACGCCAGCAACTCCTCTCCTTTCGGTTTGGTACGCGAGCTGCCCCACTGCTGATGCCACGCGTTAAAGTCGCCAGCTAGCACTATGTTTTGGTGTGCCCGAGCCTCGATTTCCACGGCCCGAAGGAACGATTGGAAACCGGTGATGGTCAAGCTCGGGGACGCGTAGCAACTCACAAATACCACGCCGCCAATTTGTGCTGCCACTATCCCGGGGGCATCACTCCAAACTCGCTGAATCGGGTGTGTTCCAGTAGCAATGATTGCAGCTTTGCCTGTGGTATCGACCGACCAGTTGCCATTGTTACCCGGGTAGCGGTAGATTTCGCAAGCCACCACTACGTCCACGCTCATATCTCTCGCTGTCTGTAGGAGCAGATCTTGTGCTGTCCTACTGCGGGCTAGATTGATCTGCAGCACCCTCAATCTAGCCGCGGGTCGCTGTCTGCCGTCTGCGTTTAGGGGGAGCATGGTGATGGTCCAGATGCACAGACTGGATCCCCCGTGATGTGGGATCGGCCGCAATCTTGGCACTTCGGTGGCGCTGTACAAGTCCGAGCCTTGTGCGCTGTTGAGCCGCAGCGAAGGCACAGGTTCGTCCTGTCAACTTTGCTTGTACAGCTCCTTGCTTGGTGGCCTCGATGATGGCATCTCACGCAGCGCTGCTCACTGACTGGAACTGGCGGCAGCTCTTTTACTACGCAACGCGTTAGTCCAATCGTCACGTATTCGTTTCGGATGTTTTCCATCGTTGCAGTGGGCACGCTAATCCTGGCACGTTGAAGACCGCTAGGGCTGCGCCACTGCGCAATGTCCTCAGGCAGAACCGTCACACCAAACACCTCAGTCATGGCAGTCATCGTGTCCTCGGGCGTTGCGAGCATGTCTATCCCGGAAACAACCGCCACTGTCCTAGGGACCTGCAGTCTGGCTTGACCCACTTCCCCAAGTGCCTTCCGCACAATGCCCAGTGCTGTTGAGCCATCCGAGTTTCTCTTTAGGCTTATCCTGAGGACGTTATCTGATGCCCTGGTTGCCTTCAACACATGCTCGTTGATGAGCGGATCGCTACGAATCTGTTTGTACATATCCAAATAGGTTCTACCCTCAGGGACCGTTACTTTTATTTGAACGGGCCGAGTTTGCTGCTTCGACTTGCTGCTGTTCACAGCATGTTTCTGCTGCTGGTGCGAGGGCTGTTGCTGCTGCTGTTGCTGCTGCCGGTGTTCCTGCTGTTGCTGTTGCTGCTGACAGTGCTGTTGCTGCTGCTGTTGGTCTTGCTGCTGCGACTGCTCCTGGAGCTGGGAATCCACACCGCGCGGCTCCCCCGCAGCCGGGGGGGAATTTTTCCCTTGTTTTCGGTTTCGGTTTCGTCTCCCTCGTCTACCACGGGATCTCCCAGTTTCTTTTCCTGCCTGGGGAAGGCTCTCCGCGATCATCCTCTGTATCGCCGCCGTCGATTCGGTTATCAGTTCCCCCACGTTTAGGTTCTCTCTCCCTCTAAGCAATGCCTCCAACGACTGCCGGCATTGCCGCTCATGATCTAACTCCTTGGCCAGGAGTTCCACCCTCTCGCTCAGCCCATCTATTCTCTTAGTCAAAGAAGAGATTATATCTGCTGTGGGGGAGATTTCGGCTGCCTCTACATTATCTTGGCTGCTCTTTGCCGGCGAAGAAACTGGCGGTGTGGCCGAATGTGCCTCTATACTCCCGGTCGGCGCTGCGGAGGACATCGGGTCCGTCAACCCAGCTTTATTAACCACTCGCGTGGGGCGCACCGGCAGCTTGCTTGTCGGCGGGTTGCCTGGTGGTTTCCCTGCCAGGCGGGTCGAGTATCGCGTCGCTTGTTGTGTAGCTGCCATTCAAATCCGCTCTCAACTTGGGCCCTCAGCAACGCCAGCACACTATTCCAGTCTGGGGAATTTCCGTTGGTGCAGATGTTCGCCTGCCACGCGCACACAAGCACACACACTCGCACTATACCAGACTGGGACTCGTGATTCCTCAGTCAAACACGATCAAACACGATCGAACACGCCGCTGAGTACTCAGGCCTCGTATGTATGGCCTCGCTCGTGGCGCACTCGGTTTTTTTTTTTTTGGTTATTCTCTGTTTCTCTGTTCTTTCGTACGGGAGCTCCGTCAGAACACTCGGTTTTTTTTTCGGTTATTCTCTGTTTCTCTGTTCTTTCGTACGGGAGCTCCGTCAGAACACGTCCGCTCGGTTCGAAAGCTCGACTGCCGCTCCCATTATAAGTAGAAATAATGTTGGACTACTCAAAGAAATATATTTTTCAACTTATTCTCATTGAAAATACCAACGACTTAGTCATAGTATTTAAAATGTCATACCAGTGACCTCAATTTTTGCCAGAATCGGTTTGTTTATTGGGAAGTTTTCATTAGCAGCTGCTTATTTATTGATTTAGATTAGATTTAGATTTTAGAGTTTAGATTCGTAGAACAATTTTCATCGAGTTGAAACTGAGAAAATAAACATTTTTTGCAATATTGTCTCGATTTCCAAGTATTTTATTAAATATAAAGTTTCTCAATTTTCAGGTCCTTTTTTTACGTTTGTGGATATTAAATTTCCATTCCGTTTCTTATAAAACAATAAACCTTTTCAACCCTCTTACACTTGGTAAAATCCATGTCGATCCATCCTTGTTCCAATTTTCCATATTGCCCCAAGTATCAAGCAGTAATATTACATTCTTAGATTTTATTACTGCAAAAATTGTTACTGGAAAATTCTCGCCACTTTTCATGTTCACCCTGGCGCATTGCAATTGAAAAACAGGCAAGAAAATCACCCCCACACGCACTTCTCATTTCGGAACGGTATCGGGTGCAAAATACCGGGAAGGACCTACTGCACGGGACAGCGAAAAAGAGTTTCATATAAAACACAAGCCCAACACTGCCAACGATGCGTTGCGAACTCGAGTGGGTCTCGAGAAGAATGGAAAAACAAAACCAATACCCCGACCGGACCTGATCACATTTGCTCATGTTTGCGTACTGTTATGCCCGAAGATTTGCACCATTTTTCGGTCAGCACCGCCGGGTGGCCGGGTTTTCTTTCTCAACACCAGAACTGGGCGTTGGTTTTTTTTTTTTGTTTTTATTTAAAGGAGACGCCCAGCATTATTTCATTATTTTCATCCGTTTCTATTTTTTTTTTCTTTTTTTGGGGAGGGGGGGGAGGAGGTTTGTGTTTCACTTTCTGATTTCTTTGTTCCGCCAGTTTCGAGTTCTTTCGCTCGCGTCTCCCATGTGTTTAGGTGGCTCAGATCCCCCTGCCCCGCCCACTGCCTTCCCCCTTCCCCATCTGTGAGTGGTTTTCTTTTGGTAGCAAATAGGTTTCGGGCGTCATATTTACCAGCGTGTGCGTAGGGCAGTACTTTCACTGATGGCGGCAGACTCTCCTCGCACGCGTAATGTTCATAAATATTTAATGATTTATCGTAGCTAATGTTTTTATGTACCCGATATTTTTATTTTTTGCCTTCTGTTTCTGTTTTCTCTCCCCCTCTCTCTCTCTCTCTCTCTTTTGACTCCCACCGGAGTCCTTTGTCTTTGCACAAGGCGCTAACGGAACCGTGGAATGCTAAGTGTGCCACCCCTCGAGCTCCGGTTATAAGCATGAAACCCCGTCCCGGTATCGGCCCGCAGCCCCGTTTTCCAAACGAATATGATATGTATCGCTTTTTTATGTTACCAATTTCTTTTTTTTCTCTTTCCCACATTCACTCCGAGCTCCGGGGACGGTTTTCCTTCAATCGACACGAACTGGTGTGCCCCATCGTGGGCACTTTCAATGTTTCCTTCTTGAACCACATCCACCGTCCAGGGTGCTACGTGACGTAAGTTCCTTTTTTCCCACTGTATGGGCCAATGTTTCAAATGTGTTTTGCTTTCTTTTTCCACTCTTTGTTACTTTCTTCCATTCTTCAACCAATTGGCCGAGTTGGTTCTCACCCAGCCCGCAGCACGTCTGCAACCGACTGGAGAACGGATACTTACTTTTACGGCCAAATTTAAATCAATCTGAGTTGCAAATTTGTCACTTTGTTAACATATTTTATGCTGTCGTTGCTGGCCGTCGAAAAGTAAATGGATCACATTTTTGCCTACGCAGTCTCGAAACAAATAGGAAAAATAAAAAAGCCAAGGCCCACAAACCTCGCATTGGGAAACAACGGCTAAGCGCAATACACGTTCGGCCCAAGTGGGGGCATGGGAGGAATAATCTGCATAAGTGTAGCTGTGCGGCGTAAGCACTCTCGAACCGAACGAGCACCATTACTCATTAAAATGGCATTATGCGAGCTGGGTCGTCCGGCGGTTGTTACTCCTTGCCAGTGCCTTTCGTCATAAACTTCTTTGGCGAACGCAAAAAAAGGCCTGCGGTTTCCCCTGAAGGCAGCTGGGTATTCGGAATACCATTTTGTTGGACGAAAAATTGCACCCGCTACCCCCGTTTGCACCATCACTTGAGCACAGTTTTGGAAACATTGCGCGGTTGCAAACGAAGGATTTTCAGTTCATAGAAATGGGTACCGAATTTTCTGACATTCGGGCGAATCGAAAAGCACAGCAACAATAAGCAAGTATTTTTGAATGGTGGAAAAATTAACCGCACACAAAAATAAACCACACCCAGTGGGAACTTTTCAAGGACGGAGGGAGCATCGGTTTCAGTTCCCATGGACCATGGGTCGTATTGATGTTGCCTCTTTTCTCTCTCGCTCAGATAATTTTCTAATGATGGATATTTCGTTATGCACAATAACCTATTATCGTGCCGAAGGGGTTTACAAAGTTGTTTAAAAATAAATTAACGTTGATTACTTTGCGAAGGTTTCTGACGAGTTGCTACAAATTCACCCTTTCAACAACTTTTCAGCACGGAAAAGATAAACATAAACAATGAAGAGCAATTTGCAACTAAATTATTTAGCAGTCATGTAAAATTGATATGGACAGGAACTTTACAATCTTACTTTACAAGATTTATTGATTGCTTCAGGCGTAAATTTGCGCACGCTCGTGGTAAATATACGTGGTTACAAACTCAAAAAAAACAGAACGTAAATTTGTTCTGTCTTGTTTGAGAATGTCGTAACGTTGTGTCCTTCGCTCATGTCTACAACTGCAACCATATATTTTTGAAAATTTTGCATTCAATACGCAAATGATTAAAATAAATTATTCTGACGAACGGTGCGTTCGAATTACCAAAACCTTACGAAACCAATTCAAATATAGCATCTAGCGATAGGCTAATTTCCTGATGAACGGTTTCGACTCGGACACAAATTAAACGAACGCTCCTTAATGCTTCGCAGGGACTACGGAAAACATAGCATGCAAATGAGAAGTTTCAGGTAGGAGCGGTAGTTTACGTAAATCCAACAGGGCGAGCAACCAGTCACATTAAGTTCCAGTCAAGCGGAACTAACGTCTATCTAATCGAATTTAATAACCTCCATCATCCGCTCATCAAACTACGCTGTCATGGAATTGTACAGTATGACGTACATAATTTACTTTCACAAGTTTGGAAAGGTGAATGTAATCAAACAGGGGATATAACATTATATGAGAATAGTTCACTTTTCTTCGAACTACTGTTGAGTTATTCAGTTTCTGACGTCCTATTCGATTATTTTTGCGCTTCAAGCGGTCATTAAACCAAACTTCTTGTTTTGCTGCACAACTTGTTTCCATGGCAACTCAAACCGCTGTCCAGCAGAATTCATCGCAGCACTCATGGGAGTTTGCAATAGCTTCGCAACATTGGCATTTAACCTTGAACCTCGATTGAAGCTAGAAGTAATTTTAGACAGGTGAAGAAGCTGCTTGTTGGAAGTTGGTTTTATTTCAGAATATTTTTTCAACAACCTTTCAGTTTCCGCACCATGGACAATGCATCTTTTTTTTTCAGCAGCATGGACCCTGCACTTGAGGTGAGTTCCGTTTACTGTACGTTTTCTTCAGTAAAGAAATCTAACCAGGAATTTGTTCCAGCTTTCACAGATTGAAGAGGAATTCGACATCCCGCTTCCGCAAGCTGAAATTATGCTGAACGCGCCGTCGAACGCAGAAGAACCAACTGAGGCCCTCGACCGTCCTCGATCATCGTCCCCGTTGCCGATGCAGCTTCCTCTCCATACGATGCGTAAAATGTATCCGCCTCCGATGGACCCGCATGATGAAATGCCCCAACGTCGTGGTTCCTCGCGAGGCCGTTCTCGATCAAGAGGCCGTCGAATGGCGGCGGCTTCCGGCGACGCGAAGATCAACGAGGAGGAACACTCCATGCCAATGGCTTCGGGCGCGTCTCGAGCACGCCAAGGTCGAAGCCGATCGCGAGCAGCAAGTCGTCGAGCAGCATCAAGAAGCCGTTCACGTCGTAGTCGAAGCCGGGCCCGATCGAGTAGCCGTCGGGCGGCGCCACGAAGCCAATCCCGTCGTCGTCGAAGCCAAGCCGCCCAAAGTCCAGACCAACCTGCTGAAAAAGCTCAACCACAGTCCCGATCGCGAAGCACACGACGAGCGGCGAGTCGACGCCGTCGTTAGTGAACCGAAGGATGAACGGTCCACATCCTGATTTGACTGGCGGATCCTTTTGGTAAAAATCCTATTCAGAAGAATAACCTCAAAGAAGTCCAAACATTAGTTCTCCAAAAGTCGTTACGAGACAGTTACAAAAGAAAAAGGCATTTTCCGTTTGAACAAAAATCAATACGAATCCTAGCCATCAAAACCAGAAAACAAGTCTGACTATTTTATAATTAATTTTGATCTGCTTTTATGGTTTACATATAAAGTTTTAAACAAGCATACTTATTCTGCGCATATTTTCTCCCCCACTGTACCGGATAACTCTCATCATAAACTTGTTCCTATCCCAACACTAACGGTTCCATTTACTATCGGTCAATTGGACGTAATCTATCCTCCGGACATAATTCCACCCACCATCCGCCAAAATTTTCCATCGTTTTCCCGGCTCGTCGGTACCTCCATGGCCAGTATAATTAATTAATTATTTATCATTTATTCCATCGCTGCGCACAAACCAGCACCATGGTGCTGGCACAGCGCCACTTCGACGATTCCGGGGCCGTGATCGCCATTTCGGGAGGATTTACCTCCTTCCGGCCCTCCCTATGGTCCGCGTCAGCCTAATCCACTTTCTCCGTGTTTCGATGCACTTCGTGACCGGAGGGCACGAATGTTACGCGAAAAGTGGCGTGATTTTTCAAGTGCCAAGACTAATTTTAAATCGCTATTCAACCATGTTACCGGCACCTCGACCGAGCGCCTATTTTCCGTGGACGAAGAGCAACGATTCGGCGGTGGGGATTTTCAATTTTACCGAACGGGATAACGTGCACCGTTGGCAGCCTTTATGTGCGCGGTTCATAAATATTCAACATTCGCAGTGGCTCCGCTTGCATGAACGTACCCGTGGGATGATTGTTAAGAGATAACGTACCGGAAAATGATAAACTGCTTAAATCGTTCTAATCCCGTAGCGACAACATGCTGCTAGTGGAAGGTGTTTTTCCGGGGAACGTGTAGTTTATGCGAAAATCGGGTTAAGATGTATCGATTTTCGACACCATCCTTTTCTATTTTTTATTTTTTTTATTATTCATTGATTCGACTGACTGTGTAACCCCCTCGAATTTTCGTACTCGGTTGATTACAATTACAGTATAGTTAATTACACGTTTCACGTCAGAGATAAGGAATTATTAATGACTGCGGGAGTTGCGGAGACGGTTGACAAACTGAACTTTTGAACTTTTTTTGAACTGAACTTAAACTTCTTTTCGGCGAATCGGCGCCATGTAGCCAAACTGTATTACGCAGAAATTTGTATTATTATATTATATGTTCATTGATGTCTGATACATTGAAATGCCTAACGCAGGAAGTAATTCACCGAGCTGATATCATACACATATTAGAAACCTTTCCGCACGTTAAAGTACCAGGCGCCTCCATTGAAATATTTAAAATTGATTAATAATTAAATTTGTAATGCTAAACATGTTTTCACACAATCAGGCACTTTGAAAGAGTATTCGAGATAATTTTATTCCCATCCAAAAAACAACCAAGCATGTACTCGTATTACCGTGCCCAACGGACATTTATTGTTAAAACTTATTTTCCCACTTGGCCAATGGCATTGTATCGTTCAAACCACATCGTTTGATGCTCAACAGGTTCAACTGGTCACTTTCCTGCCACCATGACAGAGTACGCCATTACTTCTCGATGACATTTACTCGTTGATCTAAAACCGGAACGCGTTAATTTGACCCGCTTGAACGCCTATTAATAGTTGATGCATGCCGATGTGTGTTGAATAAACAATGTCATAGGGTAAAAGTACCAATTTTGGCCCACTTAGGGAAGGGTCTCCACAAAATAAATCTTTGCATTAATGGTACCGAACATATTACAATAAACTGGGTATGAAAATGTAGAGTAGCTATCTAAGCATGCATTAAAATTCATATTTTTGAGTTTATTTGATGTTTTCACTGAAAAATTATCAATTTCCGAACACACTTTTTGTCGCTATTTTGGCCCGCTATGCTTCTATTTTGGCCCACCTGTGTACCAGTTTTGGCCCACCTGAAAAATGCCTTTTTTATGTGTTTTATGGTTTTAATAATCTTTATAATAATTTAGATTGTGCTATTAACTATTACTTTTGTTAAATAAGTAAGATAAAATGTTTAATTCGATATTTTAATTTCCACTTTTTTGTGAGATCATCGGATTTTCGTTTAGACAATTTCTGACAATCAGCTGTCAGTGTCAGAATGCATACAAATTTCGTTTCAATCGAAACCAGATTTCCTTGCATCTATTTTGGCCCACTTTTGCATCGAAATTAAAATTATTTCTCGTGCTCTAAAAATTCAAGTAATGTTTTGATAATTCCTAAAAACACTCAAAGCTTTAGAAAAACATTACTTCAGAATTTTTTACGCGGTGGTTGCTTATATCTCAAGGTGGGCGAACTATCTGCCTACGGCATGGTTTTTTGAAAAAGAGACAGCTTCGTAGTTTTAAGCGATTTTCTCGAAAAATATTGATGCAATCGCCTCCAAATTTGGTATTAAACAAGAATAAATTGACCTCAACACTAAAAAAAATGTTAGAGGGCATTTTTATTTGAAATCATTGAAATAATTGATCTGCTTTCTAAGTGGGCCAAAATTACATACGTGGGCCAAAATACCCTCACTCAGCCTAAACGAAACAGGGTGATTTTTATTTTTCTCGTATTTTCCCTTTTTTAATGTTTTAATTGCTACGTTTTGCCAGATTAATTATTTACATTTAAAGTTTTTTATTCAATCCGCGCTGTTGGTTTGCATCGGGTATCGAATTATTATGACAACCAATAATTGAGCACTACCAATTACTATTTCCAATTAATTCTACCCACCGATCAACCGAACGAGTGGGTTTGAATAGAGAGCCATCCGTAACCATAGTGTAAACAGCCCAAAGCACTAGAAATATATGGAAAGAATGCTATACATATGGATTCATTTTAAAACATTACATTCGTGGCCTAATAAAAATAGATCAGTAACACATCAACAATAAAATTATGGTTTAGTAATAAAATATCACAAGATACAATTTGGTTCTATCGAATTTCATCAATGGAAACTTGATGGAACTTGGTATCTAGGGTCGTATCTACTTTTTGTGTTTATCAAATGTTCAACCGTTCGGATGAATTGGTTGAAATTTAATATCAATTACGACCATTCGAATTTTAGTTCAAATCATGAACTGAAATGTTATTTGATGAAAGACCCGTGCTGATGTACCATGCACAAAATAAGTTCATATTTCCGAACATGAAGCGTAAAGCCTAAGTTAAAAGACGTCTTTAAAAATTCGATGTTGTGCGAACGCCACAAAAAAACAAATAGTACAATCGTAGTACAATTATTTCAAAGTTTTCGTTCACGGGTGAGGAAAAAGAGCGGGTATGTTTTTCATACCATACATTGACGTGATTGTAGTGCAGTTCTTCCGCAACACGATTCTTTTCCCATCTGCACGGACGTTCTTTTCTGTTTCAGTTACGATTCATTTGGTGTTTATCTCTCCCTGAGGCTATGATCGTTGGAAACACGTGTGGAGGCGGGCAAAGCAGCGCACAGGAAGCAAGGAGGAAAGCATACGTTCACACACACGCACGTATCCAAACGTTTCATTCGATTCAATCACACGCGACGCGTTTGTATTTTCGTTCGCATTTCGCGCAATACGAGGCTCGAACGAGGAATTCCTTAATCAAATTTCCGCCTTCATTAGCACCGGGCGTCGACGACGTCGTTGTTGCCGGTAAACAACTTTATTAGAGGCGAATGCGCACACCCCCGATGTCGTCACCGCCGAGAAGGTGGTTGCCATTCGCCCTCTCCTCCTGTCAGGAGCTTTCCTCCCCTTGGCTTGCGTGTAGTTCCGCTTCCGAGTGGTTGATTTCCATGCTCAATCCGTTCCGTTCGTTCCGTTACGTTCAGAAGTCGTGGTAGGGTTGGGGAGGAGGGAAATGGGGGCACCGAATAGCGACTGGAAACAAGGAAAGGAAATTGCTATTCCCACCAACGAACCGAACCGGCCCGCCAGCATCCTGCGGCCCTCGCGTTCCCCGTGAGGCCGTGAAGCAAAATCGAAAAACCACCTTACGAGTTACCTTCGGAGCGGTCCGGAGCTTACCTGCCCGAGCTCTGCAAAAAAAAAACGTCCCGTTTTATCCACCCGATGGGAAAACGGCACGCGGGCACACAAACGAACTAACGCATGTCATTTTGTTTTTTTTTTTTCGTTTCTAACGCTTTTCGACGCGCACCGTCTTCCGGTCTCGGGGTTGGTGTTAGACTCCGAGCAAACCAACCTCCAGCCTTATTCGGCAGACGCCCCGGGTTGGGGAGAATCGGACGCTGGTGGAAAGATGATGATGGAGCGTTCATGAGCGCCCGGTAGTAAACATGGGGACGTTTATTTATGCTTCGCCAGCCAACCAGCCCCGCCACACCCCATAAACATAATAATGATGTTCGCCATGTTGTTACTAGCCTCCGCTAGGCTTTGTTGCTGCTGGCCTTTTCGCTTGACCCAACCCGGTGCTGTTCGTTCCTCGAACGCTCGTGACCTTTTCCTTCCGCTCGACCACTCCATTCTCCATCCCTTCCCATGGGTGTACCTTGGCGTCCGAGCTACCACGTGACTGGCCGTACCGTGCCCGGACTCGGCAACGATGACGATGTGATAAGAGTGTCGTAAGTGTTGGCCCGAGTGTCGAACGAGAAGCCAACGGATAGGAAGCGGGAAGTGCGCGTGCAGTCATTGCTTCCCGTCACCGGAAGGATTGCCTTCCGGTCGGTAGGGACCCTCAACAATAAGCACAACCATTGCCGGTTCACGTAGCGAAAGGCGACTCTTTCCCGCCGACCCTTTCCCTATTGTTTCTGTGGAGCAGAGGAATATTTTTCTCTTTGCTTCTCTCAGTTCTTTTTCTAAAACTACATTCATTCCCACACGCGACAACGTTCCGGAGCACGGTAAAAAAAATCACCGAACGGCGACCGAGTAGAAAATATAAAATACACCCGAAAAAAAAGGCAAAAAACACGCACATAGAAAGTGGAGCTAAAGCAGAAAGTGGTTCGAGGAAAGGGTTTTTTCCATTTTACTCTACCTTTATCAATTTATTTTTTATTCCCTTTTTCATTTTCGGGGGTTAAAAAATGGTGCAAGCAGTCACGCTCAAGTGCTTTATGATTTATTCCACCATCCATTATGACGATTTAGCTGATTCGTATGCATAATTTTCAATATTGTTGTGCGGACCACGCTGCTCGCCGGTTTTTTTTTGTTTTCCCTTCGCTTAGTCTTATCTTCCCACAGAGTGGTCCCTATTAGCTTTGGTCAGGGAATAATGCATGAAGCGGGTTATAATTTTTTCGGGGTAAAACATCGTATCAGCATGTTAATGTATGCTAATGGTTAAATGAGTTGAACCCAAAGCACTGAATGTAGAATTTTTTTCGATTGTTTTATTTCGTTTTTGTCTGTTTTCCTTACCTCCTCTTAGAAGACACATGTTTGGCAGCAGACGTTCATGCAATTTGTACAATTTGAGTACTCTTTTGGTTGGTTTTTTGAAGATTAAAACAAGAACCTAGTAAAATAAATCTTGAAGTGTTACTTTAAGGTAAATAAAAGACAAACTGTTTGAATAAAAAATACTCTGGTCTTTAGAAGCATTCATGTTGCGCATGCTTTCGCTTTTCGTTGCTCTCAAGTAATACTAAATGCATAACACAGGCTCAGAATGGTTTAACTAAATAAGGAGATATTTTACACTACTACTACCATTACTTTCATGCAAATGTTTTCTGTGGAAAACATGATTCGATGCAAAGGTTATTCGTGTTCTAAAAATTAGAATTTATGTTGTGCAGCTTTTCCTTTGCGTTTTGGTTTCTTTTTTGCATTGCAATCTGCTTTCGAAGCATGCCCTGTAGAAAACCATTACCTTCAAGGATGAACGATTCTGGCCCTCCGCACCGCCTTACCGGTGCTCGATAGGAATGCCCTGGGCAGCATGCTTTTCCCGCTTCGGTAAAGGCCAGCCGGGCCATAAATCAAATTATCGAACACTAAATAACCCGTTTGCCGTCCGGTGCTGAAACGGGCCAGAATCCCGCCGGGGAGGTCGAATCTAAATTGAATGTTCGAGCTGCACCTCTTCTCTCCCCTGCTCTTCCGGCCAGGGCAGGGTTCAGGTCGGTCCATGGGCATTTACCTTTCGCCCGTACATACAGTAATCAGGGGATTACATTTTCACTATCACAAGGCATCGAACGACGGCCAAATGAAGCAAGCACGAAACCACCGAACGATCGCCGGCTTCTACCGTCGCTGGTGGCCCCGGTGCTCCTTGCCAGCCAAAGGGAACCATCTTTCGACAACAGCTTGCCGAAAGCGACAGGCTACCGAAAGTAAAAAAAAAGGAAGCAAAGCCCATTTTCCAGCGGATGTAATAAATTTAATTTCGCATCCCCCGGTTCTGGCGAAGGCCGAAGAGATTGAGACGAAAATGTGAACGGCGGGAATTGAGCAATGGCTTTCGTTTCACCAGCAGCCATAATTTTCTCGCTCTCTCTTTCTTCTCTCGTTTCCACGTTCCCCCTGAAGTTCACCCCACCTTCAACCTGCCCCGGCGTGTGATCGGCATCCGTACCATTTCACCGCGCTAGTGCCACTAATCATCCTTGCGCAGTTAATGTTCTTTCCTATCATCAGCTTCCAACCGCCCACAACCGGGCGGAAGCGAGGTGAGCGGGAGAAAGACGTGCGGCGGTTGAAGAAGTCGATCGCCGAAACCGTCGATACGTCAGGGTCTGTAATCTTTAAATTAAAGTTGACTCCCTCCAAACCGGACCGTGGACCGTGGGGGTGTGCGGAATGCACCCGGCGGGAGCCACGGGGGCTCAAGCATCCGGGGAAGTTAAGGAATTTCCACAACGCAGATGGTCATATCGATGGTGAAACTGTCGGACGTAGGAAAAAATAAATGCAACACATCGAAGGGTGTTTTTTCATTTATTTTATTTTTCAAACATTTTTTTTTTTTTTCATTTTTTTCTCTCCTCTGCCATTCGTTTTCAATTTTATATCATTTTCTCCAATGGGTAAATTTATCGACCTCAGACGGTAGGCCAGTGAGAGGGAGAGGGAGAGAGAATGTGCTGAAAGAAATGGAGGCGCCAGGTGCCGCACGGTTCCGGGGTACCGAGAAATTGCGAATTCGAAATCGATTCCGCTGCTATTGCCTTCACTCAATGTGTCAGTGGTTCTATGTGGATGTATTTATGTATTGGTGTGTGAAAGTGCTTCGGGGAAATGTGGGCAATGTTTCAGGAAATATTATTTTCTACTCTATGAAGCGAAGTGCTGATTCTCTCATTCGTTTTAATTGCGGAAAACCTCCTTCCGCCAAAGCCGAATGGTTTATGGAATCTAAACGAGTAACAAATCAATTTTCAATCGTTTCATAGAACTGTGAAATTGACAATAGGCTCTAATATGTGGTACAATGATTTACAACTCAATTGATTTCGAACAAACGTTCTTCGGTTTTGCGAAACAACTGCACAGCTCTTATTCATTTGAAAGCAACAGGAACATCCTTCTATATTTTTATCGTTCCTTAAGTTTTTCCCCCTTTTTCGTAGAAGTGAAACTTTCCGTTCATCCGGGGGAAAAAAAACCTTGACCCGAAGGCGCTTCCTGAAGCGTACGGAAAAGTATTGCCCTCCTTCCGCTAATGTTGCTAAGGCCACAGGCTTAAAACTAATTATTGCACTTTTCGGCAGCACAAAACCGCCCCCATTATCTGCTTGATGGAAAAGAAGTTAAGAAACATTTAATCCCCACCGTTGTCTGATCCGACCTCCGAAAGGACAAGCACTCCGGCGGCAACACACACACACACAATATCGAAAGGATCCAGCCCATGCCTAGCGAAAACCAAACATGGAACAAAAAAATCACAAGAGCTAGGCCGCAAAATTACGGTATAAATGTTCGTCGTTCGAGCGAGCTGGTTTTTCGGTTTGCGAGGAAAAACTAGGCCGGAGAACAGATAAAAAAAAAAAACCTCTCACGACACGGATTTCATCCTTCCGACAAAGTTGTATCACAATAAATCGCAAGGAAGGAAGAAGAAAAAATCACGCTGGACTTAGGCATAATCACATAAAGAATCGCCGATAATCTGAGCCAAAGAACCATAAAACCGCCATTCATTCCGCTTCACTGTGAGGATCTGCCTTTTTTCCTTCGTACTTCTACCATGAAGCAAACTTTAACTGCCGGCCGGGAAGGACGATTAAAAGCGGTTCCTCTCGTTCTTAACACAACAAACTTTTTCCGTAACCGAACCGAAGCTACCGAAGCAGTGCAGTCAAAAGTGGAATAGTTTGAATAGAGAAAATTAACTAGTTTTCGTTTCCTTCCGTCCGGGAAGCGAAGCGAAGTCTGGGAAACAAACGGAAACGGTACAGTGCCTTTTGTCCTGTACAAACATCCATTCTCTAAAAATCAGCTGGCTGTAATGAGCAAGTGCAAGACCGTGGGATGAGTGTGAGAAAAAAAACACTACAATAATTAAAAAGTTTCATTTCTCATTTTACACTCCACTGCAAATTGGTTTACTACGCAGTATACAATTGAGGTTATTTTTGCTTCTGCAAATAAAAAGCAAATGTTTAAATCGTTTCTACGAAAATTTGAATAACTAAAACTGGGATTGTTGGCAAACAAAAACTGTACCGAAAGGATAAAAGAAGCCTCCAACCTCCATTTTGTTATGTTTCTATTTATTGCTTTAGTTAAAGTGCTGCATAAATATGAACGGTGTTCGACGAAACACAAAACAACGTTCCAGTAACTTCCGTACGGAAGCTGCACCGAATTCCACTCTGCAAAGTGTTATGAATCTATAATGGAAAACCCAGTCCCCCTATCCGCATTATCGTCGCTAACGGACCGGTAAAACTCACTCGAAATTATGCACCCGGATAGAAAATATTCAAATTACAAACGTCCAACCCCGGCCCGGGGCTTCCATATTTGTGAGGTGCTTGTAACACAACTCATTGTGAGTCAAAAATGGTCGAAAAGAAGAAAAAACAAAAGCAGCCGAACCAACGAAAGATACACCCGGTATCACCATGGATCGGAAAACAATGGGAACACACAAAAGAACCGCATACGAAGGGAAGCGATTTTTATCATACATACACATGCGAGTGCAAGTGCATCCCCGAACGTAACTGCACATCAGGTGCGAGATTCCGGAGTGTCCGGCATGTTCATGGTTTGCACCGCCGCATTTGGAATTACATTTGCGTGAAGCCAACGGGGAAGGGAAGGAATGTCGCTCGAGGGCAGGAACCAGTACCCAGGTACTCTTCTGGTTCGGTTGGTTCCACTTGTTCCGATGCAAGAGAGGGTATTACGCTGGCTGAGGGGGGAAAACCGCGCAAAGTGGTGCGCATTCAATGTAATGTAGGTCAAGCAGGGAAAATTGAACTGGAAATTTACAATTCAATCGATTGCGTTAAAACGTATAAAAACGAAGAGCATCCACTTGCTCCCTACTCTTGGTAATGTGTCTTTATGGAATTAAAACCCCTTGCATTATATCACAATTAAATGGCACAATGCGAACTCATGATGTTCGGTTTTCGTGTCGAAGTCTGGAGAATCGGCTCGAATTCCAATCACCACTGAACCACTTCATCACGCACAGTCGCTCGTCTCCATGGACAACGAGCAAGGGACCGCAACATTCCGATCCAATTGTGGCGAACAAGATCCAATTATTCGCTGATGTTAGATACAGCCCATCCAGCCTTATGATGGCCATGTACGATTTGACAAATAGAAAGAAAGAATAAAAAGGCAGGAGAAGATGACACTAGAAATCCGGACGCAAACAGCTCCAACGACAACAGCTCCATAAATGCATCACGACGATAATAATCAACGAGCAGTGCTCATTTAACCCCCGCAGGGATGCGAAATTGTTCCCTTCCCGCATGTTCCTTTCTTTGGTATCCTCCCCGGTGGGGACTCGTCCTGCGGCAGCATATTTAATTGCACTTTCATACAGCAGCAGGCAGCAAAAAGAAGTATGAAATATTTATCCCCCTTTTTTTTACGGGAACCGGAGCACGGTTTGCGGACCGTTATGTATGAAAATTATTATTATTTTCCCGCTACGCCACTGTTTGTGTAATAAAAACCTCATTTTGTTTGAAAGCTCGCACCGCATGCAATAAGGAGGAAGAGACCGAAGCATGTCTCTCTTTGCCGAACGGAGCGCATATGTTGTGCGCTTAATCAAAGATGCAAATTTTCTCCAAAGCACACAAGAACGGAAACGAACGGGCGGTTGTTTTTTCGTGCTCCAGAAAAAAAAACAATTCTCGAATGTAACCGGGCAATCAGAGCCCGGTGGTGGAAAACGCGAAAAAAAAGCGATGGTAGAAAACGGCCAAGCAAATCAGCAAACCGAAAAACAAACTTCACCCACATCAAAGATAACACCGCTCGCGTAGTTTCATCGCGCAGCCGAGAAACATAAATTATCATAATCATAATCGTTAGCAGACACTAACACCCCATCTCGGGTGGTTGGTTTTTGTCTATTTGTTTTTCAACCCCGATCACAAAACCGGGCGAGGATTAGGTTCACGGCAAAAACCCCTACACAAACGTTATTTAGAATGCAAATTATTCGAACGGTGGAAAACAACGCGCCCGCTCCATGCGTGAAAGGGCGCTCGATGGATCCATCGTCAAACCACGAATTTTTGGTGGTGGGGGGGGGGGGGGGGCAGTGGAAAGGAGAAATCAAACAACTACCATCCGTTGCGGTTAAGCGCAAACGAACACAAATCACTCGCCCACGGTATTATGACTAAATTCGATTTATCTCCATTCTCGGGCGAACGCGCGTCGTAAAGTTAATTTCCCAACACCGCACCAGAACTTCATCGACCCTCCGGTTCCATTTTCCAAGGCGATAAATATTTTCCTAATGCCTTGTTTGTTTTGCCCGACCGGCCGAAAGTGCGACCGATCCAATCGATCTCTTCGCTACCACCAGTAATTGACAGGGAAATTTTTCTTCCCCGCAAAAAAATATCGGAAGTCCTTCGCTCGAGTGGTGACTAGGAAAATTATTCACCATCCCGATATGAGGTTTGATTTTTGTCGATTGGTAGAAATCGTTTGGGTTGAAGAAAAAAAGAAATCAGCGAGGTTGATGTTCCAAAAATATCCCACCTCGGGGCGGAAGTAGGATGGGATGGAATTGAATTGGGAGACAAGAGCCCATTTGACGACGATGACATCGAATTCTCGCAGATAGGGAGTGGGGCAAATCCTCCGGAAATTTACGACGTCGCCGGGTGGAAAACCCGGAAAACAAACCATTTCCCACGAAGCGAGAATCTCGGCACACGCGTGGAAGAAGGCCATTTTTTTTTCGAGAGCCCTTTTCGACGACACCAAACCCCCCACACCTCCCTCCATTTTTCTCTTACCTCGGGGGTTGAAAGATAACCTCCGGGGCCATCAAACCAGGGAATTCGAGTGGTGAATTTCTGATTTGCGATAGCGAAGACGATCCAGTTTTCGGGGGTCATCAAAATTTATGCTCTCACCGTCCTGTTGCTAGCCACTCGTTCCTCGCGCACCAGGCAGTCCTCCTCCTCAAACCGCGTGGTGATGGAAGGATGATGGTTCTTTTTTATACCATCCCTTATTTTTTATTGTTATTCCTTCCCCGGGTAATGTCCTCCCGAAAACTCCAACGAGTTTCCACCACACACACCGAATTGAATGCCTCCATTTTATTTTTTTTTCTTCTACACGCATTCGTTTCCGGTCACTCACCGCACCGACAGTTTCCCTGCCTCGAAGTAAAGGATTAAGAAACGAACACCTTACTACTACACAAGCAAACCCAATTCCCCCCCCCCCCATCCCCCAGCACTTGGAAGCCTTTCCTCGGGCAGTTTATAAAATTTATGCTGAACAAATTAAAGCCATTAGATTATATGGGATAGACGTTTCCTTCGCACGTACCCTCACTTCCCCTCACTGTTGTCACCATGCCCCCTGGACGGGGGTTTCGGTTCCCTCTCGAGTGGGAAGTTTCTTAACTGGATCCGGTTCTTTTTTCCGGCTTTATTTATCTTTATTTTTTATGCGAAAAGACCATCCAACCGTCACTCGGTTTGATGCGTTTGACCCACAGCGAACGGGTTTTTGGAGTGACGTAGAAAAATATTACCCATTTAATAAAGAGTTATGGAATAATGACGGGCAACGGGTGGCCGAAATGGTCGGGTGGTGAACATTGGCTAAGACAGTGGACACAATTCAGATTCGACAAAGTAGAACAAAGCTTCCAAGATGTTGAGCAACAACTTGCAAAATATTTTAATATGGGTTTGTGTCGATTGTCAACATTACGAAAATACTTTCAAACATTTCTATGTTTGATTGCCTTTGATAGGTACCAGAAATATACATACGAAGTTTATACCATTTAACAGACCAAAATATTTCCTGGAAAAACAAAAGAATTGAAATATATTTACAATGTTCGAATCCTAACCGATACTGTACCCTCTTCTCGCCACGCGAAAACATATTAGCTACGTAGAAAAATGAAAAATATCTAGTAAACCATAAACGATGACCCAAGAAGATCGTTTAGCCAAAAAAGGACAAATCAGATTTGGTTTGCATTCTACAAATATTTTAAAATACAAGAGTCGTTCTTATTTCATAATATAATAACTTTTCAATATTTCTTGCAAATTATTTACACTAGTCTTAGCTACAAAATTATCATACTTGAACATTTTCGATAAATAATATGGTATTTGAAATAACATTGTTAGTCAACACATAACAACTCAGAAGGTAGAAATGCTGATGATGAGAGGGTTAAAATGCTGATGCAATTCTTAAATCATCCTAATTGTTCAAACATTAATAATTAAAACATGTAAACTATTGATATGAATTTTTAAGAAAATAGACAATGAAAATCTAGTGATTATTATGATAAAGACCATAACAATGAAAATATTGACCTAAAGTGATTCTAGTAAATAAATAATACATTAAGATGGTGAAGAGTACCTTATACCTATTGCTGCCGAAAACTCGAATGAAAAATTATGACGGCCAACCAAACGTCGCAACCAGCACCACCGTGCGGTGTGGGCTTTCTTGCGCGAATATTGCGCTATTTATTTATTTACGCGCGGGGTTAGCCGATTTAGCGTGGATTTGTTTTCGGACGCAAACTGGACAGCGGAAAGATTGATGGTACGGGATTTTTGTTTATTTATTTTTGCCTTCATTTTTGTCCCAGAATTCTGGCGGTTTACCCATTTAACCCAAACCCCTGTGTCGGGGTCCGGGCCCGAAGATTACCGAAAAGCCGGTGGAAATTCTTCGGTTTTGCTTCAATTTATTTTTATTATCATACTTTTTTAACGCGGCAAGTTGCAAGTTTTTCCCGTCCTTCGTCGTCCGTTTCGGGCCGACTGGAAGATGGCTGGCCGATCATCATCATCAACATCCTTTTCCACGTTGGTGTGATCTTTTCGTGGTTCCTGATTCAAACACCCGGTAAAGGATCATTTCGGTTGACCGAGGCGTCAAATGAGGCACATAAATATCACCTAAAGTTACATTAAGAGCTCAAGCGCCAGCACCAGGATAAAGTGTGCCTTCCATCACCGACAATGTTGCAAACGTCGCGTGAGAAAACAACAATATCGACAGCAAACCAATCCACAAGCGCACCAATCGAAGGACGATATGGAAGGCGAACATAAATAATGCAATTCCCCGCGCGCCACGGAACACGACGGGAAATGGGGTGGTGTTTAAAAATGCTCGATGTCGCAACACTCGCCGTTAACCTCCTTCTGGTAAACCACTGCTCCCAACGAGATGTGAGAGAAGATGGATTCTGCCAATAGCTATGGGCGACGCTGGATGGTTGATGGTGATTTCCGTCTACCACTCGGTTTCGATTTCCGGCCCAGCACGGGTAAACGTGATGGTAGTGCAGGAAAAGCGGCCGCGCCAATGAAGCGACAGGAAGCAGGGAAAGAAAAATTTATTCGATCCAATCCCGGAAAAACGGCCCACAATTTGTGCCCGAGCTCGTCAAAACCGGGAAGCAAACGAAGGCAATCGACCGACTCGTGGCTGGATGCTCTTCTCATTTTTTCCAATATATTTTATTATTGCGTTGATATATTTCCCCTGGCGGGTGCGAAAAATAAGCTCACCCGTGCCAGATATTGCCCTTTTCCGCAACGCAAACGCTAGATTCTCCACCGAAAGGATGCTAGACCGAACAAGATTGGGGTTTGGCAAGCTGGCTTAAAATCCGACCCGCGGGAAGTACAACATTCTCGAGGCTAATCTGTAACGATAAACGTTATTTATGTGCATGTCATCATCCTGCCTGGTACCGGGAGGTTTGCTCCGAATGAAGGTGTCACACTCGGGTCGAACGCGATTCGTGTGGTGTGCAGAGTGAGACGGGACCGTGCATCCTAGTGTTGGGTGTTCATAAATTGTGCGATTAATAGGGAAGCTTGTTCAACGTCATGAATTTAGAAACATCATCTTCTTCTTAGTAAATAATAACCATGGTGAACACGTGGCGTGCAATATCAATTAATCAATCGTTCTAACCCGCTCTAGTTTGAGTAATCAACATATTGAAAATTAGGTACTATAGTATAATAACTAGGGAAGCCGTACCTAACTAACTTTAAAGTTATGAAAATAAGCAAACGGATTGAAAAACAAATTTACATTTTAAGTTTGGTGTTTATAAAGTGTGTTTCTCATAACTATTTTAGTTAATCTTAACGAAACTTCCGCCTCAATTTTAATTAACATAAGTGCCCTAAACGTCAGCTATAGGTAAGTTTTAGCTACAAATTTTATAATCGCTTCAATATAGTTAAGTTGATATATTGCATCAACGATTAGAGTAAGGAAACTCGCTTCATAATAAGAATAAGGAAATGCAAACATCAGATACAAGTCATGGCTATTTGCCTATTCACCAACGTTAAAAAGAAATATGTAAAACAAATTAATTGCAAGTCACCTTCTGATAAAGCTGATAGTTATTAAACAAGAGCATCAACATGGTGATATTTCTTCCCTACAAAAAACCCTTTTTCAAAGATAAATTGACCTTTCAATTGAATTTTACGAATGTATTAACTGTATATTTATCGTAACTTCTCCCATTCTTTCACATTCCCTTCCATCTAAAAACCTCTTTCCAACCACACAATCGAATAACTCAATGCTTAGGCGGTATTTGAAAAAAAATGTTGCATTGATGGACAAATCAATATTTATTCACTCACGCTCGGGTGGGTTAATGAAAGGGCAAAATAATTACGGTGGAAAAACTAACCCCCCTCATCAAATTAAACATCAGCGGCACTTAGTATGCACATCCGCGCAAACGGTGAAGTAATTAAATTAGACCCAATTGATTGCGCAGCATAAACCATGTCAGTGCGTGTTTTCGTTGCGTTTTTTTTTCGGCCATGGACTCTTCGCTCATGTTGCATTTACATCGCTCCCCCACCCATCCTGGTTGCCATTTCCTTCAGCCACCTGCTAAGGTATTTCACCCCATCATCGCGCGGGTTCAGCACTAACTGCATTAGCGGTGTTGTTATTAGCATTAGTCACCACCACGCCCTTGGTGGAGGGGAGAGAAAGGGGGTGTAAGTGACAGTAAATCATTTCGGCCATTCCATGCCACCGCCCACATTAACATATGTGCCTACTACTTTCACACCGACCACCTCAGTCCACCAGCGGAAAAGGATGGGAAAAATCAAACCCTCCCAGTAAAGCCATTGCCAAAATAGGGGATTTCCAGTGCGCTTGAGCGGTTAGTAAAGTGTTCGATTGACTACGTGTGTGCGTGTATGTGTGTGGGAATCACTGGACTAATTATGTTTCCTAATCCCTGATGGTGAACACATTCTAGGCAAAAACGCAACTATTCAATCACCGGTGCATTCCGTGCTAAAACAAATGCCCGGTCGTAATTTACCTCCTGCCATCATTCATTTCGATCATTACCGTAGAGTTTCCAAACTCGTCACTGCCAATCACTGCTGCTGGACTTTAGTTTGCAAAAAAAAAAAGCTTTACTGTGTTTTATGAGAAGGAGTTTGGAGAGTTAACGACCAGCATTGTTTCGGCTTGATTTAACAGTTTTAGCCAGTGATACTCAAGCTTTATATTAAGTGTCAACGTCGCCGTAATGTACGAGAAACAAGCTCAAAATTTTATCAAATCAACTGAGCATATATAGCAACTCCTACCATGCTCATCGGTTACAAACTACTGCAATGATTGAATTTCCTGTTATAATATATTTTGATGTAACTTAACATTGCAAAGTTTTCTTAAAAACAGTTTTTGTCAATTCTTTAAAAAAACATAAAACTTAAACCTATCTTGTAGCTAAATCAATAAAATTAGAAAAATTAAAGTTGCATCAAACTACACTTTGGAAGTGCATTAGGTTGAGAGCCTCTGCCCTACGCCAATACATCAAGATGAACAAGAGATGCTTAACATGTTTTAGTACAGAGAGAGATGTATAATCCTCTCGAACGATCGCACGGGATGTTCATGTTTTGGCCATTTTTCCGCTTGACATGCTAGAGGAGGGTAATCGAGAAAGAGGCACCGGAAGCTGCGACGCGGTGCGGCCTGTGTTTTTCTATGACAAATAGTCAATTAACCAATAATGATTGTCTGATTTATGATATTAGAATAGCGCCAATGGACATCCCACACATGCCAGCAGTAAAGCCACGGCAACGGTCCCGACCCCGATGTCAGGAAATCACACTTGTATCACCCCTCTCTGTGGGGAAAATTAGGGAACAATTTAGGGCAGGCAAGCAAATAGAATTATGTGCCTAAACACATGCGCTCATTAAAACGCGCGCCACTCTCATAAATCACCCTAATTCATTCCGTCCACTGTGTGACTTCATTTCCGTTCCATTGGCCCGACTGGGCAAGGCCAGTGTGATGAAGGCAGACGGGAAGCGAGGCTCAGGTACATGGAGCAACTGCAAACTTCCGGCACTTTCAGCAATGCATCGACCCGGAAACGTCCCGGTGCGCATTCCAGCACCGGATGGATGGATGAAGTGATTTGTGGTTTTTGTCCTGCTTTGAGTTTTATCGGTCGTGTGATTGGTGGTGAAAAACGAATTCCATCTTCAGGATGCTTTATGCGCTATCATAATTTGTGATTTGTTTTCGTTTCTACTGTCGGGTGGCTAATGTCACTTAAATTAGTTGTCGTACCTGCGCAGTAGATTAAAGAGGGTTGGAAGATTAGAAATTTCTCCTTCTTTCATTAAACAACTGCTTCTAGGAAATGCCTGTTTAATTACAAAAACATTACACGTCCTGAAAAGTTGTGAGAAGCCTTTCAATATTTCAAATGCTGCAAATCCGTTCTTCTGAAAAATTGCGTTTATTGCTTGAAGACAGTTTCAAATAATTTTCCATGTCCCTTAATTCGTTGCTCAGCAATGGCGTAAATGTTGGCACAATAAATCCCATGGTTGCAACTTGCTCCATCAAAACCATTCGCTCCAAAAAAGGGCGACAGCGCTATCGGTGGAAACCTCCATCGCAAACCTTTCTTAAAAGAGTTCACGAACATTTACGACAGTTCTAATGAATAAAATGAATTGCAAGAAATATTTCTCCATCGACCCTTTCTCTAGCTTTTCTCGCCCAGCGGCCAGCTACAATGAACGAAGCAAGAACCCACTGAAACAACCGAGAAAACTCGACGCACCAAGCCCACTGAACGACTGGCACAATAATGCAAGGAAAATGAATATAAATTTCACTTCACTTACTGAGAAACTTTTACCGCCCCCGGTATTCGTCGGTCCATCGGAAAACCCGTCCGAGGGCAAGGACAAACAAACAGACCAATACGGATGGTCTGTGGACTGGGTGGGCTTTTCACCGAACGTTTTCTCGACAGCCACCCGTCGCGTGCCCTTGCTGGGTCAGGTAAACAGAAGGCCCCTTAGACCACGGAAGGAAGGAGACAGAAAGGAGGGGGAGCTTTAGAAAACAAAACTTTAACCCTACCTGTCGTTACCCTCGTCAAGGGTTTCGGTCCGTTCTCTCGGGCTGTGAACGCAATAAACACTGATTTGACTGAACCCCGCGGGTCACGGGCGCCCACCGGCATTCGGGAGAAAGCAACACACCGGCAGGCAACACCAACACAACACGGCTCCAACCGGTACGGACCGTTCTTTTGCCGAAGGAAAATCGCCCAAAATGATATGTTTTATCGTGAATTCCACGAACTGATATGAATTGGAGAAAGCCTTTGAGTACATTTAATGTGTACACTTTGAAAACAAATATTTCCCACAAACATGGTTTAATCTGGACCCACAAAGACGATCGAACGGAGGGTTCATTGATAAACGTTGGATGCAAAATAAATTGGGGTTACTGTTCGTTGATTATCGTCGAAATTTACTTCAAAAAGTTGACACACAAATGAAACAACGTTTTGAGAATAAATATAATGAAAGAAAATAAAATTTAATCTATTCGATTAATTTTTCTTATTGTGTTTCTACCATTATGGTTTGTATTTGCACAGAAAAGGACAGGTCCATTATGAAAATTCAGTTACGTAATTCTATTCATCGAACATGTTCATAACAAAATAATACGTTTCAGAAGGGCTCTTCTTAAAATAAGCTTAATTGAAACGAGTTTTTAAAACAAGTCGCGTTCCAATTGATCATAAGGATTGAGAGATAAAGTTCAAATAGAAACGGTGATGCGACATGTTGAAGTATTCAAATTAAATTTTATCATAAAAGAAGAAAAGTAGTTTCAACAACATGCAAAAAAGTAAAAGTATTTCAAATTATCAACCTTTGAAGCGATTGATTGAGGTCCATTTTGTGTTTTGCAGCCCGTTAGTTCTTTCTTTATTTTTATATTAACACTTTTTATCTTTATTGCTAAAATAATTCTCAATTTTTTTCATCAGCACAAAAACCCCGTTCTTATCGATCTGCGAGCTGTAGTGGAAAAAACATACCGATTATATCCAGACACATATCCAAACAACGATAAGCTACGACAAACTGAATCCGAGCGGACGCACAGCCACACGTAGCCATCAACAGTGCTGCCCAGCATGAAATAATCCTGCCAGCGGGCTCGATTGGCCATCCCTTCACCACTCCCTACCACCCGGCCGGACGTTGCCCCGTTCCAAATTTGAATAATAAATACGCTCCACCACCGGTAATATTGCTTATAATAAAATAATTTCCTCAAATTTATTTATTAAATCACCTTCGGTTTCGTGTCCCACCCGTGCCCCACCATACGGAGTGAAAATTGTATTTATTTTTTCTTCTATTTAGTTTCTTTACCCCGGTTCGGTCCCGTCGTGCTTTGTGATCTTGTGAGGGTGGTAGCAAAATTTGTGGAAAATAGAATCGATCGGATCAACGGCCGTTGTGGGCCGTCCACCACCACCATCGGTGACGGGCGGCGGGATGGAAATTGGAAAACCGCCGGAAAAACGTCACAAAAGTGCACCACCTGGGAAAATTTTGTGCCAACGCAAAAGGTAAAAGTTCACCGTGGCAAAACTCCCTCGGGCCTAGCGCGGTTTTCACAAACTTTGCACCGCGGTTCGCATACTCTCGGGCTCATTCTTGCAGTACTCTTTCTTCCTCTTGCTCCCTCTCTTTCCCTTCCTCTCGTTGCTTTATTTGCCGCGTCCTACGAAAGCTCCGGTTTCCGTTTAGCCAAACCACCATTCCCGGGGACGACGACGTCCAGTATGGCGGGCACGAAAAGGACGAAACCAAACGCAACCGATTTCGTTACACGCGGCTCACCGAACCTCAAAGTTTTGTCCCGTTTCGCATAACCGTCCCATTTTTCCCGTCGCCACCATTCACCCCTCCCGGGAGGTCACCGCATCGTGGATACGCGCGGAAATTATAATTTATTTGAAAATTTAATAAACCATAAATACACGCGGTTGCCGGAACGTGCGAGGGTCCGGGTCGGCCAACCGCAGCCCGGCTCCGGGCAAGACCCGAGGTCCTGTGTGCCGTGCGCGATCCGGCACCGAAACCTTTCACCTTTCGGATTTGGCCTGCTTTGTGCAACCCGGTGGACTGTTTTGTGTCCGGCTGCTTATTGTCCGGCTGCCCAAATCAGACAGGTTCCACAGCCGAAGGACGATTGTTGAATTCACCGTTCGTTAGCGTGCGCACATTCGCTGTGTGTCACGTCAGCTTGGCGAGAACATTTAATCAATCCACTCTATACCTGCCCCCTCTCACTTTAGCTCGAAAGTTCCTAATAGCTGAGCGCTTGGTTAAAGTTTTAATTTAATCCATTTCCCTGTTCACAACCCCCTTCGCGCAGTTCCGCGGTGTTGTGTTTTACTCGGAAAAACTAACAAAAAATCGATCATTACTCTCCTGTGGATTTTTATCAATCGTACTTCTCCCACAGTGGTTGATGTTTTTGCCTAACAAAAATATGTGTATCGGTGAACATTTTCCTCTTTTGAATGTTGGTAGTGTATTTCTGGTACGGTTTCCCATAATAAAAGTACTGACAGTGCCACCGATCATACCAGAACGAGTAACCCTGTGGGGTTTCATTTCAATTCCATGGTGGTCTGGAAATAGCTTCCATTTCTCGTACCAGTATCAGTCAATCTAGTCTGTGATTGTAATTCCCTATTGTCAAATTATGTATGCTAATTACGTTAAAGCGGTAGGAGAGAAAACGTTGTTCGTGATGAGATGTAAAAATTCGCCTTTAACGAATCACGACAACTAAATGCCAATAATCAATGTCTATTAGAAAAGTTTATGATTTACAGACTAATAAATCTTTTGCCTTCTGTGGTGGGAAGCATTAATTTCCTTACGTATTTTCAAGAATAATGAAGTCAGGAATTTCGGTAAGAAAATGCATAACTCGGTTTACAAGGTTTGATTCCACAAATCTTAGTTCTTTAGTATGGTTTCGCTTTCAATCAGTCTTTCTTGATTGAAAATTCATCACATTCATTTTTCATTCTGAACGATTCAACTCCGTTTATGCGTTGTTTTTTCGATAATTAATTTGCAAAAACTTGAACCCTTCAATGTAATTTATCGACACTTTACAATAATAATTACGAGCGGTTTAAGCTGATGCTGACACCGCTGGCTTACATGAGCAATCCCAGACCATTTAATTACAATCCCTTGAAGCGATACCAACCCCACATGCGGGGATCGACCTCTCTCTTTTGTTTGTGATTAAAATATATATTCCTCCACCCCTCCCCTCATTTCTCGTCGAACCCCATCATATCATAAGATTTCATGATCGTGTGTGTTTGGGAGTCGTTTTGCTTTAGCCTACGCCAATATTTATGAGTGCTAAATAAATAGCCCTCCGACCTGGAACGACGACGAAGAGTAATTGAATAATTACACATGTGATTTCACAAACTCCCTCACTCCCACCGCCAATCGACCACACGCCAAACCCCACCATCGTTCCCAACGCCAATGAGCCGCGAAAACCTGGCTCCACGTGGTGGCAAAGTTTGACGGCTCCGGGCAAAAGTTATTCGAAACGGAACTTCGCACGAATGTTTCTACTCCCCGGGTACCGCTTGTCAAGTCGTCAGGCGCGTGGAAGGAACGAGAAGAGGGTGGACTCACGCCGGAGTTTTCTAATTGTGCTTCATTGTTTTTCGAGATGAAAAATGGCTGATCGGGTGGGGGGATCGAAATGAGAATTAAGACAAACGAAAATGCCATTCCCAGTAAGCTCAACAAGAACGTAATGTTTTGGAGAAGAAGTTTTTTTAATGCACAGAAAATTACGTTCAGAAGTCACGGAATATTAAACGTCAGTAGTTAGAGGCGGTAAAACCGTGGTAAGTGTCTTAAGTCAAGCATCTATAGTTTATTTTATATGACATAGCTTTACTTTTACAGAAAGGGTTCGATTTGCAAAATCAAAAGGTAATTTAAAATCAGTAACGATATCGAATTGATGCACATGTTAGGAAACACATTTATAGAAAGTCGTGCTAAAATATATTAGAACAATAATATCCATCTACGCGTTAAATAAACTTTTCCAAAGGAGATACTATGTGCGAACGAAAGAATAGCTCATCAAATTCAGGTTTGTTTCCAAAAGCCAACATAATACTCTCCTCTACCCCTCCTACCGTACCAAAGACAAATCAACAACAAAGTGCAGTTTCCGATTTCATTTTGATCCGTACCGTCGCAGGAAAATTCACCGTTTCGGTTTCATGGCCCAATGCAACGGTCGCCGCACGGTAAACTGCAGCAATATTGTCCTACCGCATCACCAGTTCCATCATTTATTTTCTTTTTTCCTGTGTTTTTGCTCCATGTAGCCACAACAAAACCGAAAAGAACAATCACGCAGTCCCGTGGTTTGGTTAACCGAAATCGAGAAGTGCATTTTTCCGACGGATAATGTTGGTTTTTCTGCGACTGTGTTTTATACGTCCCGTACGTACTTTTCGTCTCAAATGGACCGAAGAGACCGGTTGGGAAACGAAAGTGCAATTTTGAAACGTAGTACTAACATATAGAGTGTTTTATTTTTTCAAATAGCCACCATTCATTTCTCTTCCGAAATTGTCGCACGAATGATAGGATTGGATCCAAATTGGATCCGTAATATTTCCAAGCGTGTTTTTAAACTCTTAGTACATAAATGAAGTTGTTTTAGATACAATGTTGCTTTAAACCATTTCTGGAAAAACAAAGAGAAACTAACTGTGAGACAAAAAAAATAATAACGCATTCTTACGATAAATTTGTAGGTGTAATGTAAGCTTTAGCTTTAGAAATAAACATTAGAAATATTTTGAAGTATGTTTAGTAGAAAAATATAATCTTGAGCACTCCTCGTGGTTTACTAAAAGCGGCATTATCATCGAACCGTGCACGGTTGATTGTGTTAAAATAATAAATAAATAAGCCACCACCGAATATGGTGATATTCGTATCCCAAGCGCATTGGCACCAAATTTAATGCATTTGAAATGCAACGAAAACCTTCCGCTCTGCAACGAGCCGGCTAGCAATGTCTGGGCATGCAGTTGCACCAGGTTTTGGTAGCAAATACCCTTCAAGCGAACTTGAGAAAATCCGAAAATGCACTAGAGGAAAAGGCATGCGGCAAGATAAGCGCTCCCGCCGGCCGGTGGAAACAGAACATTGTCGTGGCATCCGGTTTGCCGGAAGTCAAGCCAGCACACTGGCGCGTTGGCTTTTGTCTTTTACTGATAAGCTGGAAACAGGATCCATCCATTGCTGGCGGCCAAGCGCACGGGGTGGGAGCGACAAGCCCGAACCGTATCTGAAGTGCTCGTACGTGCCAAGAAAGCGTCGTGTGCCGAGGTTTTGGCCACAAGACAGTGCATTTCCAACGGTGGTGGTCTGGAGTTCGGAGCTTAAGATTAGGTTCTTCATGGCCGGAATTATTTAAAGTGCTTCTCTTGAGTGCATCACTAACTCCAGAATCCATAGGAATATTGAAGAGCATTTTAAACATTTTTTTTCGTAAACTATATTCCATTGGTTTGTACAATATTCCCCCAATTATCCATGCAGATGTTTATCTAAAATAACATTGAAGTATTTAATAAACAAACCCTTTTCTTTTCTTTCTCAGACAATGATATATCTTATTGATGAAAAAAGAATTATTTTGTTGAAAACTATCTAGAATTTATAAAGTAATAATTACATTGATATCTCGTTTGAACTCGTTTTTATGAAACGTGCTAGAAGTAAACGACAAATTTGACGAAACTTTCAAAATTTAAAACAGTGCCACCTAGGGAGAAAAATATGAACCAATCGAACAAATCAGATTTGACGAAGGGTTTGAAAAGCCGTTGCACAACCATGTAGTCAGCTCAGTTTTGCCAGTTGTGCATGACCTGTCTGCTGTTAAAAATAAACCCGCTTATATACAATGTTGTCACTTAACAAAACAATTTCACTTCCACTTTCTCGGCGTAGTAGCCCATTCTCCAATTCGGCTAGTCTTGTTCGCGGATAAGCAAGATGATTAACCCAAGCTAAGCACAGCTGAACAAGGTTCGTAGCTGCAAGAAGTTAAGCTGAACATCATTTCACGGTCATTGCAGCACTTGACCGGTCAGGTTACTTTTATTAACTTTTTAAACGAGTTAACTGTTGTGGGTGCCGATATAAACCGAACAAAGATAAGGGTAACCCAACGAGAAATTTTGGCGTTATTTTGGGGTAAAAGAATTCTCTTCAGAACTGCCCGCTCTTCTTTTCAGAAATCTTTTACCCCTTCTTTTGCAGCAGATTTCCTATGCAATCTAGGCGTAAAACGACTTCTGAAAAGAAGGGTAAAATAGTTCTCTTTATACTTGCGGGACACCTCAAAAGAGAACAGTTTTGACAACGTGACTGTGCGTGTATAACACCTATTTCTAACTATACGTGGCAAAAACGTATACCCATTCGTAGTAGATTATATGAGCAGGGTTCAGGATATCTTTTCTTTCCCAAAATAAATATTTTCATGCAGGAAAATATTTTTGATTGTTTTATTACAGGCTGGCCCCGGGTTTCATCAGCCTCGGTTTTCGTCTTTTGACAAATCGTTCGAAGCTGGTTTATAGTAGCGTGCTTTGTTCTTTACTCATATGGATGAATGCATTTTGTATGACATAAGATCCGAACATGGACTCATAAACAAGTGGTACAGGTTTTCTGCTTCAGACTACTTTGCTCAATCAAAAATATCTTCCAATTGAAGCACTGAATGTATTATTGTAAACCTACACGGCATGGAAACCAAAGAAGTTAAACGGAATATAAAACGGTTGATGGCCATTGATTTGATGATTAAATACACAAACTTTGTTATAGTTTCAAAAACACCTTCATATCAACCACTAAAAATTCAAACGAGAATAATGATCACATCCAACGTTTGTTTTGTGTCAGTCAAGTCTTGAGTAGGTATTATAAACGTAAGAACTGTAGTCCGCTAGCCTCGGTTTTCGTCGCTGTCAAAGTCCCGTTTGGTGACGAAAACCGGGGCCAGCCTGTATTTTGATACATCGATAATATTATATACATATCGTTTGGTTCGGAAGGCAATCAGGGGAAATGTTCAGAAATCGTCAGACCCCTCCTTTGGTTCGTGCTGGCAAACAGCGACTACGGATCGTAGCAGGCTCCTTCGATGTACGATGTGCAGCACCACTCCGTCATGGCCAGTGAAAACACGTAGAACGCGTTGATGTTTATTTCAACCCGCTTCTTCCTCCTTGTCGAGACCCTAAAATGTGTGAAAAGCACGGACAAATCATCATCAGTAAGAACTTTCTGCTGTGGGGTCGATCCAAGCCCTGCTATCGAACACTGGCCACCGATGCTATGTTACACCCGGTAACAACCGATGATCGCCACGATGTCCAACCGCCACCGACCAACTATTAACGCTGTGTTGCAGTTTCGGCGCCTGTCGCTAAGGGTCATCTTCTCTTCCTGTTACCTTTCTTGCCCTTTTCCTATCATGTTCCATGATGTTGTTTAAAAACTTGTCTATAAACTTCACTCCGATTCAGACACCCAAACCCGCGAAAGCGTTATTATTAACTCGCGCTTCCGAGCAAGTTGCTTTGATTTCATTAAAAACCCGCTAGGCAGCTCGAAATATCGTCCTAAAAACGTCCTACGCGCGGAACAAACGTCCTACTTTATTGTATGGGGGTGAAACAAATGCAATACGTTTTCGAGCAGTCGTTCTTCTTTGTCCTTCTTCCCATACAAAACTACTCGATGTTTGTTTCATTTTAGAACGTTTTTAGGATGATTGCTCGAAATCGCCTAGCGGGAAGAAAACAAATTTTGGCAATCGAAGCCACATGACGTTTCGTTCGGCGATTGTGCCGAATACGCTTTGGTAGGTTATGAGGTGTAAATGTAAAAAAAGCCTACCAAAAATACACTTAGCAAGGTTCTTTTTGGTAGGCATGTATACCTTTGGTAGGAAAGTGCAGCAAGGTTCTCCTTGTGGATACAGTGACAGATTCGTAGCTTTTAAATTTGATATTTTGCTAGAATAAAGCGATACTAACACTATTAAAAAGCTAAAGGTACATTTTTATTGGAGATTAGTATAATAATTTATCTCCTTTTCGGTGGGCCAAAATTACATGCATAGGCCAAAACTCTCGCACTAACCCTACATTTCCAATCAAGCAGGGCTGGAATCGAGTTAACTGAATCTAAATTGACTCACATTGAGTCTAAACCGACTCACACGATCTCAATCTGTCAAATGTGATCCAATCCGCTGGATTCCGTCAATGGTTTGACGACTTGCGTAGTCCTGAAACAATAGATTTTCTTAAAAAGTTTAAGAATAATAAAAATCTTACCTTCCACAAAATTGTCTGAAAACCCAAACTCCTCAATTTGCGTAAATCGGACAAAGCTACATGCAAATTGACCATTGCAGTCAAAGGTTTTCCTGTCTCTTTCTCGCACTGTCAATTTCTTCTCACTTTTCCGATGTTGTTATTGCCTCTCCTTTCTGATGTGCGTAGGATTCACACGTTCGTCAGTCGAGTCGCTTCTTTCAACCCGTTGTGTCGTGTTTCTCGTTCGGTCGTGAATTGCTTCGGCGTTGCTTCTTTCTGCAGCTGACTACGAAAAAAACAAGAGAAATTATTGAATGGCGCATTGTTCGCTCAATCGATGAGGTTTGTGTGTGCTCCTCAGTTGCACTTTCCATATTTCCGTGGAGTATCATTACTTGGTCGACGGTATTTTGCGTGGGACGATGTCTTCGAAGGGCTCTTCGTACATACCGAAACAACGGTGACTGAAGCCCATAGTGGTAGTGGTGTCGTGGTCGTCGCAGTTGTGAAGATGAAAAATCAATCAATGTAGTCACATTTCGCACACGGATTATTGCATCGATTGCGTGAAAAACGGTGAACGAAAAAGGTTGTTTATCCCAGCAGCTCTGCTGGCACAGTTTGTGTGTGTGTGTGTGTGTGTGTTTTAAAAGGCAGTTCTTTCCCCTTTGCGTAGCCCAATTGTCGCTGTTGCTTGCAACAACGGCACTTGACGTCATTTTTCGTGTCAATATTTCGTGGACCGTTTCTTTAAATACTCACGGGACGCCCCGCGATTTTCTAATCAGTGCTACTGCTCGGGTGAAATGTGCTGTGAAAAAATGTACTGCGCAAGGGACGTGGTAGTAAAAGCAAATCGAAACGCCGTACTGTGCAAGAATACATATTCCGGAGGAACGAACCAGAAGTCCTCCACGACCCATTCACATTTTTTCTTCGAAGCTCTTCCTAATTTTATTCTCGTTCTTGTGCTGCTTCTCTCTTGCTCTCTCGACGGCAGATTCTGCCTCTCTCTATCCGTCGCCTACGCTGCTTCGCTCCATTCAGTTGTTCATTGTTCGAATACCGAAACCGATAGCATCACCATGCCAAGAGGAGGAGCAGCAGAAAAGAATCTTCACGCAATGCGAGAACGGATTCAACGGCGACTTTCAACGATAACTTTACCATTTCCATCGTTTACCTCCTTCGCCGTTCGTTCTTCATCCACCCGGGGTCATCATCTTGAACTGGTTGGGAAAAAGAAAAAAAATCTTTACGATCTTCGCACCACCACTCCATCCCACGTGCCTCCTTCACTCCAGTCACTCCGATCACATTCTGTCGTTCGATTTCGATCATCTCGACTGGATTTGTTTTTCTTCTTCCTTCGGCCCTGCCATCCGTCGGGCCAGTGGAAAGCAAAGCATAATAATGCTACCATGAATGAAGAAGCAAAAGGCAAAACCCACTCGACCGTGCCTGAAGCATAAAGTAGCCAAACACGAAGGAAAATCACCAGAAGAGCGAAGTATGCTAGCTCTTTTAATAATGCTCAGAGAAACAGAGAGAGAACGTGGTTGAGAAAGAGAACATGATGTCAAAACCAGTACGAGCATCAGAGCAGGTTTCGGCGTAGGGTGTGCTGGGGAATTATGGATTTTAAAACACTGCAATTCTTGACTTAACTTGTTATCACAAGCGAATAGCTGTAGGTGCAGTGTATAAGGAGTAGAGAAATCCAAAACATATGTTTTGAGGAATCATATTGGGGTATATCATTCAATTCCAATCGGCAAATGCTGAAATATTAGTAAACATACTTCTTTTTACCTGAGACTTTTATGTGCTGCAGTAGTCTAGAACTCTGCTGTCATTTGATTCTGAACATATTGAAAAGTGTCAGTTTTGTTAGTCATCGCTCTTTAAAAACTTCCATAATTTTCCAAATCTTAAGCTACTGCTGCTTTCATTTTCGGCTATGTCGAAAACTGGCTCGCCCCGCTAGCGCCCCAATTGTCGGTACGCGGATTTTTTCTCGCGGATTGTACGCAGGTGTGTGTGAACTCGCGGTTCCCGTGGATCGGTCAGCATCAACTGACGAATACACTTGATTGCTTACGTTCCTGATGTTTTTCGTCGTGTGATGCAGAAAGGTAACGCGGAGCAGCTAACAACAACAACAACAACAACAACATAAAAGGAAGGAAGAAAGCAAGAATACGATTCCCGTCTCCGTGGGTTTTGTGATTGCTGCTGCGAACGTTCCGAAAAAGAAATTCCAATGAAAAGACTCAAGGAACAATAACAACAACAACAACAGGAACAACAAAGCTAAGTCAAGTGAGACGAAACGGCACATAAAAGGACACCCCGTCGATCTGGAGGGTTTTTCTTCGCTTGGTGGTTCTTGAGTTGTTAAGATTCCACGACATGATGAACACCTTTATGCTCTCCAGTCTGGGATAGTTTGATAAAACAATAATTTCTGAAAACCTTTGCTAGTTGTACATACCGATCACAGGCATTTTTTCTTCGGCCTGGCTCAAACAACTGAAAAATTCTTTTGTCAGTTTGTTGTTGATCAACTTGGTGGAGAGTACGAGAAAGGTTCGTGGTGTACAGTTGTAAACGAAAAGTTGTAATTTTTGTCCACCACAATGCCATATGCACACCTATACACACACGCACCAGCTGTGTGACACATTCAGTTTGACAGTTGTGCTGCTGTAGCACCTTCGAGCTGCGAGAGAACCAGTTTGTCAGCCAAGTCAACATACACCGTTCGATAGGAATTTTCTCGTCAATCCCATTCGATCGGCGACCGTGTAGGAGAACGTAGGTTGTTAGCTTGGCTTTGCGTGCCGCGAGTAACAAGTGGTACCGTGCGCGGCGCGGATGGAAGGTAGACAGAATCTGAAGAGGCCAACAACAACAACAGCCATCCGAAGACGAAGCACATACAAACGCCCGTGTGTACGTACAGTGCTCCGGTGCAGTGATTACCGTACGCTGGTTTGAGTTCTGCCAGTCGACATCACCTTCCGCGTTGATGAGACGTTGTCAGTCCGTTTAGTGATGAATGTTGCTCTTATCGACGGCGCATGCTGTTCTGTACGTTTTTCGCTCGTCGCGTTAATTAAAATCCCCGCACCCGGTGAGCACAATGTATTGCATAAAGTGAGCTGTGTGCTTCGTAGGACGAGTGAGGATAAAAGTCTGCCCAGAATCCTTTCTGCACACACCAACACACACATACACCCACAACCTGCCGATGGAATGCCCCCTCCTTTCGGTTGTGCCCGTCCCCAGAGCATCTCCTGGCTTCACCTCCTTCCCGCTTCTTGAAACGGGAACTGGTTTTTTTCCTACCGAAGAACAAGAAGGCGCCTTCGAAGGAGTAGTCCGAAAGGTTGTCGGCGGACCGCTAGCAACCAGTATCGCAAAGTGGACTGTGAAGAAGACTGAGTGACTGTGTGTGTATGTTTGAACTCGGGTGCTTGGATCGAGTTGTTTGTGCGTTCTGGTACAGTGTGTAGTTTTTTCTTTCCATCATCACCCGTTCGAATCGCGTGCGCGCGCGCGCATGTATGTGTTTGTGTGTGTATACGGTGTGCCTGGCAACATTCCTGTGTGCTTTCATTAATAATACACTGGCGCGTGAGAAAGTCGTCGCGTTTGGCAGTGGAGGAAACATAAGCATAAGGAAAAACAACATGCAAGTCCATTGGCGGGGCGCGATGGACACTACGAGTGAGGGAAAACGATTGATGTGATGGAAACCTTTTAGCGTGGGCCGAGTGCGAGGAACAAGGAACGAATTTCCGGCCAGGATAAACAACCGTCTTGTTCTTGCTAACGTTAATACAAATACACACACACACACACACACACGCATGCACCATCTTCCCGGGGATCCTGCACGTCCTCGTGGGAGTTGTGTGCAAATATATTGCTCACGCAAAAAAAAACCAACAATAGCAAAGGATACGTTCGTTACCTGTCACATGTGATCTAACAACAAAAAAGCGTCATCATCAAGAAAACATTAAAGGTAAGCAGTAATCTACTACAGTTCAAAATAATTATTCCAAAACATAATCTTACATTTCCCGACTATAAAAAAAGACATCTTCCAGCATGGTGCTTGTTTAACACAAGACATTATGCCGCTCTACCAAGTGCCAAACGGAAAATAAAAGGAGCACAACGTAAAGCAAAGTAAGAACCGCAGCAGCACGAGTGTGAAGTGAGACAAAACAAACGAAACAATTTTCAACAAACTTATCATCGGCAACACAGGCCAACAATTCTTTGCCTGATAGAAAAACGGTACGCTTCCACGGTGTCGGTCACGCACTGGAGCATCTGTTGGAATTTTCCCATGATTAGCTCGGTGGGCACTGACTTGCCTGCTCCGGCAAACAGAAAGACGGTATGTAGTAATGCAAATGCTAGTGATGACGATGCTGCTGCTGCTGCTGCTACTGTTGCTCTGCTGATGAGAAAGCGGCGGACGAGGAATGGAGTAATGAAACACAAAAAAAAAAATGAAACAGAACAACATACATAAATCTGACACGAATGGGGATGCAAAAGAAAAGCGCAACGCACATGGTGCACGCCGAAGGGATGGAGATCAAGCATCACGCAAACCCCCCGCTTCACACTCCACCAACAGTTGCAAACATGACGCAAAGTGACGTTCTGCTACTGAAGGCACATGCTAACGAACTCGATGTTCTTTTACGACGTGGTATTTTGGGAATAATAATAGGAATAAAATATGTCACCGTTCTTCAGCATATATCAACCTATTTACAAACATTGAAATTGAGCAAATTACCTCTAAAGTGAAACTAAAACGGGGCAATTAATAACTACTAAATTCCATGGAAACTTCCCCACCTGATAGTGATGACTCAATCAGCAAGAAGCAAAGACACCACGAGGACGAAAAAGCTTCGGTACCTGATACGTCATGTCCTTTCCCAATACACGCACAGTTATGTGCCGTCTTCTCGCGCGTATGCGTATCCTTTCCCGCCGATGGCAGAGGGACGTGGGGCGCATAATGCACACCAGAACCCGTTCGACTGCGCCTGTGTAAACGGGTGCCTTTGGCAGCGTGTTGTTTGTTTTGTTTTTCTCCGCGTTCTCATGTGCTTCCGTGTGGTTCTGGGTTGCTGAAACGAGCCGACAAGGATGGACTGCTGCTGGAAGCCATCTTTGACGATGCACACTTTGATTAGCAACAGCAACAAATGATCCTGTTTGCTCTCTGACAGTTCCGTTTGACAGGTTGGCTTCGGCTCGGTGTGAAAAGCTGTGGGGATGTCGTAGAAACGTTAAACCGGTGCAATCGTTGCACGATACTACTTGGTTTGGCATTATTATTGCATTCGATGCATAATCGTTGCTGAGTATGGCTGGGCTCAGGGTTTCCAACATCATCCACATTTGTGCCTGGCTCTAAAGATGCACCTTTGGTCGCCGACTCTACTCAGCCGAGCGCACGCGCTGCAATTTTTTTCATTTTCTTATTTTCGCTCGTTCTCCCTCTTACCATTTCTACGTCGTATAGCATTTTACACGTCGTCGCGCACAGGTGCGAAAATTTTCCATATCCTTGGCTCACGGAACAAAACATCCGACGCGTTGATGTTCGGTTTGACCAAGTTAACCGATGGATACTTGGATGGATCCTTGTTATTCTGGTGTAGGATAGAAACCTTCGGAGAAATACTGTGTACTAAAACCACTTGCACTCGGCCCGCTGTGTAATTATTCTTTACCAAATGATTTTGTGATGATCCAGAAATGAATCGAATTAGTTATGCTCCCACGCTATGTGCGTCTATAACAATGTTGTGTCCGAATGCTTCCGATACCAACAATTAAGCAACAAATTAAAATCAATTAAATCATGAAACCAACTTTGCGCTTTTTATCAAACCACTCAGTTATGTTGAGGTAACAAAGTGCAGACGTTTTCTGCAACCGCCACATAACTTCTACCTCGACACCGGACCCAAGCGACCCACCGACTCCCATTTGCATCGAGTTTGCAGTTTTTTTTTCCCCAACACCACGGGCCACAGTAGGTTCACCTATGCTTGCCGGGGGCCGTTCGTTTCGCAAGCGTAAACCTGGTCAGCAGCAACCTCCTTCAGCAGTTTTACAATCTCGCCCCGTATAGCGGTTTATTTTTCAATGATTGCTTTTACTCTAGCGTTGTTTTTGCTTGTTTCTCGCGTGTCAGCGCATGTTGCCGGTGGGGTGCTTGCTTTATCGACAGAAAATTGCTAGGCTCACCCGTTGTACGACATTTGTCAAACAACACGCCAAAATCTGCTCACTTTTTACAAACACACACACCGCACATGGTGCGTGTGCGCAAATGTTTTTGACTTGTTTACCGATGATCGATTCATCAATATTGCCATAATGCACATTCCGTCGATTTGCAGCCGCTTGGTTGCGTTCAATAACCTTCTTTAAACCTCTTTTCTACTGTAGACTGGCTGGGAACAACATTTGGCAAATTGTTGTTGTTACAAATCGACAAAAATGGCAGTTCCTGGGAACTGTTGATTTTTTCCCCTTCCCACGTGGAACCGAACTTTTTGTTGCAATTCAGTTTTCCTGGCGACTGATGCATTAACTCTAAAAAGTTTTTATTATTTAACAGACACTCATTCAAAATGGTTTCAAAGACAGCCCGTAATTCGATTTGTGTCTAAATCGATCCGTCTTCAGATGATATCAGTTTCCGTAATGATAGTCCAGCTAAAAGGGTCCATTCTACATCGATTCCTTTCATTGTCGTCTTTATGTTCGCTCTAAAGCTGGCCCCTTTTCTGTACATGCCACCATTCTTTCCTTCAACCATCGCTCCGGCTGGCCCGCGTTTTTCATTAACGTGTCCTCCATCATCTCGCATGTAACGTCTGATGCGTGACAATTTCTTTGTTTGCTTTGAAGCATGGTATGCGTATGTGGGTTCTGGTGACGGGCTATATACAGATTTGGCATTCGAAAAGCTGTACGAACGTCACCGCGACGTTGCACGCACGCACGTTTTCAATTTATGCTCCACCAACGCACAACGGAATTGCCTTGAAACAAAGTATTGTTTATGGTGCTCGGTTTTACAGTTCCAATGTGCCTTCCATCGAGTAGTTGGGTAGGTTTGTCCCCTGTTTTTTTTTTAACTTTGTTTTTAGAAATTGCTTTATCGTTCGATTTACTAATGGCCAATCTCAAATACATTATACATTTTTTTCACGTAGTGGAAGTGCCTCTACCTAAACAACCCCACACTTGAACTTTGTTTTTCATTTTGCATATCAGACTTATGGTACATAACGTAACCAGAAGCGATCTACGGTAGATCGAACACTACTAACTAACTGGGCAACAATTTTGTTCCAAATAATTTACATATTCATGATCTAACCCAATGTTAGTGGCCAGTGCCTTTGTACGCAACACCAAAATGGCTGCAACCCTTTGTGTGCAGCAGCAGCACCATCAAGCAGCTCCCTTTTCCATTGAAATTCTCCCATTCTTTGTGTTGTCGAGATGGTTGGAGTGATTCAGCTGAACATCCCCACGTTTGAAGCGGGCATGCTGTAAGGAAAAGTTGTTACACAGGTAGTATGAACGTTTGTTTAAAACCTAGCAAAAAACTTTGATTAAAAATTTTAATGAAAAAATTAAGTCGATAGCGTATTTGTTCAATCGATAAACACTGTGGTTTCCAAATGCTTTCTGACGTTCGCCCGTTGACCACTCGATTCGAACGGACTAATGCAAGCTCATATCGGAGATATCTCACAGATTTTCTGAAGGTTCCCGCCGCGGCAAACATTACCATCTTATCGAGAATGAGTGGACCCCAATTAGACAGTCAACTAGGGAGCAGAGGTTTGCCAGTTGAACCATTGAGGGCCTGATAATCGAATGAGCCAGTCGATAAAAACACACTTCTTTCGACTGGTGTAACTTCAGCGTGGGAAACACTATAAGCGGTGACTCCTAATCGAACTGCGTTAGGCACACGTGTTACGGGCAAAGCTATTTTCAGTGCGTGTTCATCGCGAGCAAATCAATTACTCACAGTCCACACTCTAATGGTCGCTAAATGGTTCGGTAGAGCCAATGGAAATGTTCCAGAATTTATCAATCTATCCAGCAGCGGTTCAATGGTTTCGGAACAACTCGTCACGTTTATCTGAGCCCCCGCCCCAAACTACCAAAGTGCCAATTGGGCTAATTATAACATTAGTTAAAGCGTAGTAAATTCAAACCGAAGTTTTTGCTGAACTCGTGTTATTGTACGAATTATCAGAAATCCTTTGCTCCAATCGGTGCCGGCCGGTTTGGGCGGAACCACAATGTTTATCGTTCAAATTAGAAGCGACGCCTCGGCTGTGAAAAATCGCGTCTACCGTTTGCACTTTCAGAATCATTTTGATCCAAAAATAGGTGATCGAAAACCCGAGAACCCTCGTACAAACGTGGCAATTCGACTCGACTCATCGGCTCGAGAAAGAAGCCATGTCCGTTTTTATCGAAATCATGCTGTCTACAAGCTTGAAAGAAGAGGGCAAGATTGGTAGAATCAATGTTAATGATTTGTACCGCTGAGAACAAATGACAAAATACCTCTTCCTGGGGCGTAGGCCCAAAACCGGTGGCTGATTGGTGAATGATGAATGAAGGGACTTCCTTTTCGTTAGATTGTTAAAAATAAAATGTCTCCTTGACTGCACATTCTGCTCTTTGTCTGTCTCATTCTCTTTTTCTCTATCTCTGTCCCTGTTTCTCTCTCTCTTTATATACAAAGACAAGAAGGTGGGTTCAAGGTGACCAAAAACAACATTTAAAAAACACTTGAATGAGTTTATCGAGCGCATCTACTTATACCACCACTGAGACGCGGTGTTTCCACGCTAGACGACATCCTGTCTACTGACTCAATGACGCTTCGTGCGCCGTGAACAGGTTGTTTCATCGATTCCGTTGTGAATAAGTTGTTCTTATCCGAAATTGAAATGACCGAATATCGAAACCAAACTACATGCTTTTTGTATTTTCCAAAAACCTCATTCAAGTTCAGTTTTTCTATTGTATATTTTTTTAAATAAAATTTCTCTTTAAGGAAATTTGCTTCCACTATTGTAACTGTTTTTCAAAAAAAACTTGTTAGCTGCCAAGGTTTTCGATAACATTTGCTAGGTTGTTTTCCTCCTTTTGTTTTTCTTTTGCTATAAAATACATCACATTCAGATACAGCATATTGCTCCCGATTGCTAAAGGCATAGTTTTATTTTATTTTTAACTGTTTCTCGTGTACAACAGTTGGCAATCAGTTTGAGTCTCGTGTTGGCAATCAGTTTGAACTAACCTTTTCTGCCAGTAAATTATCAAGAAGCGATAAGAAAATGGCTTTCCCCCAAAAACTTCAAACATTTTTATAATGAAAGATGAACTATTAAACCAAAATTGACTAGTTTATCGGAATGCTCGGTCCGCCTGCCAGCAGTTTCAGAATTAAAAATCGGGTCGATTAGTCTTTGAGGTGATTGGACCTAACAACGACCTAGCTTTCAACGTCAGCAGCAGTTAGCAACTTAAATGATTCTCATCTCCTCGAAAGTCCTCGACGATCCTGCACACCATTTTCCGATGCCTTCTTGTGTCCTAGCAGAGCATGAAAACGTACGGTGCAAGGCTCGTTACGTTACATCATCTTTCCCACTTACGCCAACCTAGTGTGAGACTCAAACGATGTTCTTTTTCCCGTTTGTTTCTTTTTTAGAATCAAGCTTTTTAATAACAGACACTCGCCGGGAGTGCAAGGTTAGATCGTATGACAAAGCGCTACTTAATCGACGAATGCTCTCCACCATTGGGGCAATAAATGCTAATTCAGCGCCGGTGAATCACAAAAGGGTACGCAGCAGCTATCGGTTGCTGTTGCCAGCGTGTTTTGCCTGTCGAGGATTGATAAGTTTCTAAACCAGCACCAATCGAATTTAGTGAATGTTTGGAATGTCCATTCAAACCAACCAGGTTGGAAGCACATTCGGTAATTTAAGTTTCTTTTTTTTTTTGGGTGATGTTTACACATTACAAGCTCTAGTGACTAACCCATAAATTTACTCCAACTTTGTGTAGTTTATTTCATTTACTTTACTTCTTCAGGATTGCTACCGTACCAACATTATCGTTAGTGCAAAATTCGTTAATAGTTTCATTAATTTAAAATATGGAAAATGAAATGTCACTAATTTCGATTGTCGATTGTTCGACCATTTTTGTGCTGGTGATTTTGCAAAATATACTCGAAAGTAGACAATTTCGCATGTATTTATATTCTTTCTGTAATGTGTTGTTAATTTAAGTTAAATCATTATTCTGTAGACCAAGTCACCCACAATCCTATACACTTTCCAATCCAATGTCTACGTGAGCATTTTGAACATGTCTATGCCTCCAGTTATTATGACCAGGTTGGAGCGCCGGTGTCAATAGAATCGCGTGTGCTCCTGACGACGACGACGAGCATTTGGGTTTACTGTTTCTTACCTGGCATTCCCGGGCTGGTACTTGCCTGGCGGTGCATGAACTCTGGACCACCAACTGCCAACTTGGGGTGATGTCACATTAGCAGTTTGAATTAATCAACTTATCAATCCGGCAACAGCGACTCATCGGAATACGCAGCCGGATATTGCGCTCAGTATGGGGTTTTCTTTCTTTCTCCCTCTTTTCCTCCGTCTGTTTATGTTGATGAACTAATTTTAGTTTTTCACCAGTTCCTCCCGGACAAAGGCGTATTTATTTGGCGCTCGATTTATTGCCCTTTTTTTTGGTTTAGTTAACCACTGATCTCTTTTGGATTGGTTTCAATTCCTCTCATTAGCGCCGCTTATATGAGTCACGGTTTTGCGATGGTTGTGTCCGTAGGTTTCCACTTATTTTCCAATTTTAATTACAACTAATTGTGCACTGCCTATCACGCTTTGTTGGTTAGACTGAGTGTCAAAGGGTTGTATGCAATGAATACTCTGTGCGTTGCAAAACGTAACAAAGCTTCATTGGAGAAATTTGTTAAAGAGTGGTTCTTTCTTTTTCCATTCTAACGTTCATTTTTTTTCTCATCGACAGTTTTTAATTATATAATCAATCGACCTCAAACCTTTATTACATCTTCGACAAAATGCTAGATCATCTAAACCCATTTTCTCCTGCTTGTTGTTGCTCGCAATAGAACTGTTTCATTTCATTTATGCACATTCACTGAACGTATGTTTTCGAAAACATGCAAATACATTAAATGTAAGTCAAAAAAAAATTTAATATCGAATAGCACAGTCGTTTATATAGCTGCTTATAAACGTTCGGTCCAATAGGCCAAGAAGCACATGCTCTTCGTAGTCTAACCGGACGAAAGGTTTCCAAGTAAACCTATCATCAACAACCCACATGGGCGCTTGTCCGCGCTGGTACCATTGGAGTTAGTTAGTACATAAAAACATGTATGTGTGTTTGTGTGCGTGTACATGTGAAACCATCAATGGAGCTTCAAAACTTTGTAACACGAAGCCATGTGGTTTCTATCACGCAAAAACCACCTACCGTCTGCTGCCTGGCCGGTCGAAGGAGGCACACAGGCGGATTGCCGTTTATCTTGGCCACAACAGCTGTCCCCTCTATTCTCCTGTGTGCCCCCGTGCCTCCTTTTCGTGTTCTTTGTTGCTAGTTATTTTTTTTTATGTTGCCCTCCCTTTTGCCCCGGCACTGATATCGATTCATTCATTACCCTGAGCAACTGAGTTTTCTTTCATGGATTTTAGGATTTCTGCAATCTCAAGTGTAGTGGGGTAATGCATGACCGGGGGATTGAAGTGGGGTGTGTAGTGGCCAATCAATCTCACGCCCAAACAACAACGGCAGACACGACGATACCAGTTGACAACAGGCTGAGTTGTTTATGTTTTCGGTGTATTTACCGTCCGAAAAGTCCATCGACCACCACAGGAATCATATTTGGTCCACATGTGAAAGATACCGATCGCTTATCGGTGGCAGCTGGCTGACGAAACCTGCAGGAAATGTTTCCAAGCCCCCCATTTGGGGACAAAAAAGAGATAAGCGTGAGAATTGTAAGTTTTTAATAGAGATATAAGTAAAAAGAAATTGAAATTTTACTTCCAAAGTAAATTGCTATGAAATTAATTTACGAACATGTGAATGAAGCAGCAGCAGCTCGTTAGCGATGTTGCCGATATTTCGATCGAGTACGATCTCACGTACCATTTGCTTGGTTCAATCGCCGTAGAATAGTACCAATGTGTTTCGATTGTAAGATACTGGCATGGAAACCGGTGCGCGGCATTGGTGTTTATTTTATCTGTTTTAGCGATAGACAAAAAAATGGTCAGAATTATCGTACGTCGAAAGACGTATGTTTCCAACGTGGAGTTGAATTGGGTTTGGAGAGAGAGAGAGAAAAACATCCATATTAACCAGATTTCGTTTGCGTTTGTTTACACTCGATCGAGAAGGTTCCTCTATCGCCAATAAGGTGATTTTACGGGAATGGTGGACGGAAAGGGGAGGGACAATCGAAGTTTTCTTCAGCCGGTAGAAAGTTTGTTAAAAATAATAAACTTCAATTAGATAAATATACACTGATTGTAAAACACAATGTGTTACAATTAAGCATTAAAATTGTAGGCCTTTGGTATGTCATTTCTTTATACGCTTTCCATAATACTCGAATTCGTAACAATAAGATAAATTATTCCTAGCAAAAGAAAAACACATTTTTCAATTAAGAACTGGAATGTAGTTATACACACGTTTGTAAAATAAACGTTGCGTGTTCGTTTTGTAAAAAGATTGGAATTCCCAAACACGTGATGTTCCATCCACTCCTTCGAGTATGCATGTGCTGTTTTGAAAACCTACGATCACATTTGAACAAACACGCACATCATCCGATCCTCTTGCGATTATTGGCAATAGAGTAGAGAGGTGATTGAAAGAAAAACCCAGCAGAAGAAAACGTCCCACGGCATCGGCATACATACCGGTCAATGAAGATGGAGGAAGATGCTCGAAATTTCGCACCCCACGTTTGAAGGCCATCGCGTTGTTCTTGAAGGAAAAGAGAGATTTGGGGATGCGAGATGGAACATGATGAAGTTAGAAAATAAACCACACATTTTTATGCGAAAACTACAGAGATAAACAACTAGTAGAAACGTTTTTTACTTTTTTCTATCAAATCACTACGATTAAAAAGTTCCTTAAACATTTATGAAACCTAGCGAGAGATAGCGAGGATAGAAAAGAGGACCTTGACGAACGTTTGTTAAGAGTTTAAAATTACTACTGACGGTTATATACACACGCATAGAAACAAAGTTACTCTAATGGGACTTCGGGGATGATTAAACAACAACAAGGAACGAAACATCATTCCTTTCCGGCCGGCGGCTCACTCGATGGCATTTTTCTCATTCCGGCTTTCGGTAGGGGGAGGGGAAAAAAGGACGAACTGAAACGAAAAACAAATGGCGCCCGCACAGTGCGTCGTCCATCTTCTTGATGCTCCCCAGCTCCGTTGGGGTACCGTTGTGGATTCCCGGTATCGATTGACGTTACCATCCCATCATGGCCGCTCCGGTGTTCGCGGTCACGCCGATGTCAATGGACGGGAATGGTGGAAGAAAGGCAAAAGACATAAAAAAGCTGTCCGTGTATTCCGAGAACGGTTAGATAAAGCAACCTTCATACACAGCGTGAACCGCGCGCACCGGTGTACGCTGGTGTGCGTTGTTTACTCGCTCCAAAGGCACCGAAAGACAACAAAATCGGACGGGGCGACCGGGGTGTAGCCGAGTGAACGACGATAAGAAAAACTCCCGCGAGCCGTACAACGTTTGCTACATTGGGGAAGGTATGCACCAGAAAGAGACCTGGGCAAAGACACCCAAGGGCCAACCCGGGAAGACGAATCGTCGTCGATGTCGGGAGGGATGTTCAAACAAACCCAATCCCGGTGCTCATAGCAGCGTGAAGGCAGGGCTAAGGAGGGTAAAGTCGTAAAAAATATATGAATGGATGCCAGTGTTTCGAGGCAAATAACGTTCGAACTAACAACACCATTAAACACCAAACGTGCAACCGTTGGTAGGGATAGGGTCGTTTGTTTGTGAAATAGTTCGAAAGGCATCGTCGACATCGTCTTCCCGCGAGCCTTCACTAAAGTGCAGCGCCTTTTTTCCACGGCACTTTCACTGCAACACCCATACTAAGTTCCTTGTTCGACGACAACAACTACTACTACTGCTACTACTAATAATATTACAAACACTGCTACCTTCTGCTGGCAAAACCGCGACCCTCTGATAACCACCAATCCGCGACGATCCACCGACTCTTTATCTTGTTGCTTCAACCTCCAACGCCCTGCCAACATTTGATCCCATTACCGCGGAATCTTTCCTTGGCGAGTTGTCTCTGCGCTGTGCGTGTTTTCTTTACTTTAGTTGCCCACACCAGCATAAAACCGCGGGGTTGTTTGACTGTGTGGCGTTTTTTTTCTCTCCCCCCAACTCGGCCGCATTCCGTTCCCTCGCGTGTGTCCGTATCGCGGTGCTGTTGCTGTTGACGGGCACGTTTTTCGGTGTGTCAATGGCAAGGACGCGGTCAACTGTGTGCAGCTCACGACTACCTTACGCGCGCGAACTCACGCGATCTTCTTTCCTCCCTCCCGTGGGCGCTGGCGGTAGTAGTAGTGATAATAGTAGTAGTAGTGCTAGTGTAGTGGTACTGGTTGGTTGGTTGGGAAGCAGCGAGAAGATGACGTGAATTGCAGCGAGCAGTTGTGACAGGATTCACCGCTGATGGCAACTGAATGCGAGCCAAACTCGAGAGTTCATGTGACAATTTATATTTATGAGTTAATTCAAACCCCAATCGAATCCAGTGTGAAAAAAAATATCTACTTTGTACTTAAGACAGTTAAATTGACAAGTAGAAACGTGCAGTGTTCAACGAAAGCTTCCTCCACAGTGTAGGGGTATACTAAGAAAATTTATTCTTTTATAAACTTCAAGTACCAGTAATATAGAAAATACGAAATAAAATAACATTGGTCATAATTTCCAAACCCCACCCAAAGCACTTGGACAGAAAGAATTTTTTTTGCCAACCAATTTTGCTTGAAATATGTACGAGAAGGAAGAAATGTGAGCTATAAGAAACCACGAAACCGGTTCCACGCACAGAGGTTATGCTAATTTCGACAGATCGTTTCCGAGGCACTGCTTCTTCAACCTCGATCCCAAGAGCCGAAACGTGAACGAACCGAGAAAACTGCATCCGGTTCGTCGGTTCGGTTCGCCAATCCGGAATGATTGTTCTAAATATTATTGATTGATAAGTGAACTAAAGCTGTTTATAAAGCCAGAATAGCAAACAGCAAACAAACGGATGGCAAAATGGGTTGTAAATATTGTTTTAAAAGTTCCATTCACCGTTTCAATGTGTACACCCCCTTGGGGTGACGGGTGGTTATGGAGCATTGTTCCATTCAAGTGGGACGCGCCCTTATCGTGCTGCGTTATCTGTGTTCCGGCGACCTCTAATGCGTGTTTGTGTGGACAAGATCCACCGTGAAGTGAGGGACACCAGCTACAAATGCTATGTTTTACATTCCCCTCGAAAACACGGGGGGGATGTTTCCAGTGGGACACAAAACGACGGACCATAAAACTAGCCGGTCAATGCCCTTGGCGACGTTAGAGCCTCTCGTCTTTGCAAAAGGAGTTGCACATCAAGTACTTCATGTAGAATCTCCATATAAGGAACCGGGACAATCTTGATGTTTAGTCTCCCCGAAACATCGTACCGTTGTTGATTTATGTGCCATTGCCAAAATTTACCGACACACGGGAAACAGTCGCTCTTGAGTGTGGGTGTGTGTGTGTGTGTGTCTACGTCATGGCGGCACCATAACCGGTTGTATCCGGTGACCACGGGGCTGCAGCTGATAATCAATACACGACCCACAGCGACAAACGAAACGTCGTTCGACCGAGAGTCGTAGCCCGAGATAGCATGTTCCGAAAGCGACAGACGGCAGCTCGCCTGGCACAGCATATCGTGCCATTGAAGCTTTGTTGTGTCTCTTCGTTCTCTTCTCCCCCTACCCGACACACAGCAGTGACCCACAATCAGCCGATGTTGTGGAACGGCTTTGACGGCTAGGCGTCCAAAAGCCCCGTGATGACATGGGGAAGATAGTGGAGATAAAAAGTGTTGAAGTGGCAACCAGCAGCCAGCGTGAGGACGGGTACGACAATTTTTTTTTTTAAATTGGCAAATGATGGGATTTTACACCACAGAGATAGGTCCAACTCAGTTAAACACTAGGTAATATCTATGTTCTTGGAGTTTGTTTCGGTATGATTCGAAAAACAAGTGTTACGGTGGTTTGCGTTAAAAAAAGTGGACAAATTTTCATCGGTGATAAGAAAAAAAGTTAACCAAGCTAATTGAATGAAGTAAATTTTATTGTTAAGTTACATCTTTTTAGTACTTTCAAAAAATATTTCGACAGACAGTCGGGAGCCTTGGCCGAAACTTTACTTTGACCCTTCAACTCCTCCGATGCTCTTTGGGCATGATCTACTGTGGCCAGGTATGTCCAAACCACTGGATCGTAGTCTTTATGATGTTTTCTAATAAAGTGGCTTAATTCCGTTGCACACTATACACTTCTCCATACGCCGGAAGTCTTGACAGAAATAACAGCGCCTTTGTGCAAATCCTTCTTACTGGTTTTCAGCCAGGCGTGCTATGGCAGTTAAGGGACCGCAAAACGCTTTAAATATACTATAACAAGCTTCAAAAGCAACATAAAGTACCAGGGGTTTTTTACCACTTGCCACTGTCGGGCTGTAAATAAACTACAACATCCATGATGGTCACGTGGTCCGCGATAAAGCTGGATGTTTCAACATATAACCAAATGTAGTTGGTTTAATGTTATGGCCACGGTGGATTCAATTTAAATGATGCAGTTGTCATACTTGTTATGAATTTAAAAGAAATCCTATTCTTTATTTTGCTTTCAACGGAAAGTTGTTAGCGTTTCCCGTTTCTGCATGAATAATCGATAAAATTTGTCTATTTTTTCAATGCAAACGTTAGTCGTAAATCCCGATTCTTGTGTAGGATTGTGTCAAAGACCTAGTCAGTTTTCAGATGCTCTAGGTATACTTACAAACTGGATGTTGTTTCGTTGATTAACGCCCCTGTCAAAAACAAATGAACCTTAGCATATTACACCGTCCACATCAGTCTCGCCCGTCCAACATATAACTGTGGTTGAGGAAAACCAAAAAACTAAAACCAAAATAAAAATATCGCATCTTCACGCTGCCACTGGCTCCACCGGGAGTTTTACGTCACTGTGTCGCGTTCTGGTCGCGTTGTTCACGCTGTTCGCTCCGTTTCTCCCAGGCCCAGGCCGATGTACCACGATGTTGAGCTTCTAAGTAAACACAGCTGTCACCAGTCGCGATGATAACGCGCCATGACCGTAACGCTCTCTGTCACGCAGCCAAGTAGCGGAAGGGAGGGAGGGGGGGTGCTAAGTTTGTTACGCCGCCAGTAGTGTATGGCCCGAGACGCGTCCGAGATAGTGGGTGAAACATCAACATGGTTGGGGGAGTATGTAATACCCTGAAAAGAAGAGGGTGCAACAACGAACGCGTACACGGTTCCGTTACCGTCACAAATGTGTCCGATTGAAGCCAACGGCGGTAACCACCCTGGTCACTGGTTTCCGACCGTCCTTTCGTGTACCGTGTTCTGCTCGATTGGATTCTCGTATTCGTATTTTAGTATGTTTGTGTACTACTCGCACAACCCCCCACCAGCAATACCCGACGTCTGCTCGCGGCGTAACGCAGCACTGTGTGGACACTTGAATCGATTCATGTGTTTCATTCGCCGCCACTCAATGGCCACCACATCGTAGTTGGAGGTGAATGAAATGGGGAAACGCAGATTTAACCGTTGCCATTCTAAAGCGAGATGGTCAATTGTATCCCGTGTATGCTTGATGCACAGTGATGGGATCCTTTAAACCATTTTGCAGTTCGTGAAATGTTTTTGCCTTCAAACCAATGCATTTAACCTTTATGATGTTTGCCTTTACACCAACTATGACATTACCATTGTCATAACAAGTTTATTTGACAAGTCTTAAGTACATAATATTTCCTTCTTCACTGTTATTATCTTACGTAGCAAACGAAGAACATCCACATTAGCTTAAAGATTTCCTCAAAAAAAATTTGAATGATTTTTTTGAATGTAATTTCCAATGACTCAAATGCATAATTAACTGAAAGGGTAAAAAAAGATAAAGTACGTCGTTTTGAATGGCCAGGGAGAAAGGGATTAAAGGTATTTTATAACGATTGTAAAAGGTAACTCGGTAGCACACTCATCCGTGATGTAGTGACTACAAACCAGCCTACGAATGCATGACTTCACGGGATAGGAGTTATACTACTATTATGCCAAAAATGTAACCCGTAAAAGTGCTTCCCTCGTAGAAAGTGCACAGTCACAAGCCAAACAAACACAAACCGTTTACCCTTGCTGCTCCATCCAGCTGCCTGGTGCGCGGGGTGATATGCCATCGTACGGTATCCCTTCTCCAAATGACATTGGCAGTTTGACATTGACAGGGAGGTATATGTATATGCTCTACCATTGATGGAACTCCCAGAGTACGACGGGGCGTGTGTAAGGGGGGAAAGAAACGGGGACACACAGCGTAGCACACCAAACAACCTACAACCTGCATTCGGCACCGTTCGGCCTTAGGACCTCCGCCCCAAAAATGTGCTGTGGCCGGCAGGTACCTCGCGTGAACTGTTTACAAATTGTACTTTAAAGCCATTAACTCTCCCGCGACAGTACCCTTGCCTGGGCTGACCTACCGACCAGCGCTTCCCCGCCCAAACCCAACATCCAACCTTGTTCACCGTACACCGGCCGTCTTTCCGTCGTGCGTGCGATACCCCGTGTACTCTTCGTTCCGGGGCCGAACGTTACTGCCGTGCGCCTTTTTGCGCCTACAGACTGGCAGCAATTTGCGTAATACTGTTAGGTAATTGCCCATCCACCCTCGTCCAACACGACTAACCACCTCTTCTCCACGGGGGTTTGTGCAGTGTGTTGTTGCTTTCTCCTTGATGCCCGTTTGTTGTTTCAACGGAGAACGAACAGCATAAATTAGTACCTCGACCGCAAAAGTAATTTCGTTCTCTCCCGGTCGGCGGTAGTGAAATTGACAAATACTATTCGGTAGCTACCACCAGTGAATGAAGGATAATTCAGTCATAAGTTGGGGGGGTGCAAGTGACGCTACTGTGCAAGTGAGGCAATTGAAACTATTCACTGATGTCGACTAATGCTTCTGTCAAAAATACTTCTAAGACCCATCTTTTAGTTATTTATAGAACTTTGTGTTCTGTCTTCATGGAGGTCGTCTTTTTAGATTGGCCAACAAAGTCACATAAATTATTGACACCTGGAAAACCACTACACCAAAATTGTTGCAATAAGTTCAAGAGAAAGTCAAGCTTCTTGTCGGACTTCAATTATATCGTTTAGTTTTGTACGAGGCTTTCCATTGCTGTATCGATAAAATACATTCTTACCCTCATGTAAGCACAAGTTCTGTATGAAAAAAAAAACTTACGTCAACGGAGGTGATTTGGTTTTGGGTTTTTGGTATTAATTTTATATTTATGTTGTGAATCACTTCCACCAAAACCAACCGGCAGTACCTTACAACCTTACCTATCTCGAAACGATAAAGTGTAAAAAAATACGCTTATTTATCGCTTTCCTTGTTTTCTTTTCCTTCCAGACATCATCCTCATCATGTGCGGTACGAGCCAGCGACTGGCGGTTGAGATTGGGTCCGCCAGTTGGAGGACCTTTTTCTACCTTCACCACGTCTCCCCGGGCCGGGCGTTGGCAATTTGGCGAAACATTCGTGTGTGCGACCGTGGACGAAGAGGCGAGAAAGGCGGCTATAGTTCCCGGTGCGCCGCCCCGTAGTGGGGACACGATCGTACGACGCGCCAGATCGTGGATGATTTCATCCAGTTAGAATCCAAACCCGTCAAGTGTTGTAGTTTTGCTTTTGATTTTTTTTTTTTTGTGTAGACTCCCTGCTGGCATGCTTTCCGTCAGCTTGGTGAAGACGACGTTCGCGACTTACGTGTGACACTCGCGACTTAACTGGGAAGAACCACGTGAATGTTTGTGTATGTGAGGGGCAAACACAAGGGTTTTGCGCCGGAGAGGAACAGTTCCGTTGATTAATTAGTGTCCCATCGAAAATACGCCGAAACGTAGACGGTTTAATGACTGGTGGCAGGGACGACGGGACTTTATTTTTATTTTATTTTATTGCTCGTGTCCACCCCTTTTCCAACCCACTAGCATTGATCACAACTTCACCCGATTGACGTCCCGCCCGGCTGTGTCGATCTTCGCGTGCAGCAATTCCGCTTTGTCCGTCCTGGATCATATCCATCTCGATCGCGATCCACTCGCACAGTGGGCGGGGTCGATGTACCAACGATGGTCATATTTTAGAGTGCAAATTGTCAAATACCTCAAGCGTAATGTGTAGTGCACAACGCTTGTTGGTTTTTTTTTCAACGAGATAAAACGTTCTTTGTTCAAAAAGGCGATAAATGGTAGATTAGTCATCGGACCAAGGATTTCCCGTTCCTCAGCTCCCATGGCGTTAATGATCTGTTTTTCCACCATTTCACTCTTGCCCCGGGTGCGCTGCATGCGTCATCTCACCGTGCGTTCAATTGCCGTACGGGGTGGTTAGTAAAACCCAGGTTCCTTCTCCTACCTCCCATGTACTATCCGGGAGCCTTTGTTTTACTTTCAATGCGCGTGTTCTTCGTTCACGTTCGTAGTTCAACTGTGGTGAAGCAGCGCACCGCGTTTAGTGATCGTCGGGCAGAACGACAAATGGGAAGATTGGGATTGTTTGGGACGGGGGGACTTCGCTGCACATAGTCGATGTCATCGAGCTGGTGCCCCTCCCATTTCCCCCCGCCATTTGATCACCGTTCCCTTTGCCGTTCCGTCGCGAGGCGCACCAACAATTCCGCACACAAAATGAAGAACTGCCTCTCCAGCGATGCGTAACGCTTGGGAGATCATGATGAAGAGGAAGAGGTGCACGTCGGAAACTGTCGGGCGCAGGAACACGCATCAACCAACAGGGTGTTCGTATACGTGTGTGCGTGCTTTAGTGCATTGTGAACATTGTACAACCGGTTCTATTCGGCCGGTACACTTAGCTTTCTGTTTCGGCTTTTTACGGTCAACCTTTTGACTCGTCGTGTTGTAGCCCGCGCACGCCCGTGTTCAGTTCTACCGTCGTGTAGTATATAATAATAATTATAGATGCTTTGTTGGGATTTTTCGATTCTTCCTCCTGGCGCCTTTGTTCAGGCTCGTTATTTTTGTCCGCCACACGCGCAAATCCTGGCGCAATGTGCACGTTTTATTTAATTTCATCATTAATTCGCATTCCACATTCGTCGTCGCGGTGATCAACGTTGAAGCGACTCTGCTGCATTGGCCAAAAAACACCCCAAATATTCGTGCGACAAACCCACAGCGAATACGTCAAACGGACTAAAAATAGTAATGAAGAAGGCATTTTATCTAAACTTTTCGTTTTTGTTCTATCCATTCCTAGGCAATTGTAGATGTGTGCGAGTGTAAATAGTGAATTAGTACCTCCCGTGACGTTTTGTAAGATAGTTCGGTTACGGTTGTAAAATAAAACCGACGAGCATTGTTGCGATAGAAGGAACGGAGCGATCGTTTGTGTGCGTGTGGATATAGTGGTACGTTGTTGTGTTTGTACCGAGAAGTATTACTCAGAACCGTGATACCACCGCCGCGTGGTACTGCGATCAGAATTGTGTGGAAGAGTGGGAACCGACCGGCAGCATCCGCCGTCAGTCCGCCGAAGCGACCACGTCGAGCCATTGGATCATCGGCACGGCAAGGATTCATTGAATTGCGTACAAGGGAGCGGCAACAAAAAAACAGCTGAGTGTTGGAGCGCGTCCAAGGTGCAAACTGTCAAACGGGATCGTGCGCGATCCCGCGTGCTACGATCCTTTGTTTCTACGCCATGTGCCGTCACGCGTCACTCCCGTGGTGTTCGTGTGTGCGACTGTACGCGCAAACAATGCATAATTAGCAGTGTTCGACAGGGGGCGGAAATGGGCGGTAACAGCCACCAGCGCTAAGACAGGGAGAGAGACACGTTAAGAAGGTGACCACTTAGCCGACGAGCAGCTGTTACATCCGTTACACGTGCGAGCGAGTGTTGTACTGTTGTGTGTGGTGTGTGCAGTTCGTGTATTCATTGTTCTCCGTTTTGGTTTGTAAATACTCCGTCAATGGCCACCGCCGTTTCGATCCGCGCACCGTGGACACCGCTGTAACGGCTGCACACCACTACACGATGGCCGTCCCGCGGGGACGGCGAAGGTGCATGCTGCTACTTCTGCTGCTCCTGCGGTGGTAGTGGTGGTGAACTGCAGCAGCGGAAACCCGCATCCACCCCATCATCCGGACCGGATCCACGGGGGGGGGGATTGCTATGGAGAACGGAGAGACGATGAGAGTATAGCGATAACGATGATGATGATCAATATGGCGATGACCCACACGATTAACCTCCACTAAAAGGCGCGAGCCGCCCCGTCATCCGCCGTGTAGGCGTCCGCGGATCCGCCCGGGCGAGACCATTCCGGGGGTTGTTCCGTAGCAAAAGAGGTTGGGGAGAAGGAGAAAAAAGTGCTGTGTGGGTTGATAGTAACGTGTGTGCGTGAGTGTTCAGCGATCGTCTATTGCCAAAGCATTAGACAAACGGCAGCGACCGGCATTCGCTTGTCTTAACATCGTGTTCCCAAGCAAAGTGAAGAAAGAAAAATCATCAATCCGCAAGCATATAAAATAACACACAAAAATACCACCAAATTTACCGAAAGAAGAAAAACATCAGCAAACATCATTCAACGACTTGACCAACCCTCCCCTCCTGGGGGCCCTGTATTTGCGTGTGTGTGCGTGTGTGTTTAGTGAACGTCCACGGTGCATGATCCGCCACAATCGCTGGCCGTTCGTCTGATCATTCCACCTCCCTCCCCTCTGTTTCTCTCTCAATCTGTTTCTCTGTCCGTCCCGGTGGCGGCTTGACAACAAACAAACAAAATTAAACGGCCCCAACGGTCAATAGAGTGTGGCCGGTCGGTCGGTCAACAACAAAAATACAAACACACTACGGCGGGGCTGCGTGCTCCCATTTACTATCGAGCAAAAGGGAAAAAGTGGCTGCGTTTGCGAACCATTTGTGTACCACATTCGTCGGCGACCCGATAAGCCGTGTATCGTGAAGCAGTTGGAGATCCAGGGTGGGTTTCCTGGATAATACCTTCGCTCTAGGTCCGGTACACGTAACAGCAGACGCAACGGGTAAGGCATCATATTTGTACATGATTTGAACTCGTTCTTATCTCTCCCCCCCAACCGGCAGGAAGGTTCAATAGTTCAAACAGGAGCGAGCGGTGAGGGAAAGTAATTTTCGTACGGATTCCATTTTATTACCGCTGTTAAATAGACGAAAGTTTCTAACAAGATTGATAAACCATTTGTTTTGGAATCGTGCCACGTTTGGGCCGGAAGGTTTTCTAGTCGAAAAACAAAATTGGCAGTGACCTGCGACGAGATTAAAATTAACTGCTTTTCGCATAACCACTTTTTTTAATTAGAACCACACAAACTTGTGGTGTCCGTTGGGTTGAGAGCTCAATTGACTCGAAGCGTTATTTGCTAAAGTTCTACCGTACACATTTAATCTGTAAACTGTGTGTAGTTCTGACCGAATCTCCTTGTGTCGATAAAAAAAGAAACATTAAATCCAATCAGGGAACGCGCCAAATTTGACTTCTAAGTAACCCCCTAAGTAAATCGGCACTCCGGGGTCATACTTACTGCATTGCTTTTTCAAACGGCTGCGGATTTCATTTACTAACACATTACGGTTGGTAGTGTACGCAAGGGTTCACAGTTTTGTTTAATGCCATGCCATTTGCCTTCCGTTTCCTTCCACGAACCCTACATATACCCACAGACCGGCACACCCGGTTGTTCTCTGCCAAACGGCGTCACCGACACTGCGCCGTCGGTTTCAAGATTGTTGCCAAGCCGTCAAGATTGACGGAGATTTGCCCGGCGAAGGGGGAGGGGGCGCGACCCTTAGGGGAGGGAAAGGAAACCGGAAAAACGGCTGAGAGAGAAAAACAAAACGGCAGTGGAAATGGGTTGAAGAGATAGGTGGCGTGTGGGAAGTTGGGTGGGTGCAGTGCCGCCCCGTGTAAACATCTCGTTGGCTATATTTACTTTAAATTTATATTTATAAAATCCTACTACGTGTCCGAGTGTGTTAGGATGTGTGTGTGCGTGTGTGTGTGTGTGTGTGTGTTGCTTGGATGTTGATCCCGTTTGGAGTGTTTCCCTGCCGTCCGCAACATTTACGGTCCGCCACGGAGGTGCAGGTGAAGCTACACGCCAGGCCCTACGCAAGATACGGGGTACACAAAGTGGACCGCGTTAGGATGAAAGCGAGGCAGCGGGGGAAGCAAGACCGGCGGGCAATGCCGACGACGACGACGACACTAATGCTCCATCTTCAAAGTGTGCTTAGAACCAAACGCGGACAAAGATGCACGCTAGGTTCCCCGTACCGGACGCACTTTGGGGCAGCCACCTCCCAGGGGGAGGGGAGTCTGGTCCGATTTGGTCCGTCAGATGCCATCACGTCGTCTGTGTCGCCATTTTTTCGCTCCTTTATTTTACAGTGACGAGTTCTTGTTTCGCGTTCATCATCTTTGCTCGGCCAAAGGGAGCCCTACTTTCTTTCTCACCCGGTGAGGTGCACTGGAACTGGGGCTCTCCCATATCGGGAAGAAAGAACGGTTATGTGACCGGATCGCTTACATAAATTGCGATCTGCTCGCAGAGGGAGCTTTTTTGTGCTACAGAAACCTTTACTTGGAAATGGTAATGAAAACGTCTTTTTTTACCAGGGAATGATCGATTGGAGCCTTCCCGGCATAATGAGATCACAATTCAGGTTACATTTTCAAACAAATATTTGTTCAATTTATGTACCTCACCATCATTGATGTAAAGCTGCATTTCAGTTGTATCTAATGATAAAAAAAATATATTAGAATGGTACAGCTAGGAATAAACCAGAATCCTATGTCATAATATACTCCTCGCCCTAGAGAAGAAATTATTTTCTCAAACTACTGCTTCGTTGCTGGAATTTTCCGCCTCCATCTTTTGTGCACGGATTTGTGACATTATGTGGTAAAGTTTAATTGGCTACCTCACTGCCGAGCGCCTCATACCTTCGGCTCTGTGAGGGCACTTTATACAACATAAAACTTCGTCCCCTACATTATACTTCCTGCGCAACAACCCAGGTGGTAAAAGAGAGAAGGTAAGGGAGGGAAAAGTCCTGCAGGATGTACGCCTTTCGATAGGGGAAGGCACGCACAAAGGATGCTTCAGCGCAAAACGCTCGTGGCATAAATAGAACCACTCACGCAGTAGTGTGTAGTCCTCGGCTCCCCCCTTTAGTGGTGAAAGAATAAAGTAAGCTCCCCGTTTGCCATGGGTTGTAAGAAAAAAAGGGGTTGAAATCTTTTCCACTTTGCAGTCTCTACCCACAGTTTGCCAACATCTTGCCCACCCACCCACATGCTCACCACTGGCAACAACCTAATGGCAACTAACACCACATTCCCTACGCACAGGAAAAGCTTCGTAAAAAGTTTCCACCCCCCAAGGAGGGTTGTCCTTTCATCCTGCGGACAATACCACCTCCGTGCGACCACCTTATGGGCGCGTTTTGGATACTCGACTCTCGTCTTGAATAGAGATTCTTTTTTTTTTTCTTTTTCCGATTGCTGCCCTCGCCTAATGCGTGGGATGCCGGGTTCCTCCCAAGTGTAACTTGTTTCCCCGAGTGTTTCAACCACGCTGAGAAACACACGGTGATGGTGAAACGGTAAATTTACCGCCCACACGAACACGCAAATACACAGGCACATACGCCGGTCCCGCAGTGACGCCCACGGAGTCACATTATAATATGCACGAGACCCCAAAGTGCATCAGAAAACATGCGTTTTTTTTGTGTTCTTCAGAAGCGTTCGCTTTCTGGGGTGGTAGTGGTTGCCCAGCTGATGAAAACTGTTGGGGAGGGTCAATTCAATCCAAGTACACATTTGCTCCCCGATATAATACTGCTGGTGAAGAGGTTTAAGCTTCAAAGGGCACACTCGTCGTTGGGAAAGTCGATACGCTTGTCACGATCGAAACTATATTGACGAGGGAGAAAAATCATCCGGGGTTAATATTTTAACTCAAATAAAATAACTTCACGAAGTAAATAGATTAGAAATATTATGTAATATAAAATAATTTTGAGAGAAATATCGCAATGTGTAGAAAACGATTTTCCCATCGCATACACGCAGACGCCAAACGGAGAGGAATATTAAACTCAACTTACCTAGCTAAAGTATTTACCAAATATTTTAAACTATTGTAAAATATACATATGGTAAAAAGTTATTGCGACCGTTATTGCGTCAAATTGGTCCACGGTGAAATGAACACGGTATGGAAACTGGACGACAAATTGAGTCTCTTGAGACAAAAACTGTTTTTAATTTCTCTTGTACGTCAAACGGACTAAATTATTAGTCAATTATTGGTTAAAAATAACAATCGAAATAATTGTAGTTAATAGCCTCCTTTGCAATCAAAAAAAAAATATTACAGAGGTATTTCAAATTAAAGATGCTTCAACTAATTGGTAAAGATCTTAGCAAATGATAGAGTAATTACAGCGATGGCTTTCCTCGGCCTCCGTGGTATTTTTTAAATCATGCCAAGAGTTGGGTGGTCGCTCATTTTTATGCTATTTACTTCCGATTTTAATCCGCAATTAAACTTCCCGACTTGCTTTACATCTTATCCATCGCTGTGTGGTTTAGTCAAACCGCTTTCGATTTACTCCCTCGCCTGCTTCAAAAATGCCGACAATTGATTCGTTCCGTTTGTTCGCGGAATACCAAATCATCAGGTTGGGTCTGGAAAAACATACGTCCAATGCCGACGTACCGTAAAACCCTGGCTGCGTGCAATGTTTTGCGCAAAAGTAAAAGGGCGCGCATCGCTTTTCCCGAACCGATCGGGAGTGAGGAATATCAAGCAGTTGCCAATTACCATTTGTCCATTCGGTACGGAGCTGATGAGCGTTCAAAAGTGCACACTGCGCTTTCCGGATAGAGTTTTCTTATCATCCCCCCTCCCAATCCCCAACGCTTATTCCGGGGAGATTATCGATAGCCCGGATGGTGTCCGCGACTCGCCTCGGTGAGTAGAGCGTTTCTTGGATGGCCCGTGGTTGTTTTCCCCTTTCCACCTACCGTTGCAATTCCTATCGTGGGAAATCAAAGAGGTTGAAATGAAAAAAAAACAACAGAAACACTCGATCAAGATGAACAGCACTTGTGTACCGCACAACAGCCGGCCAACAGGCAATGGATCGCCCTAATTGCCTCCCACGGAAAGGCGAAGCGGGGGGAAGCAGTACTGCATTCCGGCGCGTTTGTTGCAGCAGCGTTGATTAGCGAATCATAATGCGCGCATCGTCCGGGGTGTCCGGTTTTGGCCGTCCGTACGGATCTGACCGATATGCTACCATATCCCCGTTCGGTCGGAATGAATCCGTCGGTTCGTGGAACAGTTAACTCTGTCCGCCTTTATGTCGCCTGGCAATATACCTTAAGGGATGGGGTTTTCTTTGCCCTCATCATTAACGGTCTTGCAATTTTATTCCGCAAAGAATGACATTCTTAGACTCGACATAGAATTGATTAAAACTACTAGCGTTTTGATCCATTTTCAAACGGTGAGGGAAAAGTTCAACTGCATAGTTTTTTATTGATTAGGAGACATTTGGAAGGTTGGAAATTGTGGAAATTATGGAAATTGTTTTAACTAACATGCAACAATTTTTCAACGATGAGGTATTCGTTTTTTTTAACTCAACATGTCGCTCCACGTTTCTCCAACCTCCTTGACATATTTTCCCTTACACGATTGCAAACATATTCTAAGTGACTGAAAAAGATTCCCATGCCATTGTAACCTATATTGATCGAAAACCTATATTAGTTTATCTTCTTGTGTGACTTTTCATTAATAAACTTACCGGTACTGGTCGCGTTTCAGTCCATCGGCTTGAAAAAAGTTGTTGATGCCTTTTTGACAAATTTTGACTGATTTTTGACAAATATTTCTAACGTTATTCTAATTGTTTTTATCTTTTTTTTCGTTTTAGGATTCCTCAGTTGGCAAACATGATGTAAGAGTAGCATCCTACTTTAAAATACTCCGAATAAAAAAAAGGCGCACAAGAAAGAAGCGGATGCAGGATATCCGTTATCCAATATCCGATCGAAACGTTAGAATAAAAACAACCGTACGTTAATAGCCGATTAATGGAAACCAGCAGTAGCGGTGCAGAGACAAAGAGCAAGCGACAGAACGACGGACGCGAAAGGCGCAAGCAGGCACCACCGGAAAGGTCTGCAGAGCAGAAGCAGCGAGGCAGAAACAGGAAGGAAGATCAGAAAGTGTCACTACAGGACGCAAAATATATCTAGTAACGTGGCCATAGAGGAGAAGAAAGTGCCAGGTCTTGATGCGGCCCCATGCCAGCTTCCGGCGAAGCAGAAAAGCATGATCCCCCAAAAGCAACCGCCAGCCCAGTCGCCACCGTCGTCATCCACGTCGTCGTCGTCACCGTCGTCCTCTTTCAATGCCACTAGCAGCAGCAGCAGCAGCATCATGACAACGAGCGTCGGCTCAGGAACACCGGCAGGGCCGGGTGGTGCCACGGCCACCACTACCACGACGACGACGACGATGGTGACGGAGAAGGCAGCCGTCAGCCAGCAGAGTGCAATACCGCGCCAGCATCCGAAGAAGCGCAAGTTCGATCTAGCCGAGCTCGAGGAGATGTCATCGCATCGGCCGGCCCTGCCGCAGCCACCACCAGCGACAGTCCATTCGAGCGCAGCCGAGGGGAAACCGTCGGCACCGCAACCGATGGACACGGGCGGTGGGAGTGGTACTGGCGCGCAGAACGGCATTGGCCACGGTTCCGGCAATTTCGATGTATATAGTAGCACTGGCGGTGCCAGCAACGGCAATGCCAGAAGTAATATTAGTAGTAGTAATCACAACGTCAGACCGGGCGAGTCTGTGGCCCTCGTGGAGCACGAACGCCCTGGAACCGGGTCGTCCACCAGTGTGTACCGCGAACGGACGCTAAACTGCAACGATCGCCACCCGGCAGAGAGTCCCGGGGCACCATCGCCGGCTTCCAACGGGACGCTATCGAGTGTACAACACCGGGACAGTCCAGGGCTAAGCCAGTCATCGTCGGCGTCGGCGTCCACGACGATGAACCTATCGACCTCGACCTCTGCACACGGTGCAGCAACGCAGCTGACGATAGCGGCCAACCATGGCAGTATCCCGGTGCAGCATTTACAGCACCGACCCGCGATGCAGTATCATCCGGTACAGCATCAGAACCACCATCACCTCCACCACCAGCAGTATAATCCACCAAGCAGCAGCCCGGGAATGGTGATGGTTGGTAGCAGCAATGGCGCACCGTCCTCATCATCGGTATCGTCGGCTGCAACCGGCGCCACGGTGAACCGATCTCAGAACTACACCATTTCCACGATCGCCGTACAGCCCACGGCGTCCCCACCCGTAGCCATGCACTCAGTTCTCTCGAGCTCACTCCATCCACAGCAGCGGCAACAAGTGTCGCAGCAGCAACAGCATGTCCTACAACATCCCCTGCATCATTCGCACTCGCAGGCGATCGGGCACAACCGGCAGATACTGCTGACAGTCGATCAGGCCACAATTCGGCAGCAACAACCACAGCAGCAGCAGCAACAGCAACCGGTCTTGCGGTTGCATCATACGTCTTCGCCGCCGGAGACGTTCTACGTGAGCAAGAAGCTGTACACTACGCCATCGTACGGGTAGGTGTTATACGGATTCGGTTGGGCTCACCCACCACCCAGTAACTGTTGTCTAAATTTAAATTGTCCCTGGATGGGCCTTCGATTATGCTAATCAACCATGTCCTTGTTTTTTGTCTTTGCAAGGCATCGGTAATTCGACGGGCATCTAATTTGTCCGATAGTTCTCGATCACTTCCCATCATCATGGTAACCTCGGTGGTTAACGAGTTAAGCTCGAAACGAGCAACGCGAAATAATTCTTTAAAGCTCGTTTACGGGCGCAAGCACGAACGTAGTCCCGATTGATTTGCACCAATTGGTGCCGGGCTACAATGTAGCTTCGGTACATCTTCCATCTTCGGGGGTTCGTCTGCGAGCAATGATTTGAAATTCAAAATTGCTCACAACACGTACAATGTAGGGAGAGAGAATGAATTGTCGTGAATTTCCGTAACGAAAAAAAAAATCAACTTACTAGAACTTACGAAGTAACGGGGATGTTTGTCACGGCTCGGTTGTATTAGTTGACACATGCTTATGCGTTTTATCGGACATTCAAATACTGCTCGGTGTTGTCGGCATGATGCTGGTTACACTTTACGGGGTAGACAGACCTCGCGGAACTCGTTCTTCCAAGGTTGGCGATACCATTTTTGCAATGATGATCATGTGAATAACACCAGTTGTTCTACATATTTTTTTTGTTTGTCAGTGTCACGTTCCGGGTTCCCCACTCGTTAACGTTTTAATGTTTAAACGTTTGGCTTGCGGAGTGATGGATGAACGAGAGGATGTCGATTAGGAGGTGATTTGAATACTATGTTTGCGCGTGTGTTTAAAATGCATTCAATCGGTCGTTTTCCAAAAACCTCGTTGCTCATCCATAAGCAGTACCGTTTGACTACGAACAGCCGCATTCGATCGGTTGAGCCGAGTACGGTAAACATATTGCTCTAATGTTCATGTATTGTTTTGTGGTTTCATCCCTACAGCTCTCCAGGAGGTTACAAACCTTCCGCCACGCCACCGACATCGTTGTCTACTACGTCGACCTCCTCGCCCGTACATCAACTACCGGCAGTAGCAACATTCTCCGTGCCACAGCATCACTACCAGCATGTCCGCCAGCAGTCTCCCCCGGTACCACCGCCATCGTCGTCGTCAGCATCCGGTTCGCTAATGGTGTCCGAGGAGCTTTACTCACCTCAACCGCAGCACCGATCGCATGCCTCATCCAGCTCGTCCGTTGCAGCGGAAACGGGAAGTACGTCTGCGGGTGGCCGTAGCACCACCACCAGCAACGCCACTACCACCGTGATCGATCTGAGCGAATGGATTAACCATCGAGTTCTGGCGAGGCGGAAAGATGTATACGACTCCGGGCGAATTCGGACCACGGCCGCACCGAGCACGGTGGTGATTGGGTTTGATCACCCGGAGGGTAGTCAGCAAGCGTATGACAATGTGCTGGACGTGTTCAGTCCACACCATCGGCAAGAAATCATCGACGATGTGCGACCAGCATTGACCGATCTGCAGCCGGGCGTGCGGGTTTGCGTGCGTGCCACCTGCGTCCATCCGCATCCCGGCACTACCGGTGGGGGCGATGTGTTCGTCGAGGGCATCGTGAAGGAGGTGCACGCCAACAAGCAGTTCTCGGTGCAGATCACTGGCGGTGGAGGCGACGTGAGCGACAAGCAGGAGGTACGTACCAATGAAAACTTCATGGCAATGTCACTGGAGAATTGATATATGTTTTGAAACTGTTTCCACAGCTTCGGATCGTGAAACGGGTCGACATGCGTCTGCTGAAACCACCCTGGTGGGACGAGCTGGAAGATGCCCTGGACGGTGGGAGTGTTGTTGAAGCAGGACCTAGCCGATCCAATGCCATCCCGAACGATCACCGATCGTCATCGCAGCAACTCCATGCGGAAGCCGGTGGATCGAGTAAATCACAGCACCAGGCACCCGCCATGGTAAGCTACATCATCAGCGGTGACCCACTGCATCACCACCACCATCCGCACGGCAATGGAAGTGGCGGTAGTGGCAGTTCCGCGGAGAGTGGCGCACCACCACCGACGATCATCTACACCGGTGGTGCTCCGTACAAGGGAAGCATCAGCATCACGCAGGGACGTGGAGTTGCGTCCGTCGCGACCGGCTCGTCGCAAGATCCGCAGCAACAACTGGCGTCGGTCCATGTGCCATTGCAGCTGCACCACGTGCTAGCGGCGAGCTCAGCTTCGGGGGAAGAAACGCCACAACAGCATCACTACCGCAGTGCCGCAACGTCTCCCTTTCAGTCGACGCAACTGTCGACGATTGGTGAACACCATCGCGATCGCGACATCCCACAGGGCGGGGCAGGAAATGGTGGACATTATGGAGCCCGGTCGCACGCCCATCATTCGCACCATCAGCAGACACAAATGGGAGGCACACCGGCACCGGCTCACAGTGGTAATACGGTCGGGCCACTTGTAGTAGCTTCCAGCTCGAGTGGCGGTAGCGGCAGTGCCGTTGCTGGCAATAGCAGTAGTTCAGTATTACGGACCGTCAGTCCGGACGACCTGCGCACCACGAACCGTAGCTACGACTACGAGAGCGACGACGAAGTGCGAAGCAGTTTCCCCATGGATGGAGGTACGCAGGGACGCTTTTTAATAACTATTATTTGACGTAAAGAATTGACTTACGCAGCACAGTATTGTGAAACAGTGAGAAAGATGTTTATGGAGTTTTTTTCTTTTCATTCATGCCCGTCCTTTAGAAACTGAAAAATACTCAGGCAGTAGCAAGCGCAGCAGTATGCAAAGCCGTGGAAGTACCTCAAGCTTACTGGACCAACGAAGTACACCTCGATCTCAACCAGCAACTCCAAGGTACGCTATCATCCTTGACTCCCTTCCGCCTGGCCTAAAAGGTTAACCAACCTCTTCCTCTTTTAATTAACTCTTGCCGTGGCCAGATCTCAAGCGGCCACACCGCACCGATTCAAGAAGGGTGACGTCGTCTCGACGCCGACCGGCATCCGGAAGAAGTTCAACGGCAAGCAGTGGCGCAGGCTGTGCTCGAACGAAACCTGTTCGAAGGAATCTCAACGACGCGGCTACTGCTCGCGGCACCTCAGTCAGAAGGGCAACGCGCTCCGATCGTCCACCAGCTCGGTGACGAACCACTTCAACAGGTGCGTATGCACAGTGGCCAACACGTTACGGCCAACAGTGGTGTTACTCGTAAGATTATCAAAATCATGTATCTGTTTTCGTTTCCGTTCCTATCCGGATCCGCATATCTATAGCCGATCTAGCAGCAAAACGCAACTGGATGAGGAAACATCGAGAGATTCCGAAACATCGCCACACTACCGCGTCGCAAGACAATTCGATCAGGACGAGACGGACGCAGCCAATATGTTGGGTAAGTTTTTATTTAATTTTATTTAAAAATCCACAACCTTAAGTCGAACTAACAAAATCTGAACAATGAACCGAAAAAGAAAAACTCTGCTCTAAGATCAAAAAACTCAGTTTGAGCATGTTGGCTCTAACAATACGGCATTTATGCCCGTGGATTTATGCAAAACGGTCGCTAGCAAATATCATGAAATACATCCCAATATCATTAAAAAGAACTTCAAACAAAAACAAATTGTATAATCCACTCTAAAATTACAGTTAGCCGTAACGATGGCATTAGATAGCAATAGCGAGAAGTGAGCGAGCGATGGGAGGGCGAAAATGAGATGCACTGTGCTGACGCGTCAGGTTCCCCTTTACAGCGTAGAAATTTCCCCTTAACCGCTATGCTGTTGCTAAGGGAAACCAAATACCGTATGCGTAAAAATGTTTGCACCACCGTGTACCCCATGTACCGTATGCGTAATACTGTTTGCACCATCGTACTGAAATAGTTTCCGTTTTCTCTGGGCATACAAAAGGAAATGAAACGTTTTCGTGATTTTGGGGATAATTTCGAATCGAACATTGCTTTTACTCTTGGGAAAGGTGGCAACGAGATGAAAATAACCAACGCAGAATAAAATTAATAATAAAACTACTTCCATAAGGTTACGCCCAGTAAACGGGACTTTAACCGGGCCATGTAAACGGGCCGTGTTACCGGGCCCTGCAAACGGGCCATGTAAACGGGACGTGTTACCGGGCCCTGTAAACGGGCTGTGTTACCGGGCCCTGCAAACGGGCCGTGTTACCGGGCCCTGTAACCGGGCCATGTAAACGGGACGTGTTACCGGGCCCTGTAAACGGGCTGTGTTACCGGGCCCTGTAAACGGGCCGTGTTACCGCCGTTTACCGGGCCCTGCAAACGGGCCGTGTTACCGGGCCCTGCAAACGGGCCGTGTTACCGGGCCATGTAACCGGGCCATGTAAACGGGCCCTGTAAACGAGCCCTGGTACCGGGCCCTGTAAACGGGTTCTGCAAGTGGGCCGTGTAACCGGGCCGTTTTACCTAGTCTTATTATAAAAAATCCTTAACGTAACGCTCCAATGCTGATGTTCCAATGATGATGTTACTACTTGGATAATCTGATGCACTAAAATCGATGCTGAACCTCATTTTTGTATGGACATCCGCGAAACGCTCATCCTATTGCATTGCATTGATCGCCATAGCAATCGTCTTCCTAGGGGAAAATTGGAAGGATCGCTATAGCAACCACAGTTATCCTGGAGAAACCTGCTCGATTGGAGAAAAGGAAAATCGGTTTTATGAAACGGTTTTAAATTTTGGGAAATGCAAAGGAATACAAAGTAAGATGTCGATCCCGGGCACTATGCGTGCAGCCATGTCAAGGAAACACCAGATAGATAATGTGTAGTTCAACATGGTTCCAAAAAATGTTCACCGGAAAAATAAAAATACCGGAAATGCACGAAAGGGTTTCAATACAAAAAAGTAAAAACCACTTTAAAACAAGCACATGTGACACAGTTTTCGACACAAACCACCATCACCGAAACAATCACAAAAACCTCTTACAAAAACTCTCGGCTCACACACAAAAACCAAACACATGCGCCACAATTTTTAAATTTAAGAAACACAATTGTAAGATTTCCTAAACAATCCATAGGAAATTTTGCGGAACCTGAAGCGTCAACTTCAAGAATTTACGTCTGTCTGCCTACAGAGCCTGTCCTACTTGGATAGCAAAATTCATAAAACGAGCACTCGTAAAAGTAGTGTATGAAACGATTGATAAGTATGATATTTTCAGGGCGATGTCCTCACTTGAACAAAGTGATGCACTTAAAATGATGCAAAACCTCAACTTTGTATGGAAACTCACTGAACACTACCCCTATTGCATTGTATTTTGAAATTTGACGGAAATTGAAATGGTGAAAAGAGCACAATTGCCCAGCTCCAGTCACGGGAATTTTAAATCGCGTTCAATTGAACAGGCCTAGACCTTCACTCGAACCAACGAAAGAAAGAAGGTATTAGGAAGATAGGCACTTTGAATCAAAGATAATTTTTTTAATTAGGTTGGTTTGTTATGGGACAGTGGGACAACCATTCAGTCCCTATGGCTTAATTAGTACCATTTTATTAACAACGTGATTTAGAAAATCACTGGAGAACATCATATTTCTCGCGTGATTTTAAAGTTGACAACATTTTTCCTTGATATGGCTGTATATACATTTTTTCAAACAAAACAAGGCACGGTACTTTTAATATGCAATGGCCTACAGATGTATCTTACTCATACGGCATTTAGAACATGGGCGAAATCAGTAGGAATCGAAAACATATCGTTCATTAAAAGAAGAAGGTCTCATTCTTCATTAAAATGGGTTACATTGGACTGTTAGGTATGGCTTGGTGGCAGTTGTAGAGTTTTAGCCGTTTTACAACGCATTCCTTAAACCAAGCTCCTAATGCCATTAGCCATGGAACAAACCTTCCTATTGAGAGAATGGTCTCCCAACCGGGATAATTAGGCTGTATTATAAGACCGGGAATATTTATCGACACATTAGTCAATTAATCGTGCTTGACAAATAACAGGTATTGGCCCTGTTATTTTTTTTTTGACTGAACTTTTTGACTTTTGTTTGTGGGTGTTCGTGTGTAGGATTTGTGGTGGTGTCCGGTCAGGCTTCGTACGCATAATAAGCCATAGCTATTAAAGCCCATTCCGCGGAAGGACCTTTGATTTCTTTGCTTTGCGGACGTTCATAGGCGCGAATTAATCAACCACAGTGTATGGAGAAGTAGTATCGAAGTGACAGTCAAACAGTTCGGTGACGCCGAGCAGTTCAGTGCAAAAGTTTTTTTTCCCTTTCGCATAAATTCTACCTCGAAAGAGGCAGTTTTTCCCAGTTTATTTGAAGTGTATAGTTATAAGCCTACATGCATTTACTTGCAACGCATTTTTCCAACGAAACAAGTGTCAAATATGAACTTTGTGAACATGAACATGTACGATTTGCAGAGTGGAGCCGAGCTCTACATCAAATGCCTTCGTAAGTTGCCGGTCACAATTATTCATCAAATTGGTGCTGTAGTTTTGTTTCCCTTGCTTCCAAACGATTATTTGTGAAATAATTGTTCTCACCAGACGGGGAGCAGCGTACCGAACAAACAGTAGCACAGTGGTGGTCAGTGATCTTTTTGAGTGATAAAAAGTGAAATGGCGCCATCTTTGCTAATCTTTCTCCAGTCCAGCTATTTCGATTCTAATACACCGTGTTATCGTGTGCGTGTTTCTGCGACAGAAAAAAAAGTTATCAAATTGGAGCCCATTTTTTCAATTCATGAATACCCCTGTGGACCGTGTTTTTTTTCAGAACTAATGCGGGAACCACGTGCAAAATGTGATTTGGACTCGAAAAATACCCGTTGGAAATTTCGTGGGACCGGCAAATTCGGTCGACATGAATCAATGGATTGCTGAGAAAAAGATTATTTTCCATAAAGAGTTGAACAACGCTATACACTAATGAATGACAATGGGTGCAAGAAAACCGATCGAAGAGAAAATATCGTTAACAGTTTTACTTTCTTACTACTTCCCGCTAATCGCTTTTCGTCTTTTATTTATTTCTCGCTTGCACGAAACACAGTGTCCCTCAGCAGTTCCCGTTCGGCGACCCCGAGCAACTCTTTCTCGTCGCCGACGGGGCACGGATCGTCGCCGCTGGCCACACAGTCGCCGGTTATGATTGGCAACCGGCAGAATCTGTTCCTGCCCATTGGCAGTCCGGCCCCGTTGAGTGACCCGCACGGCAGCGGTAGCACCGGTAGTGGCGGCAGCAAGTACAAAACGAACACACCGAGCCCAAACCCGCACGCAATCGCCGGCGGCGGGATTGGTGGAGGTGGTGTTGGTGGTGGTGGTGCTGGCATTAGTGGAAGCGGAGGAGGAGTAGGAGGAGGTGGAGGTGGAGGCGGGAGTATCGGAATTGGTAGCAGTAGCCATCACCATCAGTTAATTCGTCCGGAATCGCTTCGGCCTGCACAACAACCACCACCTCACGCGGTCACGGTTGCGACCGCCCCACCACCGACCGGCCACGCGACAAGTGTCATCCGGATGTCGCCGCTCTACACGCAGCATAACAGTGCGCACCAGTCGTCCCTGTACTCGGCGTATTCGCAACAGCAAGGAGCGGGAGGTGGAAGTGGATCGGCAAGTGCGTCATCGGTATCATCCGCCTCTTCGCAGCAAGTGATAGTGGATGCGTCGACTTCCGGTAGTACTTCCGGAGGTCAGCAGCAACAGCAACAGACACAGCATCACCCACTGTCCTTGCAGCAACAACCGCACGCGTTGGTCACCACGCCTGGTGGACGCTTACAACAGGCGAATCCGGGTCAGGTGCATCTCGTACAACAGCAGACGCAACAGTCGCCTACATCTTCCCACCTCGGTCAGCCTCCCCAAGCGCATCACCACCAGCAGCAGGCGGTGCTGCAGCAGCACATCCAACTGCAACAACTGCCCCCACAACAACAACAACAACAGCAGCATACAGTGGTATTGACCAGCCAACACCACCACCATCAAGCCCTTACCATGCCAAAAAACGGCATTAGCACGGGTTCCACCTATCAATGGCATGCACTGCTTCCGATCATACACGGTCCGTCGGCTCTGGCGAAGGCGGCAGCATCGGCAAACAATAGCCACCTACACCATCCGCTCATCGTGGCCCCGCAGAGCTACGGGCTGCCACTCCCACCGCCACCGATATCAACGCAGGGAGCGCCGCTATCAGCTTCCCACCCGGGAGCAGCCCCGTCGGCGTTGGCCGTTTCGCCACCGTCGTCGTCATCGATTGGAAGCGCATCCGCCTCCCATTCCGTCAACGCCGCGACAACTACCAGCGGCACCACCACCACCTCCAGCACTACCCGGCTGTCATCGTCGTCGGCGTCGTCGTGCTCGTCGGCAGCGGTCGCTGCTGTCGCCCCGGCGAAGAAGCTGTACACTCCGCCGCCACCGCCACCGGAGGATATCTCGATCGATGATGACGACCAGGGAGACGATGATGTCTTTGAAGCAGAGCCCGTGAAAAGCACTACCACTACGAACCAGAACAATAGTAACCCATCGTCCACGATGGGACCGAGCAGCAAGGCGGCGGCGACAGGGGGAGGGAATTCCTCCCATAGTTATCTTTTGGGAAGCACCGGGGGTGGTTCATCCGGCGGTCACATGCTGGTACGCGGTCTGGACATTGAAGCGCCGGCAAAGCTTGCCACCACGGGTGCGACGGAGAGTGCCGAATCGATCGCGAAACGGCGCACACAATCGTGCAGTGCCGCATTGCAGGCGGCCGCAGTAGCGAACGGTGGCGCTGGGGGCCAAGGTAGTGGCGGCGGAGGAGGCAGCAGCACTCCGAAGGAACCGCAGAGCCCGCTCAACAAGAAGGACGCCAAGATACGGCGGCCGATGAATGCGTTTATGATCTTCTCCAAGCGCCACCGGGCGCTTGTGCACCAAAAACACCCGAACCAGGACAACCGGACGGTGAGCAAAATTCTGGGCGAATGGTGGTACGCACTGAAGCCGGAAGAGAAAACCAAGTACCACGAGCTGGCGAGCGAAGTGAAGGAAGCCCACTTTAAGGCGCACCCCGAGTGGAAGTGGTGCTCGAAAGATCGCCGCAAGTCGTCCTCGTCGGCGAAGGAAGGTGCCGGGGGTGGGGCAGCAGGTAGCGGACTTACCGCTGCTAGCAACAACAGCAACAGCCGGGGCCGTATCGATTCGTTCGAAGGCAACGATTCGTTCGACGAGAAGAGTCCGAAGACACCGTCGGAGCTTATGACGCCGGGCGCGATGGGAGGAGGTGGTGGATCGTCGAACGATATCATTCCACTGACCGTCGCCCCGTACAACACGGTCGACGATGCATCGGAAACGGCGGGTATGATGATGCCACCGACCTCTACTACCTCGTACAGCAGCCAGCAACAGCACCATCAGCAGCACCATGCGTCGACGTTCTCCATTGCGGGAGGCAAACACAACAGCAGCAGCAGCAGCAGCAACAAACCCGAAGCGATGGCTGTCGATGATGGTCCGGATGGTGACGGTGACCAGGACAAGGACGACGAGCGGATGGATATCTCCGTCGGAGACGAGCAAATGGATGAGGGTGGTGTTGATGGTGGCGGTGCAGGCCGCGGTAGCATCTCCGATGACGACCACCAGATGGTCATTGCTGTCGAGGAACCGACGGCCCGAGAGCGAAAGCATGAAATCGATCTCAAGTGTGCTGAAAAGGTAAGCGATTCCGATGTGGATGATAACAACGGTGCTGCTAGTGCCAAGGGGAACAAGTACGACCAGGAGAAGGGCAAACATCGTAAAGCTTCTGCAACGGCTTCTTCTACGGCCACCACTACGACGAAGGTACGATCAGGAAGGGTTGATCCGGTGATGAGCGTGAATAATAAGAGAGAGTTTGTAGAGATTTGAATCTGAGTAAATAACCACCACGATGATTCGAATCTTTTAGTTACACTTTTGTGATTTAAAACGTGAAAAATATTACTGATTCAAATCAAAAAAGAGTGAATAAGTGTGTAAAAGAATTGCTAGTCTTCACCGCGGGGAAGGAGAGATTCGAATATCATGTAGGGATTTAAATCCCCGGTAGAATTATTAGTCGCCACAGAGATTTTAATCCGTAACAAAGAATCGAATCCCAAACATGGAATGGAAACGCTGTGGACTAGGAACTCTTTTACTCAAGGATTCACTCTTTGAAGATTGGAATCCATGTTAAGATTACAAAGCAAAAAGGAGAAAGAAAAACTTTCCCACGATTCGCGATTTAACACTTTTTCCTGAAGATACTGTAGATATGAAACATTGTTGAAAAATAGTTCGAAACGTTTTGCATACTAGCTCAGTTATAGAACACGATTCCAGTGCTTGGTTAGTTACTTAAATCTGTATTTTAGAAACCGTTCAATTATCTCATCTTGCTCTTTATGGATATTCATATTAATCGTTTTCTACTCCATTGCAGGTTTCTGATGACAATGGACCAAGCAGCGCCGGTGGCCTGCACTACCACCATGCTAGCAACGGCGACGTTGCAACGGATTATTCGATTAAGGCACTGACCGCAAGTGTCCCGACAACCCCTGGCGGAGCCAACTCGGCGTCGTCTAGCTCGGGAGAAGCTCCGGCGGGCTTGACGACATGCAAACCGAAACCGATCAAAGCGGCCGCAATCCGACAGCAGTCGATCGATGGCACATCGACGGTTGCCAACACCAACGGTAGTGGTGGCAGTGGCGGCAACAGTGGTGGTGTTGGTAATGGTGACGGTAACAATGTATCCGGCACCGGTACGTCCCGATCAGGGCCGATCGGCGGGTATCAGCAACATCAACAGCATCATCACCATCCGATCGGTTACGCGTACAGCAGCCCGAAGAATCCGGTCGGGGTATCACCATTCCAGCCAACAGGTATACTCGGCGGGAAAAAACGCGGGAGTGCTTTTGTGTTTGGATGTTAACAAACGCATTGAAATATTTTTTTCTAGGAGGAGCCTTCAAGACGATGCCCCAGAGCCCCAAAACGTTGGGCAAGCAGGATCACCCATCGTCGTATCTACTCTCGCCCGCCCCGTCAACACCGACGGCTTCGATAAAGTTGGAACCGGCAGAAAATCTTTCCACCATCACCACCAGCAGCGGCAGTCGTTCGCAGGGTGATACCATTTTCAACTTTTCCACTGCGGCCATAAAGGAGCAGCTGCAGCCAGCTGGTGGAAACAGCTATCACCATAGAACCGAACAGCAGCAGCAGCAGCAGCCGAAGCAGCAGCTTCTGGTGGCCGTGAGCAGCAACGGTGATGGACACTTGACAACGTCGTCGATCACATCGAGCGCAGGCAACACCAGCACCACCACCGTGACCCCACCGGGCAGCGGCGGCTCCACCTCGACGGACAAATGTAAATCGATTTTAAGCCTCAATCCCACCATCTGTTACACGATCGCAAGTGTTAATGGTAACAACAACCACAACAATCACCAGGTGGTGGCCACTAGTAGCAATGCAAACCTTAAGTCTAGTACTAACGCAATAGTGATGAGCATGAAACAAGGTAAACTACTAATGGATGTTGTCAACAATACTAGTTCCTCTACTTCTACTGATTCTTCTACTACTACTACTTCCTCTACTACTACCACTACTAACACTAGTGCTAACGAACTCGATCATCACCACCACAGAACTAGTCGTACAGAAACTTCTATCGAAAGCAATCATTCACCAACTTCTCATCTAGATGTTGCCCATCATTCCAATCATCAGCTTTCATCATCCAAAACACATTGCATCAATTCGAATACCACTACCAACACCGGTGTTGTTACCACTATTGCTAGTACTATTTGTTCTACTGCCACCACCACCACCACTACCATTACCAAGCCATCCAGTCCGGTTGTTAGTGTTTCACATAGTACTAGCGACACGGTCGACAGTTGTGCTACTAACAATGTTCTGGAGCACGAATCATGCATGGATGTTGTAAATGTTGTCGCCACAACCAGCAGCAGCGGCTCATCGTCCAGCAACCCGCCGGTGGTCACTGTTCAGACGGCAACGGTACTAGCAACCCCAAACAGTGGCGGACCCACCACGTACATTATAAACCCTTCCAATGGTGGTAGTTCTTCCCTCGTTCGTTCGCAACCAATGTTTGCCAGAACAACGCCCGGTGCTGCTGGTGCTGGGACAGCGGGAGTACTGGGGACCATAAAGCTAGAACAACAAGTGCAGAGGCAGTTTTCTGTGCGACTATCGGATGAAACAGCTGCAACAACCTCGGCGTCATCTGGTGGTCCACCTTCGCTCGTATATGAAACCATCTTGATCGAACGCCCACAGCAACCGGTAGTGAAGCAGCAGCAGCAGCAGCAGCAAATGGTATCGGCAGCAGGAACAAATGGCTTGATCATTGGAACACCGTCATCCGGTACGAGCGGAACTGGAGCATCATCGCTTCCTACCGGGAGTATTATTGTGCTCACACAGGCGTCACTGAACGAATTGTTGCTACACGGAAGCACAACGGCAACACAGCAACAACAGCAACCCTGTCCAACGCTCGGGACAATCGTTAATGGTGGAACCAACACTGGAGGAGAGATTCTTTCGGCGATCCTCAGAGATGGGAATAAGAAGATTATTCTGACCGGCGGTGGAAATGCCTCCGCGTCTTTGTCGGCTGGAAGCCAAACCGTCGCGATTGCCACATCGTCCTCCAACGCTAGTGTAGTCGGCTCGAGCCAGTGTGCTAATAATATCCTTCTCAGTGCTTCCTCTAGTGTTACTAACAATTGTACCGTTGGGTCACCCGCCGATCACACCACTTCCGCCACTTTCTCCACTAGTACTACTACTCCCACTACCAGTTCGACTACACTGACCAATACTAACGATAGAAAGTGCATCCGTACTACCACATCGCATTCGACTGAATCGAATCATTCTAACAACATTCCTCCAACAGCCATCAACACCACCACCACCACCACCACCTCCACTACTACTACTCCCTCCAGCAGTTACACGAAACAATCGATTATAATGATTAATCCAACAAATTTAACAGTTCTACCCGTGACGCCCTCGTCTTCGTCATCATCGTCCTCGTCGGCCACGATCACGGCCGCTTCCTCCATCTCCTCCACATTGCCTTCGACTCTCTCGCTGTCGTCCGCTGTTACCGGTTCGTTACTGCATCAACACCACGCAGGCCAAACGCAGTCTCCCGCTGCCACGGTGACATCCATCGGCTACTCGCTGCTGAACAATAGCAACGTCGTCGCCACAATGGCCACCGATTTGAGTGGGGCTGCCGCCGCTGCCATGACAACGCCCTCCAGTCATCATCCAGGGACGGCGACGGCCACGGCTGTCCTTACGTCCACCCAGCGGCTTCCGGGGCGCCAGAAACTTATGCTTTGCCCGCAGGTGAGTAACGGCTGGAGTGAAATATGACCCGCGAAAATTCGTCGGGTTGGTTTTGCTTCAAACGTTTCGAATTTTTCTTTCATTCCGGTTCGATTACCTTAGAGCTCTAGCTGCTATTGGTAGATTTTTCAATCAATATAGTTTACCCATTTTACACACATCTCTCGCCTGTATGTCATTTTGCAATTTCATTTTCTTGCACTTTTCATCCATTACCAACATCAATCAGTTGCATTTTATTTTCCCCAAACGAAACCCAAAACCATTCTCCCGCTCCCCCTGACAAACTCCCCGTATGGTTCGCCCGGTATGAATTCGATCTCCCTCCAAATCTGGCCACGTGCTCTTGGTTGAGTACTTACACCTGCTTTGTGAAATTGGAAACGAAATTAATGTAGATATTAGCTGATAGTCAAATAGTCTTGGTCTTCCTCTTCGCTAACCGCTATAATTTGTAGTCGGGAATGGGAAAATTATACACACAATTATAAAGCCACAAATTTGATTGGTTTTCTGGCAAAATTATATTGCTTAGCTCAGTTTAATCGCTATGTAACAATCAGGCCTAAAACATTTTAAGGTCGTTAAAATAGTATTGAAATCCATGCTTGAATTGCTTTTCATATCCGCGCTGGTATTTGAAAAGCAAATGAAAAATCATGTTATTATCGTCTTTTTGCGTATATTATACGAGCTTTTCAATACACAATTTACTGCTATTTGTTAACATATTTTTGTATTCTAATTACTTGAAATTGGTCTTTGCGAATTAGACTTTTATGGCAATGTAATTGGAGCAATAAAATCACTTTTGTTCAGCACAAATAAAACTACAGATTTACAACCACTTTCAAAGAATTGTTAAAAAAAATAAATAATGGAAACTTTAAGGTCGATAGAAGAGAACTAAAGGGATACAAAAATTTATTGGTTTAATTTTGTTCAAAGAATTTTGTTAAAGTACAATTGTAATTTTATATACGCGAAAATATGGTAATGTTAATATGCTTTCTAGTGGCTTCATAGTTGCAATTGTGCATTGAGGTTTTCCTTCGTTTCTCGAGTTTTATTCCGCCACCTTTATTTATTGGAATGCTGTAGCATTTATTTTCTTCAATGAGTTTAGAATGATTAGAGTTAGCGTTTTTAATACAGTATTGTAGTTTCTTGGTTCCTGGTTTCTTGGTTTCCTGTAGAAGAATGGGAGCCCCTCCGGTAGTTGCAATCGATTTTTCCGGTTCCGTAAACGTGTGATGTTCCATTGCAAGATAGCATAGGTTTTATAGTATTCAGTAGACTTTTATGCACGCTCGCACCACTTTTCTCTTACGGTCACGCACCACCACAAGTATCGCCAGAGGAGTTAGTATATAGCTGCTGCTTCTGAGTGAGCGTTTGCTCTTGGTGCGAGGGGTCTGTTTACTAAATTTTGACTCACGCACGCGCTCTCGCTTTTGCTTTCCGTTTGTGTAGTTTACCCCTAGCAAGGTTTCGGGTAGCGCGCATACTAACGGTTCTTCCCACTTACTTACACTTGTCTCGATTGCAGTTTGCCCTAGTCCTTCCCGATAACCAACAGTTCACGTTAAGTGATCGGTCCAAGATTTCGTTCGCCAGTCTGTCCACGGCGACCGGTTCGCCCGCGTACGCCATCAAGCCTGCGCAGCCCCATGCCGCCACCACCTTCTTTACCACGTCTGCCGTCTGTCCCTCGTCATCCGGTGCCTCATCCTCCTCCTCCACTTCCACCATTGCCTACGCACTAACATCGCCTTCCTCGTCATCCCTTCCTGTGATCGGTCCCACAACCCGGCTCGCCAGCAATGGCAGCGTGAAACTAACCACCATCCTACCGACAACAGTATCTTCATCATTCACCATCCCTTCATCAACCACTACTACTTCTACCACCATCTCATCATCTTCGTCGTCGTCGTCGTCGTCGTCGTCGTCATCATCGTCGGCATCGTCGTCGGATTCTGTGGTTAACGTTAGCGGCAAGTCCACCACGACCATCACTGCCGCTTCCGCCGCCGCCACCGCCGCCACCACTATTCCCGTACAATATTTGATCCAAGGCAATCGAATATCGAATCTTCTCATCTCCACAACACAGGGCTACCCGGCGCAGATCCAGCAGTACTCGACGGTCAAACAGGAACCCCCGGAATCGCCCGGTGCAGCGCGGCACCTGCCCATCACACCCAACTCCACCAGCACGTCCGGTGGCAGTGGCGGCAACAACTCGTCGTCTTCTTCCTCCTCCACGTCGTCGGTCGTGTCGGGCGATGGCGGGACGGGCAGTACGGTCTCAGCGGCCGGTACGGAACCCGATCCCTCGCACGAGGAGGAAACGGACGAGGACTTTGGGGTACCGCCCGAGAGCAAAAAGTTCATCCTGGCACCGACCCCAGCCCAGCTGGGCCGAGCACCGCTCCAGCGACGCCAGATGAGCGGTGGCAGCAACAGTAGCAACAGCAGCAACAGTGGCACGCTGCCCGAACCGGTGCAGCAGCAGCAGCAGCAGCAGCCACAAAACAATGGCACATTGCAGCAGCAGCCGATGATGACCGAGGACGAGGAAACGCACCATCCGATGGAAACGAACCACAACCACACCGCGATGCCATCCGCACTGCCAACGCCCACATCCGCGTCGATGGAGGACTACCACAGCCAGATCTCACCGTCCGCCGCGAAAAAAGCTTTCTTCCGGAAGGCCAAACCCGACGATATGGATAAGTAAGTGTTTGATGATGATGATGATTTTAGGGCAGTTTAAGTTGACGTTTGAAAACTGAAAAACTTACTGAAACATTTAAGTTAAATTGACCATTTTTTTTTGTCGTTCTTTAGTTTTTCTGACAATTAAACTCATTGTTTCTAACCTGAAGTAAATAGAAACGCACGGTCATTCTATATGGTAACTCTTCCTGTTTATCTTTCCTTTTACAGTGTACTTCGACAAGTGGACTTTGAGAAAAAGTTTAAGACATTGCCCCAGTTCAAGCCGGAGGATTGCCACTCGCCCAGTGCCATCACGGCGTCGTCGCCACGAGTGTTCACGCAAAACTATCGCAAGAAGCAAACCACGACTCACAAAACACGTAAGACTCACAAAACACGACGACCGTGTTCAGATTCCATCGTCGATGGAATATGTTTTGACCACCCACGGTTTTTTTTTATGTTGGCACAGTTACGGAGGATGACCAGCACAACAATCTACACTCGGACGGCAGCGCGGCTCCGCTTTCCAGCACGGCCACACCGTCCAGTTCGTACGTGATCGGAAACCGGTTCTTCGGACCCGATTTCAACATGGAACAGTACAAAGGTAAGCAAGGAGCGTGGCCACAAGAAGGGTCGCAGATCTTCGTTCGGCAAACAATATGAATGTAAAGGTCACTTTTCGCTTTTCGTAGAAATGACGGCTGAGTTGGGACGGTCTGGAGGTGGCGCTGTAGGGGGAGGAACCACTGGAGGAGGTGGTGGCGGAGGAGGAGACGAACGGTCCCCCAGGACGCCCAAGACGCCGTCGCAGCGATCGGTGAACTCGGCCGAAGAGAAGGGCCACCGGAAAATACTCGAGCAGCGGCGCAACCTGGTGGTGCAGCTGTTCAACGAGCACGGGATGTTCCCGTCGACCCATGCCACTAACAGCTTTCAGGTTGGTGCACGATTTCCTTCCTTGTGATAAAATTCATTGAAATAATTTTCTCATGCCTTTCCTGCAGCTGGCGCACAGTGACATATTTCCGAACAAACAAAGTCTACAGCTGAAGATACGGGAGGTGCGCCAAAAGTCTATGGCCCAGCAGCCCGGATTTACGCCCCAATCAGCTGGCCCGATTACACCGACCGATATCAACAGTGGTGCGTAAAACCAATGGCCTCCAATCGTCGTCGCCGCTACCCAGTTTGGTCGCAGAGATCGTTAGTAAAGTTTTCTCTTGAACCCACAGGACAATCGGATAGTCACCAGCAGCAACAACAATCGCTGCTTCAGCAACATCAGCAACATCAACTTCAGCACCAACAGCAGCAGCAGCAGCAACAGCAGCAGCATTCCCAACAAACACACCATCATCACCAGCAGCAGCAACTGCAAATGCATCAACAGCAGGAACAGCAGCAACCAAATTAGTTGAACAACGAAGGACGGCAACGGTGGCAAACTTGAAGGGTACGTAAAGCATTGACACAACCTGACAACAACCTTTTGTTAGTCATTTTGTTAAAACAAAAAAAAACGAAAAAAACTAAAAAAAAACGTTTTAATCTCTGTGAGTGAGCCTAAACCTAATATGCTTCTTTCTTTTTTGTAATCCGTTTCTTTCAGCTTTAGAACAATCTCTCCTTGGCACGTTTACGGTGCGGTCTTTTTCAATACACCTACCGGCGAGATTGATGGTCGTTACGAACTTCCGTTGATTTCATCGGGTGTAGAAGTTAAACTTCATGCCGTTTGAATAAAGAATATTTCACAAACTACAATATACACCCACACTCACGCTATACAATAGTTACAATAGCACGGATATACTCGTATCTCGTATCAAGTATGCAATAGTCACCTATTTAAGTATATTAGCGAAACGGGGCACCTTCCCCCAAATGGCCCCACATACGCTACAGCAACACAGGAACACACATACACCATCTTCCCATCTACTCTGCTACCGGTTTTTTCGCTGGCGCTGAGCGAGAATTCGTTTGGAACGCGCTGCCATTTCCAAATGTGTCAGTTAATCGAGCTTCAGATAAACGTAAGAACATTCAACACATGAGTCTGGAAATAGAAACGTGCAAAGCCGATGGTAACACAAACCTTAATGCTCGTATGCAGAATAAGTTTTTTTTAGCTTGTAGGAAAAACGATACTATCCGTTTGTTTCGCTAACCTCGTTAGGGAGTTGTAGTACCTTGCACGAACTCCATCCGCTATCGGCGGAGGATAGCATTCTGCGAATTCTCAAACCCCCATAAATCAATGCCAACAAACAAGCAAGGATTGTGGAAAGCGGGAAAGGTGGAGTGGAAGAGCTACAGCAAAAGCAAGGAAACGTGCAATGGCCGGGCCCAATTGTGCAGAACAAGCCGACCAGGGAAGGCAAGAGGATGCGAGACACACACACATGTAACGGAAACAAAGTTCGGGAACTTGTGGAACCATATCTTCTGGATCGTATGGGGATCAACTGGTGATTTTAGATTGTAAGCTACAAAAAAGAGAATTAAGCAGGTCGAGGGTAAATGTTTGATGAGAGTGTTAAGAGCAAATTGGAAGAAGTGACGCAGCTGGCATGACACACTCACGGCAGACACAAACTCTTCCGCATCATGTACATAGAGTGATAGAACAAACACAACCATCGCCAAACCACTCGGCCGCACTACGGGGGGGCAGGGGATGGCTATCTTTAAACAAACTAACAAACAAACAAATAAACAAAAAAGAGAAGAAGTAACTTTATGTTGTAAAGAATAATCGAAGCGTAGTAACAAAGTACAACCGATTTAACAATGCCAGCAATTTTACTGTGAGTAGTACGTAGAAGCGATCGATGGAGATGAGTGTAGCCGGCCCTCTCTAGCATATATTTGGTGTGATAACATAGTGTGGTCAAAGCTGCTATTCCCCACAGCTAAACAAGTTGGTCTGGAGACGGTAAAATTCATCAATGTTAAGGCGAAAGGATATTACGCCCCGGTTTCGAACTTTTTTCTTTCACAACACATCTCTCTGCATAAGTGTTCACAAATGTAGATGCTTTTGTGTTAGTATGTGTGTGTGTGTGTATGTGTATGTTCCACTAGCATCCATCCCTTGTTGTCCGCCTGTGGACACCTATGCAAGCCTTTTTAATACGACTGTGGAAAAGCAACCACTTAGAGACATTAAAAGTTAGAACTTTAAAATTAAAATTAAAAAGGTTTAGAAACAAATATACGCCGTACGTACGAGAGGAACCCTTACGACACCTGTTTCTGGGTGGGGAAGGCCATTGTTGTGCCGACGGATCCATCGCTCCCGACTTTAGAAGCCATTTTGCATGATTATCCCTACCATATTGGTACCTTTACGCATCATGCCGTGTCACGAAAAGCGAGGCCATCGATAGCGTGTTACGAAGCTATCGCAGTAAAATGTAGTGTGCACACACCTCAGTAGATTTTACGTTTTCACTCCGACAAAAGGATTCAACAATCACACGACATACATGCACATTAAAAGAAAAAACGCTCTCACAATCCTTAGGGCCAAACGATGCCGAGTCATTCCCATTTGTTTTCCAACAAAGTAAAAAAAAAAAAAAACAAAAGATATATAATACGCAAGCGAGAAATGGAAAAGAAATACTAGGAGGTAGACTAATTAAAAATAGCGAAATAACCGACCTTAAGCGATAGTGTTACAGGGTGAAAACGAACGAACACAATCGATCAGAGATTTTCTCGGCGACCCCTTTTTGCTGCGGGAAAAAATAAAAAGGAAACCAATAGCCCAAGGAAGTTCATCCCTAATACACACCTACGGCCATATTTTCCAACTGATAAACAAAAAACAAAGGAAAACATAGGGAAACGCAACAGATTAAATCTTGTCATGTTTCAAACATGATTCAGTTATGCCCACGATGCGTGTTGGAGAGCAGTAGAAACATAAAAAGAAATAAAAACCCCTCCAGTTGATAGTTGAGTAAGAGGCATAAGAAATTCTGTATTTCTCACACGCGCTACTACAAATGGGCAAAAGCAAAGCGATAGATATGTGAAGTAAAGAGATTCAGTGTATGTGGTACACATACGTCACGTAAAAAATATGCGTTGCACACGATTTGTAGTGTATAAAAAACAGCATCATTAATAAAAAATTGTTCATGTGTTGGAAATCAAATTCGTAGGCAGAGATTAACAAACTAAATCCACGAAAACTCAAATATAGGTAGACAAAAGAGCTCGTGTACCCTAGGTACACTCAGGGGAAAACGAAGGAGAGAAGGTCCTTAAACACAAGCCGCATCCCACAAAGAGTGAGCTGTGCATCTTTCCGTCGCTGTACGTTGTTAAGTGGCCACACACAACACTGTAGTGAAATATCATGTTCTATATGATTGCAAAGCGGGCGGACGAGCGAAGCAGAAAGGTATTGGCGTGTGGCGCGGGTTGATTGCGCAAGATACAATCACACAGAGCACACCCTTCAATTTAGCCAAAACATAACTCAACGCATACGCATCATCGCAATTAGCTCAGAGAAATATGTTACACTCACAAACTAGTAGAATCACATTAAATCCCCATTTCCCCCCTCCTTTTCATCACGTAGTTGAAACAACGGAAGCAGAAGCAACAAAACAGCAAAAAGCGAGCGTGCACGCGTGGGTGCAATTGCAAAATAACGAACGAATTTCCAAAGTTTTCCTCTCTCAAGTCACATACAATTCATGTATACAGAAACGAAAAAGGAAAAGACGGGCGAATATATGCAGAATAACAAAATGATCATACAAACGTAGATGCAAGTGTTAAAATGCCTCTAGGGCTAATCTGAAATGAAATTTGATATACAACGCACGAGATCAGTAAAAAAATTTAACAATAACGGAAACATGCAATTCCACCGCCCGACGTCACTTGTGGGTGGTAGAAAATAAAATTGAATGAAAAACACATATTTTTACCCAAAAAAAAAGGTTTGTGTTAGTTGAAATGATAAGAACAGGAGTAAAAACAAAAAAAAACTCCCAAATACACAAATGTTGAAAAAAGTGCATGTGCAATAATTACTATCATCATGATGACATTGATTTAATTTCAATTACCACACAGAAAATACGTGATAGTTTAATTAACTTCAATTTTTTAATCACGTTTTGTGTTTTCAAATCTAATGACGATGATTCATGGCATTAGTACCATACTTTGGCGCAACGCGCGCTAGTGTAGCTTGATTTAGTTCATGGAACTACAACTCCGAACGGGAGTAATGTACATTGCATGGAACGGAGTAATAGGTCTAAACAAAAAGAAGCGAATTAATTTTGAATTTTGCAACAGCCGAGAGTTCAATAGTTAAGTAAAAAAAGTTTAAACTTATTTTCTAAAAGCAAACTCTCAAAGTATGGCACTTTTTTGCGATATTTTATTGATGACGAAACTCCGTACGTCACTTCACGGAACTAGGTGCACAGTTCCAATGGAAGGAACGGACCTAAAACAGGTCGGAACTCTCAAACGTTCGGTGGAACTCTAATCACAAGCGTCGCAGTGAAAAGTAGAAACCAGCAGAAAGTAAACGGTGTGTGCAAGTGATTTCCCATGGAAATGGTTTCTTTGGGGCCCAAAAAGGATGGAAATCCTAATGCCGAGTTCTTCACCGCGCCGGAAACACTGCAGGGCTTCGAGACGGTGCGCCTCTGGCTGCAGAAAAACTTCAAGAAGGTACGGTGGTGTTGATGCGGTGATGCTTACAGGCAAATGGCGAGCCATTTTGTCCCATCGACAGGCGGCAAACAAGTGCTGCATTTTGTTGGGCTTTTCGTGCTTTTCCCGTAATGCAAAAGTGCCAATATGACTACACTTTCCTCAGTTTCATCGCCGAAGCACAATTGTGAATGTTTTGCTTTTCTGAAATAATTTTATCATCCCAGCAACACTTGGTTGCAAAGCGAAAGAGTGAAAGAGAAAGGGAAACGAACACCGGGATGCCTCACCAAGCTTCCCCAAAGTGGGTTGATTGTGAATTGTTGTTTTTTTTTTCAAAGTGAATTTTGTGCCTTGATTTCGTGTTCATAATGTTTTGAATTCCTTTCCCTTTTAGTTCCTTGCACAAGATCCACCGACCAAGGAATCTTTAGCACATCTGATCATTCAATTCATCCAATACCAGGAGGCAAAACTGGGCAAAAATTCTCAGGATCCGCCGACGACGCGATTACCGGTAAATATTCACCAAGCCTCCGGCAAGCATCCACATTGTAGCCTTCATTGATCCTTGATTCGCTTGCAGATACGATGCTTCATGGATTTCAAGCCGGGCGGTGCCCTGTGCCATATCCTCTCGACGATGTACCGGTACAAGGCGGAACAGCGCTGGCGAAAGTTCGACTTTACCGTCAACAAAAATCCGATGCGCAAGGACCCGATCGGACAAATGGTGCTCGACATCGAAACGGCGCTGATCGAGGCGGAATGTATGCGCCTACCGATCGTTTACATTCGCCCGGAGGTGGACCGCGCGACGGCGAATAAAATCACCGACATCGTTACCAACCATCAGGGTGAGATAACGGTCGACGAGGAGGAAGCGACACACGTCATCTACCCCGTCATTGATCCGCTGCCGGAGGATTACGCGCGACCCACGTTCCGCCGCGAGAAGCATGTCATGATCCACTGGTACTACTTCCCGGAGTCGTACGACACCTGGGTACCGAACACGTTCGATCTGCCCGACAACATTCCGGATAATCCGCCGTCACCGGCCGAACGCTGGCGTGTGTCGGCCTCGTGGGTGATCGATCTCGACGAATACAACGAGTGGATGTCGGAGGAAGACTACGAGGTGGACGAGAGTGGTCGAAAGAAAGTGCACCCGCATCGGCTCGGTGTGGAGGATCTGATGTCGTCGGGCCCCGCTAGTGGAACGGCCGGCAGTGTGGAGGATAAGGTGAAGAAGACACCCAAAGTGGTCAACTCGAAGCGCAAACGGTCGCCTTCGCCCGCCGCCGGTAAGGGTGGCAAGCGGAAGAGTTATCGGTCGCCGGCCGCCTCGGCTGCGTCGACTTCCGCCTTCCAGAAGAAGCCCCGTGCCGATGACGAAGAATCGGAGGACCTCACGAAGGACATGGATGATCCGACACCGGAAACGAATATCACCGAGGTCAAGCCGAGCTCGACCAACTCGGGCACTTCCGGACCAGCGACACCGCAACCGAAACGTCCCGATCCGGACATGATGCCGATGAAGTACGCCAGCGTTACCGACTTGGATGACGAGTTCGAGCGTGGGGTGAATGCATCGGGTACGGGTGGCGGCGGTGGCCCGGGCGGTGGTTCCGGTGCCGGGGGTGACGACAGTCAGGCGGGAAAAACGAGCGACAATAGTAACACGCAAGATTTCCCCTCACGCGATGGCAAAGGGGACGACCTGGAGGACAACGTGACGGAGCAGACGCACCACATCATCGTACCGTCGTATTCGGCCTGGTTCGACTACAACTCGATACACGTGGTGGAGAAGCGCGCTCTGCCCGAGTTCTTCAACGGCAAGAACAAATCGAAAACGCCGGAAATCTTCATGGCCTATCGGAACTTCATGATCGACACGTACCGGCTCAATCCGACCGAGTATCTTACCAGCACGGCCTGCCGCCGCAATTTGGCCGGTGACGTGTGCGCCATCATGCGCGTCCACGCGTTCCTCGAGCAGTGGGGTCTGATCAACTACCAGATCGATGCCGATTCGCGTCCCACACCGATGGGACCGCCTCCAACTTCTCACTTCCACGTGCTCAGCGACACACCGTCCGGACTGCAGCCGATCAACCCTCCCAAGACGGCTCAACCATCAGCGGCCAAGAACCTGCTCGATCTTGACAAGGGCAAGGGTGCGCTGCTCGGTGACAAGAAGGACGATGGGCTGACGGCGGGACCGGGTGCGGTGGGTGCCAACGGAGCTCCGGGAGTAACTGCGGCCACCGTCGGACCGGATGGCATAAAGGTCGAGCCGGGCAGTCTCTCCCTGGCGCCGACGGCCGACCCGAACGGACAGTTTGGCCTGCGTCTCGATCAGTACACGAGGAAGCCAGCCGCCATGCGCAACAAGACCGCGGCCAGCATGACACGAGAGTGGACGGAGCAGGAAACCCTACTGCTGCTCGAGGGCCTCGAGATGTACAAGGACGACTGGAACAAGGTGTGCGAGCACGTCGGATCGCGCACGCAGGACGAATGCATTCTGCACTTCCTCCGACTACCCATCGAGGATCCGTACCTGGAGGACGACAACACCTTCCTGGGCCCACTGTCCTACCAGCCGATTCCGTTCAGCAAGGCCGGCAACCCGATCATGTCGACGGTCGCATTCTTGGCCTCGGTAGTCGATCCCCGTATTGCGGCCAGCGCCGCGAAAGCCGCCATGGAAGAGTTTGCTGCAATTAAGGTAAGTGTAACGACTATGAAAAGTCTAAAAAACAGCAATGCAACATTACTTCCTTCCGCTGTAGGATGAAGTTCCAGCGACGATGATGGACGCACACCTGAAAAATGTGGAAAAGTCCAGCTTCGGAGGAAAGTTTGATCCATACGCCGGATTAGCCACGAGCGGTATTGCCGGTACCGGCCCTGACAAAGATAAGGAGACGGAAGAGACGGACAAATCTACCACACCCGCCGTCGGGAACGCATCAGCACCGGCCAGTGGTGGAACAACGCCAGCTACTCCGGCGGCGGCCAGCACCACAGCCAGCACCGATGTCGAGATGAAGGATGTGTCGAAGAAAGAGGATGGTGGTGAGTTCGTTGTTCAAGTGCAATGCAATAATTGCACTGAGATTTGGCTGCATTTCGGCATCACTCTCAGCAGGCGCAATTTTTCTTAGCCAAGCGATTTTCAATTCACAAAAATTGATTATTCTTACGCAAAGCTTACTATGATTGTTTAGTGTTGAATTTCCACACAGCGTACTTAAGCGTACACAGATATCTTAAGGTTAACTTGAAAGTTAAACCAGTAGCACAAGTTGAGCATGATGAAGTAGTTTAGTAGCGGTTTGTTTAAATAACATTACTTTCTCATGTGCCCTTTTTCATACCACCGCCCGTTTACACGTCTGCATTCATTTGGTAATTTAGTTATTTTTGTTTCTCGTTTCGTTTTGGTTTGTTCGTGTGATAAGAAAAAGAAAAAGCTTCCGAAGACAGCACTAAGGCAACTGATTCTGATGCAACAGCCGCTCCAGACAAGGCAGCACCATCGACCGAGGCGTCGGCCCCTGCCACTCCGGGCACTCCAGGCGGCTCGTCGGAAGCGCCGAAGGAAAAGGACGGTGGCAAGGATGGCAAGGATGGGACCACAAGCTCGGCTGCTGCCGGTGGTGCAACTGCGGCCAGCACGACGCAACCGGAGGGAACGGTCGCGACGGTGGCCACCGGCAAGGAGTCCGCAAACGGCGGGACCGATCCGAAGCTGTTCAACGAGGGCAACCTGCAGGCGGCTGCTGCTGCCGCGTTGGCCGCCGCCGCCGTGAAGGCGAAGCATCTGGCCGCGGTCGAGGAGCGCAAGATCAAGAGCCTGGTGGCGCTGCTGGTGGAGACGCAGATGAAGAAGCTCGAGATAAAGCTGCGCCACTTCGAGGAGCTCGAGACGACGATGGAGCGCGAGCGCGAGGGACTGGAGTACCAGCGCCAGCAGCTCATCCAGGAGCGCCAGCAGTTCCACCTTGAGCAGCTGAAGGCGGCCGAGTTCCGGGCTCGCCAGCAGGCGCACCAGCGCTTCCAGCTGGAGCAGGGTCAGTGGCAGCAACAGCAAGCCCAAGCTCAAGCGCAAGCTCAGCAACAACAACAGCAGCAGCAGCAACAACAGCAACAGCAACAGCAGCAACAGCATACCGGCGGTCCCATGGCAGCCGGGGCAACCGCCGGAGTTCCCACACCGGCGGGTCCCCCTTCGAACATCCACCAGCACCAACAGGCCGGACCGGGTGTGCCAGCGGTAGCAGCAGCATTAGCCCCGGCGGGAGGAAACCCTAGCAACAACCCGGGCGGAACTAGTGAGTCCGATATTCAGACCCAAATGAGAAATGCACCCGCCCGAAGGCGTACCATTGACTAACGTGTGGAAAACTCTTTCTTCCCCGCCCTCTTTGGCTCCCCCTTTGCAGATATTCACAAGCAGCCACCGACGCCGTCTACCGCTGGTGGCCCGGGAGTTCCTGGAGTTCCGGCGGCGGCAGCAGCAGCAGCAGCACCAGCAGTGGCCCCTCAGGCCACGGTAGCCGGTTCCTCACCATCGGTCAACCCGCCAGCGCCGACGCCCAACGGTATCCCTCCTTCTACCCCTTCCTCCAGCAGCATGCCCCCAACAGTTTCTACGAATCCTTCCGAAGGCACTATGGGGCCAAATAATATTATGCCGGCGGTTCCTCCGTCGGCGACCGGCAGCGTGCCGCCACTCCCGACCGATCCCTCCCACCCACCACCGCCACCTTCGGCGGCGATGGCGACTGGTTCCGGCTCGTCGCAGCAGGTTTCACCGCAAGCCTCGTCACAGCAGGACGCGACGGAAGCGCCGCAGGCTTCTTCCCCAGCGGCAGCCGCCACCGCGACCACCGCCCCTCCTCCCACAGCAACGGACAGCCGGTCAACGTCGGGCAACCCTTCCCCTTCCGGGTCCCCCGAGGCGGCGGTGGCCCTTCCCACCGCGGAAGGAGCAACCGGGGTGGTTCCTCCGGGCGCAGCCTCCGAAGGTTCGGACCATCACACACCCAGTGAGCCGCCGGCGACCGCTCCACAGGCAGGCCCCGCCGGACCTCCACCGTCATAACTCCGCCAGAAAAGCCTCCACCGGAAGCAGCAGCCACCGTTGAAGCTCAACCGAAGCAGCAACGTCGTCGTACGCGGCCGGGGACGGGGGCGTGGCTCCTTCGCCCGCTTTCACCGACGTCCCCGGGACACCGGGTGCGATGGTGGTACTGGTGAGGAAGGCTAGAAGCAAACCGAATCGGTTGCGACCCTGGCGGATGGGTCAATGGAGAGGCGATGGTCGATAGCAACTACTCCTTAAAGGCCGCCGTTTGGGAGGGAGCCGCCGGTTAATATTGTATTAGAAGTATGTCATACCCGATGGATCGCAACGACATCAAATCGCTCACCATGAGGAACAAATACGGAACCGCCGTACGTTTTAATCTGTAGTCTAACCGTAATCGTGTATCGTGTCCGATGGCAAATGGCGCACAACATAGGGAACGGGAAAGGAAATATCTTCTTTTTTTTCTAAACTACATACAATCGTGTGCTTATGCACCTTACAGAATCTTCTAATTGTAATTCCCCCGCCCCACCACTGATATGTCTCTATCTGTTTATGTACTGTAATCGCAATGGCGCTACTCTTAACGTCAAATTCATTACTGTTTGCCTTCTTGTCCCCCATTGTCTTATGCCTAGCATTTTTCCATTTCTTTTATGGCCACCGTTTTGGCATTCGCTCACCTCCCCCTGAGTACAATGCTGCTGCTAATCTGGGTGTTGGCACCTGGCAAGCCGCGGACCCCTTTTTTCCACGTGACGATTGAGCAGAGAAAAACTCATTTTCAAGCAAAACCCGCCATCGTAGCGCAAACGGTGGCATAGGATGGGACCGCACCTTCGCCGATGCCGCGGGGTGGGGATTTATTTCTAGACATTTACCTAACCATACTTTAGGAGAGATAAGCGATTTACGTATAAGTAACAAATAAAACAAATGCTAATGTCCTACAATCGCGCCTTGTGTTGGGTGTTTTAAGTTTTATCCGATGGCTTTGTAATTAAGCATTTTTTCGGTATTAACGTAACGGTAGTTAATACCGAAAAAATGCCTTTTTTGATTTTTATTTTCCCTCCTTCCATGTTATTGAAAGATTAGTTTCAGTATCATCGCTGGTGCAATGCGGGAAAACACGATATTTCATATATTTTATATGAAATTAAGCACTAAAACCCGTTTTTCTCGTATTTCGTATAATCGTTCATGCATCAAGTAAAAACGGTGCAATGCAAATTTTGTTCATCCAACCCCTTACCGAGCAAAAAAAAAAACTACCGAAGAAAATTAAAGTTAATAATTTGTTACGTAATACCCGCACATCGTAAATAGCTAACTTTAATTACTGTCGATTATTCAAAAATGCTGCCGAACACGTGTAAAATAGGGTTGCGTCAGCAAAGAAGAAGGTAACAGGGCACTATGCAAATAAAATAGGTAGCATGCAATCTGCTCCATTTCTCGCACCAAGCCCGGAGCGCATCCGGAAGCAAATTCAGCAAGAAAGCAAAGAAACTCTCACTGCCTACTGCTCGTTGTTCCGCTCCGAGGCAAACATCTGTGTTTTTGTTCTGGTTTCTTTGCACCATTCTGGATACTGGAGCGCTACCTGTTTACCGAGGAACATGTGGTGATACAAGAACAAACTGATAGTTCACAATTTATTTATTTATTGCCATAAAAGTATTATTATGCTTAGCTTCGAATAGAGCACACAGGTTTGACTGCTTTGATCGTTTTCCGATCACTCCGGGCACCCATTCTTTCTAGTATAGGATGTGTTTGTTGGTTTTTGAGGCTTTGATCTCGCCTCCGTATGTTATTTTCGCGCCCTACAAATCGCACGAACCTACGATACCCCACGTTTGGCCTGCTCCCCCTCTTCTAGAGGCGAAGAGATCGGCTTCTTTGCGCGAATAGTGGCAAACTTGCTGCCCGCCCTTTTTACTATGAATATATTTAACAAGCTTATAAAATTGAGAAAAGGTGTAGAAAAAAAAAGGGTAGTAATATCGTCGTTTCCCCCGAACCGTTTTGGCAGTCGTAGTGACGTAGTGGTAATACCGATTCGTTTGGCCATTAGTGACGAAGCTCAGTGAAAGTAGATAAGCATGCTGCCACCTCCACCCTCCGCCACACTATCCACCGCGGGGGAACCGTTTGCCGGACCAGCACCAACCACTTCCTGCGCCGGCCCGAACAGTATCGTTCGGGTGCGATCCAACAGACGACGATCTTCCTCCTCATCATCGTCGGCTTCCGCCACTTCTTGCCCTTCCGGTCCCTCCTCAGCGTCCTCGTCGTCGTGTTCTTCCTCTTCTTCCTCGATGCCACCACCATCGTCATCGTCGTCTCCGTCGGGCAGCACCGTAACACCACCGTCGGAGGGAACGGCCCCCTCGGAATGCGCATCGCCGCTGAACGAGACGTGCAGTTCCGCCCCCATCGGAAGCGGAATCCGTGTGGTGGTAGTGTTGGACGCGCTATTGGCCGTCGTACGCCGATCGCCGGTTGTCGTTAGTGCCGTCGTGTAGTAGCGGTAGGATGTGCCAGTGCCAGCGGCAGCAGCAGCAGCAGCAGCCGAACGGACATTTTCGTCCACCGGTTGTCATATGGTGTAGTCCTTGGTGTGGTGGATCTCGATGTCGACCCGGCAGATTGGGCAGTGCTTGTTCGTCACTAGCCACTGGTCGACGCAATCCTTGTGGAAGAGGTGCATGCACGGAAGGCGTCTGGAAACCGAAACACCGAACCGGTTTGAGATAAGATTTTCAGTCCACGAGTGCACGAGAGAGGACACATTTCTCTCGACTTAATCTACCCACCTGACGTCGTTGTCGATCTCGAACTGTGACAGACAGATCGTGCACTTTTCGCTATCCTCGTCCGTCTCGCTGACACGCCGAAGCCGTTTGTATTTATGCGGGAACGTATTCGTTTCGATCATTTCCTAAGGAACCGCCGAGAAAAATGTCCGTTAAATATTAATCGTCACCGGGGAAATGGGGATTCCACTCCGACCTACCTGCGTAGCGCCCCGGTTGGTACAGGTGTCCTCGATCACTCGCACGAAGCGATTCAAGCTGGACAACAAACTCGGCCGAAGCTGAAAGGAGCAGGTAAAACGTAGTCGTTGAGCATTTTCCATTCTGGAGAGAGAGATGGAGAACAAGGAGGACGTGCGTTAGGACTCACCCCGATGCTGAACTGAATTTCCGGCGGATTTGAGAGGAAGTTGGTTTGCGACGGAATATGATGATACATGTGATGATGGACGTGCTGATGATCGTTGCGACTGTGGAAAAACAAATGGGATAGGACGATTAATAAGTTTTACTAGTCGTTGTAGAACAGCCCCGGAGGTAGACTCGAAATAACTTTAAGGCATTCATAATAGACACACCCAACTCTGTAGCCTTCCTACATATTGTCTCCCAACTCATAGAAGATCACCTTCAAATCTAATATGTTGGAATATTTGATTAAATGTGATTAAACTTGCTACCATTTGTTACAAACTTCGAGATTACGTTCCAACAAACTAATATCATTCCAACAAAGACGCCATTCCAATAAATGAAAGGAAAAAGCTGGATCTCCTCCATTGGCCAGGTCGAATCTAGGTCGCAGTTCTTCGGGAGCTTCTAGCTGGATGTAGGTAAAAGTGTTGCTGAATTACACTGATTTTAAACAAAATAAAGTAACACAATATGTTAAGTGCCTTGTCTCATGCATCCTATACGAATTTCAACGCTTTATAATAAGATTTTAAAGAGAAAACAGCATATCAGGCCTGTAATCATGTTACCTTTCCCAACGATAATTTAAGCAACATCAAATATAAATGATGCGTTGCATAAAGTTCATCATCAGGCAAGAAGAGTGAGACCACAACACACCTCAACCAGTGTTGGTTGAAGCAATCGAAACAAGCCATTTTTACAACCATAGTTACTCACCGTAGTACGTAATGCGGACTGTGCGTGTTGTGCAAACGTCGAACCCGGAGCGATGCGACGCGCGAATTGTCCAGCGGTTCGTGCTGAGCGGCCGCACCGCTAGCGATGGAACTACTACCCTGGTGATGGTAGTGTCCGGTACCCCACGGTAGGGATCCGTATGGTGGCGGCGTTAGGCCAGTGCTACGACCATCCAGCAACGACGACGACGACGCAGAGGACGAGGGAGCGCCGTAGTGTGACAGGGTTCCCCGGCGGCTCGTAAGGAACTGCGGCCGAGCGCCGCTGGCAACGAGATCGGCCGCAGGATCCGTATGCCCGACCGGTGCGGGTGCGGGAACGGGCACCAGTAGGGGAGGTTGCAGGCGGACGGTGGACACCGCACCCGCCACGCTGCTAGAGGATGCCGAGGCGGAGTGGGCTAGGACGGGGTGGGGCAGCTGCTGGGAGGAAAACATGTCCGTAATCGGTCCGGATGCTGGCGGAGGCGGTGGCGGTGGGGGTGGAGGAGGCGGAGGTTGCTGCGATGGTGGCTGCGCTCCAGCACTGGCCATCGTGGAGGTGGCATTGCGTCGGACTAGGATCGCGTTGTTGTTGTTGTTGTTGATGTTATGGCGCGGCGAATGCTGGTAGTCATCCGCCGGGATGGACATCATGCGGCGCTGCACCTCGGCCGCGTTATGCTGCCGTACCCAGAGGTTCTCGTGGGGCGGGTAGGCTTGCCGAGAGGGCCGGAAGTGGAGACGGCGAATATTGTGCGCCGGCGGTTGGGCGGCCCACGCCTCGTCCGTGCAGTTGAGCGTGTCCGAAACGGCGATCCAGCGGACGGGCGGTGAATTGGCGCGGCTCGGAATGTTCATCGGAGGCGTCAAGGTTTGCGTCGCGCGGCCGTGTGGGCGGCTTTCGGAGGCCGGCGGAGGAGGTGGGGGCGCCCATCGGCGCGGTTCGTCCCATAGCAGCGATACGATCTCGCGTGAGTGGGCTAGTGCCCGCTCATCTTGCGGCAAGTGACTGTTGCTGTTGCTGTTGTTGTTGTGGTCGTTGAGGGGAACGGCATGCGCGGTTGCCGCCGATGGTCCCGGTGTCGATGAGTAATCGATCGGACCAGGATCGTTGGTGGCAGAGGCGGTAGCGGAGGATGAACTAGCACCATTTCCACCGCGGCGGCAGCATTTTTTCTCGCGCCCGGAGGTGGCCGATGGTGGTGCTGCCGAACCTTCAACCGTTCGGTCGATCCAAGTTTCGACCGGTAGGGGGACCTGGTTACTACGCCAGGACGAACCGTCAGACGATCCGGTGGCGTTCGACTGGCTTGCCGCTCCATCGTTCGTGGACGAGCGCGGCGGAATGGGAGGTGTCGCGCGGTAGAGATCATTTGGCCCGTCACCGGCACCATCGTCGACACCGAACGGTGGATCGTCCAGCAGGTCCACCAGCAACGGTGAAGTGCTGTTATTACTGTTCGCGTTAGCGTTGCGATGTCGACTCGACGACGACGGGTACGAGGTGGTCACGATCGGAGAGCGGCGCATTATGGACGAGGATTGGCGCATGGGAGGAGCGCAGAATTCGCACGCATGGTGCCCCGAAAAAGGACCGCTCCAGCGTAACTCCGGACGACCCATGGCCGGACAGCGGGATCGTGAACTGCTGCGGCTCCCGCCGGCACCCCCACCACCAGAACCTCGTCCGGAAGACACGAAACGCACGTGATGGTGATGATGGTGGTGATGGTGACCTCCAGCAGCAGCACCCGCTCCCCCTCCTCCCGTTCGGGACGAACCGGACGTCATGTGAGGAATCGGGTAGTAGGCGGATTCCCACCAGCGGCTGGAACTGTACCGGGACAGCCGGTGCTCGTGTCCACCCACCACCGACGGTGGTTGCGTGATAGCGTTCAACATCGGCATCCGGCCCATGTCCCCACGGACACCGGTACGACTTACCGCGCCACTGCTTCGCACCGTCGACGGATAGAACACGGCCGAACGATGCCGCAGAACGGGATGACTTCCGGACGACGATGGCACCGGTGGTGGCAGTGGTGGCCGATCGTTGATACCCCGAGTGCGTGACTGTGCGTGTGGCATCGTTTCGTTCGCTTTACTACGCCGAGCAGGGACCGCCGTCGAGGTCATTCGGCGGCGCGCGATGTCGTCGTCTTCGGAATCGTTCGTCAGATCGATCGGCTCACGGTCACGGGGGGTGGCAGGTGGTGAAGTAAAGCCACGCATCGGGGACACGCTACCTAAAATAATTACGTCATCGCTTTCGTCGCTGATGCTGCTCGTGTCCGTGATCCAATCGAGCTGCAAATCCGGTGCGTTCAGTGCATCCGAGCTGCCCGTTTGGGTCGAACGGGAGGAGGCCGTTGCAGCAGACGTGTCATCGCTCTTTCTGCTTCGCCCACAACTTTCCGTGTCCGGTCCCGACGAACCTGGATGGCCGGAGGAACCGTCACCAGCATTAGCGGCGGTACTAGGCGTTAGTGGTTCAGCGCCGTTGGACTCTTCACCATCGCCCGCCGTGCGTCGTCCGTTACCCGGTTCCTGGTCCGACCGTAGATCGCGACTCGGCGGGCCGATCCTTTCGTTCAAATTTCGATACGGACCCATGTAGATAACATCCATCCCGTCGTCGCTATCGAAACTCTTGGCCTTTCCCTCACACTTCACCAATTTGTGCTTAGCCTGGTCGTCGCCGTCGCTCGACGATGAACTACCGCTGCTATCATTATCGTCAGCATCGTCATCATCGTCATCTTCGCTCTCTTCATCATCGTCCCCGTCATCATTTTCACTATCTTCTTCATCTGTGAAACTGGGAGGATCCCACGTTGGTGGGCCGTACATGGAAAGATTGTACTTTTCGGTTGGTATCTCCATTTGTTTAGCGGTAAAAATACGTTTTACAAGCCCACTCGTACTGGGCCTTTCCGGACCCATTCCCCATTCAACTTGAGCTTTTCTGAGCGTCGATGGCTTCGCTCTGCCGCTGGTTGACGGTTCGTTCGTCGAACTGCCTGACTGGGCGGCATTGCTCGTGCTCGGCAGATCCACCACCGCCGGTTCTCTTCTAACCACCTCGGTAGCCACCGTAGGGGGAGCGACCGTCGAAGTACCGACACCAGCTTCAGCTCTGGCCGGTGATGTTTGCGGCATAACTTCCGCCCCGGAATCAGCCGTGTATGCCGTCGTCGTTGGTGGCAAAGGAACATCGACGAGAGATTGTGCAGTTTCGCACGGTTCCACCTTAATCGACGTTGGCTGCTGCTGCTGTGGTGGACACGCTGCCGAAGACGATGGTAAAGGAGATGATGGTGGAGCGTCGGCAGCGACAGTACAGGAACAAAAGGTACGCTCGCTGCGCGGATGGTCATTACTCACGCCGGCTAAACATTCCTGGCACGAACATCCCGCACCTACAGCTGGTGCCGCTGGCGATACAACGACTGACGTGGTACTGTTTGTTCCGCTACATTCACTCGGTTCCTGCTTTATCGTATGGCCACTGCTATCGTGCGACCGAGGAACCACATCCCGCTCTCGAAACGTGTCGGAATTGTTGGGTAGTGGTGGTACATGTTCATCTTCATTCGGTTCTCTTTTGAGCAACTCCGGCGCAATTATCGGCAGATCGTCCCGGGTTGGAGGCGCAGGTGCTCCGTTTTCCAGCCCCGAGGTCGACGGTTCTGTCTTTACAGTTACCGGAGGCGTACATTCCTCGCTTTGGGATCCATTTTCTAGCTTCACCACAGCTCCTGCAGTTGACGACGTTTCGCCTTGTCTTAGTTCTCTTTCCTCGAAGGACAAACCGGTGGCCATTCTGGCCGGTTGTTGCCGCTGCTCATCATCACTACGTTCTCCGCTCAGCGAACGCTTCATGGCTCGTCTGGTGCCGTTGCATGCGCCATTCCTACCCGATTCTTGACCTCCCATCTGCGCACTTTCATCCGGCGGTACATAGGTTGGTGGAGAGGGACGGTGCGGTTGATGGTATCCTTCGCGCGGCATGTACGGATGATTAGCCGGCGGAATCGGTGTGTCGTTTTTGAACGTTCGACCGCCGTGGGTGGCGTGCGCTCCAAACGAACTCGACGATACGGCCGGCCGTTCCCGTTGCGGATGCGTTCGGTAGTGCGCAGTGGGGAATAGCATATCGTAGTGGTGGTTCCGCATTCGGCAGGGCCGTGCCGCCGTCGTGGTACTCGACGTACCGGCACTTGATGTAAATACTGCCGCCGTAGGCTGCGTGACAGGTGTTGGGGGAATCGGATTGGGCGGTTCCACCGACGGGATCGTTGTCGCTGTTGTCGTCAGCTGGACCGGCACGTCCTGCGGTGGGTCCATCGGTGGATAATAAGCCACTCCACCGTCCGAGTTGAGCAACGACAATCCGTCGAGGCAGAACATATTCCTCCGTGGATAGGCCTCGTTGTGGAAGCCCTGACTGAATTCCCTTTCCGGGCGCTGAAGACGCTGCAGCGGAGCTACGGGATAGTCGAGTGAATTGCTTCCACTGGCAAACAATGATGGATCAATGTCCACATCACTCGCTGGGGGGAAATTGAAAGAATAATAAGACATCAGAAGGTGGGTGGAGTGAGTCGCCATTCGCGCGCTCCAGAGTTCCTCTTACCCAGTGTATCCGGTGCATCGACGTTAGACAGGATGGCAGTGTTCAGGATATCCCGTAGGCTGTCCGCCTCCATCCACTCACCAGGGCTGCGCATCGCGGATGACGAAGACGACGACGCTGACGTCGACGATGAGGACATCATACGCCTTCAGTCCGATAGCTTCCGCTAGCGGTCTGCTCTCTACACGGTACTACACTTTAAAGGTCCTACAACACGCTATTGGTGATTGTAATTTACACTTAACTTTAGTTGATAACATTTTCTACACTGAACACACAGCTGAACCTAGACAAGCTAGACTTCTTTCACTTTTCACGTTTTACGGGATAGATTACTGAGACCAATCGCGATGACGTCCTTACGTCGACGCTTTTTCCGTTCGTTGGAAAATATTCTACGTCGCCGGGGTAGGCCGTCGTTTTTCGAAACGCCTCAACTGATATTATGCCACAGAAATGGTATTTCCGAATGCACTCATGACACTACTACACCCGTCGCGGTGCGACCTACGCACACGGCGCAGCAACACACTGGCACGGATTAGAACGAACTGACGTTGCTCGTCTGCTGGCGAGACGGTTTTGTTTTTTTCTCTGTTTTACAAATTTCCACAATTCTTCACCTTACAAACGCAACCGAACGGGGGCACTTATTGGCAGCTGGGCACCAGTGGACAACGGCCCCAAGGACTGGCCACGTTACCAGTACGCCACGAAACGGAAAAACCTGCAACATCCCTGACGATTCATACCCTTATTTTTAAGACGCAAATGTAAACCACACACGCGCATATACCCACACAGCTTTTGAGGAGCGCTGCACGGCTGACACCAACCAGGATTCACAGTTTTCGCTTGCTTTTTGCCAACCGACACGATGCAAATAAGGGGTGCAAAGACCTGCACAGCTGCAGAACACCGATGGCACACGGTAGAGAACACTAAAGAGTCTGGAATTCTTTGGCTAGACGACACCCGATCGGTCTTCGCACCACCATCCCATCGGTTCGAGTAGCAACTGGGAAGCGATATGGAATCGATGTTGACTGCCCTGCTGCGCTGTCATGCACGGTGTAGCCGTCCTGCTCAGATTCCCATATTCGGCGTGTCACAAAAGGGCGTTTGCTATTTCTGTCCTACACAAGACACTTTAGCACCAGTGCAGCGATACGTTTGTTATGAAAGAGCTCGGATTCCATTGGCAGAAAGGTTGATAGTGCAACTTGTTTGAAATCAAAGTTGATTCATTTAAATAGAAATGCTCTTGATTGTTACCTACCCACAGGTGGTTCACAAATGTGCGAAATGTAGAGTTTACAAATATTATTCCAATGTTTTGATTTCCTGATGGCGAAGCATCTGTTTTGTTCGACTTTGACAGCAAATGTTCGAATTTTCACTTTTTCGAAATCAATACCAAGGATACAAAACAGAATTTCGGTGGTTTATTTTTAATGCGTTTTTTCTTTCATTTTTGTTTATGAGAAAATAATGCTGACCTGTTGGAAAAATAACACTAGAGGATTCGAACTCTAGGTAGACAAAATCACCCTCAAATAATGAGCGATGGACAAACATTCCTTTGCTGAAAGAAAGATTGTGTCAAATAAATTGTTCATGAAACCACCTTTGCGATATCACCTTGAACCAGTTCTACCATGCTGTCAGCTAGGCGCATACATGACAGCTTCTTTTCGTTTCCACGCCTGTCAAGCAGCGGCAGCAATTCTGGTAACAAGTTTCTTTTTCCACGAGCGAAACAAAGTTCGCCATTGGCAAAGTGGGCCATTCTGCTTACGTTCTTTCTTAGAGCATTAACGCGAACCGTGCGTGTGTGAACTTTCTTGGTTTTTTCAGCAAAACGATTGCGTGTAGCGATAGCCACAGGCCAGATACCTCGGTAGCACCAGCACCACCATGCCGAAGAACAAGGGAAAGGGAGGTAAAAACCGTCGTCGCGGTAAGAATGAGAACGAGTCCGAGAAGCGCGAACTGATCTTCAAGGAAGACGAACAGGAATATGCACAGGTTACAAAAATGCTGGGTAACGGCAGACTGGAGGCGATGTGCTTCGATGGTGTGAAGCGACTTTGTCACATCCGTGGCAAGCTGCGAAAAAAGGTGAGCACCTTCGCTATTGTTTGTGTGTGTGTGCATCTTAGTTGGCAGTGCACTTCCTAGAAGGGGTGGAAGGTAGAAGGACACATTCTGCAGGCACAAAAGTGCAACTAGCGCATATTCCGTACCGCAATCCGTAAAGTAACGTCAACCAGTACAACATCCGGAACATTCCTGACGCTTGTGTGCCACCCCAAATGGGAGGGGTAGTGGAGAAGGAAGGTGATATTTGCGCATCGCAATAGTCAATGCCAAGTGAACGCAACTGCTCGAGGATTGCATACGTGTATGACGAAGGGGGAGCTCCTACGATTGTGACTAATACCGCGTACGTGCGTGCGCGTGCGTGTTTGTTTCATTTTGTTTACATTCTTCCCCCGATAGGTCTGGATCAACCAGGGTGACATCATTTTGATCGGTCTGCGCGACTACCAGGACTCGAAGGCGGACGTTATCCTTAAGTACACGCCCGACGAGGCCCGAAATTTGAAGACGTACGGCGAGTTCCCAGAGTCCGTGCGCATCAACGAAACGGTGACGTTCGTTGAGAACGACATGGACGACGACATCGAGTTCGGTGACGACTACAGCTCATCGGAGGAGGGCGACGCGATCGACGCCATATGATCTGCTGGCAGAACCGGCAACAGCAACTGCAACTAAAATAGACCGGATATGCAGTACGGCAGGCGGCAAGCGCGTGAGCAAGCGGTGCTGCGACTGATGCAAATGAAATTGAATCACCAGTAATAAACAACAGCAGCAGTGCGGTATGGTTCTATTAGTATATCAACAAAATATTATTGTTTGTGCAGATAGCGGAATGCCAGACGGTCGGAAGAGTGTGTGTGAGTGTAGAAGGAGGATCCTTATCCTCTCGGTGGCAGCGCAGGGCAGGCAGTGCGAAGAACTATGTGTGTTGTATAAGAAATTCCAAATTTCCTGCTGAAAAGAAATGTTTATATAACACAGATCCCAACTAAATTCCTTCAAATGTGTCGTATTTAATTGTGCAAAGAAAATGTGTGTTTGTGAGAGGGAAAGGAATGAAAACAATCAACGTCATGATCCAAAACCCGGCTTAGAAAATCGGCCCATGAGCGCCGGGGCTCACCACCTCGACGGCGTGGGTTCGAATCCCAACTGAGACCGGACCCTCCCCTGTACGAGAGGACTGACTATCCACGTACAACAGGAAAACAAGTCTCGTAAGCCCTTAACGGGCAGGCATGACCAGAGGTCGTTACGCCAAGAAGAAGAAGAAGATCCAAAACAGTGAGCAAACGTAGGAAACATTGCAGATGCATGCAAAGAGTTGCAATATCTGTCGTAGAAATGAAGTGATTTTTAGCAACGGTTGCATTTTCATTGACTGCCACCTTCTCGCAGGTGGCTGGTCTCACGGCGAACGGGTGTTGGAACGGGAAAGTAGGTCACGTCTAGGATTGATAACTTGAGTTTTGCTTGTTCATTCGATGCACCCGTCGTTATGGTTACCAGCAATTGTATTGGTGCAAGCTTGTGTGTCACGAGCTATGGATGAGTTTTTTACATTAAAAACAATTCTAGAGCATTCACATTGGGATTTATTGCTTTATTCTTCTTTACAGAAGAAATAGAGATACTACTTCTTTTTTAGACGCGTATACAACACAACAACAATAAACTAAACTTTCTCTAAGGCTGGTCCTTTCATTCATACAACACGGTCGGAGGAAATATTTATACAAATTTGTTTTTAACTTAGTCACAACTTAAAATTTGGTTCAGCTTCTTGCTTTATGGTGTAAACATTAATAATATGCCCTTCCACCTGCCCGGTGGAGCAACGGGCGCTGGAGGAACATTTATTTCACTATGCCGGCCCTTGGGTAGCTCACCCCCGAGCAGGATGTGTCCATATTACCGCAACAGTTCATCGCCGCCGGATTACACGACTGGCAGCATGCCAAACCGCCGTCAGAAGGACCAGTTTCCTCGATATACTGGCCTGGGGGAGGATAACTAAGCTTTTGCACGGTGTCCGACTCCATCGGTTGGTTCGGTGCCTGGAAGCGCACACGTTGAGCCCAAGGATAGTGTTCTTTCGGTGGTGGACAGACGGGCATATAGCTGAGCTTTTGCGTCGTATCACTTTCCATAGGTTCTGCGCATAGCAAAGGGATGAATTTTTAATCAAGAAAACGTTTGTTAAAGAACCCCAGAACCCAGGCGCAGGAATGGTCTACTTACCTTCCGGTCTCTTATATACTCGTACCGGTTTACAAGACTTTGTCGGAACCACGTTTTCTTTGTTCGCTGGAAACGATAATCGGTTCGAGGTGGCACTTTCCAACCGCCCGGTGGGAATGGCAAGTGATCCCTGCGGAACGATTGGTTCCCGTTTGGCGTGGCCCTTGCAGACGAAGTCATGCCGCTGTGTGGTCATTTCCTGCATCGGTCCATCCCCAATTAACGGCGCTGGCCGGGGAAGAATTGGGGCAGGGCGTTCAGCATGGCAATGGGTGGCGAACGAAGTCTAAAAATTGGAATCGTTTATATTAATTGTACGATCCCACAAATACTACTGAACTGACGACCGTTCTATAACAAATGTGGCGATGGCATGCACTGCTTTTTAGAAAGGTGGCCTAAAATTTGTATGTACAAAATTTCCATCTCAATGATCAACGAAGGTGTTAGTTACACTACAGGTTTATCGAATCAATATGTGGACAAAGCACTAAGTGTATCGCGAGGTGATAGACATGCTGCTAGAGATGTACTTCTAGGCAATTACCTTCGACAAACCGACGGGTGATCAAGTATTCTCTTTTGTAAGCTTTTACGTTATGAATTAAATGGGAGTGCAGGCACAGTTGGTCAATTTACGAGATACGAGATTATACGAATGGATAGATACTCCTACTAGGCTATCGTCTTAAGTAACCGGCTGTGCAATTTAGCTGTCCATCGCTACTGAGAACAGATGGTCTCCAGCACCGATTGGTTCCGGTCAGAAAAAGTTGGAATGATCCACGATATAGCTAGGGTATACCTTGTAAACCGTATCGTCCTCGAGCTTCGTGTTGGGCACCCGCAGCTGCACGACCGGTCGTATGGCCGGCGGCCGCTCGCCACAGGGTGCACTGTGGTAACTATCCTTGTAGACTGTCTTCGATTCGAAGCCCGAACCGGCAGGTACAGCTAAGTTATTGTATGGCAACACCATCTTGGCACGCTCGTTCGCACAATGGCTCGATATGTAGCTCTTCTTGTACGTCGTCTCGTTGTCCATTGCAACGTTTGGTGGCTGATAGCAGGCGCGCCGAGCCCACGGGACGTCCTCCTTCGGCGGAGGACAGATTGGTCCATAGCTTAGCTTGGTCGTCGTATCCGATTGCATAGGAACTACGGGAGGGAAAAGAGGACGGTGATTGAAAATGTATTGTCCTAAATGGTACATACCCAGATAAATCTGTGTACTCACTCTCCGGACGTTCGTACTCGCGCAGCGGTTTACAGGATCGAGCCGGTTCAAAACTGGCCATATTGGGGCAGCTGTACGAGAGCTTGTTGACGGTTTGCTTCTCGAAGGGCGCACTGTGCACGTGCATGTGACCGGCGGGCACAATTTTGTACCGTTTCGGAGTCGTTTTGGCTACATAGTCGTGCCGATTCGTGGTGACTTCCTGCAACGGTCCCGATTGTATCAGCTGGTTTCCAACTGGTACAATCGGTTGCGCTCGCTCGATATTGTTGTACCCGGGGTACGACATCTGGAATGCAGAAAAATCGTTCAGAATGTTACCAACCAGTGCAAAGGATGTTCAAGGTTCTCGATTCCTACCGCAGTGACCGTTGTGTTTTCCACACATCCTGGATTTGGTACAAGGTGAGACTGGGGTTTGATCGGCAGCGGTCGAGCGTTGATGACGAGTTGTGGATCTGGGTTGTACGATGTCTTGTACACCGAATCTCCACCGAATTGCACCTCCGGGGCTTTGTACGTTGCTATCGGTTTACAGGATTCACGTTTCGGTGGCTGAACGTAGCGCTGGTGATTCAAAATAAGACAAAAATATATTATTAAATTTATTTAATACAACCCTCACATGTCCTTGTACTCACTACCCGCTTCGTGGGCACACAGCCGGGCCTTCCACAAGCGCAATTGCAACACTGAGGCATCTCGGCGGTGCGCTGATCAATTACGGTTGGACCAGGTTCCACGCAGGGCTGGGAACAGTTCTGCTGATCAACACACAATTCGTCACACTGATCCGGCTCTGGCTCCCCTTGGATTATCGGGCTGCAAGGCACTTGTGGTGCTAATGGCACACCCTCATCATAGCAGGCGGTAGTATCCTCCACAAGGGATTGTTGAGCAGCTCTAAAAAAAAGTTTTGGAGGTTAAACCAATCGGACCAGCATGGAGTAAGTGTGGCATTTTAGCATTATTCCACAAAACACGGAAGCATCCCGACGAGCATATTTAATCAATAAAACCTATTTATACTGTTCAATTATTCGCCCAAATAACGCCACATTCGACCTCCTTTCGTTTCTCAAGTGCGCGCTTTGTAACCGACGGCGGTTGGCCATGATGAGGCCAAAAATATCCCTACAGCCTGGGGCTCGTTAAAAAAGACACTTACCCAACACCGTCACACTCCATATCCCGGAACTTGAACTTCCGGCACAACCGGACGGTGGGTAACGGGAAAAAACGTTTTCAAAACGGTATAATTTCGGACCGAAATTTGGTTCAACCTTTCCAACCTGCCGTGGCTTAAGCAAATGGAGCCGATCCTGAATGGTTGTTCGCGAATTATGCTCGTGAACGTTGCAGTCTCAGCTTGCTGCGACTACTTGCGTTGTCGATTGGTAGTGATTTTCAAGCATGGCATCCTCCATGGATCATAGTTGGGAAAGCGAGGCATACTAAGCATAGAAAACATGGCGCAACGCTGAAATGGTTTTTATTTTAACTGGCCGTATCGTCGAAAAGCGATACTTTTTTCCTCTGGTGGGTAGGCGTGTGTTTTTCTTTGCGTCTTTTTTTCGGTGATGGCACATGACCTGCTTTTACCGTTGGCAGCTTGTTTCATTTCCAGGTCAAATAGTAACGCCAACTCCCAGCGCGTGGGACGTTGGTACTCACAAAAAACACATACACACACTTTACGGTGGAGTGCATGCTGTCTACGTTGCCCTCCGGTGATTTTGTTCTCGTTTGCTTTTATTTTTACTCGCAAGGATAACGAAAAAGTGTTTCTTTCAATTGCAGCGAAGAGAAGTTCTGTATCATCATCGGTAATATTCATACATGGAAAATCATGGATGGAGCTTTGGGGCATTTTTTAGTCCCTAAAAGCCGGCTAGCGCTTGTCGATTTCCATTTAAACTTAATTTATGCACTTTTCGAGGATAAACGTGAAGGTCAACTTCCTTAACATTCAGACTTTTCTGGAAGTCTGTAAGGGCTGGTTTGGCCAGAAACTTCTCCCCGCGTTGAAGCTAGACATATGTAGACCACTATGACCGCTGATCGAAATTAAAGATTTACTATTTATGTCGATCCATACCAGACAAATTAACAAGAAAGAAAAACATGTGCTTAAAATAAACCATAGTAGTGTAAATCACTTCATTTTGTTCTAGACGGGTAAGATTAATAGTTTCTTCCAAAACACTCTCTTTGATTACCAAAAAACTTTTGGTTCATTAAATTAAAGGAGTACGTGCATGGTTACATAGATTAACTTCTCACCAGTAGGGGGACTCTGTAATGCCAAATAATTGCAAAAATGAAAACATTCGAAAAATGGACCATGCGTGAACCGGTCGTAAATTATGATTGAATAACGATAACTCAGGAGTTGGGCACGCGTTGTGGGTCAATTTTATTATTCTGCACCACAAACCACAGGCTCACTTTCATGTTACGACCTCAAGATTTTTCCTCATACCGAATTAAATGTGCTATTTAAAACTCAACGATGATGATTTTCCCATACAAAAGATCCACGTTATAAATCACGCTTTCATCAATCACTTATATCCCATTAAGTTATTAAATAAGCTCAACACTGACCACCATTTCAAAGTAGGATAGGTTCTTCTAGCTGTAAACGACACCCTGACTCTCTGTGTGTTTTCATTTGAAATCACTTTAAAAGACCCAAGATGCGAAAACACTAGCCTCCGTGGCCTCGATAGTTAAAATCAGAACGGAAACATGCCAGGATACTTAAGCAGAAATGGGCAAACGAACAAACAAAAAGAAACGACTCACCAGACCCGTGCGCGGCTACTTTCGGAACCGTCGTTCCGTACCGACCGAGCGAAGAAGCGAAACTGAAAACGAACGGCAACGCCGATGGCATCGGCCGAATTCGTTAGCACAAACCGCGTCAACAGTCGAGGGGGTTTCGTTTTCCGAGAGCTGACTTAGGAGGGTCCGTAGATGCCGACGATGATGATGGGGATGACAATGACGCCGCCGGCTGTGGACCTAAGTGGAAGGACGGGCCGTACGCCTACGTCGCCAGACGAATGAACGCCTGAAATGATATGCCCCATCCCTTAATCGTTCGTCCTGCAAGTAAGCCACCCCGTGGCTAGTAACGAACACAAGCTCATATGCCACCATTACTATGCTCTGGTCCGAACTGTTCGGGTGTGTTCCGGTCGAGTGGACAGTGGACGTTGGAACAACTTTAAACGAAAAAGGAAAGGGAAAACAGAAACAGGCTTGCAGAGGGTCATTCCAGACCTCCCCTATCCTAACGACCGAAGCGTGAAGCAAGGAAGTTTGACTTTTGAATGCAGCTAATCGTAAAAAAGAGGTCCTTGCGTAGCCTTTCCGCAAGGCGCGGGCTGCTTTAACTTCTTGCCACCAAACCCCTCCGAGGAACGAGGGCGATGAAAGGATTTTCACTTTCTTCCGCCGGCGTGTTTTAATATTGGAAAACAATCAACCCCTGATTGGAGTTCGGGGTTCGATGTTGGTTCGTGTTGCCAGTTTGGGGCATGTGTGCTTAGGTGCGACAAGGTTAGGTCAACCCTGTCGGAATGCCAGCAAACGGGTGTACGGAGTTCACCGAGTGGCCCGATTTGTGTGTTTTAGTGTATTGGTTCTAGTTGCTGTACATTTTTGGATCCTGTGAAGATAAGTATGGTTAATACTTTTCTTAATCAACCGTTTTATGAGTTATGTTAATAATTCAATTGCCTTTTAAATTAAAAAACAGCAAAGTATTATGAAGTTTCAAGAAAAGGCAAGTCCTTTCAAACATACAGTACGTCGGGTGTTGGTAGAGACGTCTCAGTCGGATCGTTCCGCTCGAAATTGCCAAACAACATTATTTCCACAACCGTCGGTAAATCACTTTGCTTATCTTTGGGGTAGTCCCCGAATGTTTCCGAGCCGTTGCTGTCGCTCCCTATTTTTCCCATCACAAAAGCAGGTCACGTACAGGACGCGCAAATATGCCAGGAGCATCGATCAAACACACATTACTGGTAGTACTCTTGCCCTGCCCGAACCAAGGAATAAACCTCCTTCGACGGCATCCGTGTCTGTGTTTCTTCCTCAAAACTGTTGAACACTGATAAAAAAAAAGTATAAAATTGAAGTCATTCGCTGCATCGGTTAAACTTTTTCAAGGATCGTTGGCAACGGGATGGGAAGGAAGGATGGTTTAATGGAACAACAAGAATTCGGAAACACACATCAAAGGAAAGGATACCAAACATAATTGTTGAAATGCAACCGAAACCAAGGGGGCCATCGGTGAGGTGGTAGAAAACTTTGGAAATTAGGTCGCACCCGTAGGCCCAAGGATGAGCCTGGGTTATCTGCAAAGGGGTTGCCCTCGTGCACGGTGGTTTTAATTTCTTCGTTGCGTGTGGCTCGGAAGTTATACTGAAGATAAACAACTCAGTCGCAGGAACGGTACACCGCTTTCGCTAGTTTTCTCATCTTTTCCAAACCACAGGATTTCCCACTGATCAACAACAGGTTTAGGGTTTTAGGCATTTTTTCAATTATATTTTACAAATAAGGATACAGAGTAAAGGAAGGAAATATTAACGGAAAAGGGGTTTCAGCTTAAAGATCAACACAGTGAAGTGAGAAACGGAAACGTCTTCGTGCGAAAGCGAGAATGAAAAGAAGGACTCTCCTTTTGCTATCATTGCTACGAGATGTCGTGGCGGTGTTTTAGTTCTGCGCTCCCCGCCATGGCCCCGTCGTGTTGTTACGCCCGGTGTGATTTTTCTTACGTTATACCATTTGCATAATGCTAACCACTTCCGCCGCGTCCTGATTGCCTGCCTGCCCGACCGACTACACACAGAACAATAAAAATAAAAGTGCGCCACTCCTTTCGTTCCTATTTTGCTATCTACGCCGTATTGTTACGAGAAATTCGTTTTTAGGCACACGTGGCGCATTCAGTGGCACTCCGGTTGCAGAAAACGATCGAACCTAGGCCTGCAGAGACATTCCAACATTACGCGACCCCAACCACGAGGACTGACGTAATAGTTTTAACAGACTTTAACAGATAGTTGCGACAAAAAAACAATAGATGGTGGTGGTGTTGGGATAGTAATAGTGGTTGTAGGTTGTAGGTAGATTAGTAGTAATAGTAGTTGCAGTAGAGTGAGGGAGTAGTTGCAGTAACACGAGGTCGTGCGCATTTCTTAATTTTCATAATCGATTACACTTGCGTTTAATATAGGGACTAGTGGATATAACTTGATTATGCAGTTACCTGGTACTGATAATTTTACGTTGTTCGTTTCACTTTTAGCACTTAGGTTTACTTACAGAAAAAAAAAACAAAGAAAGGACATCCTATTTTTTACAATCGGTACACGGTTCCTTCGATCTGCTCGATGCTCTGACGCACGGATGATTCAGATCAGAGGCAAAACAAAAGAGTGGATTCGGTTTGTTTTGCTGTACCGACTCGGAACAGCCTATAAACCCACACTAAATTAAAATTGACCACGCCATAGTCTTTCCCTTTGCCGTTGCCTGAGACAATAAATGGGGTATTTTTTTAAATAAATCACCTATTCGACTGCTTCCAATACCCGTGCCTGGGTTTGCATCCTGATGCGTATAAGATTTCACTTTTCACCTAACTTTCCCTCAACCTCACGCGACTACGGATTATGGTCTGTTGTGTCTCTCTTGAATCCAGTTCGTTTTTGTTTTTAGTTTTAAATATGCCTATATTATAATATATATGTACCGCGCGTTGCACTTATTGTGGGTATTAGTTTCCAATTACCTACATCTATCACACCACGGGCACGGGTTTACCTTTTCCGTCGTCCCCTTCATGGGTGATAGAGTTTCATAGCTAGCCCTACCACAGTGTACCGTCTTCATCTTTTCTTACTACGAATAATTTCTTTTTGTTTCGAGCCAACCACGCTTTACTCTAGACTCACATGATACGCCACACAGGCTAGAGTTTTTACTGCCGACAATACCCCCGATCGTTTCTGTTCCTTTCCGGAGGAGGATGTGATGACGATGTGATTTGATTTTCCCTCGTTTGTCGTTCTTTTTTTTTTTTATTTTGTGTGCTCATAAAAACCTAACACCACGAAAAGAACGGACTCTTGTTTTGGAAGCGCTGCTGGAATGAGAAAAACCTCGACGATCCAGGGTTTACCTTCGACCTGGAAGGAATCGGTAAGCAAAAGGGTTTAGAGTTGTGAGTTTTATTCATTTATTTGAAACCTTAGCTACAGGAAAGCAAACTTGAAAACGTACCTAAGTGTAACAGTGCGATTAGTAGAGAAAGAAAGGAAATACAAAAGAAAGTAAAGTTTGGAAAGACCCCAAAAACCATATCGTGTAGGGAACGTTCTATTACAAAGCATAATACTAACTATAAAAACAGCGAATTAATAAAAAGGAATGAAGAACAAGCGGTCGTAATAAACAGTTCTGTTTTCTTCTGCAAGCTTCTAGGTTGTTAGTAACAGATAAACACACTCATGCAAACTTCGTTGTGCTGTAGCTCCGGACTCACCTCTCGACGATGACGGCTGGCATCTGGACCAGCTGTACCGGGCTCTTCCCGTCCTTTAAAGCTTGCGTCAGATTGAGCATCTGGCCGCGCATCACAGACATCTGCCGCTCGAACAGGCCGCGATCGAAACCCTTGTCCTGCTTGAACAGCTCGTACAGCTCGTTGCACAGTTCCTCGCAAAAGTTCGGATCGGACAGCGACGGCAGCACCAGATCCTTGATATCCTGGCTGAACGGTTGCTTGGCCTGCGGGAGCCACGCCCAGTGGTACGGATAGGCCCGCCACGAGTCAGGATGCTTGAACGGGAACGCCAGCCCGTTATCGATCGCGGCAATCTTTATTTCGGGCAGCTGCACCAGATTCCAGTCCGTGTGCTCCATCATCTCCAGTCGACTGCTGCTGCGTGGAATGTAACCGCCGCCGTTGATGCCGTTCGGCACGGACCCGTTGGCACCGGTCGGGCTCGTGGGCGTCGTCGGCAGGATCGATGGCTGATCGTACTTGATCAGCCAGTTGTCGTTGCCCCGGTCCGTGTTGCGGATGATGTAGTCCAGCACGACCAGCCGCTCGAACTGGATCTGAAACTTTTGCGCAAGCCGCGTCGGCAGCGGGTCCTGCTCGAATCGGCGCAGCCAGAAGTCGGCATCCTTGTAGCCTTCGACGAACAGCTGGAACGAGCCCGTCTTCGGTGGCAGCGACATTCGGTTGAACCGGGCCGCCGGAATGCGCTCCTTGATCGTCTTCTTGATACGCGCCTTCTGCCGGTCGATGCGCGGGTAGTTGAACGTTTCCGACACCAGCCGGACGACGCGCGTCTTCGGCACGATGTTAAGGTTTAGTTTTTGGTCCACTAGACTAGCTCCGGCTTCCGAGAGATACCTGTAATGGGAGTCGCGCGATAAGCGATTCGATTCGATTCGACAAAACCCGGACACATACCCCTGGTTCGGTATCAGGCAGGCGCGACCAAAACAGCACGGACAGCACAGCTTGTGCATCCATTTGGTCCACTTTGGGTTCAGCCGCCCGTACGGTTCCTCATCTTTGGGTTTAAAGACGGCCACGACTTTCTGCAAAGATATAAAACGAACAGCACAACGACATCTCAGTTAATTTTATCGACTTCTAAAGAGGTTCCCGATTGCCTTTCCCAAGGTTCGCAAGACTGATGATGTACGATTCATACCAAAACTTCCAGTGACATTCTCAACGGACTGGAAATTCCCCGTGCATTCGACTCATTAGGCTCGAGCACGACGTTGATTAGTTGCAAAGCGTTCACGAAACGATGTTCCTCCGCCCTGTTGTCCTTAGGACCATCCTCCGGCAGGACACCGATTAAAGCATCGAAGAACAGACGTGTTCGTGTCCACTTGCAATTCGGAGCTGCCCAGGCCAAGCCCATGCCAGCTCACGTCAAACATCGCTCAAACCGAATGAACCGAATGGGAATCGCCTGAGGGTTTTCTCTCCTCTGCTGTCCGCTCACTCTTGCAGGATTGCGTATCGCCAATAGGGCTTGCGGACGATGGTTCCCGTTGAAAAATGAGCGTTCGAAATGGATTTGATAGCTTTCCCTCCCCCACCGGTCTCCCCCTTCGCAGTACACTTACGTCGGCGGGATTCTTGACAAAGTACGAGCCGCTGCTACCCTGGTAGATGCGCTCCGGGTAAATGCCGGCATCGATCGCTATCTCGGCCGAGTAGACCAAGTCGCTGAAGTGGGGATCATCTGAAAAAATAGGACAGAAATGTTAGGCAAATGATTATATGCGATGTATTTATGCGGCTCGAATTACATTTGAAGTGTTTTAAAGACTACAACTACAGGCACAGGGCAGTTTTATCACACTTGTTGAATGGCAATTTGCGGACTAAGTGAAAATGTTTTCCAGCCTAAAACCTGTCCCAAAGAAAGTCAACGGGTTTATCAGGCAGAATTTATACTACCAATGCATATCAAAACGGTGCACCATTAGTTTCTTTCGCGAGCCCTTGCGCCAGTTGCTCTAAAACCGAACCGAATTAGGTTATCGCAAGAAAGGGGTACACACTCCGTTTTGCCGTCTTTTTTGGGCCAACCACGGAGCAGTGGGTGGAGTTGTAATTTTAATTATAGTTTCCCTTCGCTTTGTCACTCCCTACCGGGTATTCCTCTCGGTTCCATGACATGGCCTGGAGTGGAACGTGCAGCTCCGGTACACGAGGAAAAACATGTACCGGATAAATCCGATTAAAGTTCTGCCACATACACCTACGGTTCTTGCACATTCGGTTTTTTTTGTTGTTTTCTTTCGATACGAATTTCCATTCGCCCGCATGTTGTGCATTTCTGCGTTTTAAATTGTTTTTTTCCTCCATTCTTGAACGTTGCCATGAGTTTCTCATATCCATTGGCAAACGTCCAACAAATTAAAGCCTCTTTTTTGGGGGTTCATGAGGGCGGACATTTTCCGACCCGGCGGGACCAGTAATGAAACGGGTTTCGGAACCTCGAGTGCACTTTATTGTGCACCGCCGGTGATGGGTCGTAGCCGGTCTCGATTGCGCAGAGAGTGTCGTGCCAAAAATAGTGCCACTTGCAAAATTGTTGTTGTTGTTGTCCGAGCTTTTCGTCCAAGCTGCGACGTTGGCCTTCACAACGAGAAGCAGCAAAAAATAAATAAAAATACCACCCGTGCGAAGAAGCTGGGGCGGGGATAATCTAATTCTTTTTATTTTCGGACAATCATTTTGTCTTTGGAAAGGCAAGGAAGTGAACGGGATTTAACCGAAAACTTGCAAATACTAAAATAGGTAAACCCAAACCCACTCACAATGGAGCAGGCTCAAGGCCAAGCCGGGTGCTACTAACACTCGGCAAACGACGGTTTCTGGGACACTCCGTCTTTGGGTTGTACTTTTTCATTATGGCTAAGAATAATTCACGATGGCCAATATCGTCATACTCAGGATTAGAATAGACGGGAAAAAAGAAATGATTTTTGAAGCATACATTTTTCATGAGCGAGACACCGATTGGACCCGAACATTGTATCGAATAATGTTTAAGGATCGATTCTTTTCGTCAAGAAAGTGGGTATGTAAAGGGTTCAATTCAAAAAGTTGTGCCTCATTATTATTTGTTCAATCGTAAATTCATAAAAAAAAATAAAAAGAAAATCAATAAAAGCAGCAAGATTTGCTAGCATATTGCCTCACACAAGCAAGGAGCAAATTAAAATTAAACGAAACCCGTTTCGTCTTGAACGAAGAAAGTTATACATGTTCACTTAGCTATCGATTTCCCTCCAGCTGGCGCTGGTGGTTGCTATTCTGCGGTTTGTTTTGACCACACCGGGTTGTAGAGGATCAACTTAGCAAATGTATATTCTTAGCCGAGGACAACCTGCCTGATGGTCGTTTACGAATGTTGACCACGAAAGGACGGAATCAAGCCGTCACTGTTTCGCCAAATAGCACGTTGTCTTGCGTTGTCCTGACGGCGTGTATATCTGTCCACTAGGTTTTCTATCTCCCTCTGTCTCACCGCATGCTTTAGTGCATGGCATCCTTTTAAACACAGCTGAGCGGAGTATGTTATGTGTAGCTCCGTACGTGTTGGTTTCACGTGCCGGGGACGGGAAACCGATGTGTACCACGTGACCCGCAACTCCCGAAGGCGGCAGCAAATATCTGCACGAAATAAGGCGGGCCATTTTCCACACCGCCAATGCCACGTCACCGAAGCGGGGGAGTGCGAGTACTTGGAGGAACCATATCCTACGTTACCTGGAATATCGTTGTACGGATAGTAGTCGTCTTCGGCAATGAGAAACTCCCCGTTAATACATTCCACACGGGTATCTGCCCTGCTGCCTCTGTTGATGCTGTTTTCGAGACCTGCCGAGCCCTCGGTCAGGCTAACGATAGCCGTGTGGAGCTGGTAACTATGCCCCGCGGTCTGCTTCTTCCCCAGCGAGCTGGCGTCCCGGATATCCGCCGGCGCGATATGGGCCCGGGATGATTCGCCCGAGCGAAGGCTGTACGTGGCCACATCGGATTCCGATGGAGGTCCCAGCAGGTAGGTGGGATTTATCACGCAGTTACCACCATCCGCCAGCGGGGAGGAGGAGGATTGCTCGTCGTCCCCACCGGTGGTGGATTGAGGCACACCGACGACGTTACTGTCGTCCAGGATGAAAATGTTCGCATTTTCCACAAGCATTGTTTCCCCGAACACCCGTGGCACTTTAAGGTGACCTTAAAGATACTTCCGGTAGCTTCGTGCCGTGGAGTAACTTAATTATTAACAGCAAAACTGCTTCTTCTTCTTGCTTTCCCTGGGCGAGGACGCACCACGCACGGCGTTGACCTGCCACCGGTGGACATACTAAACTGCACGGAAAAACGATGGCACGGGTGTAGCTACGAAGCGTTTTCCTTTTGTGTTTCGGTCGGTGGAAACCTGGTGTCAGTGGACCGACACATCATCATGGGAGCCGATACCACTAATTACCGCGAGATACTGGCACTGCACTTTTAATTGACGCCTTTAACTAGGGCATTTGGTTGGTTGGTTGAAAACAGAGAAAAATCTAATGCACACGTTTCCACCAGTCGCCATTTGTTTTCTGCTGGTTCACAAACACACAAGAAATATTGCGCCCGCAGAAATCCCGGTCTGCGGTCCCGATAGGAGGTTATACTTTCCGATTTACGCGCTGCTCATTTTCTTGGCCTTTAAAAAGATTTTCCACCCGCTCGGGTGGACCAGATGACACTGTCTGGTGAGCAATGGCTACGGCGTTAGTTGCGTTTCACGACGAGTCCGTTCTCCTTTGTCTTGGTGACACGCGGATCGCGGAACCACATCCACATGAACCCGCGTAGTCCGAAATCATTCGCAGCGTGCTATGATACGTCCGTATGACGATAAACGACGGCTATGTGTTAGACGGAAAATTAGATACAGAACGAGCAGCAGCAGCAGTTGAAGGTAGCGCGGACCCGAAAAGTGCTGCCACTCGAAAGTGAAAACTTCGACTGGCGGCTGGCGCCACACATCGGTACACCGAAAGCACCCGAAAGCTCGACGCGGCCCTACGTGGCCCCAAGAGCGAGACGGTTCGCTGAAAGAACATACCAACGAAGCCCTTTGCAAGGGTGCTTCATATCTACACCCACACTGCCGAACGAACGGTGTTCAATCGCAGCAGCCACAACAAATACCGGCTGTCGATGGTGGTTGCGAGGATAAAAGATTGAACACGTACCACAGCTATTTCTATGGGACGAAATGTGAACAATGATTGAATCAGCAAGGATTCGTAAGGATGATGAAACACCTCAATGAAGTCCATGAAGAACTATCCCGCCATGAGATTTTAACAAAATCTAAGTAACTCGATGTATCGTCATCTCTATACCCTGCTGGCAGCGGTAACTCAAAATTCCGTGTCACGTCTACGTCTCTCCCGTCTCCACCCGTTTCCACCCCTCATTGGCCCACACTTTTCAAACGATGTGCAACATCGTCAACGGTCAATTGCTACAATCAGCAGGCCATCCTACTCCCACCTTCGACCCCGAATTTTCGTACTCGCTCTTTTGGGACTTAGTCAATTTTTCAAACCGTTTTCATTTTTGCAAAACTTAAATAAATAACGTCGATTTGATTAATGATCAACAAATTTGTCAAATTCCAAACGTATTTGTACTTTTGTACGTAACTATACAGAATAAAAAAGTTTAAAAGCATGTCCATAATGCACTTCAAATGATTTCAGCACATTTTACAACAGAAATAAACATAGAAAAGAAATTATGCGTTCGATTCCATCATTTTCAATATGATTTACGTCCATGTATTTGAAAATAACAATGAAAATCAAATTCACACTTCGACCAGATTTTCAATCACTCAATGCCAAGCGAAACCGCCTACATTATTGTGGGATTTGGTTGTCCTGTGGACAAAGTTTATTGCGGGTGGATAAATTATTTTTATCACCGATTTTTCATGCAATTGTTGAATAGGCGAAACCTCAACCCCGTACAAAAAAATATTATCAAATTTAAAAAAATTTAGGACAGATAAACTTTCGTCACACGCGATTTTTGTTCAACGATCACACTTATTTTTGGCCACCATAGTCTCAAACCCACGCTCACAGTCAAGCTGTCAAGGGAGCGTTCAGTGATGGCAGCCGCCGGGACCGGCTTGGAGTGCGTCGAGCGCAGTGAAAATAAAGTGGGTAAATTAGTGGTGTTTTCTGTGTTTTTTAGTGATCTTTATGGATAAGAGTGAAGAAATTGTGTGTGGGCTTGCTTTGCTGCTCATATTCAGCCCGAAAACGACATATTTAATCGATAGATAGTGTTGTTTACATCGCTACTCTTCCGCACGGAGAGGTACTGCTGCTGCTGGCGTCCGATCCGTTCTCGCAGAATTCATCGATAAAAAACAAAAAAAGATGAGTATTCCATCATTGATTGTGTATAAACATCAATAGTAATTTCCTATCTATTTTCATTTCTAGAGCATCTTTCGTCGGAAGCTTGTTTTGGATTCCGCTGCTCGGATGCGAATCCGAAGATATCCTCTAGTGTACAAGTGTTGTGTGTAGTGCAGTGATATGTAGTGAAATTTATGACTAAGAATAGTCTTAAGCGGTGTAGGTAATTAAAAATAAACCGAAATAAATATATATTTTGATAAAAATATTACGGAACTGGCGGACTTATGTTTGCATGATGACCATCACTATACAGGGTACTCGGGGGCCGCCATTTCTGATCCATGCGCATGCGCAAAATCGCCCACGAGGGTAACTCAGACCCGCGCAATTAGCTGTTACATTGCGCGCCAATTGCGCGCTAATTGCGCGGGGTATACAACATTTTTATGTCACGCGTGACATTTTCTGCCTCCGGGGTAAAACAAAATCTGTCACGAACCCCCACCCACTGTTTTATCAAAGGAAAGCTTCGCGAGCTTCCGGAAATCGCTCGGAGCTTTTCAATATCCGTGATGTTCATAGTACAACGGGGAATAGTAGAAGGGCGCAAGCTTGTAAGAGGTGCGAACGACGGGTGCAACCCTCTGGAAAACTACTGTCGTGGAAGGAAACGTGGTCGGTGCATTTCGCAAAAGTGAGTAGGAACCAGTCTACCGTGCCTGTCATTTACGATGCGTGGCAGAAGGTCAGCAGTTGAAAGTGTATCTTTTTACAGTGGCGGGTGTAATTTGCATATTGTTCCAATTGATTGGTTTCCCTCTATACGATGTTTTTAGCAAAGGATGAGAAATGTTTAAGTTTCTTTATAGGATTCTTTGATTTTGAACCGGCTCTATTATAATTTGAAGTAGAGAAGAATTAAAGGAAGCTTTCATGGAGATCGAAGACTGTGATGCAAAATAATAATTTATAGGTAGGGATTTCACATGATTCATTCAATAATTATGTTATCGAACCCAAACACGATAAGAACAGTGGACATAGATGAACCAGTTTTCATAATTCACACTTGACCACGGTCTGAAAATGAATAACAGATTAGGTCCACCACGGAAAGTAATGTGGCAAAGGGTACATGGACTTTCAAATCCATCCGGCTCAAGACGGCCACCGCCAAGCAAGCCAATTGTGGTCGTAAACGCTCTTAAATTTAAAAAAAAAATCAAAGGAAAACTAACGCAGTGTCATTGGGCGCTTCAACGAGTAGACACACGATACTACTTCGATGGGAAAATGCACAAAATGACGATCAAAACATTGCTGCGTGCTTCACGGTCAAGGTTAAGTGCACATCGTGAAGGTTGGTCATGGTAGAAACACATGTGCAAGGGAAACACAAATCATGGTTACAGCTCGATGGGTGGATTGATGGTTTTCTGTTTGTGTAGTTCACAGAAAACTTTAGTGATAAAGTAACACGGTATGTGAATTCACAATTAGTATGTTTCGAGTACGAGACAATATGTTTAGTTTAAGTTACGATTAAAATTGCTACTAAAACTCTGATGTGAGAAACAAGTTGACATTCAATTTAAGTGTAAAAAATTAAAGTAAGTTTTCTTGCTTAATCCTGTACAAATCTGAATAATTTATAATAAAACAGTGCAACTTAGAGCTGTAAAACCATCGTAAAATGGCAGCAAAACTAAAAAGGATCAACATAATAACGAGATTTGTTACTATCTCCTCATTCCATTTGATAACATACAATGTGGCCTAATGAACCCTTCTTGCAGCCCAAGCGGATGTCGTTCCAATTAAGGTTCCTTTTTTTTCTTTTAGTATTTGGAAAAGAAAAAAATCCTTGCACAGCTTGCCATCACAATGAACTACGAGACAGCTTCGTCCATCGCAACTGTAGTTCCAGGGAAGGCGATAAGCTTACAGACAGCATTGGCAATGCTTGGGTCACAAATCCCTGGTGGGTACGGTTTTTACTCAACCCCAACGGCGATGAGGACCGACGGCAGTTGTAAGTATTCCTTTGGTGACGTCTTTCGTTGCATGACGAAAGAAAGATCGAATTCACCAGTAAGACCAGTGAAACCTAAGGGTGTTACTCGCTGATGGGTTTGCTGCTGTGGAAGCTGATTGCATCGAAATACGCATTTCGTTCCAACCCGGCCCAACGAGATAAGCCTCATGTCGCCTCAGCCTAGATGCGGTGGACAGTGGTTCCGCGAGGCGATCAATGTATGCACAATGTTTCCCGAGGCGGGATCGCTATCGAGACTGTTAAAGCCTCTCTTTCTAGAGGGTTTCTTCTGACCCGGTTCGCGTAACTTGTACTAGATGTTGCAACGTTCAGGCTCGTTGTTTACCGCATTGAAGCAAGTGTAAATAATGCGCACCTCAAGTCGGGTGAGTCACCCGGAGTTCGCGTGAATACTTACCGGGAAATTGATTGTACGTAATCTCATGATCGCGCGACCCCAAAAGGGGCTGCGATTCGCGATCGATACCGGAATCCAGCGTGATGCCTTCGAAGCCAACGTCCGGCAGCACGAGTGACGTCCCGTCCCCGATGTCCACGGTGGCGGTGGTAGTGACGGCGCTGGACGCGGTGGTGGCCACGGTCGAGGTTGACGGCGCGCCCAACAGCAGCGACGCGCTGTGGCTGTTCTTCACGCTCTGGTTATCTTCGCCCGCCACGGAATTGAACAGCGGCACGGAAGATAGTGGTGGCAGTAGGCCGTTGCTGTTTACGATCGCATCTTTCAGGATCCGTTGGTCTCCATTCGATGCAGCGGTCACTGTCGACTTGAATGACGGTGTCTTTTCGTAGGGCGATTCGTTCGCCTGTTGACGCAACACCACTCTTTCGTGAATGGTCGCTAACGTCGATATGCTTTCGAAGCTGGCCGGTTCCGGGTGACCGTTCGGTATCGGTCTAAAGTAGCCGTTCACTGGTGCTGCCGGGTCACCGTGGCTGCTTGTGTCTCCGAAGTCCAGATCCACAAGCGGTCCTTCCGAGGTCATTTGATAGTCGCTATTCTATACTACCCGACGGATGACACCATCGAATAATCACTGCACCGCACTAAATGAAGATGATAGTCAAACGTACTGCCGCGGAATGACAAAATCTACCTATTTGCTAGAGATTGCACGATTTTTTGTGTGTGCCCTGCAGCATCAAAAGACGGAACTTGCTCGACCAGAACCGTCGTGAAACCTTTCCCGCGAAGCGATAGCCTTTCGGTCCGAACGAATGCAGACGTCCTTCACTCCGGGTGTCGAATTCGTAATCGAACGTCTTTAGTTTGTCATCGACTGATTTACTTGACGCAAATTTCTCGTCATTATCATCGCCGTCGTAGGGCTACGATAGACACGCAATTTCCACCAACAAAGCGAGTACCAGGAAAGGGGGTGTATGATAAACACTTCCGTCGCTCGCGCGAACGTACGTTTTTCGATCGATATTTTGCACAACTCGATGGGAATGCGCTGCGGAATACGGGAAATGTGAATTGCTACGACACCACGATTTATGGACCCTGAAATTGGTCCGAAAAGAAAGATTCAATCGCCCCAGCTGGTACTACTTTGCGTTTTGTGATTTTTTGCTGCGAGATGAAAGAATAGTGTTGGCAGAATCGGGACTCGGAAGATTCGAAGATTCGATCCCTAGACGGATTCTAAAGATTCGAATCCCATCTGACAGAATCTAAAGATTTGATTCGATTAGGATTCGAATCAGATTTTATTGGTTTGGGACTCGATTTGATTCGATTCTGACTTGATCGTAAACTGTTTGAATCGACTCACAATGATTTGAGTCGAATTAGTCACATAACGAGTCAACCTAGAGACAACCCAAGGAGAACCTTGCTGCACTTTCCTACCAAAGGTATACATGCCTACCAAAAAGAACCTTGCCAAGTGTATTTTTGGTAGGCATGGACTCCTCATAACCTACCAATATTTTTTTTTTGGGAGGCACCACAGTGGAAAGAGGTAATGGCTGTCAAACCTTTGTTTGTTTACTGTTTACTGTTTACTGTGCAAGTCTGGCCAACTAGCAAGCATTCGACCGTGTTTTTACCAACGTATTCGTTGTTTCATTAGTTGTTACTCGGGGTCCACACTACAGCGCGACGTCGCCTGACAGGAGCTGAACTCCATATAAAAAAAACCTTGCGCGATGTCGCGCGAATCGTGCTAGGTTTTTTTTTGCATGGTTTTTTTTTGCACGAGTATCTCGGGGTCCACACTACAGCGCGACGTCCCGTCACAAAACGCGACGTCGCCTGACAGGCGGCTGAACTCCATACAAAAAAAAATGTCGCTAAAATCGCGCTAGTGTAGAAACAGCGAAAAACGCGACGTCGCGCTAGCTCTTGTGAAATGTCAATTCGAAACGAAAACAAACCGACAGCTGGACAAAACGTAAACAAACCGAATCACAAACGCGAACAAAACGAGCAATATTCTTCACGAAACTTCGGATTTTTCATTGAACTACTTATTATTAGGCTTCACAAATGTAATTCAGTTTTCAAACTCCGTTTTGATTGATATTTTTACCAAAGTTTTTTCGGGTGCCGAAACGTAAACAAACTGTTCTTCAACAAGTAGGAGATGATGTGGAAATATATACTTCCTAAGGCGGGCCAAATTTCGTCGTTGTTGGTTTAAGTTCGTTTTCTCAGTGAATTTCAAATGTGGAAGCGCCAAACTCACTCAGGGTGCATAAAATACGTAGCGAAACAAATATCATGCATTACTACCTCAAAATTCAATAAAAAATTTTAGCCGAGTTGGCGCCCCAATGTGATGCATATTTCCACATACTCTCCTACCTCTGTCGCGCTTAGCTTGCGCGATTGTTCTGCCGAAACTGGGCTACTTTTGAAACGGGACGTCGCGCTGCAGTGTGGACCCCGAGTATGGAGTTCAGCTCCTGTCAGGCGACGTCGCGCTGTAGTGTGGACTCCGAAAAACAAGAGACTAAAAATAAACACAAATTGAATTGGTAGCCGGAATGCATTGTGCACATGTTTTGCAACATCGTGGCGACAATGAAATATGATTAAAAAAGACAAATAGTTCAGCAAAGCGGTGGAGTACAAGATACACATGTTTTCCGATGGCATTGCGTCAATGAAAAATGATTACAGAAGACAAATTGTGCGAATTTCAATGAGCTGGAATACCATTGGGTGAGGATAATAAAAACCAACAATTGCCGACGTCTCGGGAGATCCGTGACTTCAATTGTTCTAAGTGAATCGAAACGATTCTGAGATGCTGCATGTGCCAAATCTCCCTAGATGGTAAATCAAGATATTCTTTAGCTGTTAAAAATGTGTTTGTACCTGTCATGAAGGTGAAGCTGGAAGTCTTGTTATTTCAATGTCACAATTATTAAATTTCTTCAATTATGTTTCTTAATGTTTCCCTTTTCTTTGATCGTGTCTATGAAGAATCATGTGGGCTACTCTGTAAGTTGTTTATCCCTAATGTGATATATCTTATGACCAGCATATGCATCAATTTAATAAACGACTTCACTCGGCACCGTCCAATTGAACCGATCAAAAAGGGTCGCTGCGGAACAACACAAAGTCCAAGCATGATCCAATCCACATGTTTCGGTCAGCCGCAACGTGTCAAACGATAATCACGTTGATGATGGTGTCCACGAGCAAGGGTCAAACAATGCGGAAGATGATTCAAATGCAGCCCACCAGGCTCGGTGTCTGGGTACACAGCCGATTGCACAGTCTTAGGCCATCGTTGTGCACTATAGTAGTACCGGTTCAGTGCAGGCTACGACGGGCCAGTGAGCCACACTAATGCCCCTCGAAGAAAGTCGTGTTCCATGCGGCTTCTTGTAACGGTTTTAGTTTTCGAACGGAGGCCGATGACAGAACCGTGTGACGTACCGCTGGCCGCTGAAGGACGAGTGATACAGCAGGACACCCCATTATCGATCGATATTCCTGCTGATTTTTCCACCATTCGAACCGGTCTCGGTGGCTACGGACGAACGATTTGTTAGAATTGGTGTGAATTCACAAACTTCCTTGGTTTGAAGAGCTCGTGCTAATTTAGTTGTTTGGTTCTTCAAGTGGGTCGAGTGTTCTTTTGTGCCAAAACACGTGCCAACGGTTGGAAACCTGAAAGAACATGGGAGTGAATGCAGGCGACTCACGAAAGGATTCCATTACATCATCCACTTCCACTTCGCACCTGGATTTGGAGCTACTGCAACGCTTGTTCGTTAAGTTTGAGCCTGATTTAGTGATAGACTCTTATGAGGTATGTGATTGTTCATAGGTGGCTTTAGTTTTTTTTAATTCAAAGAATGTACGGGCTTTATGTTATTTGATGGTTTCTCTTGCAGGAAGCGCAGGGTTCAGGCCGCGGTGACAACTACACAGCTGCTCTGTTCCGCCTGGCACTAAAAGGACACACGCAACCGGAGGGAAGCTCCAAGAAGCTCAAATGGGAGAAGAGTGTCATCTGTAAGCGTTTGCCGGATTGCAAGATAAAACGGGAGGCGTTTAAAAGTGAAGCTCTGTTTCGTAATGAGGTCGTATTCTACAACAGCATTATGCCGGAATACATCGACTATCAGCGTCGTCAGGTGAAGGAGGCATCGAAATGCCGTGGCACAAAACATGTCAACGAAGAGGACGAAAGCGATGAACAGCAGAGTGAAAGTATATTCGATGCTGTTCCGCAATGCTATCTGGCCCAGGATGATCTGCTCGTACTGGAAGATTTGCGAGTGCGATCGTTCACTATGCCGGATCGGCAGGCCGGACTAGGTCCGACGCAGCTAGAAGCTGTGCTTATCGAACTGGCCAAGTTTCATGCGGTCAGTCTTGCGTACAAACAGCAGCATCCGGTGGAGTTTCAGAAGCTTGTAAACAGCCTGTCGGAGGGCATTTTCTCTCAAGCAAATACCGATTGGTACCGGAAGTACTATGACGTATTGACGCGTAATGCCATTCAAATGGTGCGTCAAACCGTACCAGAGAAGAAGGAACACCTGGCGAAATTGGAAGCGTTTCTAGAAAATTGTTTCGCAAACTTGGTGGAGCTGGTTAGCCGTGATAGTGAACTTTCGGTTATTTGCCATGGGGACTGCTGGACAAACAATGTGCTCTTCCGCTATGTAGATGATGGAAGCATTGGTGAAGTATGTATTCGCCTTTTGGTGATATTGTAACGTGTTAAATTTCCCTTATATCTCTGTTTTCACATTTCAGACGTGTTTGGTGGACTTTCAGCTCATTCGTTACGGGTCGCTTGCACTTGATTTGGCCTATCTTATCTACTGCTGCACGGATAGCTCCTTGCGCAAGGAATCTCTTCAGCAATGGCTGCAAACCTACCACCGGCAACTGGTACGCTCGCTTAAACTTCTACTTCTGGGTGCTTTTGAGGATCTTTTCGGTTCGGAAAAGCGTCTCTGGGAGCTAATCAACGAGGAGTTTAAGATTTGTGCTCGTTTTGGACTTGGCACAGCTATGGATATGCTTCCCATCAGCACCTGTTCTTCGGAGGAAGCACCGGATCTGTATGCGAGTGGGTCGGAAACGGCTACCTCTCCGCCCGAGCTGAACGTGCCCCCGAACGAGATGTGTCGGAGAAAGATGACCGAGCTCGTGCTGGAGCTGGTCGACGGAGGCATGCTTTAAGCGAGATTTAAACTGAATGTCATACCAAATATTCCTTCTGTAGGAGGGAAACTAGGGTTCCATCGTTGCACGTGCAGCTTAATCTGAGGCAGTATTTAACAGGGTAGATCTTTATAGATGTTACCAAGATGAAAGTAGTAGTAATCGATATAACCTGAAAAATATTTATCTTTCTCCATGACAATAAAACTATGAATCGTTTCTGTCTATCAGAACATATGATAATTTTTCATACCACGTGTAGAGACTTTGTTTTCAATTTAGCCAATGTGTTTTGAGGATGTTGACATATACAAGTGACTTTACTATACTCGCATGAGTTTATAATACAATCTTTACGCTTTTTACACGTTTTACTAAGTAAGGATGCGAATAATGCACGTGGGTAAATTAATTTATTTCTTTCCTATTGTTTGAATTTTCGAAGATCGAAGAATTATGACAAACGTCAAAATCCATCCGGCATGCTGTCAAATTATATAAACATTTGTTTGCCGTGACATAACATTTAGAAATTGTTTTGAAATGGTTCGGAACTTGCCGCAGGAGTGGTAGCCCTTCGATAGTTTGGTAAATGAATAGAAAATGGATAACTCGTGTTGACTCAGTCTATAAAATGTTACCACCTCGGCACCCGTTCAACTGGTGGCTCACACGGGCGGTTCTGTTCGGAAGTGGTGAAAGCCAGAAACGATGGATCAGCTGTTCGTTAGCGTTGCTCCGTAGTCACTACGACTCGCTTGGCGTGACCCCGAATGCCACCCAGAACGACATTAAACAAGCGTACTACAAACTGTCGAAGCTGTACCATCCGGATAAAAATAAAGGCAGTGATTCGGCTGCGGAAAAGTTCCGAGACATTACCGCTGCCTACGAGGTGCTGGGAAACTATCGCCTACGGAAGCTGTACGACAAAGGCATTTTGCATACCGCCGGTCGGCATTATGCCAGCGAGGCTCCAAGTGCAGCCTCCGAACAGCCGGAAGACGACGCCCAGACACGATTCTACAAAAAGCGTATGAATAGAACTCATGCGCCAACGGCGTCAGGTAGGACGCCGATTTACGATTTTGACGAATGGTCTCGAAACCATTACGGGAGCAGATTTGAGCAAAAAATGAAGGCGGAAGAACGGTTCAAACGAAAGGCGGAAAGGGAGGAGATATTTCAGACGCGCCTGCAGCACGAATACATCATATTTCCGTTGTTGTTTTTCTGTATACTTTATTGTGTGATCGCTTTCCAAGAGGCAAGCTATGATACTCCACAACCGGTAACTAAGAAGGAGCCATGAGTTGGCCGTTCGTTAGTAAAGTGCATAAGTGAAGATGTGTTATTTATGTGTACATATTTTGATGAAGTAATAACAATATACCGCTGGTGTGCAACGCCAATAATAAACAACCACCTTGTTACAGTTTGATTATCCTTGTTATTTTTTCAGAATCTTCCACTACGCTTCCGGGCTGTGTAGCGAGAATCTTTACGAGTGTCCTCGCCTTGCTTCCTACGCTGTTCTTTTTTCGCTAAGACCCACTCGCGCGATTTTTTCAGTGGTTTACCACGGGCATTCTTAGCGTATGCCGCCTGCTTACGGTTGTACGGGACCTGGCTTTCTGTTTCACCGGTTCCCAGCGCTGCGGGCAGTTTTGCAATGCCACCAGTAGTTAGTACGAGGAAGTATTTTTTAGCCTTGCTAGAGTTGGGATAATCGACGACGAGTCCACCAAAGAATCCAGCCTTGGTCGCTTGAGAAGTAATCAGCTCGAGTTGTGCTGAATTCTCCGGATAAAACTGAAAGACGGCTCTTGCATTACGGGTCTGAAATAACAAGAACAAAAAATATAAGGAATGAGTTTTAAGAAAAACTATCATATCAAGCGCCATTTAGCACCAGTTAACTTACCAGGCACGACAACAAGGTGGTGAAAAACTTATGCAAACGTTGTTGGGGTATGTGGCTTTTCTTATCGGCATTGCACAACCACTGCAGGGCCGAAATAGACACCGCACCGTCGAATGTGCCAGCTTTGAAGGGCATTCCCTGTCCCATGTCACCGAGAATGAGATCACCTTCCACTTCCCGCTGCGTTGCGACTTCCAACATGAACTTCGATATGTCCACGCCAATCCACTGATGGCCCTGCTCCTCCAAAACACTGCCGGACAGTCCGGAGCCGCATCCAATATCGCAAATGAGCCTCGGGCCATCATCGTCCGGGTCGAGGGCCAGTAGCTCGATCGCACGCTCGCACATTTGTACCTGGATCTCTATGATTCGCGTGTTGTTGGTGTACTTTTGGGCTTCATCGTCGTTGTAGAACTGAAATAAAAGTTTATTGTAAATGTTTTTCCGAAGGGGTTTGATCTTGGTGTCACTTACAATCTCCGGAGGAGCCTTGTGCTCTGGTCGGCCAGCCATAATTACTTTTTATCTAGTTCTGGATGATTTCCTAATTCTTTTGTTTACAACGCAAAATGTGGTGCGATGAAGTGTCTGGTATGACAAATTGTCAATCGAATTCCTGGTAAATAAATATCAGAAAGGTAGCTTTTCCGAACACCAGGGAGCGCTACTCTTTGAAACAAAAATGACAATTCACAGATGTTTTGCGTTTGCTAAAGAAGTTAAAAATTTATCATATTTTATCACTTTTCACAAGTTCCACTGGAATATTTTTCCGATTTTTTTTTTCACTTTAATATAAGATAAGAAATAATGTTGTCTGGACAGTCTTTAAAATTCGCTCCTGTTATCAAATGTCAATCGAATCTACCTTGTTGACACAAGTTTGTTGTTATTAATCATCTGAGGAATTTGTGTGTTTTCCGCCGGTACAAAACATCTGTTTCTCAATACGAATTTGTATGGCTTTCCCTGGCTATACTAGTTAGATTAATAAAATTGTAATCTGTGTTAGAAAGAACGCTTAAAGGTTTTTCAAATCGGGTTGAGATTTACTAGATTTATACGACATTTAAAGTGTAAATAGGTTAGAACGTTGCGGGGGGCTGAAGGGTCGAATGGGTGCGGTGGTCGTTGGTTTAAAAATAGATAATTTTCAATTTTCCTCTCCTCAGCACGACGGTACCAGCGACATTAGAGGGAATTCTTTCGACGGATTGCACGAATGCACGTTGTTTCGTGGCTGCGAGAAAGTTGGAGAACAATCTAGAACGGGCACAGGAATTTTATAAAAGGCAACCCGGTGTGAACTTGCACGAGATTATTTGAAAGGACAGTGATCGAACAAGAAGTGTCTAAAGAGAGTTCTAGTTACGTTACTGAATTTGTTAGCTGTGTGAAAGAAATAGTTACCGAATATGGTTGCAACGGAGGGAACTGTTCCGGCAGACGTCGATGAAGCGACGGCCTTCAAAGAACGTGGCAATGCCGAGTTCAAGGAGGACTGCTGGGAGGCAGCGATCAAGTGGTACACGAAAGCGATCGCCGTCGGCGAGAAGCACAAGGATTTGCCGGTATTCTACAAGAACCGTGCCGCCGCCTATCTGAAGCAGGAGAAGTACGAAAATGCCCACAAGGATTGTACGGTGTCGTTGGAGCACTGCCCGAACGATCCGAAAGCACTGTTCCGTCGCTTCCAAGCACTGGAAGCGTTGGAGCGCTTTGAGGAGGCGTACAAGGATCTACGCACGATCCACACGCACGATCCCAATAATAAAACGATCAAACCACACCTCGAACGGCTCCATTCGATCGTGCAGGAACGGGCAAGACAGCGAGCGCAGACGTCGAACAAGGTGACACAGATGTTCGAGATTGCCTTCGACATCGGTGCAGCTAAGGATAAGCGGGAGCAAGCGATGGGTAATATCGTTGTGTTGTCGCGAGAGCAGGCCGGGGTGGAGGTGATGATGAAGGAAGGATTGATAACGCGCATCGGGAAGTTGTTGAAGGTGGAGAAAAATAACGAAATTATCACTAACGCCATCCGGGCCGTAGACGGAGTGTGTGTCAAAAGTCCCGAGCGCACGAAGCAGGTAATCAACGAACTGGGCATCCCGTGGTTCCTGCAGATGCTGGACTGTAACGTGGAAGAGCGGGTGGCGGCATCGCAGCACTGCATGCAGACAGTGCTCAACTCCATCTCCGGTATGGAGAACAAAGAAGACTCGAAACCGATTGATGCGTTGGTGAAAGAAAACAATCATATCATCGAAACGCTCTTGACGTGTCTGCTCTACTCCGTGACCGATCGGACAATCACGGGTATGGCTCGAGACTCCATCATGGAGTTGCTGATTCGTAACGTTCACTGGAAGACACTGAACTGGGCGGAACGGTTGGTCGAACTGAAGGGTCTGCTGCGCCTGATGGATGTATGTTCGGAGCTGGAGGAGTACAAGTACGAGAGTGCGATGAATATTACACCCTCCTCGCGCACGATCGCCGCCGTTTGTCTGTCGCGTATCTACGAAAACATGTACTACGATGCGGCACGTGAACGGTTCACTGAGCAGATTGCAGAGTTCGTGAAAGACAAACTGTTGACACCCGATCATGAATCGAAGGTGCGCGTCACGGTGGCAATCACTTCGCTACTGTTGGGACCGCTGGATGCTGGTAATACCATCATTTCTCGGGAGGGTGTCCTGCAGATGATTCTCGTCATGGCGCAGTCGGATAACTTACTTGAACAGAAGGTAATTCATGCGTTTTTTTATTGGTGCAAATCGATCGAGAAATAATAGTTTTTAATTGTCTTTTTTATTTTCGTTATAAAGGTTGCCTGTGAATGTCTGATTGCGGCCGCTTCCAAGAAGGACAAGGCAAAAGGTCTCGTGCAAACCGGTGCAGAAATTTTGAAAAAACTATACACTTCGAAGAACGAGGAAATTCGCGTCCGCGCACTGGTCGGTCTGTGCAAGATTGGCAGTTCCGGTGGACTGGACGCCTCAATCCGCCCGTTTGCTGACGGATCGACCAAGAAGCTGGCCGAAGCTTGCCGCCGATTTTTGGTGAAACCGGGAAAGGATAAGGACATCCGCAAGTTTGCCGCCGAAGGTCTCGCCTACCTTACGCTCGATGCGGAAGTGAAAGAGAAACTGGTTGAAGATCGTCCGGCCATCCAGGGATTGATCGAGCTGGCAAAAACTGGTGACCAGTCGGCACTGTACGGTGTCGTGACTACGTTGGTCAATCTAGTGAACGCGTACGACAAGCAGGAAATGGTACCGGAGCTGGTCGAGCTGGCCAAGTTCGCCAAACATCACATCCCGGAAGAGCACGAGCTGGACGATCCGGACTTTGTGAGTGCGCGAATCATCGTGCTGGCGAACGAGGGCGTAACGTCTGGTTTGGTGGCGTTGTGCAAAACGGAAAGCGACAACTCGAAGGAAATGATTGCGCGCGTCTTCAATGCGCTCTGTAGCGAGCAGGAGGTACGTGGCAAGGTGGTGCAACAGGGTGGCGTAAAGGTACTGCTTCCGCTGTCACTTAATTGCACAGCGAATGGCAAGCGGCATGCAACTCAGGCTCTGTCGCGCATCGGTATAACCATCAATCCGGAGGTGGCCTTTCCGGGACAGCGTAATCTGGAGGTGATTCGGCCGTTTATGAATCAGCTGCATCCTGATTACACGTCGCTGGAAAACTTCGAGGCGTTGATGGCGCTGTGTAATTTGGCCGCGATGAACGAGTCGACCCGGCAGCGCATCCTTAAGGAGCAAGGTATGAACAGAATCGAAGAGTACATGACCGAGGAGCATCCGATGCTTCGTAGGGCCGCCACACAGGTCCTGTGCAACATGGTGCAGTCGCCGGACGTTATCGAACGGCTGGAGAAACCGAACGATCGTGTCAAGCTGTTAGCGCTACTTTGCGAAGAGGAGGACGAAGATACGGCGCTGGCGGCATCCGGTGCACTCGCCTACGTGACGGCCGTTTCGGAGCGCTGTTGTGAGAAGATGTTCGAAGCCTCGTCGTGGTTGGAAATTTTCCACACCCTCTTAGCGAACCCGAGCCCCGGCGTGCAACATCGGGGCATGGTGATCATACGGAACATCATCAAGACGAGCCAGACGCTAGCGTCTCGGTTGTTCGATACCGACATTCTGCAGATGCTGTACGGTGTCACGCAGCTGAATGACGAGCGACGCGCACCTGCTATTGAGTTAGCACGGGAATGTTTGAAGCTGGCCGAAGAGTATCGCCTGATTCAGGAAAACGCTGATGCCGATCTAGCACCGGATGTTTTCAAGCAGCAGGAGGCAACGATGGAGGAGATCGACAACTGAACACAAGAAGGGGGCGCGGTTGAAGAAACTAAAGTGCATTACAATCGATTTTTGATTACATATTTATATCACACTGATTCAAACGTTCTATTTTCCGTACCAAATGGGAGGGAAATACACGCAGCGTATACTCTCGTTACGAGAGTGGATCGTACTTATTAAAATGGTTAGGAGAGAGGTTGAGTTTAAATAAGTTTTTCGAGTGTCAAGACCCTTCAGATTTTTCGATTGACAATATAACATTTTAAAATAAAGTTTTCCAAATAAGCATATATGTATTTTATTATCATTTACTTTACTTTTACATTGTATGAAGATAAAGAATTAAATTATGTTTTTTCGACGAATAATTTTAAATCAAGAATTTTCTCACCGCATGGAAGATTTTCTTTTCACGATACTCACTTACAGTGAATTTCCGTTGAGGGGGAAATTGAGGAAATGTTAAAATCTCACTATGCCACACATTTCTCATCGTACCAATGAATTTTCTCATCGTTGGTGGGGAAAAATCTCCCCTGCACATCATTGCACCGCAAAACTCACCAGTGAGTTTGTAGGAGAAATTCACTAGAAAGTTAACTTTTCTTCTCTCGTCTCGTATCGTTCGGAGAACGAAGAGCCGCACTTGAAGTTCGGCACGGTAGAAGCTTCCTCGTTGCATTGGAAAAGCTTCTGAAAACGGCATCGCAGAGCGGTTCCGTAGCAAGCGTTGCAATGTTCCGATCGGGCACAACGTTACTTCGGATCGTCGCGCCGACGGTCCTTTGGGACTGGGGCAAGGTAAATTATGTTGACGGTCGTTATCGTCCCGTTGTCGAACGTCCAGCGTGCTTCCACCTGCGAAACGAGGCAAGAGTTGACTTTCAAAGGCACCAAACGATTAGTTTACGATAGTATTGGAGGTATGATTTGTGTAAAGCACATGCGACCACGCACCGGAGCCTTCGTTTTCCACCCGCTTTGCTTTAATGAAGCTAATAGATTGTTGATGTATGAAAGTACTCTAAGGAAAATTCGATCAATGTTGCTCACGTGTTTGGTGAAAATTTGGCTCCGCAAGCTTAACCCTTTCGCTTACAAATCGGTATCCATTTTCCATTGTTTCTATCATTCGGTGCCGGTTTTTTTGTCGAAGTTTTGTTCACCCCAACGGAACCTCCGCTCACGTTTGCCACGCGAAAAACAAACAAAACCGGTCGCGTGCTGTCAACCCATCTCCAATGGAAAATCGCTTGACAGTTATTTTTCGTCCGGCTTGCTTTCTTGCGTTTTGGGAAAAATCTTTTTTTCCGTTCACTCCAAAGCTACGGGCATGTTTCGGTAGGCGGCACTTAGCTTATTTTTGGCAGCGATTTCTTCACTGCTTCTGCTTTGTGCACCAACTTTTTCCACCGGCTACAATGGCCTTTTGTAACGAAAACCATCCAAGCAAAAAAGAAAAAGCCTACCATCCATTGCGAAATATATCTCCCCCTCGGGGAGATGTTTCCGTTCCACCCAATTACCTTTTGAACCATGTTTGTGAATAAAAATAATTAGCCGGTAAATGTTGATGCACGTGTTTCTCTTTTTCCATACAGGTCGTTTTTATTTTGTATCAGGGTAAATAACACTCTATCCTGGTATTGTGTTCGCATATTTCTCAAATAAAATTTATCACTTAGCAAATTAATAATAAGTAACGTTGGTCTTTTTTACGTCTGAACAACGCATTGTTGGTATTTGTTCGTGCGTTAATCGTTTTCCATTCCTCTTTAATATCAACCGCTATTTGTTCGTGTGCTTGGGCTTGAAATTATGAGATTAAAGTAATTACTTCCACTTGCATTTGCGATAATGTAATTGATCATATCATTTCATATTGTCATAGGGTAGATTCAATTGTATGGTATTATTCATTCTGTCGCATGTGCTGCTTGAGAATTACATTCTATCTTTGAGTGCACTTGGACATTCTTCTATCAAGCATTCGTCTGCTATATTTTCGTCGCATGAAACAAAAAGAACAATTTTGCGACAGCAGCGAAAACCCTTATCACTTACACGAAACTAACATTTTTCCCTCCAACGATGGTAAAAGAAGGAAACAAAATAAGAAAACTTTTGTCATTAATCTCATTTTGTGATGGGTCAAAAAATTGTAGCGTCTAACCGGGCATACTCTAGCGTGGGTGGGCGCCCGAGAGAAAATTCACAACTCAACCGAAACGAAAATGGGTGGTGTATTCTTTTCCTTCGGGCCGGTAAAGAGTAGGCCGACCTTTCGGAATTTGGAGTGGCATAAATGACCACCTCCCAGTTGCCATCGGAGTGGTCTTGCGATCGTCGAGATGGTGTAGATTACGTTATGATTTCATTTTGTGCCCACGGAGCGACCCACCGCGCGTTGAAGTTTCTCTAATCGGCGGAAGGATTTTTGGGCAGATAAAATAAATTATCCCACCACGTTGGGACGTTCGGCATCGTGCTTGCCTCTACGATTCCGGCATTATCCCGCAGTCGGCCCCTCAGGTTTTTGGGTGGCCGATGCTTTTATGTATCGTGAAACAAAGCGAAAGAGAAAAGGGCTGGGCTGGCGTCAGGCAGTTGACACTCGCCGGCAGTTTCCGGCGAAAGGTCTATGATTTTGCTTTATCGCTGGATAAGCCGCTCCGAAAGCTAGATTTATGGTGGCTAATGCCAATTATCCGACTTACGAAAAGTCTCGCCCGAACTCGCGCTACACGATAAACAACAGCGCTCGACATCTGTTCGTTGCGAGTGTTTCTTGCCCCGGCACGAGAGCGTTTTCGTTTTTCTTGTTTTCCCCAACAATTTCAAACCCCGTAGGCGATCCATTTTATTCTGGCTCATGTCGTTTATGTTGGTTTCAATAAACCAAAGAATTTTGTATTGCGACAAATGTCAGATTCAGTGGGCAAGTGAAACGATTGACTTTTTATTCGTTTTTGAAATTTAATTTATTACAGTTAATAATGGGTCACAGCCAACATAAATTACAATCAGAAGGGATTCTTCAATTTCGAATAAATATTCTGTGCAGGTTCATCGTTACATACGTGAGTGAGTTAAACGCTTGAAATGATTAAAAATTGAATTTTCTTCGAATGCGGTGATCAATTGAACGTTGTTTCGAATATTGTTATTAAATTCCACTTCCGCTTGATTATCTTCCATTTGTAAATACACGCAGAACACATGCGCTCAAAACAACAAACCATTTCCTATCTCTCCATGGCCTGTGGCAATTTTCACCCACGAATGTCAATATTGAAGCCAAACCGCGGCAAGATCGAACCGGGTGAAGGTAATGAAAAAACAAAGTTAAATAAAATAAAATAAAACGGGGTGGAAAACTTGAATCCAAAGTACCGTTCCCAAGGGACCGATTTTTACGTGGCATTAGAAACGCTGACCAAAATCAATAACCTTTTAGCACTACGGGATTTGGGCGCTGATGGGTTACCATTACATTCTTCCCCGTCGCAGCAGTCCCCTTAAGTCACAAAGTTGGTTTGCAATTTAGTTCGGAACGGGTTAGATGTTTTCCTTCTTTCTCCTCTCCATTCTGCACCTGAAGATGACGGTCGGTACCAGCCGGAGAATCTTCGCCAACCCAGTCATTCGAGAATGCTGATTAACTAACTACGGCCCCATAAAGGGTTTGAATGCGGTGCAAATTTGCACTTCTGTCCGTTATTCAAGTCCTTTTTTTGCTTCTTATTTTGGTCAGTCTCTAATCGGACGCTGAACGGTTTTTCGATTCCTCTCCATTGCCCTTCGGTAGCGTTGGTTTTGTGCAAATCGTTTCATTACGTAAAGTGCTCGAGGAAAGCGGTTTTGCTAACGCACGCAAGTCGTTGTTGGAACAATTGGTCGATTAAAATTTCGATAGCACAGTATATCGGTAATCGCAAAGGAGACTCGATAAATTTAAGGAATTTTTTGCCATGGGAATTTAATTTTCCTTCGATAAACATTCAAAATGGTTCGGGATACAACCCAAATTAAAACCAAAATAAATCATACCAATTTAAGAACCGATGAAATTATTCTTGTAAATGTTGTTGTTTTGCACTGGACAGTTTTTTCTGATCCGATTCCAAACACTGACACTTTATTCGTTACTTTTCACATCGGGAAACGTTCAACACACGCGTTAGGAATTTTAGATATGCATAATACTGCTATAAGATATGCATAAGTGCGGACCCTTCATTAAGCAACTTTGGCAATGGAGAAGCTGCGAGAAGCAGCTGGAATTAAATGAAAAAAGTATCAAAGTGTGAAATAATTGAAAACGTGATCAAATTGGAAAATTAACAAATCGAGAAGATTTATAATTAAACATTTCCCCGCCCTTACCGGTGGCGCATACACACCTCGAATGGCCTTATTGGGGACTGAGAAGGTGGTTTCCCACTAGGCTTTTCATGTCCAAAGAAGCTCCGTAAAGGCATCGTGATGATGCAACAACACTGCTGTCCTCGGGTCAGTTTGCCCATGAACTGGAGCGTGGAAAATGGGGCGTCGGGGAATGTAGTGCAAATAAAGGGAGAAAAAAAAACAAGGGAACCCCGACCCAAACTAGAAACAGCTTTAGCTGCCAGGCGTGGGAAAAATGCATGGCACGAAGGCAAAAATGCTTCGCTAGTCGGAACTGGACCGGTGGACCGAAATCTGTTGTCACGTTGGCAGTCGTGCCTGGCGTGTGCGAGTGTCCGAGTCGGTGTCACACATTCCACACCCAGCCGCCGGGGATAGTCAAACAAAAAACAATCCTCCCTGTCCGGCAGGCAGCATGTGACGGAGACGGTGGCAACATAATGCTGGCACTGGTTTTTTCGCTCCTCCCGGCCAAAACATTGTGTCGATAAGCGAACAGAAAGTGAACAGTGCCGAACGATGGACCATTAGACAGGGAGGGAGCGAGGAAAAGTATTGGGATGAGAAGGAGGCAAATGTCCATCTAGAATTGAAGTGAAAAACAGAGCACTAAACAACCAGTGAAGAAGACCTTACCCATAGCCGTGCAAGAAAAAAAAACTAGCAGCAACTCACACGCTTCGGGAGCAAATGGAAAGATAAAATAGAGCCTCAAATGAGCTGCTTTTCGGCCGCGGGGCGAAGAAACCAACTTGCCACATCGTTGTGCCCGTCCTGGGTATGCGCGCACGTTGGTGTTTGTGTGTGTGAGAGACGTCTCCCTCCAGCGACGTGGTGCGGAGGAAAAACACTAGTGTCCGCCGGCACAAAATCTCCGAACCCAGCCGGAGGCAGCTGGTGAAATGAAAAACGTGTTCCTCGGGACGAAGCCACGGATCATGTGCATCCTGGCGTCGGCTTTTTCCATCCCCTTTCCACCACCACCGGCAGGGATGGCTTACAGCGCGCCGATATGTGCTGCAAAACACTAAGCTGAAGTCAGCACATTTCCTTCGGCCCGTGGAAAACAATGAATCGCTGCACTGCGATGACGAAGGCGAACTCAGCTCGTATGTGCTGATGTTTTTCAAGAGCCTCGGTTGCCGCGGATGGCCTCAGATGGTGCAAATAAGGAAATGTTTCCAACTTTCCTGGCACTGTGTCAATCGGAAGAATCATAAATCGGATTTGTTCTCTGTTGTCTGTTTTGTGTGTCTTGGGATGAGCGAAGTTAGCTGAAGGAGAAATTAAATCTAACTCTCATACAACGTTAGAAGTTGGTTTTTGTCTTCACATATCCCAAACGGCAAAACATTTCTTGTTGGTGCATCTCACAATGGGGCAAACATAATTGACCTTAATCACTAAAACTACAGCGTACCTTACCTTGAAAGTTGTACACATGACTAACGCAGGAAAAACTTTAAAACCAGTAAAATAAAATAAAAAGCACCCATTTTAAACTCTTCGCGAAATGGGAGCGAAAGGCGAAGAGAATGATTTGCGAATACGACGACGTGTTTCTTAAAAAGTTACTTCTGCCACCCGAACTTGTCTTGTTGGGCAAATACTCTTCACTTGGACCGACGCCGTTTGCTGAATCGTCCCCGAAAAGAAAAAGAAAAAAAAACGGGAAAGGAGAAGGAAGCAGAAAGTTTGTTTGGCTTGGTGAACAAGTTTTATCCGCTAATAGTGTGCGAAAAAACTTAAACGAGCGGATGCGGTTCTTCAATCCGTTTTACCGGCGACCGGCGAGTGACTCCGGTGTCGGAGGATAGGACAGAAAGTCTTCGCTGGTTTTGGGCGGAACTTTTGCCCTGAAACTGGGAGAAAGTCAATTGAAAATGAGTTCATCGTTTTTAGCGAACGCTGGTCCAGCCTCATACTGTTTTGTTGGAATAAATGTTTCGTGTGATAATAGGTTTATTATTGGAATGAAATTCAATCAATTTGTAAAACAAAGTCCGAATGAAAAATACTGATCAGCGCCAACAACTTTATGTTTCAAATAAAACATACACGCGCTTACTAATGTTACATTTATTCACACACCAAGCGTTTCGAATACAACCTCTTTTATCAATAGTGAATTTAATTATTCTTTATGCATAAATGATCTACTGATGACAATGATTTTGACGAAGGCACACCGTCGTATTCCATGCGAACCGATGCAGCGGAAACATAAACGTTAACATAGCGCATTAATTAATTTTGCTTCACACACACACACCCTCAATGTAAGGCTATATCCGATGCGGCACACCGTGATCGAGTCGCATTAAAACATTTCCCCGTGCAGTCGTGCGTTCAAATTCGATCAAATTTCGCCACGCAGTTATGACAGCCAGTAGCCGATCGAATTTAAACGTTCTACAATCGCTACAGTAGAAATGTGTGCCTGAAAGTGTGGTGTGGTTGTAGCTATGGCTGCAATAAACCTTCTGCCAAAAAAGGCTCCCCCACTTAACGTTCCCTCGCCAAACGCATACAACGGGACGTATCTCGGTTTTCCGACATCGAAACTATCGCTGCTGCTGATGTAGTGGTGGTAAGTGTGAAACAACACTCAGCCGCACCGTCCTTGTTCGCGCATAATCCTATTAGTATCATCTGGGTAATTGCACTCGCAAAATTTATACGAATTTAAGTTTATTAGTTTTATTCTCCATCAGTGTGAAAAACGGTGCTAGCAAAAGTGGTTGCCGTGCTTTTCTCTCGACCGGCAACAGGGAAATTTGATTCGACGATGACCAAAGTCTGTGGCACAAGGTGTCAGGCACAAATCATGCAAAGTGGTTGAAATGCAAAAGAAGCTTATTTGTAGAATAGAGTGTGTTTTTTCGACTGAGGAATACTTAAAAAATTTTTTTTAAATGTTCTGTTTGTTCTACGCAAATGCACTAGGATTTATGATTTCTTTAAGAAGGCAAACAACTTTTCAAAAATCGATATACTTATTCGTAGAAGTCACCTTTATTTTATATCTGTTTGTTATTATTATTTAAGAGAAACCATAGTTTTAGTATCTGTTTCTTTCTTATATTGTATTGACAATATTAAAGTTACTATCTTTAATCTCAACTAAAAAAATGTATATTCGATTTAGTGTATTTTTATTTTGCAGAATTAAATTCTATTTAAAATGATTGTTAAAGGTTGTTAGAGATTGTTGAATCAGAGTGCTCTGGAGGAAAATTTCAAACCTGATCATGTTTGAAACATGGTTCGGATAAGCATATGGCAATGCGTTATCAACGCTCAGTGACCAAACCACGATCGAGCGTGAGACTTTTCGACCGGAAAACACGGTTGGAATGTATTTTCTCTCGCGACAACAGTCGATAAGTAATGCTGGCAAAGTTTTTCCTCCTTCCGGCTTGTCAAAGGCACCCCTTTCCCAGATCGGCCCGTTGTTCCAACCCAGCGACGATACGACGGTTGCGCTTTTCCGTTTCCGGTTCGCCCGATGTGTGCCATACGTTACGGCACCTTAACCGTCGCAGTGATGTGCGACGTCGCTGACAAAGAAATGCAAAACTTCGGCGTGGCAAAACAACTCGCATACAGTTTAGCTTTCGCCATCGGCTCCGACGACAAAGCGGCCCTCGATCGTCCGTGTCGGGAAATGTCTCCGGGACCGTTGCCAATCTCGACGGACTGGTTCGGCATAGTCGTCCCACTCATTCAGCCACTCGTCCCGCGGTTTTCTCTGTGGCCTCTCGAGACTGATAACACAGACTCTTGGCATCTTTTCGCACCTCAGCGCACCCGGGAATGGGAAAATGATGGAGAAAATTATAATCATATTAAAATTAAATTTTCATCCGTTATCCTTCAACCGGGTTGCGGCACGTTGGAGAATAGAAGGAGGCAGGTTAGTTTTGGTCCTTGTTGAAGATCTACAGGATGTCTTCTTGAGTTTGTTGTACACGTTAGGTGATGGTGCAAATAGCTCGTTGGTTAATTTTGGATATATGCCAGACAATTCTATTGGCATCGAGTTAGGGTTGTTTTTGGGCGAAGCTGGAGTTTTTGTTATTAGTAATTGTTAGTAGCAGGTTCATGTAATGAAAAATAACTTGAATCATTTAATAAATGTTTGCCGATCTTTATGTGAATTTTTGACTATTTATTTATACACGACAATCTTTTGCCTATAAAACATTAATACTCGGATTTGACTCCTAGCAGTTCAATTGTTGTTTTTATACATCGTTCGTTTCAAACAAATGCCTTTTGATCGTAGATTTTAGCTAAGGATAGTTTATTTAAATGTCCTTCTAGAGTCATAATTTGTTACTGCGAGTCTATCAATTTGACAATTTGCAATAATGGGAGGGAAAACTCGAAAAATCTCTTCTTTTTCTTCTTCTTGGCGTAACGACCTTGTTTGGTCATGTCTACCCGTTAAGGGCTTACGAGACTTTTTTTTCCTATGTGTACGTGGATAGTCAGCCCTCTCGTACAGGGGAGGGTCGGGTCTCAGTTGGGATTCGAACCCACGCCGTCGAGGTGGTGAGCCCCGGCGCTCATGGGCCGATTTTCTAACCAGCGCTACCGCTCGGCTGTCGTTGACCCCCGAAAACTCTCTTACGAATATGATTTGAACTCTCAGTAGCTTCAAGGTTTGTTACTACTAACAAAAAGCACATTCCAGCTTTATGAGTACCTCAGTTCGAATGATTCATCTGTACATTCTGCCGGACCGGGAAAGCTTGGAGAAAGGCAAGGATCGTGCAACGTTTGAACTACCCTGCCCAGCAAATGGCAAGTATGTGTGAAAAACACTCTCTACCGCTACTAAAACAATGCGCTACAAACTAAAATGGTCATCTCACAAAGCCATCTCAAACAATTACCAACGATGTGCAGTGTTTGCGCAACGTGGGACACCAGGCGTCTCCATCGAACGGTTTGCTGGCGTGATGGAGACGCCTGGTGCCTTGTCAAAATGCAACATATTTGTATGGTCCACCAGCGTGCTGCCAACCAGTTGGGGCATTTGCTCCCTGTGGCCCTTTGTTATGGAATGGTTTGCCTCGTCCAAAATTGACGCGCGGGCCGGGGAATGCTTTGCAGTGCTGTGCTTTTGGTTGACAACGCCATTGAATGTGGGCACGCGAAGGAGCTGACATCTGTGTCTTCCTGGCGGGCATGGAGTGGCCATGTGACAATCAACGTGACTTACGTTCGACTGAAGATGGCTTACGGTATTCCTTCGAGGGGCAAACGTTGCACTTACGATTGACGCTCGGAGAAAATGGCAGCATTTAGAGGGCCGGGGCAGGCTAGAGCTTCGTTGCCAGCGTGACTATAATTAACTGGTGGTGAAATACGATCGTATGCCGAAAGTCTGATTGAGAGAGGAAGAGCGCTGGATGGGGGATCTGATGCAAATCCAATTAGTTAGAATTGACATCTGATCCTACCACTATAATAATATCATAAGCGTAAGAAGTATTATATTACTCCCAAATTATGTACAATCTATAAAGAGAAAACTGAAGTGTTAGATGCTTGAAACAGCTTGGAACATCCTTTTGTACAGCTTACTTGGATTTTTAGGGTGGAATAATGTTTCCAAAAAAGAAAAACCCATAATTTCTCCTAATACACAGAGGCACCGTAACGCACTCAGTGAAAAGCTTTCATACCACGTTTTTGTTCACGAAATAATTTACAGCCTTCCACGTGTCTGAGCGAGCTTATTGCACGTAAAGCATCCAGCTTCCAAGTGGAACCCGCTGGCAAAGGCAACATTTTTGGAAGCAAAACCGCACCGCGAAGAAAATAGTGCATCGGAGTACCCGTACACATAATTCCAATTCTCATTCCTCCAACCACCCCAGGGGGGGATGGGGCTGAAAATTAATTAATTTTAAGCTCATAACTCATCACACATTCTTTGCATTAATAAAATTGAACCGTAATTTTATGCTCGTCCACTGGTTTTTACAAGGCGCATGACATTCTTTTCATGCCTTCCATCCTCGGGGTGGTCGGTGGCCACGTGGGCGTGTGTTTGTGTTTGTGTATTGCCGTTGTTGCTTCCGTGGCCTACCCGAGGGTATGTTTGTTCGCGAAGAGTTTGTGTGCTCTCAGACACTTTTCCGATGGTGTGGTTCGGGAGTTTATGTCCTCGGCGACCGTTGGCGGCTTACCGGTTGGTGATCATTTCCCTCAGCCCTAGCCTTAACCACCCCAAGCTTGGAGGAAGAGTCGAGGGAGCTTGTGGTATTTCCAGTTTTTTTTTTCTATCCTTCTTCGTTTACAGTGGCATGTGTCTGTGTACCCTACATAACTCATCCCGGCCGGCTACGACAACGTTGTAGAATAAACAGTTTTCTCCCAACAGAGTTGCTTGCGGTGGCCGGTAATGAACCTATCCTCAAACATTTCCTCCGGCGGCCGACACCAGTGTAGCTCGAGAAAGCTGCACTGTGTGCTTATCAGCAAAACTTCCGAGAAGCAGAAAAGCCTCCAAGGCCTTGAGCTGAAAAAAAATGTGTCTTAGAAGATTTTAATGAACATTTGCAAATACTTCAGCTGCATTCTTTCTTCTTATACACTTTGGTACATCAGTTTGATTTATATATTCCCGCTGAGAAAAGGATTCCACATTGGTTTGAATACAGCTTGTTTCAAAATTAGTTTCATACCGCGAGGTTCAAAATGTTTGCGAAAATAGCGTAGATCATCATCGCTCGGCCGGTCGTTGAATAGAAAACCCATCAACACCATATCATCGAGCGAAATCGTACACACACGCCAGAAGTGACCTCATGCAGGCATCGCTGCTTGCTGCTGCCCCATTCCCTCAACGCCGAGCCCGTGGAATGTGCATTCACATTCCATCCTTTTCAAAATAAATACCAACAGCGTATGTCAAGTTTTTGATAAACCTCCCCCACGCTCGACCCAGCTCGGTCAAAGTTTTCCCACAGCGTCAAAGTCCGCCCCCCCACGAGCACGAGTGTTTGAATGCGAACGGTGTCGGTATTTAGCGATAGCAAACATCGCTCCCTCATCGCGGTCATCATTACCCGGCCGGTGCGGCCATATTCCGAAGACAGCCTCCGGTGCCGGTAACGGCACGGAACTTCTTCTACCGATGGCTTCCGTTCGCGTGCTGAAATAGCTGCAAAAGTCCCACACACTATGGAGGACCCATCCCCCATGCCCTGGGGGAGAAAAGCCATAAATGATGAATATTCTGACACTTTTCCGTGGACGCGCGACAGCATACCCCTCCACCCACCGTTGGCAGTGTCCAGCCCGCCTGCCGGAAGCATGTTTCGAAAAGTTTCACAACAGAATTTGGCGCACATGATAACATGTGGCGCTCGGCTTGGGAGGAGGGGTTTCGGCTTGCGGCCACCCACCAGAAAGGAAGGAGTACGCGATGTGAGTCCATCACCGTCAACACCGACGGCTCTGGGGGGATGCCAACGAGTGTCGGAACGGTGGGGAGTGAACCTTTATCATCTTCGCTGGGAATGGGTTTGGTTTTGGGAGGGAAAATTGCATTTGCCGTGCGGTTGATTCTGCGGTCTTCGATGTTCCGATGTGGCCGTGCAGCCTAGCGTGGACTCATTATACACGACGTACATTGGGGGCTGCGTGCCTTCGGGGCAAACTATCCTCACATCAAGTTCTCGACTCGCCGTTATGCATACCGAAGAAACCCAAACCCTCAAACCGAACGTCACTGTGCGTCACCCATGAGGTTTTCTTCTGAATTGGGTGAAAAACCCTTCCCCGTTTGGCTTCATCGTTTTTTCATCACCTTCTGTGGTAACATTTTAATTCCACGAGCAGCAGGATCCTTGGCCATTGACTGCAATGTAAGCTGACGTGGTGATGCACCAGAGATTCTGACAAGAGGACCAGCTGGTGCTTTTGGCGCTGCTCGCATTTGCGTTCACCAAAAAGATGCTCATCAATCTCTGTCGGGGATTTTGAAGCGAAAGTTTCCACCGGCGATTGGGAGCGCTTTTTCTGTTGCTTTCATTGTAGCCGTAGGGGTCTTAGGCATGGAGTTTCACTTTTAAAGAATTTGTATCTTGTACAAACGAAAAGACATTATACGTTTTGAGTTATTTTGAACGCATTATTTTAAGGAAATAAATAGGTTTTGCCGTTTTTGTTAAAGTAGCTTAGAAAAATATAAACTTCTCAACAATCATAAATCGAACATCACTTAAATCAATCCAATTGAAAAACTAGATAATTTGACAGTACCAAATCTATAATATTTTTTTGCTCAAATACGCATCTTCAGAGCAGCTCAGATGGAATTGAAGCAAAGTCTCAGTAAATGTTCTGTAAATTGATGCCTTTCTACCCACTTTGATGATTCATTTTTAAAATATTGGATCATTTCTATGTTTTCATTTTAATTTGTGCTACAGCAAATGAAGACTATTAGAATCATCTCTTAAAACTGAAAAAATATTATAATATTTGTGTACAATGAAAATAAATAAATATTTGGTGAATATTAGTATGCAATAGTACTGGCTATACTCACACCAATCTAATGAAAACTCGTATCTGTATGCATTGAGTAGTAACCGAAGTATAAACGAGATTTTTAACAAATTTAAAATGATGTTAATTTTTTGGAAATATTATCTAAAACATTGTGAAATTTGAAAACTTGAAATAATTTATTGCTTCACGAGAATTGTTTTTCAATTTCGTCAGAAAAAATGATGAATCAAATTGAATAGAACAAAACCACGCCAAGGCAGGAAAAATTGTTCAGCGATCCTAGAATTTTTCATCCTTCAAGAGAAATATTGATGCAGTTTTTTTCCTTTCTTATTACATGTTGAGCTGAAAACGTTTCGGCTACTTTTCAGTCAACCGAAATCCGGTCGACCCATCTAAATTTCTTAATGATCGTTGGGAAAATTCTTTCCTGAACCGTCAAGAATTTGCTAATAAAGTACCAGTTGCCTCCCCCTTCTCTCGTTGGGTGGTAAGAAAATCTCTCGGGTTTCAGTTAATGCGACGCGAACTATGCGACGCGAACGAAGTTTAATGGCCCCCGCGATATGCACGGATCGCGGACACGCTCGTTATGATGAACTTTTTCCTGCCCGATGGCTTTGAAAATTCCCGATGGGTTCCGGTCGCGAACGGAAAAAAGTTTTTTTTGCCCACAACGTATGGCCACGCGGAAAGGGATTGAGAAGTGCGACGTGGGATGAGGGAAAATTAATCACAATTGTAGATTGCCAAGCCGGAAAGATGAACCAACCCACACCTCCGCCATCCAAACCCCAAGCAGTCGGTGAGCAATGAAATGGATGAAGGAAACATATACTTTAGGGGTCTTACAAAGTGCGAGGATTACTGCGAGCTATTTGTAACCAGGTTTGGATTGTATTGTATACTTTCACGTTGCAACTGTTTATGTTTCTCCTCTGTTTTCGGTCACTAAGCCCGACAGCATCACCGCTTAATCTGCCTTTATTTTACTTTATTACAACAATTAAGAGATAAATAATTAAGTAAACCTAAGCTCGTTCATTCTCTGTTTCTTCACCGAGGTGCTTCATTCTCTTTCATATTACTCGAGGTGGATGAAACGTTTTAGAGTCAACGTTTTCCACATTTGCCCACGTTCCGCTTGTTCGAGTGCGGTTACAAATCCGTGTCCATTAAAACGTACGTTAACGGCGTACCGGAAACGGTTTCGAGCGACGCGTAAGAGAAACATTTATTTTAGCTTCTTTCCCTCTCACTCTTGGCCAAACGCCCCCCTACCGTACCCTTCAGCCACGTTTGAAATCACACCCCGTTAGGAAAACACAGTCAACGGGCAAGCGGAGGACGACGTTCGCTGGTGCTTAATTGCTGTAATAAACCAGAAACAACCGAGCAAAATCCCGCCGAGAACGTACTTTACGAAAGGAAGTCCGCTATCGAGGGCCCGGGATGGACGAGGATGGAAAGGTTTTCTTTTCCCAACGCTTCCCTTCTGCATGCATCGTAATGTTACATCGGGACACCGCGAACCGTATTTTTCGTTCGTCGCCATTCATTTTCCAGCCCGGACCACTAATGTTTCCTCCGTCGCACCGGTTTGCTCTCGTTCGCACCCCTCCATCGGCCGTTCGGGACTGGCAAAACCCGTGTTCCCGTTTGTCTTCGATCGTTTATGGTACTGTTTAGTTTTCATTATCGGACTTTAAATGTTACTCCAGTTGGTCGACGTTTTTTCTTCCCGCCATAGGAAGGATTTGTTTCGAACACAGACGATGACGATCTCTGTGGAGTTTTTTTTCTTTTCAGTTGGCATGAAAATTACATTGCGACGGGGATGAAGTCTACATCAGCGTTCAGCAACGCTGGCCAGGCTTAGGGCGCCTCAGGGCAGCCGCGAGACCTACGAATTGTCACAAACTGCATTCAACCAGTTGGTCGGTACCGTGAAAAAAAAGGAAAACCTACCCTAGCCGACGCACTGTCTGGGAGTTTCGTTCGACTGGTTGGTGTCATTGGAAAATGAGAAGCAAAACAAAACGGAAAGCGCTGCGAAAATGATGATGCTCGTTTATGCTTATGACAGAAGCAACGATTTGACAAACACACTCCACTCCACTCCAGGCCCGGCGGCTCGGCCAGCAAACAAACTAGCAACTGTAACAATAACACTAACAATAACAATTAGGATCATGCTGGCGGGCGGAAAATGGCGCAACAGAAACATGAAGCGAAAGAATGCCGGATACCGAAAACCAGAAAATGCGACCCGACGAGTCGAGTTGCCGAGAGGCGAGCGACATCTATTCCCTTGCACGAGGGTGCTATGGGGTGAGGGAAGGGGAATGGCTGCAGAACAGATTGTTGCCCGCCAGTCTCCTTCCTGGGGACCTCCCAGCTTTGCCCGTCGTGAATGGGGTTTGAGGTGAAAACAGTAAAAACATGAAAACCAACGAACGAGGAAACAAAAGGCATAAACAACATAAAACTAACGAACTATTTCCATCCGTGTGCAAATCCGCGATCGCCGTTGCACGCCATTTGCACTTCCGGGTCCCGTCCCTCCCATTGCCTGCTTGCCGCCAACCAAATGGCGTTTATTAAACAATAAATAATGAAAGTTTGCCACTTTTTCTTCCCTCCGGCCTGCTGGCGATGGAGTTTGCAAATGAAACTTGTTTGTTTTTTGGCCGTGCCATTTAATTGCCATCGAGCCAAACTGTTTACCGGGCGGCGATCGAAAACTTTCGAACGAGCCTGTCTTTTACGGCAACAATCTTGAAGGTTTTGAAGCAGACACAGAAGCAGGTGAATGTGAGTTTTGTCGTGTTGTTTCGTGGAAAGTTGTGCAGTTGATTGCCATTAACTACAAGCGACCGTGGGCGATAGACATACTATGGATGTGAGTTGTCATGTCAGTGCATGCATTCTAGAATTGCGTGCATCAATTCTAGGCTTTGGATTCGGCAGGCGACAGGTATAGAAGTGAAGAATCTGCCAGTTTGTTTATTATTCGTGTAATGTGTGCTGTTAGCAAGAACGACTTATTCGAAACTGGATGTTCTTGATCACACGATAGCGATAAGTGACGGAAAACATCGAGTTTTGAAGTTGTTTATACTTGTTTTAATGTTGGTTTGAAATTAGAAAGATTACTTTTCAGTTGTAAGAGAATTTGGATTAACTACAAAAGATTATTGTTTCTTACTTTAAGTGGATTTGCCGACAATAATTTAAAAAGAACAAAAGTAAAGGATGAAAGTATTTCAAAATTATTAATTTCCAGTTTTTGAATCAAAAATAACAGAACACTGCGCTTGGCGTTGGGGAGGGGAAATTAACAACCCTACCAGACCCATGGTTGTTCGACATAACCACTACAACAGACAGGGGAAATTATGGCCTTGCCACGTTTTTATGTTCACAGCATGCCCATCATAGCGTTTATTGGCTCGCAATAATGAGCAATGTGGCAAAATTAATCCTACCGCGTCCAAATCGATTCGCCACTGCACTTACGTGCTTGTGTGCGACTTTGCGTGCAATTTTCGCACCACCTCGCTCACTTTTACGCTTCCTTTGCATTTTCGTTCGAAGGATACCAATGATGACTAGCAGGCGGCATGTTCGTGTCCAGGGATTTCGTTGGGAGTGGGAAGAAAATTAAAGGACATACGAAGAGGGTGAAGTGTTAAGTATGTAGAATTTGTGCAGCGGCAATATTTACAAAAAATGTATTCATGTATATTCGCAAAGAATTTAACATTTTTGTTGTTGTTGCAAAACATGTTATTTGGACAATCCCTGACTGGGTTCCCTCCCGAGATATCACCGAAGCGATATCAATTTGCATGTCCAATCGTTCCCGCAAAGAGAGCTGTTATGTGTTGCGCTCAAAAATGCGAACCGCATGAAGAGGTGCGTATAAAAATGATGCGCAAATCGTTTGTGCAAATCGATGAATCACTTCATTTCCGGTTGCTTGTACCGAGCCCGCTGTCAGCGTTCCTGTTTCGAGCGCAAGATAAAGTGAGCCTTTAAACTGTTATATCCTCCCCCCGAACCGATATCGCGCCCCGTTGCGCTCCTAGCCACTCGGATGGTGGTGAAATAAATTATGCAAAATTTAATTCATTTATATCCTCCGGGAAAAAGGCATAATTGACGTGAACGGTTTCGATGCGCGCGGGACGAACCTGGAGGTTGTTCGTTCCCCGTTCCGACATCGGCCAGGTTAATGTGTGTGAATTAATAAAATTATCCCGTGCAGGGCACGTCGGAAGTGTCAGCTGGGGTGGTGTGAGTGGGAAGAAAAACAAAACCGAGCAATCGGCAACCGTACACCAAAAAAGTTTAAAAGCGAGTAAAAAAGGAAACTCAAGAGCACGGTTGCAAATGCAGCAGCAGTAGCAGCAGCAGCAGTTTCCTTGACGTGCTATAATTCAATCCATCCCGGAGTTGCCCGGGTACGCAGGACAAGGCGGAAAATTGGTGGGAAATTTTGCACCACGCCTAGCTGGGAGTTCTCGAGTGTACGTTTTGCGTTGAACACGGCATCAAAAAACGGAAAGCAGGAACTAAACGTCAGTGCGGTCGTGTTAAAGCAACTGTCAGGCTTGTCCACAGAACGGTTGAAGGCATGTCAAGATTTTCACACGCACACAAACACTGCCGGGAAGCGGGCTTTTTCTGGGAGGCTCGGAGAATCATAAGAATCCCTGCGGCATACGGGATGCGGGGCAAAAATTGAAATATAAATTGAGTTAATTGTCTGAGGTTACGCAATTATTCTTTTTCATTCTCACCACTACACCCCCGCAAGCGTCCGCTCATGGTCAGCTCTAGTATCCTTGGGGTTTTCCGAGCGGAATTTCCCTGCCAACACGAAACTCTTCAACCGTTGCGGACCCTCGAAGCGTTTCGCTTGGAATTAGAACCCATGGCGAGTGGGAGAGAGAGTTTGTCGGCCAGGGTTCATAATTTCCTCATCCCATAACTCCACTAGCCTCACGATATCTCTCCGTTGCTCCCCGGACTAGACAGCTTGACCTGGACACTTTGAGGCCGGTCGGTGCTGCGTGCATGGCTCCGGTGTGCATCGGACCGTAATATGATCTTGTTTGCATGTTAATTAAAATGTATCTTGACTTTAAACGACTTGGGTCCGAAACGTCCGACGGGGTGGTGGGTGGAAAAAGTTGGAAATATAGCAGACTAGGCATCTCTCTAAGGCACGAAGGGGGTACGAAATTATTCAACAACTGCCCACAGCATCTCGCCTTCGGTGGAGAGGAAACGATGGCCGTAGTCTCATATGCGCTCGCTTGTGGAATCTGATTGATGTCAGCGTCCCTGGAGGAAACTGCTGGGGAGCAGGGCATACGAGTACACGACGAGACGAGAAGTTTTCGGCCAAAAATCATACCACGTGTCCGTTTTGTGGCCTGCAAACATTTATGCTATGGCCTGTCATGGCTCGGGTGGGCGATTTGGAATGCACTGGGATTTTTGTTTCGTAAACCCCATCGTACGCGTGGAGAATACAAATGAAGGGTGTGAGGGCGTTGGGGCTGGCGAGTGTAAATCGCACTCACTTGTCATCCAGGGGCCACATGCAAAATGCACATGTGGAAATTTTCAAATAGATCGCCGGACAGAAAATAGATTAAATTAAAGAACGATGCAGTTCAGGGTAGCTCTCAACAATCGGGATATTAAAAGCGGAGACATTATATCTGCATTCTCGCAAGCGTTTATGTTGTCAGTAAATTGTAATATAAAAAATAAAGCGTGCTTGGTATGGGTTTGCAACAACTAGACCATATTGTATGAAAAGCTATCTACAATTTGGATAAACTTTCGAAGTGGCAAGGATTCTCCGAAAGAAGGAAAATTATAAACGCTCTGCGGGCGAACGTAAGCGAACATGAGTGTAGTGCAATATGACCTTGTTTTTGGATGATTTTTTTTAGTTTTTGGTTCGACCTTTTTATCACTTTGTTGTGTATCGGAAAACAGAGAGGATTGGAATTTATTTTCATTCACCATTACATATGTAATGGTTTATTATTTACTCTATAAATGTTCTACTACTTTTATTGCGAAAAATCACATTGAATATGTTTAATTATGCTTTACGTACTATGGAAGTTCCTCTTTTCATTCTGATATGTTTCGTATTGAAACTATATCATGTTATTTTACTTGCCACTTATTATACTACTCTTCCATGCATTAATTCAAAATATTTCACCTGCTGTAATAGCATTTTTTAAATTTAAATGTTTACTACAAAAATGGTCCCGCACTGCAAAAAACCCACTGAGTTACCTTTGGTTCACTTAAGTGCAGCGTTTTCATTTTCATTACATCAGATAAAACCACAAACATTCCCGAAATTTATGGATTAGTAAAGAGCAACGGTAAAATAATGTGCACCACTCCGGAACACAACTTTGTAAGACAGCCCCGTCCTTATGCTGCGGTAATTTATAGTGAAAGACCGCCCGAGCGTATGACAAATGCGAGTGCGTTCATCAATGTATTAAGGCTCGTACGCATATTGCCATATTTACAACAACCGATCGTCGGTCGCATCCCGCATAAAAGTGGCCGTAAATAAGGGCCCCAACCGCACCGAGTGGCATGTATCTACGGCCATGAGCCTCGGCTACTGTTTAGTAATTTTCACTAAAAGCAAACCGGTTCGATGGTTCGCCACGGGGCCAAGTATGTCCGCACGATCCGCCCGATGGTGGGCTTCCCATGAAGGTTCGAGCTTCGGTATTTCGCAGCGAATACTTGCGGGGCGATGGTTTGACTCTTGTGCTCGTTCACAAACACACAAACACACATGCACGTCATCACCGTCGGAAAAGTCATTAATTGCGCTTTGGAAAAGAAAGTTCGGCCGGAGCGATCTTTGTTTCCCGTCGATGGTTATGGGCTGAATTATGGGGCTCGATAATTACTTTTGGCTACAGTCTCTGGTGTCTCTGGTGGCCTCCGGCAATGGGCACAACGCAGCACGTCCGGAACCGAGCGTACGAGCGTCGATAGTGGTTGTTAATCATTATTCGGCAAAAAAGAGGCGGCAAAGCTACCGAGAAAACCCTTCATCGCAAAAGCCTTTTTGCGGTAGTTGGATGCCAAAGGGTTTCGCTTTTCTGGCGGTTCGGGAATACTTGGGCCAGCCTCGTCCAAACCCTCCCACTGGTCCGTGGTTCTTGGAAACGGATGCGTACGGTTGACTTTCTTTTTTTCGTCTCCGGCTGTCGATCGGCTGAAAAGGAAACCCGTACTTGCGGTTTTTCGTCGGCCTCCTTCGTCGGTTTTCTCTGTTGTTCTGGGCAAACCTGCCGTTTGAATGAAAACTTTCCGAGCAGGCCCAATCGAAGGAAGCACGCTCGGTCGCAGTACGAATGCGAAGAGGATTTGGGATGCATTTTATGGCAAACGGAAGACAAACATCCGAACCGTGCGAGCCGCTCCGGGGCAGGGAAAGTTTAGCCGGCGTATACGATGGCGCTTTTCTTCTGACCCAACAATCGGCATCAAGAAGCGAGCACGTTGCTGTTGGTGATCGTCGAGAGCCGTTTTCCGCAACATTGGGTTGGCGTTGGGAACTATGTCCTTGCCACGATGCGCCACTCGAGCGTCGTCGTAGTTCGATGTGAAGCTTATGGGGTGTACAGTGTGAGTCATAAAAATAAGCGATAAGAATGAACATAATTAGAGTAGTTAACGTATGATCTAGTGTAATTGAAAATCTATTAAAAATTAAATTATAAACCAAATGCGACTAATAACAATTGAAATAAATATTTAATTGCTGTCCTTAGAATCAACTTATCAATGTAAAACACTCAAGAGCTTATGTAAAGAATTAGTTTGAACGAACTTTTCCAAACCAAGCAAAACAGCGGAAACCTCATATAAGAAAACTAATATGATTGCTTCATACATTATCGACAATGATGCCAGCAAGATAAATGTGTTTCACACTGTCGCATAAAGGATACTCCGCGAAACTCGAAAAGATAGTTCCTTCTACGGACGGTCGCAATATGATACGCGTACGAGTTTACTTTCCATCTAATCCGGTTCCCCGCACGGATGCTTGGCGATCGAGCGTTGGCCGCAAGGAAAACAATCCACTTTTCTCCGAAGTCCCATGCTGGTGACGATGGATATGTGTGCGAGTGTGTGCCATGTGTGAACGAACATGTCTTCAGAGCTTCGGTGCAAATTTCTGTAACGCGTAGTGGTGCCGAGCTGCACCGGCAGCAGCATCCAAGATTTATTGCGCACTTCGCATAAAATTTGTATAAACATAAAGAGATTGTAAATCAAACCAACTTTCCCACCAAACAGCAGCCGAACTCGTGGCTTCGCCACAAACAGAACAATGCCGCTGTGGGTCGCGAGAGGTTTGCAAGTAAAAATAGAAAAGAGGAACCAGAGACAGAGTGAGAGAAAGAGAGCTTGGTGAAAGTTTGTAGCCAAAACCTCTTTTTTGCATAGAGGAGGCAGCTAGGCGATCCGGCACTTCCGAGTGGAACACAAAGGGCTCCGGACGGCGGATGTTCTATTGCTTCATTGGAGCAGGAAGTTACAGTTGAGCTGGAGTTGAATTGGGCTACGACGATGACGACGACGACGACGCACATTATATGAGGGATGCAAAATGGGCTGGTATTTTCTAGCAGGTACTTCAACCCTTCTTCACATGTGGTGATAACATTTTCAAAGTCTATAAGTTGGTTTATTGGTGGAAGAAGAAAAACTTCGAGCAACATTTATGCAAGGGTTAAATTTAAACAGGGACTAAGATTGTTACAACAGCTTCGTACAGTATTGACTTTGCTATGATGATTGACGCAGATTAAAAAACAATTAAATAGGTAACAGCACGTAATGCTTTTAGGATGCGTACATAATGTAGAACTATGCTCCTTATTGGTTTTCTTTTTTCCTATTTTGTGTTAAGCTTTCGAAAAACTGTCATACAATTTTATTCGAATTTATTATTTTATTTGCTTTCTTATTGCTAGGAAAAATCATAATTCCATAAAATTTTTCGCGGTAACAAACTTTAGTCCGCTAAGGTGCAAAAAGGAGGTTAAGGAAAATATGTAGATGAAGATTTTGAAGTGGATCAATTCTATTGAAAGTATTTATCGGTGTGTTTTTCTGGTTGTTTTCGGCCATACACACTTAGTTTTTCACTATTATAGTTCTTTAGCTGGCAGGCTATTGTATTTCGTTGATATTTTTAAGCTTTGCGCTTTATGTTCCCCGAAACAAAGTTGTAGTAATTTTTATAAATCTCAGTCATTATAATTATCATCAACTGCAGCGAATTGTATCGAATTACATCGTTCACGCAAGCAAAAAAGTGTTACGAGCTCAACAATTGAGTCAAACTTATGCAGAATTAAATTACACCAAGTTGTAGCAGTTAAAATCGGCTTACGAGTTCTTTAATGACTTCCCACTGTGTAATTGTGCACCGTAGCGTAGTCGTCCAGCTTGGCGCGGATTCGATTCGATCCCGTTTCCTGCATTGTATACACCGCATTCATAGTGCGATTCAAATAACGGCCGCAAAGAAAACGAACAAAAAATACACACCCAGTGAAAATCGGACAATTTTCGAGCATTTGACGCCGGGCTCGTGTTCATTTATGCAATAATCTCACGGGATTGCCGGTTGGTCGGTATGGAAAGTGGGTTCAGGCTTCGGAAAATGTTAACTGGCAGGAACCACTTGCCACCCAGCTTGCTTCTCCCTCTAGCGCTCCATCCAACGCCACGGTAATTGTTGATAGTCCCTGGCGCGTCGGTGGTTATGCTGCTCTGTTGTTTCGGTTACTTAACTTGCTCGATTTTTCCCCACTTCCACCAAATGGGTTCGCAATGGTGTTTCGTTTTAATTTTTTCAGCTTATATTCATATCCTCTCGATGCTTCGCTCGTGAAACTTTAATTTCACGATTCCAGGCACGAATTCGGAACAGGGCCGGGTTTTGTGCACCAACCCGGAAAAGAACATTCCCAGACACGGGCTGGTTGAGTGGGGGAAGAGTTGTTCGGAAACGCACCGACTAACGCTAGTTAACTGCATTATCGTTTTCCGAAAGTTTTTTCACCAATTCCAACCATCGGCGGGATTTAAGGAGATCCGGAACGGAAGCGAACGAGAGATAGATCGGCCTTGGAGCACATTTTATATTGTCTTGCTGAAAGAAAGAACTTCTTCTCATCCGTAGCACCGATGCATAACACCATCCGCCACTCCTCCTCAGGTTTCCAGAGTCGCTCTTCCGGTTTCGCGTGTGAATTTATTTTCCCTTAAGATCCACCATCTCCAACATGAAGCTCGAGGCAATCGCGAAGCAGCCCAAGACGACTCCGTCTTTTCCCACGGAAGGAAAATGGAACGGAAACGGAGTGTTCAACGGACCGCTTTCCATTGTTGGCACATTGTTTTGTGTTTGTATGTGTATCCGTACGCTAGTGGTGGAAGTGTGCGAGTGTGTATCATGTTTCAGTTTTGCTTTCCATTTTCCACCAAGCCATTATTTTGCTTTCCGACGAGTGAAAGAGAGCGAGAAGGACAGTTGACGTTGGTCAGGGTCTTTGTGGGGCTGATGCAAATTTTAATTCACTTGAGCTTTCAACTGTTTTATTTCTTTGCAGCACGGCGGTTTTCTTTTTTTTTTTTGTCATGAAAGTGGAATTTGTTGCCCGAAAACCACCAGAGGGCAGCACTTAGAGAGACTCGGAGAAAGTTTCGACAATGGTTTCGTTGTTCCGCCATTCCAACCTCCGCCCCCTGCTGAGGGTGCGTTCGTTGTTGCATTAAAACACTCTCCTGTAAGAAGGGCCATCTGGTGCAGATGTATGCTTTTTCTGCGCTTTGTTGTTCGTTCAAGTAGGCTCCGGAGGGGGTGGGTTTGCGCGTGTTCCATCATTGGGGACGATTCCCCTGACCCGGAGCGGGCGAAGAAACTCGCACTTGAGATCTCGAAGGAAACGACAACTTTTCCATCTCGCAGCTTTCGTTTGGTATGCATGAAGGATCAAGTGACCCACCATATTCCCACACACCCCGTAAAATCTTTCAACTGTGCCATTTGTCGTTCGTGATTCGTCAACGTTATCACTGTGCTGTCGTTAACCGGGGTTGGATTAAAAATTTTCTTAATCGTGAACGCGCGAAAAGTGTCGAACATAACCAAAAAAAAAACAAAAATTACGAAAATGACATAGCCCATCTTTCATGCTGCCAATTTACGGTCCGTAGTATCAAAGAAACAAAGTAGAGAAATATAGAAGAGGCAACTATCGAATGAGATGCACCGACTGGTATACTTTTATGTGAGCGAATGGTGCCAGAAAGGAACCAAAAAGTACTGGTGACTCTTTTCGAACACCGGACGGTGCGCAATTATTTTTGTTTTTACTTTTCAACTCTTGTTGGATTGAGTTGATGATAATAATAATGTAAGAGGGATCGTTATTCCGCTTCGTTTAAGCATCCAACTCGTTGAAATGATAAATTTTCCTATTGCCAGGATGGAAAAGTTGGTTGGCCGGAATTTCGAAAGAAGTATTATTGTCACTCTAGACCGAAAGTCTCGTTTTAGTTTTGCGTTTTAATTGTTGCACCACTCTATTTTCCCCGAAACGTATTCACGATGCTGCGAAGCCGGTGGTCTTTTTGCTAGAATACGCTCAAATGCACCCATGATACGATTCTTCATGCAGCATCCGCACGGCCGGTGGTAATTTTACGAAAGTTTATAATTATGCAACTGCGTTATTTTGTACCGCGACGACGTGATGATTATGCACCGTGCGTCAACCGGTGCGCTATGCGGCGATGGTGCTATAATTTAGCGCGGACGGTTCCTTTCCCGGGGCCGGCATTGACGTGGATGAGCCACGAGCCGCCACAAGACGACGATAATGATGAGCCGCAAGACGCCACCCGTAGCGCCGCGGTGACGAAGATGAAGTGTTAATGCACATATGTGACCAGATTAAAATTTCTAATTTAGCAAAAAGGGATGGCCACGGATGCGGCCGGCGATCGGTGGAGGCAAAGTGACTGGGACGGGGAGGAGGTGTTGCTGCGGGGAGGTTTGCGAAACTCATTAAGATGCATTATGCGCTTCGGCGTGGGTTGCGCAAAGTTTTTCCCCCGCCGAACGAGCTGACGCAAAGTTTGTCCGGGCACGTTTTAGGGATGGCGTTGCCGTAGTTGCAGCGAATTCTGCGACCACTAGGAACATAAGTATGTGTGCTTTCCTCGGCCGGGTTCTTCTTCGCATCGTAGGTAGTTCCATAGTATAGCATAGTTTCATTTTATTGCCAAACAAGTTGTGTGTTTGAATTATTATTCTAAATATTTTTAATAGATGCTAACACCAAATTGATGTCACTCATAAATTATTTGTCCACAATCCAGTTGGTGCTGGACATGTAGAATGGAACGGACACTGCTTTACTTTGCTCTTTGATTGCTGTCTAAGCTTTTCATTTATCGACCCAATTATCAGACTGGGCATTTATGGGCTGAAACTGACACAGAATATTTTTATTAAACTTAGTTCAAATCAACTATAACTTCGTACAATCTATAGACATTAAAAAAAATTGCCTGTGATGCTCCTTCACTGGAATTAATTAGCCCCAAATATAAACAATACACTTTTTTTAAGAGCTTTACTAAACAAACACTTTTCACGACAATACATCATGAACTATATAATACGTTAACATACATCACATTATTTCTTTCAAATTCATGGCACATATTGAGCTATTTGAAACAAATTATATTATAAAAAAAAAATCAATCGAGATATTCAGACGAATATAGTATTAAAATCATATAAAGTTGATTAGAAAGATCCATTCGAATGAATGAGCTCTCCTTCATATGTTTATCGGTGTGTATTCTTCAATTGGTAACTGAACCGGGTCGACTATCGAAAAAGGCTTGGGTTCAGGAAAGGATCCGTGTGTAACATGCATCAGTTTGAAAGTGGAAATGGTTGAAAGTTTAATTTTCACACCACAGGTCTGGCTTCCGGACTCCGGTTTGCTACCTAGAATAGAGGCTCACCGTCTGTCCATATGCCCGAGTCTAATCGGATATGGTAGGATGACAGCCTCCAAGTCCAACCAGTGGACAGGTGCTTCCGAAAGGTGTGAGTTTTCACTCTGTTGTCCGGCTGTGATCGAATCAAGCAACGGCAGATAAGGGGCACGAGCAGGAGCCACGGAGCTATATCCGGGCGTTGGATGATAGAGAATACATCAGCACACGTGGTCATACGCAAGAAAGCAGCACGCAGTCGTTCCGAGAACGGATGGCCATCTACCCGTAAGCCGGCATTTGCATATCTGTGTCCCAGTATACATTACGGACAAAGTAAACCAGAATGCTCCCGAGCTGCGGGAGTCGCGTTGTGAGCATTGCTACCGAGTGTTGGCCTTTCGTGCTGCCGACGACGAACGAATGACCGGAAGCTTCATAAAATGCATCGTTTTGCATTCTTTTGCGGCCAGCGTCTCGTCGGTGGCTGGTTGCTGCTTGGTTGGTGCTGGAGATGACACCGATAACCCGGGATGGCGTTGTGTCCAGTTCCAAGGAGCAGAAGTAGAAGTGTGAGGTAGCGAATCGGAAAGGTGACCAGTTCAGAAAATATTAAACCAACCATAGTCTGGTTTGCGTATGGACTCCAGCTGGGAGGTTTGTGCTCCCGCGGTTGTGTGGCTTCCTGTACCAGCTCACGCGGTGAATGCGATACGAAAAGGACGGCCGCTTGCAAATCTTCTCCGACCACGAATGGGAATGTGGTTTTCCGACTGCTGGAGGTGATCTTGGCGGTAGATTGGACGGGTTGGTTTTTGGTTGTGACAACGGCCTGGAACTCGTTTTGAATTCTTTTAAAGCACGACATTATGCTATTTCGCTAATAATAAACTATCTTCTTTTGTGATTGACTAGCAAAATTGTTTAGAGCATTTCCATTTAAATTATTAACCTAAAGCTGAAAGCTTTAGCAATTTGATCAAAAGGGTTCTGCCAAAAATAAGCATATTTTTTCATCGCACTCATCAAATCAATTTGATCTTCTGCATTTATGTTAAGAGAAAGCACTGAACTATAATTCTAAGTCGGCGTAGCAAATCTTTAAATGCTCAACATTTATGGACGAAATCTGTTGCAAATACACTTTTAAACACGACCACAACCCGAACGAAGTGTACGATCATACAAATCTAGATTTCCATTCATCTTCCGCATTTTTATGAATAAATAAAATTTTCTTTCTATTGCCCTATGAAACCATCCTTTGCTAAACAACTGCTATCAAACTGGACAGAAGAAAAAAAAATGCAGCCAAACGATGCAAGGTTGGTTTCTACAAACTCGCGTCTACAAGTTCGGGCACGGAGCAAGTTTATGGTTCTGGTTTTCGTGTAAAGTACATGCGGTATATTTTCATTTTCTTTCGAAAAGAATGCGAAAAAGCGTCATGAAAACAAACCGACTTTTGAGCTATGGTGAAAGTGGTAATAAAAATAAAAGAAAAAACCTACGAAAAATTCGCTTCTGGCTTGAAGAAGTGCAGGTCGACATAGAGAACGATTTCAAGCAAAACGAATGGGACGCGATGCATCAACACCGGTGCGAAACGTAGTGAATCCGACGAAACTTCTTGGCAGTCCCTGTGAGGATTTACGACGAGCATGTTTTGCGTCTTTAAAATACAGTTCAACCCGCTTTACGGCTGGTTATATGAGAGGCGACCATTTTTGTAGGGAATTTGTGGTTGATGTTATTCACGTTTAATTGGATTTTTATGATGTTGCTTGCCAATATTGGTTCTCATGTGGTTTATGATATAAATATAGCATATACGTTTATTCCTAAGCATAGGAACCATCTGATCAATCGTTAGTCCAATTAAAGAAAAGTGTATTTGCTACTCAAACTTAATTTATTTAGACTCTTGAGTTGTGCCAATATTCTTCGAAAATTCAATATTCCAATGCAAACACACTTTACTCGAGCGTCGTTCCGATTTACACCGATGTACGTCTACAATGCAAATGCTGTCCTCCTTGAGAAAATCAGAACACTTCGAAAAAAAAGGAAAAAATAGGGAACGGGTAAACACAAGCATCGCTGGAAACCGAAACATTTTCTTTGCCCCTTGCTCATGCACTGAGCATCAATCTTTTCCCGATGAAAAAACCTCAAATCTGCGGTCTCTTGCCATCTTCCTTCCCGCTGTCTAGCTGCGACTCACGATCAGCTTACCGCCAATTTACGTCCAATGTACAACAACTTATCTACTTACTACTTGCTAACGTGCTTTTTTGAGATTCTTTTTTTCGGCAAACGCTTTCGTTCCTTCCCTTCCTTTTTTCTACAACGTTGATGTGTGTGTGTGTGTTTGTATTCTTTTGTTGATGGTTTGTTTGACGTTCGCTAACATTTTGTCCGCTTTGCCCGTTTCCATCAATTTGTTATGCCGTGAACGTTGCGTTGGGAAGCTTTTTCCCACCCCGCCGTTTTGTTCACCCGTTTCCGATCGATGCAAATCGGGAATGATTTTTCCTCGAGTAAAGCTTACAGTGTTACCGAAGGGTTTTTCTTTTGTTGTTGGCTTTCTTTTTAACTTTTTTTTACTTGCGCACTTGTTCCGGCTTTCAGCCAGTTGGAAAAGTATCGTTGGTGGATGGTAGGAGAAAAATCTGTTCAATTGCTCTAAATAAAATCAGTCTTCGGTTTACCCCACTAAAGGCAAAAAGCCAACACAATTTTTCTCGCCATTCCAGTTTTCCATACCGCAAAACGGTTGCAGCAAAAGATTGATTCGTCTATTTCGCGTTCCGTTGCGACGGGAACGGCTTCATTTCCTGAGGACAATTGCATGGTTCCACTGGTGCGAGGATCTAAGAGGGTATCTTTGTGAGGAGAAGGAGTCTAAAATTGATCGTCTTGCTGTACTGAACGGTGGTCGAGAAAATCAAGCCATATACTGGCGCTTCTCGGTAGTAGAATGGGGGAAAAGCGGTAGAAATAATGTTCCTCCACTAACCGAGCGGGTTCTTATCCGATGTTGCGTTTGTCAAGCGCTCGATACGGAATTGGTGTGGCTTGATGCAAGGATTTTCTCTTGCGTGCGTGCACTGTACTGCATCGTCATGCAAACACACTCAAACAAAACCCGCACACACTTTAGAAGACGTTTCCCGTTCGGTCGGCGTTCTGTGGTGTGGCGAGCAGTTAAGATAAATTTATGCATGATTGGATCATAGACTCCACTTCCTCAGTTTCCGGTCGAGGAAAAACCCCTTCCAAACAAAAGTCTACCTGTATCACGGTAAACCCCGGAGTCCGGTAATCCCGGTTTCGAAGTTTAACGCGAAACGATAAATTGTGTGCGCGATTGCGATCCGAACTGGACGCTTTAAGCTGGAAGCGTTGTAGATCCTTGGCCAATGGGGTATCGATTCGTGGGAAACCGTAGGAAATCTGGAGATGGAGATATGGAAATGAGTTATGGCAAGGGTAGGAGGTGGAGGAAAAGGCACACTTCCGGCGAATCGAAATGGATTGGGCAGAAAGGCGATCGACCGGGACTGAAAGGAAGAAATTTGATTGGACGGTCAAATCGTTCGAAACGAATTACAGTTCAACGAAAGGAGGGAGTTCTGAAAGGATTCTCAAAACGTGGTATTTTTCCCGTTGAAGGTACACTTTGTAAACCTGATCGTTAAAGAGACATACTCTGTAGCAATGCTGCGTTTCGTTGGGAGTTGTCACAAGACGCCGAGAGCGATAAAAGTCTCCAGACTGGAATTGACGTGGCATAAAGTCAACGGCGTACAATGATGTGCTGTTGCCGCGAGAAATTCACGTGGATAAAATACCGTTGCAAAATAAAGCACCGTTCGTTCTATTAAAGCACTCCTAAAACGAGTAAAACCACGACTCGTACGTCAACGTTCACATAACCAAATAACTATCCTTAATAGCGTGAGGGCAAAAGTAATCCAAGGAATTGCTCATTGCATTAAGCTTATCTCAAAATGTGCCACTAAAGCGAAGTAATCCCTCGCTGGTTCTTTGTTTTACCGTGATACGTGGAAAGATGTTTCGAAGTTTTCCCGCGTTCACGGGAGCGCTCCGAAACCCTTCGTTGCAGAACAATTTTTCGTGAAACCCATTTCTATTCTCCCGGCACTTGCACCGCAAAAAAAGAACCCCCTTGAGGGACGCTGCAGCAACGGTAATGGTATGCACAAGAACCCATCATGCACCTAAGTGCATCTGCGATGGTTGTTCTGCAACGACCGACCGTCTTCTGGTTACGTTCCTCCGAGCGAACCGTGGGGTAGAGGGTTCCAGAAAAATAAGAGCACTGTAAGATCTATCTTTCATCTGCCAGCAACGCAATGATGCACTTCCGGGTACCGCAATTTGCATTCGGGCGATGGCGGTTGTTGGATGCAAAAGTGCATTCGATGCCGAACAGTGTGACGAATCAGTGATGGCACCGATGTCTCCCGGCGGAAGCTGTTCCTCCACGCTGGAAGGTGTCACATTTCCTCGCCGTTCACTTCCGGTTGCGATGTTTTTTTCTTCTATTTTTTGTGTAACGTGTGTATGTTCCTATTGTGCCGTTGTTGCACCGAATAAAAGCATGTTCGCGTCGCCGCTGGGAGAGATTTGGTTAGAAGATGCCGGCACGGAGACCGAAAGATACATTTCGCGATATCACTCGCGTCACTAATGGTACTTGCTTCTGGGCATTCAAAGAATGTAATATAAAGACCGTCGGGGTGAGGAAAAATGAAATTCAGTAGAAATGTTTTGAGTTTGCCCTTTTTAGATGATGTGAAAGATATCTCTTTTAGAAATTTGTATATTTTCTTACTGTGGTAACAAACGATATTTCCTTTTGAAACCACTTATTAACGCGCATCTATGAATCTTTAATGATTCGTCCAGAACTTCTTTATCATGTGAATTTGGGTAGAACAAAAAGAAAAGAAACGAGAGGAAATAATCTAAAAGCAAGTTAATCTAAATTGCCTACTTATAGAACCATGTGATTTTGAAGATGGAAGCAATGTGAATGTTTCCATTGTTTGTCGAATTGAAATTCAAAATTTAATTCTTACCCTCCGAACAATGAAATGTGGCCTTCCGAACGCACAACTACTCATTCACAAACACCCCCATGTCCACATTACACGGTGGATGCAGATGAATCAAATTTCCAATTTCCCGGAACGGTGCTCGAAAAACGGTTGCCGATAGGTTGCGGCTTACAGCTATCGTCCGTTTGCCCGGTTCGCGGGAACGAGGGGTTTTCCAACGTGTTTCGAGCGGGAAAAATCAATGGTACCCGTTCTCGAGCACGGGCCAATTTTAACGGAAACCCGATGAGGCCGTACTTGAGTCTGGAGCGTTTTATGGGCCAGTGAGTGACCCGTATCCTGTTTAGTGCGTTCGAAAACGAAAACGAAAAGGATCTCTCAACGGTGACCACCAACATTTGGGCCGTGGCCATTTTTCAATGGCCGTAGATTGATTTTGTGCCGCCCGGACAAGTCCATGCGGTGCAACTTCTCGATACGGTTGAAATGTGTGTCATGTGAGGTAGATTCGGTTTTGCAAAATGGAGATTGGTAGAGCAATCAACCTACTGCATGCCGTAAATAATTGCTTCATTGGGTTCAATCTATGTTTGCGATAAATAATCTCATTAAAACAACTCATATCAGTGGTTATGACTAATTTTTGCCTGTTGGTAGTATGATATATTTTGAAATAGGTTTGCTTGATATAAACATTATTTTATTATTGTAAATACAAAATCACTACCCGGATTCCGAGCATGCAGTGACGGAAAATTTTAATCAGGAATTTCAATTAAGCAATCGACAAAAGATCAAAAGATTTCCTCTTTTATTTAATCAACTACGCCGAAAGTTCAGCTACGATCGAATACTAAGAAATTCAATATGAAATTCTTATAAATTTGTTTGCTATCTTCGTATTACGTTTTCCGTTTAACATTTTTCATGTTGTTTTTTTTTATACATTTTTGATGCCGGTGAGATATGCTTGAATTTTCATTAAACGGAACAAAGTTTTTATTTCGAATAAATTTAAACTGTATATTTATGCAAACGTTCGACGGTTGGATGTACTCGCACTCGTAGACTATTTCCATGCGTTCAATCAATCCTATGGTCGCTCTCATGTACTATGCAAATTGTCTCCTTTTGTTGGTCATTCCAACAAACAGCAAACGTGAACGAAAAATAATGTCCTTTCTTTGCATGGAAAAAATCGGATATACGCCAGGATACACTGCACTGGTTTGAATTTGGCATTGCCTTGCACGATGAATGAAATATATGCAAAATGTTTGTCCTTCGAGTAAAGCCGTTTCAAACTCAAATTTTAGCGTGATTGTATTGGGGCATAATATGAACTTGAATAATAAGTTGGTTTGTTTTCTTGAATTTCATTTCGAAAGCAGTTTGCTTTTAATATATTATTCCTTGAAACTTTCTGAACCTTTCATGTTTGGCTGTCAAAAATGTATAATGAAGTCGAAATCAATACCGACTTTAAACTTTTACTTAACACAACTCTGCCTGGTACTACATGAACACAGTCAATCCTCAGTGAATAACAGTTTCATCACAATCCTTTCGCAAAAAAAAAACAAACTGCAAAACAATATATACTGACGGTTGGACTTTATTGACAAACAGATTTGATTTCGGTTGAGATTTTTCGGACCGTTGAGAGCAGTAGAACGAGAGGAAAGCTTTTCGCTGACGACGCGAACACAAACACCATCGAGTGCGTTTCGTTTATCTATTTTCCTTCCGCTTCATATCAGGCCGATCGTGTGTGGGGATTAAAAACAAAACATAAAAACCCCACCTCATCGACACATACAGTTTCGCGAGTATTGTCCACCCGCCAAAGGACGACATTGTCAACTGTTTTAATCGCAAACGCTGAGCCTACAATCCGGACTCTTCCGCTAGGAGTGGAGTGGGGAATATCAACTGTGGTGCTTCACAGTAGCCGATGTTTAATCTTGCCCGGAAAACTCGGACTCCAGTGTCGAAAAATAGTGGAACGGTACGCAGGCAGCAGTGGCCCTGTTGACGCACAACATAGATGCTGCCATACAAAGCATGGAAATGGGATCCGATCGGTGAATTCATTTTGGCTCGCTTTTGTACTAGGTTTGTACGAAAATGTATGCAATAGTAGAAACAACAAAACCCAGAAAAAACTGCTGTAAACAATCAAACAAAACCGTCAAATACTGCCCACACCAGCAGAAGACTGAACGGTTTAACTCCCTTTTTGATTTTGCCAATGATTTCGAACCAGCAATTCTAACAAATGGAGGTTTTTTCGTCCGAGGAAAGGCACACCCTTATCGGGAACAGTTTTTACTCGACCCACGTGAAGAGAAAATTGAGTGACGATGAGTGACGTAATTAAAACCGGTGCTTTCCCTCGCTCTACAATCGCCATCGTTTTTGATGGAGCGCTTTCGACGAATGAAATAAATCTAAATGGTGAATCCATAAAAAAATCAATTGAATAGCTTCGAAGAATAACGGTATTAAATATGATTAACTGGCTCACTTTAATTAAATAAATGATAATGAGAGAAATAATAAAGCGAATGGTAATTTTTTTTTTAATCGAAGTAAATCAAATTACGTTCGATATCATAACACAATTTAGATCTCTTGTCCACGTATGTATGTTTGTATTCATGTTAGGATAGAACTGAATGTCGTGCAATTTTCATTCCGCCAGGTTAAAGATGAACAACAAATTTTCACAAGAGTATTTCTATTCTTTTTCTAAACTTAGTTTCGGGCGAAGTTCTCCGAAGGGCATGTTGTCGGCTAGACTTTTCGGTTGCTTTTATTTAGTTTGATTTTCCTACGGACAGTTTTAACCTTGCCAAAAGACAACAGTTCCCCCCGGGCACGACAGGTATGTGGCAATGAAGTTCGTTCGTTCGTTTGTTCATTCGCTTAGCAAGGATTCGGCGGTTGCCGCATCAGCAGCAGTGCAGTGTCGAATGCACCAGCACCATCCAAACCGTCTGGGTCAAAGATCGTCCAGAGGAAGGTTGGGGGGGGGGCGAAAAAGCGAACCAGACGAATGCGATTATTTGGACGTGGGGTGGCGTAGTCGCGTTCCGGAGCGGCTGATTAAGGCGATCGTGCAACGGCCCCAAAACCCGGAAGGCGGAAGCGGAAACGCAAACAAGGACTAACCGAAACCGGAACAGAAGCAACAGTGCGCGCCGAGTGTCGGGTTAACCCGGGAGGCAAAGTTTGCGCAGAAAAAACATTGGCCAAAAAAATAAAACCCACCGTCGGTAGGTCGGAGGTCCGCTCTGTTCGCTCAAATAAATCTCGCTTCGGTCAAACATCGGCGGCACAAACGGGCTTCCGCCTTGAGTGAAAGCAAAATAAGAGCAGCAGGGCAAAAGCAGCGGAAATATCCGCAGATAGCTGGGAGGGAAAATTGCCGGAAGAAATGTTCACCAATGACACGAAATGCTTCAGCTTTGCGCTGTTTGAACTTTGTTCCGCTTTTAGGCGGTTTCAATGAAGCACGGGTAAGGAGTTTTGAAATTCAAAACGATTTTTCAACCGGGATAAACGGTACCGCCCGGGAGGAAATTGCACCAATACCACTGTAACTATTAAATCAGGAACCGAATAAACAAGAGCTCAAGGAGGTTTCATGGAGAAATTTTTTTGCAGAAAATGTCAATATTTTATAGAGGTGTTTTAAAAACGTTAAAATTGACTCAATAACAAGACATTATTTTGAAGAAGTAATAATTTTTTCCTCTAGAACCTGTATCCTAGGTTGCTTCTTAATTCGATGAGCTTTTGATCAAAGGATTCCTATTATGGCTGCCATCTTTTTTCAAGAAAACCATTATTTAAATTCAAACCCATGATTTAAACATGCTGGTGTCGGACGTGGCGATGATTTCTACCGGCTTGCGCAACCTTTGCGCAGATGCCAATATCCCAACCTTCGGTTTATAAGGATAACCCATTCCGGTTGTAAATGCACCGGTGGAAAATTTATCGGCAATCGCAATCGGTGCAATTGGCTGTGATTGAAATCGACTCCTCCGGGGCATGCTTTCCAGACGCCGACGAAATTGGCTTCCAAATCAGTGCAGCCAACAGTGATGGCAAACGGAATTGCACACAACCTCCACACTCCGCCGCATCATATGTTGCCGATGGAGAGGTGCATAAAGGCTCCTATGCGTCGGGAGGGGAAGTGGGGGGGGGGGGGGGGGAGGGGACCTGGAAAGGCGGGTGGGCCGGAGACCCATTCGTCCGAAAGCTCATTCCGGTGCAATTGGTCGAGCTGCCACCATGCTTTTCAAACTACAACTCGAACGTTTTCCCGGCGGCTCTTCAAGGCTCTTCGAAAACGGGTGGTTTTTCTTCACTGGTTTGCACCTGCCGGAAGTAGGGGTGGGAGCGAGAAATATTGACCCCATGGGAGGGTTTGGGAATTTCGACAGGTGTGCCGAAGGCGAGCGTCTCCGGCGGCCAATCGAGCTCGTCTCGGAATCATTATCGACCCTTCGGACGGAATGCTATCCATATTTCTCCCCGAACTCGCCTCTCCTACCGGAGTTGATCGTGTTTCTTCGACGTTTTAAAAGTCGTTTCACTCGCCGATCGGATGCTGAAATTTTGCAAAGCAGCACAGAACAGGATTCCTTCGTCCCATCAAGGATTAGGCGGAATTTGAATTTCACTCAAATCTTCACGGGAGGAAAGTGCTTTCGGCTCAGATTGATGAGAAAATGCATGTTTGGTGAAAATATTTGCCATAATGGCCATTCATCTTGTCTGCCTGAGAAACAGGGCACCTTCACTCCTTCATCCACATAAAGTTATCTTCTTATTCTGGCAATGAGTACGTATAGCTCGTTACTGACGATGATGATGTCGATGATGATGATGATGCATCAACTTGTTGATTCCTTTCATACCGGAATCATCGGTCGTTTCCATCGGGAGCGCGCATTCCTCATCACTCATAATGATTGTCATTCAAGATGGATTCCAGGGTTACCGCGGCGTGAGTCGTAGTCCTCCAAAGCAGCCCACATTGAGCCGAGAATGCATCCATTACAAGATGCTCCAATATCGATCATGGCTTTGAGCGAGTAATTTCATGATTCAGGAATACGTCGTGTTTCCTTGTTAACGTGTTGGCATGTACAATGTTCCAAATGGAAGGAGCTTCTCGAGGACTGGTTTTATGAATTCTTCGAAATCATATCTATAGTCCTCATTTAGCACGCCTTAATGATAATTGCGGTAATAAGATCATGTAGATAACGGAAAATATGCTTTACTTAGTCGGGATTTTGTCAACAATGGGTTCATCAAAATGAGTAAAAATTCTTATTAAATAAACAAAAAGATTAAAATTTCACCAGACAACATCCGTTTTGAATTTAATGCTTGAAAGTTTGCACTTTTAAAAATTGCCAATCATTTTACACAAGCAATTTGGAATTTGTGAAGCATCACATTAAGTTTAAATGCTCACTCCAATCAGAAGCACACTAAAAATAAAACAGTCTATCGATAAGCTTGTTGGACTACAACCGTGTTGCTAGTATCAGTCTTCTTTCTGTGCTGTCATCATCTGAACACACTGAACGGTGCTTAGGCATCGACTGAGTCACTTTCTTCACCAGGGAGTGTACAATAGTGTAGGTTTGTGCAATTGAATTCGGTAAAAACCATACCTCATTCGTCTCCCTTTCTTTCCGAGCGAAGGACGATGCAAACCGCGAAGGAACCGTGCTGTCAGTACAACGCACGATAGCTTTATCGCATCCATTATGGGAAACGAATGGAAAAGAAGTTCCCAATATTGTGCTGCACATCGGGGTAATCATATTTTCCTCACGATGGAGTGAAATGAAACGTCTGTTCGAGGTTTGGTTTCGCAATCGATGCATTTTCTGCCGCTGTTGGACCCTTCGGCACTCAAGTTTTGAGTACGTTTAATACGCTTAAGTAAATGTAATACTATGGTAAATCTCTTACGATCATGAACAATATTTCTTTGCTGTGCGCACGCTGAACAGTGTACGTATATTGATGGGGGTGCAGCGTAGATAGAGAATATTGATGCTTTTAGGGACCCACACCCATTGCGATGCTGTCAATGTTATCTATTTGCGGATCTTTTTATTGAGAAAATATTTATTTACAAAGGATAGTAACGGCTCGACGAACAACCACCATCGAATTGGGAAACGTTTTCTGGTATTGCAATTTAACTAACGGGTTATTGGTGATTGGTTAAGACTAAAGTAAGCGATTCATCTTTTTACAAAGAGTGGAAAATTGTGGGATGAATTATTTGTTAAAAAATACAATTTTCGAACTCATTAACTGCAGCGTATTACGCAATATTGCCGTGTGTTTTAACTAACTAGAACGAACAAAAGGACACACATTGTTCGTCTAACGTCTGTCTTATCGTGTTACAACATGATGAAAATAACATGCGTTGGATAACTATAAATGTAAAATATGATCCTTGCACGAAAAGGATTAGCACTAGGAACAATACATTTTCGAAACAATAGGAGACATGAATGGTAACTGTTGCAAAACAGAGCAACGGCATGACAGCTGCCGTCAACGCACGATTGTCACCGAAACGGTAAAGTCGAAAACGATCTAAACGGTACATGGTATATAAACGGCGCGACCATTGAATTTGTCGGTTATTAGAGAATAAAGAGACACGAAAGTTTTAGCTCACTCGAGCTAGTGTTCTTAAAATCAAGTGTTACCTTTTTTCTTCTGTTGAAAATAGCTTTTCAACAGTAACTATAACGAATTCAATGACTGTTAACATAATATGAAGCATTAAAATGATGTGGTAACCGAACAACAAGCGTCATGTAAACTGACATACAATGGAGAACGGTCCTATTGTCAGGCGATTTGATACCTCAAATATGTTATCCTATTTCGACAAATTTCTCGTTCGAAAAGTTCGCCGTTCATTAGAAATCAGCACCATATGTCCGACTATTGGATTCTTCATGTCAGTCGGACATATTTCATCCTCCCCCTCGAAACACTCGGCCCATTTATTTCCCGAAAAAACTAGCTCATGAAATGTCCGAGAGAAATAAATGATCGCGCGTTGCGTTTCAGCTGTTGCTTTTTTGGCCAAAGGCTGCGCTCTATGTTTATGTTTTTGTTTTTCCGTCGTTGTGTTATTTCTCTTGGGAAAATTCACCGACCAGGGCAGGAGAAACTCCGTCCAGACAACCGACGTTCTAAAAGCTCCTCGCATTTAACAATTCCTCCGTCCGAAACCGGACGGTCCTGGTCACATGTGTGCGAGAAGACGTTCGCCGGTTAAAGTCGGTTAGAACGGCGACCATTTGTCCGGCCCGCCGTACGTTTCCTACTGCTCCCGAACGAAGCTGAGCCCTAATGGTCAGAAATCCGGCTCCACAATGGCCCCCGGTGGGTCGACACAACTGCATCCCTTTCAACCCCACAAGTTCGAAATCTAAATTGGAGAACGAAATTTTAAATTGTCCGTATTAAGTGTTTGAACATGTGTAGAGGATTGGGCCCGGGATTATCCCGGATGCGTGGTAAATTATATAAGCGATTAAAACTCGTCCTTTTCGTCGGCCGGGAATGTTTGTCTCCACTTTGGAACCATCGCATCTCGAGGGATAGCACATTATGGTGCGGCGTCCACTTCCGGCCAAGTGGACACAAACATGGCCAGGGTAGGACAAACACTCGAACAGCATGTGCTTCAAGTGTGATGTATATTTTTTCGTTTGTGTAGATCACATTCTGGTTGCATCCTCTGGCATCTTTTGGGACAATCTTCTTTTCGGTGCAGTGGCCGACGTTCGGAGAACGATTTGACAGCGTCGGCAGCAGATGGGAAGAGTAACATTTATATTCATTTCGGATCGCACTCAAACCGGGTGAGTTTTCTTTCAAATTCGTTTGCGTTGGGGCTCTGGTTAAACGGCGCCCTTTACCCACCGCTAGGGAGGGAATTTCTGAAAGTTCTTATAATATTTAGAACCTTTAAAGTATAAATTAACGTTCCAAAGCGCCTGGTGTGATTTTCTAATGTAGGGCACTTTTGCAAAAACTCGTAAAGTATGTTTGCAATTTTTCCTTAGTAACTTTTCGAACCACCCATTCCCCAGACGAACACGCTGTAGCCATGGCGTCGACCCGATGACGACAGCGACGACCAAATGTGGCCAAATTGTTCCCCTGTCCGGTCCGGTCGGTCGGAATTTCGAGTCCGGAGACGTTCGTGCCAGCATCATCAGCGGTGGAACTCCCGACCCCCGAGGTTGGTGTAAAAATTTCGCCCAAACGGGTGCAGATCCTTCCACCGTAGGGCGCCGACGTGGGAATGGGAGAAGCAGAGCGGGAAACGTGGCCCGAGAAGAAGACAAATTACATGCAGAGGAAAGCATATTTTTCTCCTCTGGCAGCATCCATGTTGCTGATGTAAAATACATAATTTATAAGCTCGTCCGTTTGGAAAGTGAACGAGTCGTGGGGAGGTTTGGTCTCCGGGTGGGGGGAGGCTCGAGGGGGAAATGGAACGGGTGGCGTGGGTGCTGAAATGAAGCGCTATAGCTTAAAGGAAATTATTGAAACACGCGCCCGGGAAAGCGCGAGGACGGAAGAAATTCATTGAAAATGGGCCACGGCGATATAGGAAAAATAAAAATCCCATTGCGTCCCATGTCGACTTTGGAATACGAGCGGCATACCAGATGCTACAAAGCGAGCCCTCTGATGAAGATAAACAAAATCCAAAACCACTTTAAATTGATGCACAACGGGAAGGGGGAAATGGCAATCAAACGGAGGCTGGCAAGAGGAAAACAGTTATCTTTTTGATTGTTTATTTCAATTTGGTTTATTATCGTTATAGGACACGACTTTAAACCCACAAAAAAAATGATTGAAGCAATTCTGGAATCAATGTGCAATAAGAAATATTATGTTAGAGATATTTAGTAATAATGTACCTATGTAGTTTATCATAATGAAATTCAAGTAAAGCAATCAATATTTTTGCTCGCCAAAATGTGTAATTCTTACTATTTTCTCGATATTCAAAACAAAAGCGAAATTCAATATATTCGTTTTTTTGACGATAACTACCAGTCATTCAGCACAACAATGCACAAAACAAAAAAAAAAAAAAGAATCAGTTGGCTAAATGAACAGTCGCACTATTTCAAAACAATTCCCGTTTTAGTGAAGCCGCATGTATCTTTCACAATACAAAATGTACAATTCAATCAATCAATATCAATACATTTGCTTTAAATTGCGCTCGGGTATTATTTAACGGCAACGGCATGACAACGTCCCCGCCAGGGTGCACCGTTTCACTGTGATAATCAACACTGCAAACCATTACGCCTCTGTGGCTTTGAGTAGGTTATTTATGCAACATTATGGTGGTCTAATACGAGCTGTAATTTAAACTTCCACCACTCGCGCCGGTTTTCCTTGCAGCTGATGCTTCCATTTTGTTGCTTCCAATCGGCAACAAATACTAAGTAAACGCCACCGTCACAGGTGAAAGGAACTGCTGGCGGTGGCAGTTGGCTTTTCCGGTGGTTTTCCGGTGACCATTTGCTGTGACAACAATGCGACAATGAGTTTCACCCTTTCGACCCCTACCCGACCGAGCTTCGCCAGAGGAAGGCACACAAAAAAAATGGAAAATAAAAACAATGATCCGTAACCGGGCGGGGTCCATGAATTTTCGGGGGTGCAAAATGTTTCATTTCCCGGTGAAAGCCACCGGCGGCATGTATACGGTTGGTTTTACATCGCAAAATGCGTGCGAGCCCACAGAATTACGTTTCCATTTGGCGTGCGGTGATGTTGGGCCGGCGTTTGGCGATGGCGAATGAAAATTTGCTGAAAACGTTTCACGCCCGCAGGTTCCGCACCGTTTCGGGTTCGTTTTGATTTGATTTTTCCCTTCACCGAACCGAAGGAGGGGGGGGGGGGGGGGGGCATTGCATTAGGAAAACATATTTCGCGCGCTAATGAATTACACGTTTCGATAGCGATTTTCCGCGCGTGGGTTTTGGGACGTAAATTTGGCAAGCAACGCAGCACCGCCACAAGCCACACCTATGCACGGTCCGTGGTTGCAATTTGGTCACTATTTATACGGCTCATATTCTTGTTCACACGTGCAAACTAGTAAACCGGTAGAAGGGAGGGAATTCATACGGTATTCGGCAAAGGGAGTGAAAGCAAAACGAAAAAGGTGGAAATCAAATGTAATTACCATCGGACTATTGGACGGAGCCCCAGAAGCCATGGAACATTCCACACACGCACAAAGCAATACGTACAAATACCTCTTCCGCAAAACCACACCAGAAGCCAGTCCCGAGCTGAAGCGTTCTAGTGGATAATCAACCATTTTGCTTCCATCCCCACCAGGTAGTAAAGGCTTCATGCTCGATTGGGACAGAAATTTACTATTGAAATCCAGCTCGCTGGATTTTGTAATTCACGGAAGCAGGAATTTAATATTCATGCCACTTCGCGGTAAGTGATCGATGTGAGACCGAAATGAAAGCGGTTGACAGATAACCGTCGGCTCGCGTTTGAATCTTTAACACGTTTCGTACCGCGTCGCCCAAATATGGGTGACAGCAGTTTTAGTACAAATAAGTTTTTGACCCATAAATAAATGAAAATGCAACATAAAAATTATTGTAATATTTTATATAAATTTTTGGGAAGCTAAGTTTTTGCTTGGCCTTCGAAAACAATCGGTTTAACAAATATTATAAACAAATTGTAATTTGAAAAATTGTACTAAAAATTGTGCTAAAACGCTTGGTACGGAACGTGTTAAAGCGCCGGAACGGTAAACAAATGACGGGAATGACAGGAATTTAATACGAGGGGATTAAATCGTTTGGTACGTTATTTTAATTTTAATTAGGTTTTCCACGCCGGGAGGAGTTTTTTTCTTGACAAAATGTAATCCCTTTTCCAGTTATTTTAGAAAGACGATCAAAGGATTCATTGGTAAGATTTCAATTTAAAATTGCAACCAACAATGGAAAATAAAATGATAAATTATAAACTAATCAACAAGCACTTAGTGGACTTCTGTTCGGCCGCATTTACGCTGTTCCTTTCCATGCTAATCAACCATTGATGCAACAAACTGTCGTTGAGAAGAAACAGTTGCAAGAAAAACTAGCAAGAGACAAATAGGCCAACTGTATAATTGGTGTAAAAAGCTACCACCTCCCGTAGAAGTGCCCTGAAAATGGTCGAAAAGCGAAAAAACTGCATCGATGTGACGACGTCCGTGTACGACAAAAATGATTCCCTGTTTTTCCCAGTAACCCACTGGCTCGGCCGGTGTTAGTTTGTGTGCTGCTCATTGCTGTCGCCATCCATTTTCCAGCGGTTTTACCCTTCTCTTTCACCTACTGTGGTGGGTGTTATCATCAACCCCGACACCCAATTGGCCCCACCGCGTGGACACACATTATTTATGTGTCATTTTAATTCAATTAAAACGAGGAAGAGATAAGAGATGCAGGCACGCACAAAGCAGGACGGCGAAAAGCTGAAACATATCAAACGGCGAACTAATTTAATTGTTTTTACTCCGTCGGACTGGCGAGCAGCTGTGCGTTGACGGGGTTTTACTAGAACTCGATGGCGAACGCGACGACAACATTTTTTCCGACTAACCCGCCGGAAGGATGAAAATGGAGGCCCTTTTTTGCAGACTACTTCATCTGGGAGGCAACATAAGCACGAATAGAAAGTGCTAAACCGACGTACCGTCACCTTCTCATTATCGCCACCACAACGAGCCCGGAAAAAGGATCGCCTATTGTCACCCTCTGGCGCTTAGCTTTTCCCCCGGGTTTGAGGAATGTACGGAATGTCCTGACATTCGGGAACGTTTTTCCCTTCGTTTTTTTGAGCTGCTTTGCAGTTCCACGTTCCAGCGTGTTCTGGACGGTTGGAAAAACCGTGCATTAGAGCCAGCGCGAGCGCGAATGCAGCTGGTGGCCGGAAAACCCCGTTCGTTTACGCACCCACACGCCTAATGCACACGCCTCTGGCATCCGTGGCAGCCGTGGTTTGTTGGAGCTGGGAGGAGGGGCGCGTGAACAAAGCGCACATAAATTATGCGCCAGCGGTCCACGGCCACCAGCAGATGCGCCGAGGTTCGGGGTTGGCATGTCAAATAAATCAGTGATTGCGCGGTCGACGGGCACGACACGACGAACCGAAAACACGTCCGTCCGAACCGGAGCTCTAACGCTGACGAGGGGAGATGCGGAGGGCAGAGGCAGGGGTCGTGTTTCGTTGGGAAATGCATTAAAACGACGCTCCGACTTCTCACGTCAATAATCAGCTTACGCCCAGGCGCACCACTTTTTCGCTAATTTGATTTATTGTCCAGCCCGAAAGCTCGATTAATTCCATCGTCCGATTGGGCTTCGTGGGGGAGAACGGAGAGAAAATGTGGAACATGTGCTGAAAGCCGCGTATTGTTCAATTGTGTCACAGTTTTAGGTAAAACTTGAAACTTATGTCAAGTTCATTTTTCCCCTGTAGGCTTGGAGGCTACATTAATTGTTTACATCCGAAAAATAGTACGTAAACGGTACAGATTTTCTATTGAACGTGTTATAAGACCTGGTTGAAAAATTCATTACAAATCCTTTATGAGCGACACAAAAAGGAAATGAAACCTTGTAAATCATGGAAGTTAATACCAATTTCTCTATTTTGCCTCAAACCAAAAATTGAATTACGTTTTCATACACAAAAATCTACACACTCTGTTCACATCACCCGGAAAATTCACTAACCGTCGATTGAACAAGCTGACATACAGACTATTTTATTCTTCGTTTTCTGTCCCATCCAAAGTATGTTACATGTCATGCAGCCACGTTAAATCGGATTTAAATGATTCCAATGAAGAAGCTTTTCATAAGCGGGACGAAACACTAGCTTTGTTATGGTTGTAAAATTAGCCATATTTTCCTCGCAGCTGGACGGGAAACATAAGGAAAATCTCGGAAAACTGAACGATTTCCAACTACAATCAGCATCGCATGGGCGTACGTTACGCCTCGGGGGTTATGCTATTTGAAGCTATGTGAGGAAAAACTCCGGTGCGGGTGGAAACAGGCAGAAAAAAAGCATAAATAAAGTTAAAAAAAATCGACACTATGCCTGAATCATGTACATTGTGTGCCTGGAACTGCGAATCGAAACATGATTTATGGCAAAGCGGACACAGCGCTAACCTTGCTCAAATAAACAGCACCGATCAGCCTCCTCACAGCCACACATCCGGCTTCATTGCCACCCTGTAACGGTGGTAAGGGAGGAGTAGAGGAGTAGAGGGAAGGAGGAGGCAGGAAAAGCAGCTATGTGAGCTGTGTTTGCTGATGCATAGGGTTTTAAAATTCACCCGCTTGCAAAATATACCTCTGCAAACTCCGTGAAAACGTTGGGAAAGGAAGGAAAAAGCCGCGGGAAAAATAGAAAAATCCCTTACTATCGGTCATTTTATAGATAGATGGCGTAGGAGCACAGAAAAAAAAACTCCGGTGAATGATATGAACCCAGTGCTGGTTCGTTCTTTTCTATCATTTTCAATTCGATAAAAAAAGCTTACCTCCATCCCGACCCGTTAGAGTCCCGTACTAACGGACCGTATCCACAGGGAAAACGGGGGAGTGTTGAATGTGGGTGGTGGGAAAATAGGTGAAAAGCTTAACGCAGTGCGTTCGCGCCGTCATGCGGGTTGTTATCGAATGTTTCCCCCCCGGAAAAACACCGGCACCCACACGCGTCACCTATGCTGGTTACGCAACGGAAGCGTTCATCGCGGCACGAATTTTCTCGGCCATCATAAATCATCACGCTCGCGGTCAATAAAAGTCGCCTCGCGAAAGTTGTGCGTTGAAAAGCTGAGCAATCCTGTACGGGAGGGAAAGTTTGAAACAGGCGGCTGTTAACACATACATAACACGTTTTCCCACAGGAAGTATGCACCGGCGCCGAAACAATGTTAGAACGCAAGAACATTCTTCTTTGAACATCCGTACACAAAAAGTGTACACAAAAAAATGAATGGTCGGTCGAAGGAGATACAAAGTTTTCCTGCACTTAAGCGCATCCCACATAACACATATGCATGTAAATCGAATATCAACTTGAAATAATCGTACTTCTATGCAATATGATTGAATCATAAACGATGCAAAAATAATCCCTATACGTACAAAAGTGGAGGCGCTAACCGTACATTGTTCAAAATGTATATGTTTAGTCGTATATTTTCTAAGTCGGCATCATATACGACTTACGATATACATTAGCCGTACATTGCTCGTTCATCTATACGCATGCATAAAGAAAATCGTATTACATTCATAATCGGCATCATATGCAACAAAGAATATACATTGCTCGTACATTGTCTATGCATAATGCGATTCCGATTCGAAATATACTAATATGAGATTCAATTTACTCAACTTAATACGACTTCGTGTTGTGTGGGATGGAACCGTCAGAAAACAGTGGTCTAACAAATTATGGCAACCTTCATGTTTTCACGCTGTACACACAACGCCTTTTTTCTTTTCGTCTTCGCCGTCAGAAGTATCGTGCAAACGTGGGTTCTTTCTCAAAGCGGCTTGCGAAGGGGGTATCATAAATCAAAAGCGAAACATCCAGGTGAGCTGTAGGCTATGAGAAAAAAAATGAAAACTACCAAGTTACCCTAGAAGTTGGTGCCGGAACGCCAAACACGAACATCGCAGGTACCATCCGGAGGCGGTCGGCCGAAGAAAAACCTCGAAACCTCGCGCCTATCCGTCCCTCGCGGGGATAAGCGCCTGTGTTGCCATGCAACAGTCATAAATATCCTCGCCGGGAAGGATAATTAAAAACTTCCGTTGTATGTTTCGATGCATTTCTGTTTTTTCTTCTTCTTTATCCCTCTTGCAACCTTGGTTGCCATTTGCCAAGCGCATTTCCTTCTCGCTGGGGCGGGGAATTTCTTCCCAACCTTCCTGTGGTACGGGGCTGATGATTCCGACAAACTCAACTGCTGATGCTGCACGCGGCAACAATGGTGCGCACGGCAAAATGCATCCGAACAAAACCGATTACCCACAATACACTACGAGGGAAACGGGGTTGGGTTGATGAAACTTCCAATGGCTGCTTCGATGGCCGTGTGCAGAGAGGAACACAAAGAACCCCACCGAACCGGAACGGAGAAAGGGCGGAAATTATTTTTCTTTGATTTTTCCCGTCGTTTGCTCGACAGGATCGAGGAGAGCTGAAAGTTGGGTGCGGCATAGGCCGGGTGGATTGATTAATCGAAAGTTTCCAAACGGAAAAGTGCTAGTGGAAGAGGCATTCTAGCACTTCTTTACTTCGAAACAAAACGCTGAGCCAATACGATCTTCGACAGGGACAAACTTCGATGGGACAACAGATCCAAAACACACTGCTAAGAGCACCTTACATTGTTTCTTCTCAGCCACTTTCTCCATAATACACTTACTTACCGAAAAGCTTCACCGTTCCGTGAGCGGAAATTTGAACCTCCTTCTCCAGCTATCGGAGATGTACCACCATTGAGGATGGTTCTTGAGAAAAAGAGCAGCCAAGATGGTGAGCCGTGGATCAACTGACTTCAACCGTATCGTAGTCTTCCACCGTTTAGCTCAAACTTTCCCGGATACCTTTCCGGACGACTGGGATGGTTGCAAGTGTAGACTCAGGTGCACACTACCCGAAGATAGGCAACAGAGTTGGTCGCAATCATAGCAGGCGTCAAAAGTGAAACGAAAGTTTTCTTGAGAGTCATAGCAAGGAAGGCACTTTTGGAAATCTTTACGTTGAAGTAAGTCCCAACGATATTATTCTTTGTATAATCTGTATATATCTAGAATATTATGAGGTCAACGACGTACATACGAAATAATATGTTGGCAATCACATTGTTTCAGGACACAAATGTTGTGCGAAATGAAGGCATTACACTTGTCCTGCTATTGTGGAAAACTATTCCTCGGGGCAAAAGTTCGAACCCCTTGAAAACAGCAAAGTTTTCCCGGCCCGACAACCTGCACGAGCTCGGAGGTGAAAGCCAAGTTCCAGTGAAACAACATCACGCTAACCCGTGCGCACCTTGTCGGCCACTTCCCTCCCCTCCCGGGTGCGACCTTTCATCGCCTTTCTTCCACCCACGTCTCGGTGTCGTAAGGATCACGCCAAACGTCAAGTAGACGAAACCTGTTGAAACTGTGTCGGGTGAAAACTTCTTCATCCTGTGTGTGGAAAAATTGATCAACGATGGTGGCGTGGCAGCTCAGGTGTAGCCAGAGTCAACCAACCTTAAGATAAAGCGGAAACCGGCAACTTTCGAGCCAGTACGCCTGTATGAGTCGTCACCCGGAAGTGGAACTTTTGTGTCGGGTAAGGTCAGAAAGCGGTAAAGCATAGACAATAACCCACGGCCGGACGAGAAGAAAGTTGCCCGTTGGGAAGAGAGTTAACCGCAGCAAGAACCGATGATTGAACAACAGGTTGCTGAAGGTGGAAAAATCGACTACTTCAAGCAAAATGTCTTATCTGTACGGGTTTCTTCTTGGTGCCTTATCAAACCTGTCTTCCCCAACCATCCGGCCTCTCGACGGGATCATTGAAAAACTCGAAAATTAGTTTATTGCACTACCAAGAGGAGTCGTTGAAGCTGGGAAAAGCTCGCTCACTCGGTGGGTTGGTGTTTTTTCCTCAGCAACATGAAGCCAAGCAATGGAAAGATAATTTAATTTGGTCTGCGGATCGGCTCGGGGTTTCACGGGCGAATGTTCATTCAACCTTGAGGGGGCTGGTGTTTCGAGCTACCTTCCCTCTCGGGAACCCGGGGTTCGCAAGTCTTCCATTTTCCCAGTTGGAGTAGGCGAAAAGAGGACAACGGGTTGGGTCAGTTCTCGCTCGAACGCAAAAAGAGGAAGTCATTCAGCCAACTCATAAATATTCAAATGCTGCTCCGACCGACACCGAAAAAGGGTAGTTCCAACATGGCACTACATTCTTCGAGCTGTCAGGAAGCAGAAAGCATGGAAAAAACGCTGTCCAAGATACTGCTACTAGCTGCTGTTCTGCTCAACGGTATGACACATAAACAGTTAGAGTTGGAGCAGTCGGGACAGGACAGGCATTCGAAAGTTAATGCGGTTTGCCAGACGTCTCGGACTCACGGCCAATGCCACGGCCAACCAGACCCTCCCCGGAGGGCCTTTCTTGAGCCTCCCTAAGCCCTCAAAGGAAACGCAGTGGCAGCGGGAAACCTGTGACATCTCGTATGCACATTTCCCGGGCGAAGCACAATTTAATTAATTTAAGTGTCATTCGGAGCCGGACGTTTCCTGGCGTTCCGTAGACGTTTGCTGGAAGCTGCACCGAGATGTTGGGTGTAAGAGTACGGACAGTATCTGTCATCTCTTACGAACTTAAGCCAATCGTGGCAGGCCAAGAATGTCACCGCCTCTTTCGTGACCCCCGTTTCCGCTGCCAACTTGAGCCTATCATGAAGCGATGTTACTTCCGCATGAAGTGTGGAGCGTGTTGTTAATATATTAAATTAATCTCTCGTTTAGTCCTTCGAGCGCCACTCGTCAAAACTACCAACAATACCTAGTGTAGGGTTTTCGGGGGATCAAAAACTACAAATTAATTAACGAGATCAATCAATCTCAAGTTTTCCTGTGGCTGAAAAGTGCTCAGCCTAAGTGGTCATCCATTAAATTGTCGACAGTTGACCATCTCCTGATTCGTGGCTGAAAAGCTAAGGACTAAATGATGTGGCTTGAGCCAAAAAGTAGGTTAATTGTCTCTTTGAGGGCACGAAATGAAACTTTTTTCTTTCAACCTTCCAATAATTTAGCATTTGCTAGTCAAATCCTGTGCTCGCAATTTTCCTTCGTTGAAAAAGTACTTTAAATTAACCCTTTGCTTGCTTTGCGAGCCCCGACGTCCACGGCTTGCAGGATGCACATTGCGAAAAGGCAGTAATTTCATAATTTGATTACAAATTAAATGGTGCAAAACTTTGCCGGCGCCTCACGCCCCGCGGCGGCAAGTTGCAACCGGCTAACTGGGGTTTTTCCGACGCCGGGAAAATTCGGCTCGGTTCTCGAGCAACAGGTTCAACAATGCAAGCGTGGCCTCCGGACGACCGGTCGTCGCTGATTTGCTTGGCCAATCGGTCAAAATGAGCAAGCGACCGGAAGGGATGTAGTTATGTTTGCCGTAATTATGGGCAAACTATGTTTCGAATTTGCATTCGTTGTTTGCGTATTAGCGAGCGCTTCGTTGGGCAAAGTATTCATTGTACAGATTGGTGCACCCATTTGTTGGTTCGTAAACGATTTTGTGGGCTTCCGGTCGAGCAAATGTTTTGCGAGATATTAAACAAATTAAAAATTCAAGATTCCATAAATACTCTTTTTACGATGAAAGGATAGGAAAAACACACGCCACCGGAAAAGGGGATTAATATTGCAAAAGAACCTAATCCATTACTTACCACTTCCCAGGAAGCAAAACCGCACTGATGCAACTTGTTGGATGCGCAGCGACTGTAATATGGTTTCTAATTCCAACACATTTGGTATCCCACCCCTTTCACCCCCTCCTCGTCGATTAGCTTCCAGCTCCAGCCTCGCTCCAGCTCGAATGTTCCCGGCAGCACTTAATAAACCTATCGAGATGATAAACATTATTGATCAACACACAACACCGAGTCACGAGCATGACTAGAAACGCAATTTTACCGCCCCCTGCTCATCCACCCATCCCGTGCCCCTCTACCAGGGCCCAACTTGATGCACACTCCGGTCGGTACCGATTAAACGCAGCCAGTGAGTGTTGATTTTGGGGCTCAGGTTCGGCCGATTCAGGCCGCCAGCAAACTGGGACGCCGGAGGGACACTGGTACGGGTGGTACGGTGCAAGAGCCCCTCTTGTTCGATGTTCAACAAAGGCCCGAGGATGAGCCCGGAAGTACGACGTACGCTTTGGTTTGTTGACTTTTGATCGCATGTCTACATTACTTTAATGACTTAGGTGTTTGATTAACATAGCATTACTTGGTGTAAATTATATGTAAATAGGTGTGTGTATGTGTATTATCGGTGAACCGGAGGGGGAGGCATTCAGCTACTGCTGACATGGTGTAGGGCACGATCGGATAATGGCTGGAGTCTCTTCAATCTTTGTTCAACATGCTTCGATGGTGCGTTAAAAATGGCTCGGATTTTGTTGCTGCTGACGTTGACAACGTCCCTGTTGAATGATGTTGTAAACAGGGACCTTTTATGGACCGTCCACACGCTGTTGAAAAGGAAACTTATGAAATATACCTGATATATGGTTCTGATGAGGAAAATCTATTTTTCCAACAATTATAGCACATTTTCAGAATGGGATTCTCCTGAAAAATCATATAAACAGATCATTCAAAGTCTATTTAATATAAATGTTTCATAATAGACACAAAAATGAATGAAAGATGCTACATATTCCCCCTTTATGCATTAATTAAGTTGAGCAGGAGAAAATAGTAATATTAATTCCATTAATAAGGGACTTTTAAACAATCGAATTCATTGTTGTGCACTATGACCCCGCAAAAAAAAAACACCCATCTGGTTAACGAGTGCAAATGCAATCACAAACGTTGCATTCCCAGCCACTCGTTAAACATTTCGCATTGTCCTTCATCCTATCAGTCTCGTTTCGCGATGAAAATTCCCTCCCGGGTCGGTAGAGACTTATTTATTTAACATAACATATTCCTTGCGTCAGACAGGGCCAACCGGAAAATGACCCTTAACATGTCGCCACCATCGTTCCCCTTCCCCTTTGCGGACGAGCTTCGAGATGGATTGGAACGAATAACTGTGAGTGATGGTTGATCATTGTGGGTAAATGCTTTTGCTCATGATTTTTTGTCCCTCTTGTGGGAGGAGGAGGAGGGAGGGCGGGGGGCGTTGTTGGTCAGAAAGGAAGGAGGATTGTCCAGCAAAAAAGTCAACCAGTCATGCCCGTGGGGGATTCAACTGGAAAAGTGCATTGGAGAAGGCGGTGGCGTGGGGAAAAAAAGGGACACTGAGGTCACGTAATAAACAAATTTTCATCACAGCTGATGGATTGCCAGTTTGTGCGCTGGGAAAGTTCCTACATGTGTTGTGCGTGCAACGTGTGTGTGGGTGTGTGTGTGTGTGGACACGTAATGTCCTCGTCAACCGGAAATTATTCTGCTCCGGTGCGCTAAATACATACGTGTTATCGTGCCACATCCTCGTGGGAATGCACGCGTTTCGATCTGGATGCTCTCGCATACATCCTCGTTCCTTTTTGTTGTTTCACCTCCTCCGTCGCTCTCCCCCGGGAGTTGTCATTCAATTTGTCTTCCCGCCTCCATCGGACATTTTCACGCGGGATGCGATTCGGTGCGTCCGCCAAACACAGGATATCTGAAAGATTATTTTAACCGGCGACCCTTTGTACTGCCTTTCTGTATTGTACATGCCAAAAGTGTAATTTTCGTTTATTTATCTTCGTCTCGTTTTTGCGGATTTTTTAACGTTGCATTTCAAACGGTCCTACCCAGAAGGGAATTATAATCGTCAGTTGTTCGGTTCCCTTTTTTTTACATATGCTCGCGTCCATAGGTATGATTCATACTTGCATGTAAGCCACCGGTTTTACATTTGCGTAAGAGTAAAAACATGACCTTTACGTGCTTTTCACGTGCATTTGCTGTTGAGGTCATTTTCATCGTTGAATCGTTGCTTGAACGTAGCGTTGATTTTTGATATGCTCGTTGATGGAGTTTATTTATTTGGTTCGATAATTAAATTGTGGTTTGTTTCTTCAATTCATTCAAAGGTTAAAACCTATAGATTAGGCAAACAATTACCAAATGATCCGTTTTCTATTTGTGATCATATGATATTTTTATTTTCCCAAATGGGCCTTTTCAAATTTGATTGAAATCGCACTCAACAGCCTTTCGCGATAATTAATCTAATTAAGTTGAATCGTTTTTCTATTCTCGTGCACGTAAAACCATGTCCGAGTTGAGTGGTCGGTTGGTTTTCAATTACGAACCTCAGCATCGATTGAAAAGCATTCCATACTGTCGCTTTGTTGACGCTCGTTTAAGGTTTTCCCAAGGGTGCTATACATGTTTGGCTAGTTTTCCCAACCTGGCTGGCCATGTTTCCCAACTGTTATTCAATCATCTTCAGCTAATCAGTTTGCTTCAGTTTTCAATCGACCAGCTCAGCAGACAGCACTACGCTTGCTAGTGGGAAAACTTTCCAATCGGTGTTTCTAATATTTTACCAACAACTTCAGAACTCACTCTCACTTCAATCGAGGTCACTTTCCACGCAACGAAACTGTTCTAGCTCCCGGCACAAGTTTGTTCTCCGCCGGTAAGTGACTTTTCCCGATACCTTTTTCCCGTTCCCGGCGAACCGCTGCACCATTTCCTTTTGCTGCCCGACACATTCCTGGCATGGCTTTGAACGACCGTCAACCCGGTATCCCGCATGATGTCGGTTGTCCCAACCTCCCGGCCAGCTGGAAGCCGGAAATTCGGGTGGAGCACAGAGAGGGGGAAAATAGGAGAGGAAAGCGAATCGAAAGATTACAGCTTGGTCGTCATGCCGTATCATGACCATGATGGGCTTCGGGCTCGTCGCTCTGCCCGTTCTGGACAGGGCCGGGAAAACTAGCCCGACCTAGGTTTCCGACGAGCGAGAAAATATATCGGTGTAATAGCGCATTTCCGTTAGCAATATCTTTCAATATCCTTTTATATCCCGGTCAACTCACTCGAAACTTTCCCTCCCGCTCCGGGTGGCCAGAACGGAAAAGAAAAACCGCACGCTCCTAGCACCGGGAAAGAAAAGACGCCGACAGGGCAAGAAAAGCTCAAATGTCAGAGATAAGGCCAAGCGGGGCTTGAGCCAACTGTGGCCTCCCAAACCCAACCACCGAATAGGTGCCCGAACTATTGGAACTGTTGGCGGCAAGATGTCGAGCAAGCTTTTCAAGCGATCCAGGGCACTTCCTGGCCGGGTTCGGGGTTTCTTTTGTTTTCGTTGCTGGTTTACCTCTTCTGGCCCGAAGGCAAACATGACTGCGGTGGCTCTGATGCGAGGCGTCGTCCCCGCCACCAGCACGTGTTCGAATCGAATTTATTTTTGCGCTCCATTGCACCGACCCTGGAAAGCCCATTACGGTAGTGGCCATCGGCATGGAGCTCGTAGTCAGGGGGAAGCCCTGTTTGCCCTGGTGTAAGTGGGCTCATATGGCCCAAACTGGTGGCTCACTAAACGGCCAGCGTCATATTTATTTATGAATATCGCCACCCGATGGTTGCACTCCTCCATCGTTTTCCGGCAAATCGAAACCGTTTTCTGCTTGTTGACTTTTGTTTCTTTGGAAAACGAACGGGAAGAAAGTTTGCAAGATTTGCTTGATCGGAGGAAGCGAATAATGACCCAAAGCTGCTAATCAGGACCAGAAAGTTTACGATTATTTCCCACTGTTCCCATGTTTACGATAATTTTAATATCAGCTCAATTAACACGCACATACTTTTACATATAAACCAGGGAATGTGCGAAATTATACTTCAATATTGTACGTCTAATGGAAAAAGTTCACATAAAATTGACTTTTCGTACATAATGTTCACAGCCACATTAGTAGTTACCTTACATTGAGGTGGTTTCAGAACTTTCATAAATTCTTCATTGGTCACCACTTTAATCCGAGTTTATTACACACGATGCATACGCATCAGAAACTAAGGTCAGGACGAATAAAAAATAAATCATTCACACACCTAGGGAATCTAGAAGACCACCACCATTCGACCACCGACTATGGTTTGGAGTAATTTGCAATAATTTGCTAATTTGTCCGTCATCCCGCTCGGCAGGAGAATTTAACCAATTTTGTCATTGTTTGGTGGGTTTTTAGGTGTGTTCCAGCATGAGCATTTTTCAACATTTTGATCCCGTTGCATCGCAATCGGTACGTTTATTATAATTCATGTGCAACCACGTGCACTCTGGACTTGCATTATGGAAGCGGAGAGAAGCAAAATGGTGGAAAACCAATCATCATATGAAGCGGTAAATGTGGAGTAGCTAATTAAAGTGTGCCCGGGTTCGAATATCACAACCAGGCATAAAACGGAACACGTTCCACTCACATGTGGTAGGATAAGTGACCGATGGAATACACACAAAATGCAACCGATCTATGGCACTGGTTTCTTTTTCCTGCAGCATGGTTTATTTGATTGCATTGGAGTGTTGTGCAGCAATTAAATCGGTTTCGTCCAATGCAAATCGTTTCGCAAAGCTGCTGATGGATGTTAATTTTCTCGTGCAAAACTATTGAACTTAACAATACTTAATAACAACAGAAAGGTGGATAAAATTTCCTTTAAAAGATGAGACAAAATTACCCCAGACTCGAAGTTTTCCGAGTTGGCGAAATGAATTCATTTCGGTTGAAAACTTTATTCAATGCCTTGAACTCAAGTTTTTGGTAAAAGGTAACTGGTTGCAAACAAAATAAATTTTCAATCATGAAAGAGTCTGCATTTTTCTGTGAACGATTAAAATGAAAAGGAGTTCAGAGTTTTTCAAACTAATTTCTGAATACTTTCATCATTAATTGAAGACATCGAAAAAGAAAAGGTTGATTATTTTTGTAATTTATTTCTCCGGCTTTTAACGTGCTGGACTGTTTAAAAGCTCATGAAAACTGTATTCCATTGGTTCTATTGGTATTGAATTCCAATCTCGTTTATATTACCCGTTTAGTGAGAATTTGTGGCTTACTGAAAGGCAAACATAAAGCCAAACGCACAAAGTTGAACGTTTTGAGGAAATAAACAAACCTACGCTCGATCGGCTTCGGCAGGGGAACGACAAATTACGCTTCTGTATTTTTTTTTTGCAATGCTATACGAACCAAAGTATAAGGGGCAAGATTGGAAAATTGTTGAGTGAAAAATGAACCAAACGGCGTCCCTGAGAATGTGTTTTCCATCCCACCCTCTCCCAACGCTTCCCCGACCCGGAAGTGCACGGCGCAAATCGCTTCTAGCATTTCTCTTTTCTCGAGTGGGAAACCGTATGTTGACAACGTTTCTGTGCACGTTTCGTATGAGAGGAGGCAAAAACGTGAAGGGAAGCATAAAAGAAACCATATGTAGAAACACATCAACCGAAGTGCCTTCCGGGCCGGGCCCTGTGGGACGCACGGGGTTTGCACCGAGGAAAAGTTTATAGTTCGAGATCGTGTTAAAGGACCGTGCGGAAATGGAAGAATGCACATTCACCCGAGCTGCTTTTCCAAGGCACACGAGTGCATCCTGTGAAGCCCTGCCGCCCAGCCAAACCCTTTTCTTATCCACCCTTGGAAACCCTGCAACGGTTGGGTCATTTTCCGAAGAAATGCCATAAATATTATCTCCCAGTTGAATTCGTCCACTTCCCATCCATTTCAACCGATCGCCGTTTTCATGCGGGTGTTTCTTTCTCCCATTTTTCTCACAACCCAGTCGGGACATGCAACTTTTCCTATCGCCCCAACTTTTCCTCCACCATGGAATATGATGAGTGAAGTCTAAAGTTGCTGGAAAATGATGATTGAGAAACTGAAAGTTCGGCCAAGGGAAAATCTGCTTCACTTCAAATGGAAAGCGATGATAACTGGCCCAACGTTTGTTGGCTCGGTCGTGCACCGAAAGAGAGCCGTACATATGTCAGCTTCCCGGGATGGAACCACCGCCTGGAAGCGCCAATAACTTTGATTCGGAGCGACCGGAAATACTTTGCCAAAGTTGACCAACGGCAAGACGACGACGTATTGCGCGTTTGCTATGCAGCGTTCCGTTTGCGATGTGTTTCATGTGCAAATTGAGTTTTCCGCAAACTGCACCGTGCACTGCAACAAATTTTGTGTTAATTAATTATCATTTCTTCGTATCGAATATTTGCTTCGTTTTGCGAAATGGAGTGGTCTTTGTGACGTAAATACTTTCTCAGGGTTACAGGGTTGGGCTTTCTTTTACAAGTAATGAAATTCGTTGGAATGGAAAGACACTCAAATTGGTTTCGTAAAGTATACATAAAGCATTCAGTTGGGGAGATTGCATACCGCGTATGACAAATAGTATGCACACATACTTAGGCTACAAATTTGTTAATGTTCTACTAGTTTAATTTAATTACCGTCCTCTGGTGAATCTTCTTTGCCAACAGATATCTCTTTCACGATACGGCTTTTATCTAACAACTTCCTCCAATGCTCCAGCTTTAGCATGCAAATTCACTCCATTAGCACTAATTTGATGTGTAAATGTACAGTAAGCTGTCTTTTCGATAATGTCAAACGATGCACTGCCCGAGAAAATCTCCATCAATTCCTGCACGGTTAGGTAAAGGAGCGAAAGCGCATCAACGTATCGTGTCCGTCCAAGTGAGTCTGGTCAGAGGGTCAGCGTGCCACGGCCACGGCATGGTGGTCAACCGGAAGTGGTCCGTTTACCATGGCGATCCGGTCAAAGTCCGGTGCCTTGATAGCTTGCCCGTCTCCGTTACACAAACGATTTGGCGTCCCGTCGGAGGACCTAACCGTCGAGCTCGTGATAAGCTAGCTTAAGGGTGCACTTATTCATGCTTCGTTATGCGCCCCCATTGGCTGCCCTGACCGGATATTGATGCCCGCATCGAAAGCGATTCGTCTTTTATGGCTCATAGCGGCTGTATGCTCTTTCACGCTGTTCACTTGGCAAATCAGGGCACAGAAAGGCGTTTCTTTTCCGGTTGAAGTAAGTTTCAAGGAACGCAAATGTGAAGATAGCTTTAAAGCACAAGAAACCAAGTTAATTGACATTTTTGTAGAAATTTTCAAAGAACATATTTAAGAACATAATTTCTTGAAATAGTTTCTAAAAAAATTTGTAGCGAAATGCTTAACGATTTCGATAACATTGAGCAAAAACGCAGTTCACACTTTTTGTGTGCGAAATTTTACGTAACCGAAAGAGAACTCCTTATTCCACTAACAGCTAGCTAAACTTTTAATGTAGTTTGCACCAATAAACTCGATTTAAATTAGATCACCAACTATCAGCAGCGAGTGCGCGAGAAACAATTTCACCAGCCGGCCTCCCTCTCGCGATGCCTTTCACCCGCCCAAAGTGAAACTGTCAACAAACCCAAACCGGCTGGATTTTCCACTCCCAGCCGTTTAGTTCATTCTTTTCGCCTTGAATTTTTATTTCTCTTTTCTTTCGTTTTATGTTATCTGTTCCACCGTCTGCACCGCGGGCGACAACTCGAAATGCACATTCCATTGCGCTGCATTTTATTGATGGAAACCCCAGGACGGACTTGTGGAAGAGAGGGTTTGGGGCGCGCAGAGAGGGCACGAAACCCAGTTTCAAAACAACCCCGATCGGATGCCGAATTCCGGACGTTTCCCGTGCAGAACGGGTCCGTGCGGGTATTCATTCCGTTTCTCCCTCGGGGCGTAAGATTTACAAATTTCAATTAAAAACTTTTAACTTATTTTCCCGTTTTGCGCTCCGTGGGTTTGGGGGTGGGTGTTTTGGGTGCGCCTTTGAAAATTTTCTTTGTTGTGTTCCGAGGAAAATGGGAGCAAGTTTGGACGGCCATGGATTTGAAAGATAGTCTCTATTTCTTCCGAACGAATGTGCGGTGACTAACAATTTGCAGTTTGCAATGGGTGGGTTTTTGTTTTGAAGCTTTGATGCAAGCGGAAGCATTACAAGGACTATCGCAATGTGCAATGGTTTTCTGGATTATGTAATTGTTTCAAACAATTGCTTTTCTAGTATTGCTTAATATTTTACAATATATAAAAAAATTACAGGGCAGTCTATCAAGGACATTCAACACGGCATATTTCAGACGGTTGTGTAGTTTAATCCCTCAGACATAGTACAATTTCATTGATGCATTTAAGAAAGTAATTCATAAATTATTTGTTTCTTATAAGACACTATTGAAGGAATGGTTGTTCTTGCGATCGAATGCATCAATACAACGTAAGCCCAACCCATCCAACATTGCAAAACATTCGCTCCATTGCAAATGAACGACCATCTTCTGAGGTCAACCTCTAATCCTATTCCGGTTTGAAAACCCGCCAGGATAATCACTACGACGGTGCAAGAAAACCGAACAATGGGAGCTCACTTGCAAAAGTGAATAAAAATAAAACGAGAAGTGAACATAAAAAACCCAAAAAAAACAGCAAAATCAATACCAAGCTATTCATCTTTACCACATACGCCAGGGTTACAGCCAGGAAAGTATGAAAGATACGGAAAGAGATAACAACAACAACGAAACTGGCGAAAAATCACTTTCAAAGTAATCCGTAGCGCAAACAGACCGACACAAAAGCGAAAGTTGTAAGTTGAGCAAAGTTGCTGCTCGTATCGCTTCCATCGAGGACGCGGTATAGAAGAGGATCGGGACAATGGTAAGGATTTTTGGTTTTGTTTCATAGCTCTCTTAGTTGTCATCCGCCTCGCAACGGTCGTTTGCGATTGTTTTGTTTTGGATGCTGGCGGAATCGATGCCCTCGTGCAAAAGACATCCAGAGGTAGTTTCTGTGGCTGCGGGTTTTACTCGCACGAACACGAGTTGCTGGGTCGGTTTCCGGGTCCAGCTTCTCTTTCCGATGTCGAGCTTTTGCCTGCCGAACCGAATGTGCGGGCAAAGATTTGATACTCCTTTTCTCTTCTGCTCCGCGATTCTCCCGTTCGTCGTTGTCATTTGGACGTCCAAAGAAAAAAGTACCTTACCAAAGCATGACTTTTCCATCTATCAAACCGTTTCCATCGCCGACGTTCGGTTGCCCGGCAAGAAGATCCGACCATTTAGACACACCATTCCCGGCCAAGTTTGGCAAGTACTGTCCTTTTCCTGTGTTTGTCACGACGATGGCATGTTTTTCCTTTAGCGCGGTTCCGCTTAATCTTTTCCCGCTACCTCTCCGGCTTTCGCTCGCAATTCTAGTGATTTAAGTTTTTTGTCAACCCTGCCGCCCGGAACGTCCACAACTTTTAACACTTTCCGCCCGACCGGTAATGCAGTGTGCAATTTCGGTGGTCGGTCGATGTTTACTTCTCGCTTTGCCATTTTCCATTTCATCATGCACGACTCACGAGTTCGATTTGTGGCTTTAGTATTGCAGCGTTGTTCTTGTTTTGCTTCTCGTTGTTTACTCTTGTCACTTTGGTAATTTTATGTTTTTTATCACAAAACTTTTCCAACTCCACTCCAGTGGGTGGGTGATTTCACTTGTAATGATTTCGATCTGTTGGAAATGGTGTCTCCCGAAACAGCAGATTACCAATTCTAAATGTTCGTTTAAAATACACGTTATTACCTAGGATTCATATTTGCTCAAACGAAGAGCAATGTTTCCTAGCGTACGATCGTTCAATCATTCGCCATATTCATCCATCAAACTCTGGCTGTTCCATACGAAAAAATACCGTCCTTTGGCGTCCGTCCGATGACAGCTTACTAACAACGAGCGATGGTGGATTGACGAACCTGTTGCGTTTCGCTGATGCATTACCGATAATGAGCTTTGGTTTTGTAGGCTAATGCGTTAGTTTAAATAATAATTTATCATCCGTTCCGGAGTCGCCAGTCGATGGTAAAAAGGACTTCACTTTCGTATGAAAAAAGTTGTTAAAGTTGGGTCGAAGAATCAAATCAATCTTCACACTGTTTCGGTCACTTTTAACATTTCCAAAAGCAAGAAATGTTCAAAAGGATCCATAATGACTTTAAGGATGCACCGTTTCGGTAACAAATACCAATCAAAGATACAACCTTCATCCATCGACTTCGTTGGCCCCAACAACTATGCTCACTCCAATTAAGCCTCACCAGGACGAGAACGCTGGTCCGACTGCTAGACCACAACCTAAACTGTCGTTGGTCAAACCCTTTTGTCGAAGTGCGGTCGCCAGCGAAAAGGCACAATGAATTAGTGCAAAGTCGAGGAATATCTCTGCCGAAGCGTTCGACGAACATCAAACATAAACCCGTGACGTTCTCGCGTGGACGTAAAAAGGCCTCAATCGATACGGTCCTATCACCCCCAGGGAGCTGCAGGCGATGAAGTTCGCGTTCCGTACCGGTACCTTGGTACCTGCAGCATCCGGAAAACGAACGGAAACGCGCCGTCGTCATCAACGGTTGCCGGTGAGTCGTGCGCCGGCATTGTGCCGGGACAGATAAATCTCCTTCAAGTGCACTTCGGCAGAGTGCAGTGAAAGAACAGAAAGCGAGTGCGCTGGGATTTGCGGGAAAGTGGATCACACTCTGAAACTCTGTAGCACTCCAGCATCCGGCTCCGGGTGTTGCGTGCCGGTTTCGTTTCGTTGCCATGGCTGGCGAATGATGACGCTGCACGAGCACATTCATGATCCGGAGGGATTTCGCGTGCGTCGTTGAATTGTGTTCGGGTTACGGGTGAGGTTTTCCTTCCCTATTTCCCATTTCTTTCCCACGCCCGTGGCACCGGGCACGCTTCAGCATAGATCAATGGCTGACGTTTCGTTCGAAGATGACGATGATACCCTGGTGCAACATGATGACTATGTTGATGACGACATTAATGGGTTTCGTAGGTTTTACGGAAGAAATGCCGCAGGTAACTTGCGAGTCGGTGCGTCAAAAAGTGCAGCTTGTATCGCGTCGTGGATGATCCGGAAGCCGGAAGACGCTCGTCAAGAATCATTCGGAAAAACCGTGTTTCCCAGTTCAGCCTGACGGTACGGATTCAATCTTAGTTCCAATTTGTTGTCAAATGGGAAACTGCGAAAGCATCTGGCTCAATTGTAGCACAAAGCTACAGTGTTGTTAAAGCATTAGGATATTAATGGCACACGCATTCTATGTGACAGTGGTATAATCTATCAATTCCATTGTTTTGTTTTGATAAACTACTCTAACTTTTACAGATTGAAATATTTAATTTTTCTTAAAACCTCTTCGGATTATTTCTGCAATCCATTTTTCAAACCATGCAGAAATATAGCAGAAGAAAAATTTGAAACTTTCGTCGACCGTCGACTCTAAAACAATCCAACTATGCTGCATCGAAGAAACAAAAGTGAGTTTTCCTACGTTGCACATGCATCCATTCCGGCTGATGCGGTGTGATTTATGGGGAAAAACGAACAAATAGAACCGACAGACATCGATTAGACCGGAGTAAAAATGTGAAATATGCAACGCAGCGTAAGGGAGGGTACGAATCTGGGCCAAATATTTGCAGGATCGAGTACAAGGTGGAACCAAAAAAGAAAACACCCGCTGGAAAGGCTGCATCCTGTGGCAGCGTGTGCAACAAATGCATTCCGGTGGTGTTTTTAGTTCCTTGCATTTTTCTGCTAGTCCTTCTCCGCTCGGGGCATGAGTTTGCATAAACTGTGATTGTTTGTAGGTGGGTATGTGTGTGCAATATGCACAGCTGGTACGTCGGATCATGCCGATGGGTCCGTGAGTGGACAACGTCCGTGCCCCACATTCGAAGGGTGTGAAGTAACGGAATGGTGTAAAACGCAAGTGACGTGGACGAAAGGGAGGCGAATGAATTGAATCCGCAAGAGCTCAAAAGTGGAAGCGTTGTTTTAAATTGTCACCACGTTGTTTTATCATGTCTTTTTCCTCGTGCAGCGTGAAATATGCATCGTTTTCGCGTGGACCCGCCCAGTTGCCTGGTGGTCTTTATTAGAGATCCACTCCTGCCCACAGTGTACTCCACAAACGACTACCGCGTGCGTAGATCCGGTGTCAGTGTACTTTTTTTTCCAGATACTTCCTTCACTATGAACTGTATGGACCTTCATGCGCTGGACTGTTCGCCAGACGGTCATCATCATACTTGCACCTGGCAGGATTTAGGTTTTATATCCAGCGAGCCATATTCGCCATGCTTGGTGCATATGGATGGCGTGTTTTAAACCTCACTAGTTTCGAGATGCTTTATTCCACTCTGTGCCGTGGGCGAGTTTCGTTACAGGAAAAGCATACACCATAACGTGAAAATCATTTTGTGGAGGTCTCAATTGGGCTTGGAGCGCACTGGCAAACATAAGGGGCATAAAAGTGTTTTTATAAACTGAATCTGAAAAAGGTACCTCGGTGAGAATGAGTTTAGCAGTTTAGGCTGCTTGTTTGTACGTAAACTACTGCCCCATAATCAAATAATATAAAAGAAAAATTATATTTATGTTATAAAGAGTCTATCACATTTTCAACAGTGAGCATGTTGCTGTGTATATTTTATTTATTTTTGTTTTCACAAAATTCACTTTCTAAACACTGTCAGAAAATGCTGGATTCAATAAGACGGGGTTCGAATGCCACCTTTTGCTCAAAATGCTTGAAAACGGCAGTTAAAAATACTTTTCGTCGATACATTTTATCTAATTATCGCTTAATGAAACTTTCGTACATAAAATCTCCAGGTAGAGTTGTACATATTCGGTTTTATTAGCGACTCAACAGTTGCTGGACTTACCAACAGTGATAAAATCCTTCCTATTAACGCCCGCACTGCAGCAGTTCTTATTCTCAACAACAACATGCCACGTTTAATTTTTCATTTACTTTAATTTCCAAACACAAACAGCACTTCCAGCCGGTGGAAAATTAAAATCCTAAACAGCCCCTGGTGTCTCTGCTTAATTAAAAAGAAAATGATGCTTTTCAACGGGGTTTGCTACCGACTGGCATCACCTGGATGCCTTGAGGTAGCTGTTAGTAACCCGTCGAGTGCACTCGAAGGGTCGTGAGAGTCATAGCTTTACGCCTCTAGGCTGCCGAGTGGGATGGAGGGCTAAACGGTAATTTTCATCATCATAAAATTGCATTCACCACACTGTGCCGGTCCACAAGTGCAACGCCAGCCGGGAGAAAGTCATCGCTGGCGTGCAAGCAAACCGCATCGGCCATTAAAGGCTTATGAGCGAAATAAGAAACCGCACCTTAGACTTCGAATCGACTTCCGGGTTGTGTGGTTGGAGTGGTTCACCCCCTTGCACGGTCCTTCTTACGAAGTGCGTTCCGGAGGATGCATCTACTGAGAAGCAAAACAAACATGGCAGCGCAACAGAGAACATTAAACAGCACCGTAGAAAATAAACAACAGGTGCCTTATCAACCACAGTGGCTACGATACTAGATACTGGTTGGGGTGAACAAAAACGATTCAACATTAATTAACCTTTAAATAAATATTGAGTGTCTACAAAGATTAATAACAAAGTGAACATGTAGTAAAGCAAATTGGAAATACAAGGGCTTGACGATTGTTCAGGACGATTTTAAACTCACAAAGTCAGGCAAATATGTAACATGTAACAATTGGAGGAGATAGATAAAACGTCATACTACACACTTACAATAAGACCATGAGAAAACCCTAAGTAAAAACTTAAGATAAGAACCCGCGCATGAGGGGTTAACGGGAACCATCCAAATAAGTAGAAGCAAAAAGGGCTCAAGATTTAAAAGCACCATTGTCGCTTAACGGGGCTCGAGTATCCGTTAACCTGCAGGCCCGGAAGGTTCGCTCATTAACCTGCGATATGAAGTGCTGGAAGCGCACGAAACGTGCATCCTTCGACCACGCGACGGTTGTTCGCACGTGTGCTCATAAATTCTCACCATGCAGCGGACGAACGCCCACTGTAGTATCGTTCGTGTTCCATGGGTTGACTTTAGGGTGGTTAGGAATTTCTTCTACCTTAGTCTTTTTGTTGGTAACACAATCTACTTCCTCGAACGTTCCTGTAAAGAGAACAAAAGACACTTTAATGCTTTAGTACAAACCACAACACGAGCTGTATCTCAGAAGGTGTGCATGCTTTTGGTGCAAACTCATATAAATATTAAAAATGCTTATAGTGTTCTCTTCTCACACACATTTGCTATTGGTGTAACTTTAGTAAAGAAAGGATTTTAACAAAAACAAACTTTAAAACAAAATAAATTGGCAGTGGCTATGTTTGATGAATTTACAGCACAGTGACATTGAAAAGGGTGAACCAAACAATACGTTTGCTTCTGTCTTCGTGGATCTAAAATTTCCTTACCTTTATATTCACACTCTAGACGAGCAAGTATTACACGGATGCAATGGCTTAAAAACGACAAAATGCGACCGCACATAAATCGTTGCATCGCAGCAATGTATCCAAAGAGGTGAATATTTATATCCACCCTGCGGCCAATCGTCCATCGTGTTCCCGATCGCAGTTTCTTTGTAATGTCTCGACCATTTGCATAATTTAACCTTTTTCTTACACTTCAATTTAAATATTAAGTCAAGAAGAAATGTTCAAATACATTTACTCGTTTTGTCACAGCAATTCTTGTGAAAACCAGTTGGTTTATAACATCAAATTTATGCAACCCAAAGAAATTGCTTCGTTATAGTGAATCCACTTTTTAAATTGACTTTTAATTTTCAGTATAAAACTTTTACGTAATGATGCAAAATAATTGAACCTATGCTTAGTCTCTTTTCAAAAGAAAGCTCAGGTTTCTTTTCAAAATGGTTTATTCATGTTTAAGTAGTCAGCCATTTAGAAAGTCCTGCACTAGCTAGAGTTTATAATAAAATAAACTGCTCCGGCTTAGCTGCAGCGTTGAGAAGAGGAAATGAAAGGAAAACTTTCATAAAGCTCATGCAAAAATCCTTCTACTCGATATCCTTTGAAACAGACCCACATTGCAGAAGATAAATGCGTTTCCGGAAAGTTTTACGAAAGCTCCATTTGTGTCCACTCACCTCGGCGTCCCAAGCTACGAACATTCGTTTTAGTTTAAGTTTGTCGTCGAAGGGCACGAAATTACAATTACATTGCAGCTCCGCGGACTGAGTTCGGGGAGAAAATGCGGCCATCAATCATTTTTTACCTTGGCTTTCTACTAGTTGCATCCATTAAGAAGCGTGCTCTGTTTCACTCTTCCACACACTATGAAACAGAGTGCTCAAAGGTTAGAGTTTTCTTGTGCTTAGGTCTTGTGAGGGAAATTGAATCAAACCAAAGTCAGTTCCTATTCTAATTCATCGTACTTGTTCCTTTTTGGCACAGTTTAAGCCGCCCAGCTGATCAATCATATTTGTAAATTGTTTAATATCAGTTTGGAAATATATATAAAAACAATACCAGCTAGTTAAAAACATCTTTAAGCAAAGTGAATGTTTTAAATTAGGTGACCACAAAGAATGAAATGTTTTTAAAGCATGACTGAATGACGATTTTTTGTATTTCTATGCTTTGAAAGTGTTACTACAGTTTGTTATGAGATACTATGTGAACAATCGTTCAAAACTTTCTAAAACTAATGGTTCGCAATTCCTTCATTTTAGAACCGGTTGGCATTGATGCCATTTTGAACTGCTCTCAATTGAGGCCACTCGCTATAATCTTGCTCGGCTAAAGATTGTGTCAGAAAGCAAAGTAGATTTTCTCGCAAGCTGTCATAATTTTCCCGACGCCCAGTTCAAAATCCGATAAAGCCACGCACTTTCGGCCACACCGACAAGGAAGCACGACATAGAACCCTCTTATCCTGACGATGATAGGTTTATAATTGATGTATGCGAATCCAATGTCGGTTGGTGGCGCTGTTTCACAATGATTTTGTTGCGCCCCCCTTAAGCCCTTCCCGGGTGCTTTGTTCACCGTCCAGGAAATGGAAGCTCGCGGGTTGCTTCCGACTGCCCAGGTCCGGACGTTTGCCCGCCGGGAAAAGCTGGTACGAGATTTATTATTATCGCAATCCGCTTACCACATGCGCATCTCTTTCATGTGCAACTGTGAGTGTGTACGGGCGAGTATTAGCACGTGCTAATTCCCTTTTCACCGTTTTGATTGATAGTTTGCCGGGAGGGGCTTGGCTTGAAGTGCGCGGACCGGAAGCGTCATCTGCACCGGCGGCAGCAACATCATCATCATCATCATCAACATCATCGTCGTTGACGCCGTCGATTTTGTCGTCGTTCGCCAGTCACCATCTTAATGATCACCGGGCGGCGTCGTTAGTGCGATTACCCTTGGCACTATTAGATCGAGGCCATTTGCTTCTCCTTTCTCCTCCTCCTCCGTTCCCTCCAGCGCTACATCCGGAACCGGATTAGTCGGCGGAATAGGTAACGAAGTATCCATCCTTCGGCCGACGCCGGGGGCATCATAATTCGTGTGTCAAATTGAATTTATTTGTAGGAACCACCACGTCCGCCTCGCTTACCAACCGGTGGCACTGGAAGTCTCTACACACTCCACATAACGGCTATGGCGCGAGTCCACAACACACACACACACACACAAACTGCCGAACATTGGTGTCGCACGTGATGGCGCAAGTTTGCAACGTGGCGTCAGGAACTCGCAAATAGAGGGAAGCGAAATTCACCGGATAATCATTACACCGGGAGCGGCTGGCGACAACAGGGGGTGGGTAAATGTTTCGGGTAATCCTCCAAATTAACACGTGTTTGACAGCACGCCCAGATGGGGCACGTCGGGCATGTGTGTGTGTGTGTGTGTGTGTGTGTGTGTGAGCGCCAGCTGCGACCGAGAACGACGACCCGCGAGATCGGTTTACACAGCCTCAAACTATTTCCGACACACAAACACACAACTACAACTTTTCACAAGCACGGATTGTGCACGACTTGCCAGGGACGTAGAAAAGGCACCCTTATCCCTCACCAGAACTGTGCGTAATGAAATGTGACACAATGTCAAACGCTTTTGTGGGTTAATATTTCTAGAGGAAAGTTTACGTCATTCACCGTTGGAAATCTTAAAAGATAATCAAAACATTGATGCATTTAAAGACTAATTCTTTTTTTTTTTAAACAAAACCCAATTTAATGAATTTGTCGAAGGTAAATTGTAAATAGATTAAGTAAAAAATGTCAATTTTAATTTTGAAAATATTTATAAACAATTCTAAAGTGTACTTATTTTATTTTTCAACCTTGCTCAAATCAGCTGCGTTACGAATTACTAACGTTTATCTTAAAAATTTTTATAAACCCTGGTCAGGCCTCTCAAAAGTATTTAAAAAAACCGCCCGCCAACGCAGCTGCCATCTGTTGGCAGCATAAGTTTGCTTATATAATAAGTTTTATTGTTGTATATCAACTATGGGGAAATGATTTCCAAAATTCCGTTAGATGTAAAATACTCTTTGTTACATGATACACTACATTACATTACATTATTTGCCTTATTATCAACCTGCCGTAACGTTCTCGTATTACTGAAAACAGTTATATTATTGAATTACTACTGCGAAAACAAATTGTTCATTATTCGTAGTTTTTACTACATATTTTATTCCGGTCGGGGGTAAAAGCACATATCATCTATGTGCATCTATCAACTAAAAATTACGATAGCACCGAAACGATAGGCCTAATTTTCTTCTTGGTTTCATACTCACACAACACCTGCTAAACTAATTTGTGTTTTGAAACTCATCCCCAAAATCCAAAACAATCATGTCTCCTGCTGTTCGGTCCGAGCGACCGATGCCTTTCTTTGACAGGCCGCCATTCATCGGTTGGATTAAGATGACCCTCGTCAAACAAGCTCGTACTCAGAACTCGTAATTATCATTTGACAGCAATACATACACACACGGTCCTGTATGTTCAATGCAAGCACCTTTCCTTTGTGTTTCGTTCCCGGGATGTTTGGGAAAAACTGGTCCAGTTAGCAGAAGGTTCAACGTGTTGCCTCCTGCTGCCTTCCCGAAGCAACAGGAGCGCGCCTATCCCCATCGACATCCATTTGCAGTCAACTACACGCAAAACTATTGCCCCACCTAGCTTCTAGGCGGTTTTCCGGTCTGGCCGCCGACTTCCGGTGAACACGATTCACACTTCACCCGCCCGAGCATTGTTTGGTAAATCATAATCTCATTCGAACGACCACGAAGGGCCGTCCAAGCCCGGCCGACTGACATCTGACGGATGATGATTAATTTATTGTAATTTCCCGTCGCTGTCCCGTGCGATGGAGGCGAGGTTATGGTGGAGCAGCCCTCAGGCGGTTGCATCCCCACAGTTGCATACGGGGTGGGTGGTAAACTTCCCACCACCACCTCAACATGATTGTGGTGCCTCAAACAATTGCATCCATCGACAGACATTTTCACCATCCCCTAGGAGATATCTCTGGAAAGCGGAACAAACGGTGAAAGGACCTCAATGACGTTTATTGCGGCGCTCGGCCGAATGCGATCGTGATTAATTTGCTCACCAACCAGTTCTCCGTAACACGGGCAATAAATCTTTTTCGCTCCCTCTTCATCCAACCCCGCACACCAACCTCTCGATCTCTCACTCTTTCGTAGCCCAGAAGAACTGGAAAGCCGAGCGTTGAGAAGGTGTCGAAGTGGTAGTAATCCTTGCCCGGTGCAATAAAAGCCACGCCGTACGGCGTTCACCGATGACGATGGAGAGAGATGGGCCTTCGACGTTGCGAGTTAATTGCTCTCAGCTGACATGGCGAATGGTAATATATGGCCACCGGATTAGACGCCGGTGAGGGTTTCGATTTGTACCGGATTATGCCGTGTTCCGGTGGCAGATGCTCGTTCGAGCGCCAGGAAACCCCTCTCGGAAGGGTTCGATATTTATAGATGTTGTGCGTTAGACTGTAATCTGAGGTGCAACTGGAGAAACTATTTCCCAAACCTTGATCGCAAGCAAAAACAAATAAGTATAAACTCCATTTTAAATTAACTGAGTCCACTTCTCTAAAACGTACAACTTTCCCATTTGGTGTCCATTGTCAACTATTTCCCTTAAAAAATTGGACAACTTGTCAACACATCGAGCCGTTGCTCGATGCTTGTCCACTTTTGCTGCCGGATTGGTGTGCCACGCAAACATCATTTGCATCGATTTGTGTCCCGTGGAAGCACCGAGTCCAAACCATTCGCCTGCGAAATTTCCTCCCGTCCATTTTCACGCGGCACGTAAACGACCCCAAGGAAGGAGGCACTGGCTGTGGGAGATTGAGAAGGGAGGTAAAACGGACATTTGCAAAATAGCTACAATCACGTTACAGTCTGTAATCAGAATTCGATTCGGGGCGCGTTTCTGCCTCGCAATGGTAAAAGCACTCGAAAATCCATGCCCGAGTAGATTGTACAAGTGACAAAAAAATAGGAAGGAGAGGAAAATAGAGAGAGGAAAAATCGAGCTCGCTCCGTCCGTCCGAAATGATGGCGAGCACACAGGGCGATCGGAAGGTAATAAATGTCACCGTTTTCGAAGCGTTTTCGAACCCGATTTGATCGTGCCCCGGTAAAGATGGTTTGATTGGAGTGTCTGGTGCTTGGTTTTTATTTTATTTTTTCTCTTCGATTCCCCTTTTCTCGCTGTCAGAGTAGTTTGTACGGTTGCCGGAACTTTTCGTGAGGCTCCAGGACAGATTTACGCTAGGATTTCACAAACTCCTTTTTTCCTGGGCATTCCGTCCCCGATTGCGGTCTTTTCCCGGTTGACACCATCTGGCTGTCGCAAACATGCACACAACGCAAATAAGCTTCGATTGTCGCAAATGGACGGAAATAGTTTCGCAACTGTCACGTTGTCCAAGTGCGAACCCATTTTTAGGCCATCGGGTTTACGACGGTGTAAATCATCCTCCCAGCGCGATGCGTTCCCCTCCCATCGGGATGAAGTTTGTGTGCAGCTGTAACAAACAAGAAAACCCGCTAGAGGCAGCTGAACATCGGCCCACAATCTGACACATATGTCCAACCGCCGGGCTTAAAATCGAGAGCCAAGCGACAGGAGGTGTGACAACTTTTCAATTAGTGTTCCAAATTTGTAACGATCACCGGTGGACGGGGAGGTTTTGCGCCGGCACTCATTATCGTACGGTAGATCCATTTTGGCATTTTTGGGAGGGAAATGGGCTGAGGATAAGCGGTAGGATTTTGCGTAAGCCAACCACAACCGTAGGCGATTCGTTGCCCGCTTGTGGCCAAACCCGGAAGGACCGGTCATTCGGTCCGGGTATTACAACCGTTCTATTTTATTAATCTCACCAATTCATAGTTCAATAAAACGGGTCGTTGGAGGTGGGTGCTGTCGGAGCAATGAATGCATGGTCCGAGACCCGTTTTCCCAAATGTTCAACATCGATTCTGAACGTTTGCGAAAGCCCAAATCATTCCGAGCCCCCTGTGGTGCATCGCATAGCCCAACTTGGTCCGGGCAAAGTGTTAATTTGTCTCACTTGTTTCGTGCAGGGCGCTGGGACGCGTAGTGCAAGCCAGCCGAATGTGGACACCGGCGCATCGGTGGCCGACGGATGGCACAATTTGATCATGGGCCATAAATTCAATTTGAAAAGTTCTACCAACCCGTGGAGGAAATTCGAGCGCTGCGAGCGAACGTTCGGTAGCACAACGGACATTCTAGGTGCAAGGGCATGATCCTGGTCCTTGGGACCTTAAACCGACGTCCGCCAAGGGGATCGCTGCAAGAAGCAACGTGACCTGCCTTGCTCGAATGCTTTTGTCTTGCGGCTGCGTCCATCTCAGGAAAGGTAGGGAAGGTGGGAAAGCTGTCGAGCGGAAAGAGTTTGACAAGGCTTCGTTGGTACCGAACGAGCGTACCCTTTGGACATGGTGATGCTCATTAATGTCAAGCAGACGTCTCGCAAATGTGAAGGCCTCTTGAGCCTGTGGCCACGAGCTTACCATGACAATCCGGGTGAATTGGAGGGCGAAATTAGTGTGTCCAACCTGGGGAGGGCGGATGAGAACGCGATGGACAACCCGATAATGGAGGCGCATGGTGTTTTATCCCGTATGATTGACGCATGCAAACCAGGTTAAGATGTTGCTTGAGGTTCATGTTATGCTGCGAAATGTTTTAAATTCACTCTAGGTTAAAAACTACTCTGGATTTGGAGAACCCTTACATATTTGGACTTAAAATTTAATTTGAATTTCATTGATTCTTGAATGGAGGCGCCCAGTAGTTCACATTTTAATTCAATTAATGTCAAAAGAAAAACTTAACACCAGTGCAATAAGCATAAATCATCAAAAACAAACTCGTTTGTTTTATTATGCATCGGCACACCGGACTGCCCAGTTAGTTCCCGGTGCAAACATCAGCGCAAACCCGGTAATGCAGTTCTATTTACCCTAATCGCTTCAAATCCGCCCATTCTATCCGGCACGTACGGCACACATTGGCGCCCCAAAGCGCACTGTGGTGCTCCCGATTCCGTAATCCTTAATCAATCTGATCACCGCAAAGCGTGGACCGGATGGTCCAAACATCGGCACGTGGCCGCTCGCAGCGACATGTTAAATCTTTTATTGGAAATAATTGAAAACCGACCTCGAAAGAGAGCGATAGCCTGTGTCCGTGTGCCGTTTGAAGTGTAGATGTGCATGGGTGTGTGTGTATGTGTTCAGGACCGAGATGTATCCTGTTGGTCTGTAAATTTATCGACATCTATCGGATGGACGGTAGGAGAACGCGTCGAAAACGATGCATCTTCCACTCGCCCTGGGGTTCCAGCCTGGAGAGAAAGAGCGAGCGAGATTAAATGGAAAGTTTAGTGAAACGGAAATGAACCGAATCCAGGCATCCGTAAGCCACCACCATGACACGAGCTGCAATGAAATCCTGGTGTGCCGAAGGGCGGAGGGGTTATTTGTTCTGCTGTATGTTGTTCATTAATTAAACGCTGACCGTGCAGCCAAAGCCGCCATTGACATGCTGCACGGCATCGGTATGGCCGTGGTCTTAATACCGACCGGTTGATCCGCGGCTGATGCGCTAGAGTTTGATGAACCGGGCGCTTCACGTACGATAGATTTATAGCGGTTCTTAGAAGTGCAGCGCTTCGGGAAATGGATAATCCACAATGTTTCTACTTTCGCTAACGCTTTGGGCTAGCCGATATGCTTGTGTCATGGAAATATCCTTTGAATGTTAAAATTGAACTAATGAGTTTATAGGATTCTAGGAAAACATGACAATATAGCTTTGTTAAAACAACAAATATTATGTTCCATTCACAACACCATTTTAATTATGCATCGTGGAAAATGTATTAGCAACTATTGCGTAACGTTTCCTCCTAAGGGAATCAATGCTGTTACATTGTGTCATAAGGTTTCCACAACAACCTGGATAAAGCTTCCTAAATTAATAGGATTATGATTTCAAAGAAAGCGAAAATGGCTCGCCTGAATAGATGACTCACACAAATATCAATTTTCTACTTCTTTGCAAGACCAAAACAATAAAAGTAATTGGTTAAGCTTTATATAAAGGAGTAAATTTCCTAAACCCAGAATATTTCACCATGGTTACCTTTATTTTATCTTAACACTTTGCTGTCCGGATACACGTATAGGTGTAATGGATCTGTATCGGTTTTCATCCGCTCACATCATTTTGGTATGCTGTCAACGCTGGCACCTGACACGCACCACAGACTGCTAGATCTAAACAAACAACAAATGGAAAGTAAACAAATTTACGTAAATTTTAATAAAGTTTGAAAAAGAATTATTAAACAGGGCGGTAAGATACGAAAGAACTGGTGAAAACGCGCCGGTTGTAAAGCTTTGCGACCCCGTGAATTCTGCGGACGTCAAAGTGTTAAAAAAAAAAGTTCAACACGTTATGAAAAATGCCTGTGACCATTTTGAGAACTCGTGTGATGTGAAGAGACAACCGATTACCATCAACCATACTTGGTTCGCGGGTACTTCAACCGGTCACGTGACTCCAATAACGGCTTTCCATTTCTCGCCTCGACCAATAAAGTATGCTACATATAATTGAATGGATTCGCACACGATTGAGCAGACGCGTTCGGGCGCAAGCGAACGCAAATTTATTGCGAACTTGCGAACTGTCAAGCTCCTGGCTCTGCCACTTGACCCGTCGTTACGCACTGCCAAGCGTTATGAACGGCACACACACGGGATGCGTATTATTGGTGCATCCTTTTCGCTCCGTTTTGCCTTTTTGATGCACTGCCAATGGAGCGCCGCACACTTCGATCTGTTCGCACCCATTTCCATCGAACGCGTCACGTGTGTGCTTTACGTTTGTTTTATGTTTCGGCCCACAGTTTCACGCTTGTTTTTGAAGCCACGGCCCGTTACCGAGGGCACGCCGCACACCTCCACCCTCGGAATCTTCCAGGAATGTAGCCTCGAAATGGCAGAATTCGAGTTTTGCATTTGACTTTCCTACCGCAAGTTCGTGGCCTGGGCACCGGTTGACGGAATGTGATTTTTTGCACCGATTTTCGGCGCGCGCGCGCGCGTGTGTGGAATGTCAAATGAGGCGCGCGTCGCATGTGTTGGGCATAAATACGGTTCGGTTGATATTTGTGATACTTATGTAGGTTATTGATTTTGCGTCCATCTCCGTGGCGAGCGGCGCGTAATAAAAACCGACCGCTTAAAAGGCAAAAGTCAACTGATCCGTGATAAACTGTACAAACAGTTATTGCGTCTCTGGTTTGTTTTTTCGTGGTGTTCCTCTTCCTCTTCGTTTCTGTTCAAATTATTCGACCGTTTGCATTCGCTTCATTCCCCTTCCTGTTCAACACACTTTTGGTTGGAGCAATTTTGCAACAACAATGAACAATCATGCCGTGTAATGTTTTGAACGGTTCATTAATTCGATTATTTTCAGATATTTTCAACAATTTAAAATGTATGTTTGACTCTTTTTCATATTTTGCAGAATCCTTATGAAAAAATAATATTAAAATATCAAAATCTAATATTTTTGTGGAAATATACAAACAGCTTGTGTTGTGAGCATATACTCTCGGTGGATTTCCATTAAATAAGTGGACAGAAAAAACGGTAATATGTTATACCTCACTCCCAGATCTTGATCAGGTATTTATGGTTTCAATATAAATAACTCTCCTTACTATATGATCCAACTCAAACGTCCCCTTCCATTTGCTCCAGAACTCAACTTCCCAAATCGATTATCATTGCCTCGAAATAAGCAGGCAAACCTTCTGGCCCATTTCCCATGGCGGCGTTCGTGTCGTCAGGGGAGGCAAAAATTGCGATGCCGCTTGCTCCAACATTAATGCACGCTAAAATGTGCATCGTGCTGTGCTCAAACCGGCATCGGTGGAGGATGATCTTTTCATCGGAGTGCAGCGAAAAGGACATGAGCCAATGAAACGATTCGATTCGATGCCAGCTGTGAAATGGTTCCATCATAAATTCCCAAATTTCCTTCTTTTCCACTTCCCTCTCCCTCGACGCCGTCGACGGAATGGGATTGGCTCATCGGTTCGGGATTTCCGGTAATGCCATTTTCAATGCACTCGGGCGCTTATCAGCCCAACACTTGTGACGATCGTTACACATACCACCCCTCTTCTCCCTCCATTTCGTTCACCCTATCCTCGACGAAAACCCGTACCGGATGGCACTCAATCAATTTTCCCCAAGAGGAAGATATAATCAATAAATAAATTGATGATAGTTCTGTACCTCCGGCAGAAAGGATAATTTATCATCGTCCCGATGCTCCTCCCTTCCGTTCTGATCTCTTTTACTTGTAGGCAATGAGGCGGAATTCTTTTCTTCGCTTTCTACACCATCGCCAAAAGCAAGGAGAACGTGTCGAAAGTTGCTTTCCAAGAGCTATCGGAGTGGCTCGATTCGGTTTAATGTGCCTGTATCGGTAGTACAGGGATGTTTAATAGTGTAGATGTAGGTGTAAATGAATGCCTGGAGGGTTCATTTGGGAGGAAAATGTAGCCCAAATTTCCACAACTTATATTGCAAATAAGTTTACCGCAAACAAATATAAATTGAATAAGTTCAAACTAATTCAATTATAATTGTTCAATAATAATTATAAATATGTCCACACCGGTACCTTTTGGATGCCATGCCCATCCGTTACCGCGAGCCAACTGTTGTAAGGACCTAATTAATTGCCTATAACCCAAATCAATCCCCGCAGCGATGGTGTAATCGAATTAGTTTTTCGAGACGTAACTCTGCAGACACGAACCACCCCGAAGATTTCGTCACAAGGATCTGATGGACTTTGATCAATAAACGATTTTCTTCCAGTGTGCCCTTTCCGCCATTCGACACACGAGACCGACGCCCAAAATATCGTCCTAGTAATCGAACCGGAGCACCAAAAGATATGCGAATGAAACTTTATGACTTACGAGTGGGTCGAATCGATTATGGAAGGGCAGAGATTTGGTGGACACCGGATGAGCATCGGGAAATTATTGAGGTTGGAAAAGTCTCCACCATGTTAGTAGGTGATACACACTGGGTGTGTTTGTGTGAGTGTGTGTGTTTATGTCTTATTTAATGGTATTCTTGTAAATGATAAATTAGTTTCTCTGATAACTCCACGATAAAAGACATAACGTGAATCGTTTCAAGCTGTTCTTATTTTTCCCATGACATGTATAGAAATCTTTTCAGAACAACCCGCAATATTCAAACGCTTAACTTCAGGTCATTTCTGAAGATAAAGAGTCTAGCATGTTGTACCGCAAAAGATTGACAGCGATCGTTTTCAGCACAGTTTACCATTTATTTTCTATTTCACACAATATGGGACTCCATTTGTGGCCCATTCGGTCCAATGACACCTGATGGGGATCCTCTCCGCAATTGAGGTTTAATTGAGTCAGCACTTTCCCACACATCCACACACACACACTTACCCCTCCTCCGCCATATTATGGCTACGAATGTTTCGTCCCTGAACCAAATCGGCTTCGCAGTGAAGAGAGGAAACGACAACCACAACCATTAATGGACCTTCATCAGTTTAGCACCTAATTTGCGCCGCCCGTTACCTTTTCTCCAACGACCGTGTTTCGTCTCCCAAAAGGCCTTGGTTGGGAGAGAAAAAAAGGAAGGAGAAACTTTCCTCGGCGTAGATCGACGGGTAAGTGACCGAAAAATGGACCAACTCAGCAGAATATTTCCTCACGCACGCCTTCGCCCCATGCTATCGGTTTCGGGAAACCCGGTCGGCCCAAAAGTTCCTTGCGGCGTTTTTCACACAGGCTTTCCACGGCATGGCAATGGTGTCATTTGCCATTTTCCAGGGCAATGCTCGTGTGTTGGCTCGTTTTGTTTTCCTTACCGGGCCTTGAATCTCACCTCGCAGCGGTGCCTTTGATCGTTATCGCTAGTATCCGTATTGCCGTGTCCTTTTCCAAACATTCACACATACACGCACATGCACACAAGGGAACGACCGACGGGTGAAAATCGCTCTAAACCGGATGCTGTACACTATAGTATCGCACTAAGCAGAAACGGGAAACACGCTTTCCCAGCCGGTAACAGTTTGGCTTCCGTGTTTGCCCCCATTTTCACCCGTATTTTCCGTACTTTTTTCAATTATTTTATCCATTTCGGAAAACCTACCCCAAAGGTGAGGACGTTTTGCCAGACCGAGCTGAAGCCATTCATTTTATTCGATAATATTTTACGCCACCCTACGGCTCCCGGGAGTCGGGGGTTTTCGTCGAAACGAATCCAAACAAAAGTGCACGCTGGTCTTAGTCGGATTATGACTCTCTATGCGCCGGCATTCGCCAACGTTTGTGAAGCGAAGCTTTTCCAGGTGACCATTCCTAAAACCACACACTACACACAGTTTTCCACGCTTTCCACTGACCGTACGGTTGGCCAACGTTCGTTTCTGCCCGTTGCCAGCGTTTAAGCGCCATCCGGTCCAGTCAGAGAAGCGGGTAAAACATATTTACCTCACTCCACTACCGTTTTCCCACTGTCAGCTCGGGATTTCTCTAACATTCGCCGCATTTAGCTCGCGGGGTCGATTATTGTTTTGTCGAATGTTTCACATCACGCTGGCTAAGCCTGATTTACTGTACCCGAACCCGACGCTGCACGTGAAAAGGTCAGTGAAAATGGGTAAAGGTTTCCTCTTGCATCGGTTTTCCATCATCCCCAATCGTCACATCGACGCATGCACACGAAGGTAGCAATACAATTTGAAGCAAACTCGGAGTCTCGGAAAAGCCAGGGAGTTTTGTAGCTTCTGAGGCGCGTTTCGGTAATGCAAGTCAGAAAACGGACGTTGCTCGATGGGGTTCGAGGATGATCGGAGAGTTGGAGGGTGAATGCATACGTACCGGTACACAAAAAACAAACCACCACACCTGCACGCCGGTAAAGCTGGGGAAATGCTGCGAAACTGCTGCTTATGAGCGTATGGCTTATTGACCGTGATTGTGCCGGTCAGTTGATACAGTGCATAGCGTTTTCATTTGTTCACCATCGTCCGGCTATGAGTTACAATTCATTAAAATAAGTTTTGCTGTAAAATTTTTACAAATTTTCCGTGTTATTTGGTGAGTTATCCTGTTTGGTCTTTGAAATGTTTGGGCGACCATTTGTCTTACTTGAATACACAATAATTGCGCACATAAACACAATACACATAAAATGCCTAAAAATAACACTTTCATCAATTTATTTTACTGAAAAGAAATTTCATTTTATATATTTTAACCTTTAAAACTAATTTATACTTCACCAAAGAACAACTAGAGTTTAATGTTATAAATGAGAGAGACGATCCTAAACAATTTCCCTTTTATCTGAAAATAGAAATGGTTTTATTCCGTATAAAAAAAAACATAAAAATGTTACTCAATTTAAACAAAACATTAATTGATTCACACAAGATGGACCTACATTTATAAAATAATATAAAAAATGATGGATATTATGTTCAGAAAAATTCAAACGCAACAAATATAGCTGCAATCTGAAAATTGTTACACGTTTACTACTGAAATATTTGTCATTTTAATTGTTTTTGTTTAGAGATAGTTAAAACTAGGATCAAACATAACAAAGACCTGGAATTCTATACTAAACCATTTTGTTGCGTTTTTTTGAATTTATCCGAAAACAATTTACAAAATGAACTCACTTTATTATAAAAATCTCCTTTATTAAGCTACTTATGCGCTTATTCCAGCATCAATCACTGTTTGTGAGGCGCCTGCTTTCCACTGCGCTCGACCAACGCTTCCGGTTAACCGTACGAGCATCCTCTAGTACTCTCAGCCAGTCACGCTACCAACACGTTGCCCCAGAACGCCAAACAAGCAACAGTTGCTGGCCTGGGGTTTCCCGTTTGCCGGGAAAAACCAACAAAACCCGCCCGACTCGGTTGACCGGGATCAACAGCATTCGGCACGCTCGACTGCACCAACGCCGGCCACTCTGCGATCCCTTCTGGAACGTGGTCGTATCCAGGCCGGTGCAAAAACCCCGTGGCCGCACTGGCCAGGATGCAGCTAATGGCCACTAATGCAGTGGTTATTGTTTTCCGCTGATAGATGACCGCACCGGCCCGGTCTGTGCGGGAGTGTTTATTTGTTTTTCACGTGTTTTTCCCCTTCGGAGTTTGGGTACACACGCAGCAGAGTCACGTTTTTTGGAGAAATATTACAGCCCATTTAAAAACCTCCCCACACATACACAAGCGCACCGCCTCACAAACCTTAACTTAAAGGCTTTCCACCAGGGCACAGGACCGTTAAAGTTTTCCAGCTTGCAGATCGTCCGACACAAATCATTTGCGGTGAAACGACACGTACGATGGTGATCAATTTTGCCAGCGCAATAATTTCCCGCCCGCGTGCTGCAGGCGCATCACGATGCACTTTCCCGCTTCTCGGGTCACGATCCGGTTCGGGGTGGGGCAAATTTTGTCCGCACAATTTTCCGTCCCTAATTTATGTCATAAAACGACAAAACATTTGGCACCGTTGCCGTTTGCGGTGAGCGTCAATGTTGCATGGAATACAACGGGATTTCAAACAGAGGTTTTCCACGGAAAATGTACACATTTAGTAGCACGAAGTAACAAAGAACGATTCAACTTTGCCCTGATTTTGACAGACAAATGTCTAGCTCCAAGGGTAAATGAATTCAAATGTTTCCTGTTGGGTTGAAATTCATACGAAAGTGCAATAAGAAAATTACTAAAACAAAGTGGCATGCGTTTGTATCTGTGTGTTAATAATTTTGTCTTTGTACTGCAAAGGAGTTTATTTTGTTCCGTCCTACTTTTATAGCGACAATATAAGATATGGCGGAAAATTTCTAATTTTATATGATTTATTTATTCATTTTCAGAAGGTACGTTAATCAATAAACTTGAACTTGTGCGTCTATAGAAGTGAGCTCGTTGCATTCATCAGATACAGATATCGATTGCATTCGATAGAATTAAGGCGAATGCTATCTCAACGAGTTACAAATGTTTATCTATGTTTTCGCTTTGAAATTCCAACCACTCCAGCATAACAACTTCCATTCACTTTGATGCACTCGACGATACGTTGGAAAGGTCTTCCAGTTGCGTCCATCAACTCGACTTTACCATAAATCTAATTTTAAGTAGCACGTTCGTTCAAAGCATGGCATCAAATTCATTATCCATTAGATTGACTTTCCCCGGGATTGCCCGCATGAAAATGGGATCAATCAGGATCCCGGCTTTGCGTCTGGCTTTCCTACTCTTTTATTTTGTTCTCCCCTCCGGCCAAGCCATTTTACCCAGCTTTTCCGGCCATCTGTCAATGACATATTTATTGTATGCTATATCGGAAAACCCAACTGTCCACCTCTCCGGAGGCCAGTGTGAAGCACACATCACATGACGGGCGCGTGTCCGAGTGAGGTCAACGTGCATGGCCATTAAACATGCAGGGAGTCTGCCCCGGCCCTGGTCTGCCCTGGTTATAAATAATTACTGAAAGGCTCACTTTGATCCGGTTTGTTCTAGGCCGCAGCAGTTCCTGTGTGATGCCGTGTTCTGATCCTTGTCTGGTGTAGATGAATCTGCCCATTTTGTCGGGCTCTGGAAGCCGCAAACAATTCCGAAACATTGTACCATTTCCCATCATCGTCACCGAGGGCGTGGCGGCGGGCAGCATCCGAGGGACGATGGTGGGCCATTTCGTATTCCACTTCAAAACCCCAGCGTTTGCTGGCGTGTTCACGTACGGGGCATAAAAATTTGGCACGAAAAACTCATTCGCACCTTTCGGCCGGTGGCCTGGAGAGCCGGTCCAACCCAGGGTTCTCCCGCTGGCCGATGCATCCGTTTGAAACCGGGAAGTTTTCCGACCCAACCCGCCTGCCGAAACGACTGTTGTCTTTTAAATAAGGAAGCAGCAGTAAAGTTGCCGCACTTGCGAGTGCTAACCATTCGGGGGGGAGGCGAGGGCAAACACGAAGTTTCGTTCTACCCGGTCGGATGCTTCAGGCTAGTTCCTTTTTTATTTCCAGCTTCATACCTCCTGTTCTATTCCTGTAACGTCGAAAACATTCCCGGCGGCCACCGGGAACTTCCATCGTCGTCGGCGGGTGGGAGAACTTTTGAAAAAACTACCATTTAAACACTAGCACTTACAACGATGGTACGTGATTAAATTGCACAAGTCCTAGCGGCGCTTACTAGTGTTTCTGTGACAGTCCCCGGGAAGTTATGCGCGAGACGATTTTTATTTCCCCCTCCTCGCTCGGCCTTTCCCAACTTGCTGCACCCAAGGTGAGGCTGCCGTGTGCCGCTCGGGGTAAATTACTTCCATTTTCATTCGTAAAGCGAGACCGCGTGGTGCGAAATGTGTCATGTCCCGCGGTAGTTTGCGAACGTACGTGGGAAATGTTTCCCGGAGAACTAGTTTGCCCGCAGCTGCGAACTGGAACTGGCCGGAATGGTCGACTTTTTTAAAAGGCACAGTTGGACGAGGAAACCGAAGTAATCGAGAAACTGTTTTAAAATATTTAAAGCGAGCGACAATTCGGAAAGGGTCTCAAAAGATGGTGTTCGATAAGAACAAAGATCCTCTTCTTGAATTTATTTGTTTAACTCTTTATATCGCCAATATTTGCCTTCTTGTTTCTTATATCAACGCTTCATTCAGGATTATGCTTACCATGAGAACGCGTTTCTGAGTAAAACAATATCGGGCTTTGCATCAGGCTACAGCATCAACAGTTGGACAACACGTTTTTCACTTACCACTGCAAGGAAAGAAAACATTAATCCAGCCAGTTTCTTGTCAACTCACACACACAGGTTCAAGTGAAACTTGTTTATCCGACGGAAGAAAGGATGCCCACCTGCCTTCTCATACCAACCACAAACAGGGAAAACTTTCTCCTTCTCCCTCTCTCTCTCTCTCTTTTGTCTGGAAAATTACTTCATCAAAACCGAGAAACGGTACACTGAGTGAAATAGGAGTTGAAAGTTGTCGGGAACACAAATGTAGAAAACACGCTATTTCATTGGTGCATCATCACCGAGCGACGTTCACTTACTTTCATTAGCACAAACCCGCAGGATCTCCCTTTTTCGAAGGATTGTCCTTGCAGCGGAAACTTGAAACAAGGAAAAAGATTAGCTCAGGCATGAAATACACCCACCGGATACTTTCTTAGTGAATATGAATAAATAATATTACCCCATTCATTCTGGAAAGGCTTTAAGCTGCTCATAAGTACATCGATGGTGTGGTCGTTACCATAAAGTTTTCTGTTTTTTGGATGCAGTTGTTGCTAGTCAGGTTCATGATTTCATTTCCCACCACCTCGACGGCGTGAGTTCGAATCTCATCCGAGAACGGACCCTCCCCTGTACGAGAGGACTGACTATCCACGTACACATAGGGTAAAAAGTCTTGTAAGCCCTTCATTGGGCAGACAAGACCAACAAGGCCGTTACGCCAAGAAGAAGAAGAATCTTTTAAGTATTTTTTGAACAATACTAAAGTTATCCTGAATAATAGGCTTAACTATCAAAGTTTCAATTTTTATCCCTTTTATTAATTGACTATGAATTATCATTTCAAGTTAGTTTGCAGTGCCTCATTTCAGAGTTTTAGATTTGAATGTTCTACTGAAATAAAATATTCGAAAAAACTCAAGAAAAATAAAGCAATTAATTCTGTAGAATGATAAAAATAAAATATCAAAATTAATTTAAAATGAACAATGAAACATGCTCGTAAGGGCTAGTAAAAAATGTGTAATCGTTTTCACAACCTCTGTTTATCAAATCTGCGTGGATTTATAATTTGCATTAAAAAATTGATTTGTACTACTTTTTCAAACCCATTTTTCCTCCGTTATGAGCTTATAAGGTAAGAAGTTTATAATTGATATATGTTTAACGAAAAATGTTTAATATCAATTTAGTAGCTTAAGCTAAGCATCAAACCACTCAATATCAAACCATTCAACTAAGTAAGCTTCAAACCGCTCAATTTCACGTTGTTTAGATTAAAGCTACACGTTTCTCAGCAACGGTTAACGTCAGCGAGACATGATCCAAACAGATGGAAGCACTTGGTATCACCCGAGTATTACCCATGCACGATTGTCATTTCCAAACCTGACCAATTTTGCTCATGGGCTGCTTCTTGATTGGCCTTTCGGGCAAACACAAACTATTAGGTTGTCCATCATGCTCCGCGCGTCCATTAGAAAGAGCTAGCAAAACCTTACCCATACGATCAGCCATAGCCCGCTGTCCATGGTCTTGTGTTGTGTTATCTAGCGAAAAAAGCGTGCGGTGTTTGCTTTACAATTGAGGATCAAATTTCCGCCATCTGATGGAGGTCTATGGGTAGAACCCAGTTGTTTTAACCGCAAGCTATTCAACATGGACACACCCGTCCATCGAAAGTCCACCGGTAACGTAGCCAACGGCCAACGAAGACAGCTGCCAACTCAATTACAGAACAGCTCTTCGACTGTTCGGGAGCTTTTGGGGTGTTTTTTCCGCGAAAACCCAAACACAAACATCGCTAACCGAAAAAAAAACGCAGCGGAACTGATTGAAAAACTGCACAACACGTGCGTCCAGCAACGATGCAATTATGGCGAACGTTTTTCCGCGCCGTAACGTACCGTTGGGCCCCGTTTGGAAAATGGAAACAAGCCGTACAAATACACCTCACCAGTTTGCAATTTCATTTAATTTTTTCCCTCTTTAATCCCATCCCAAGAGGGAAAAAAGTAAAATGTTTAACTACACTCTGTGCCCCCATCGGGCGATGGATTAAGGCGTGCGTATTATTTCCCATCGTATTCGATTCCGGAATGGGATGATATTGGTAATACATTAGCAAATTACCAGGATTGGGTTGGCGATTAAGGGAGGAAATTTAAAGGAAAGGAATGGATGTGGGACATGCGGGTATTTTTCGTGTTATCCTTGGTAGGTTTTATCATTGCTTCAACGCATGCCGAATATAAATGCGTTACAATTAATGTGTTAACGCAGGCATTAATTACGTTTCGCCAAATCCCCAGTGGTAATTAGGGTGAAGGAACAGTTCCTTTTTGGTGTATTTTTACCCTGAAGTATGGTTGTATAAATGTGTCTATTTTTAATGTACGTTTATACATTTCGCTTTTTATTAATCATCCAGTCAAGAGTTTCAATAAGTAAAAGATAGTTTTCCTGTATATTTTTCATTTCTGTATCTTTATGTGTCCAATAATTTATTTTTACTCCATTTCGTCTATTGTTTGGGATTGGTTTGCTACCTTATTTGGTATTGCGTTATGTTGATGCACACTTGTAAGATAGTTTTGCAGCAAAAATTTTTGGTGAATATAGTAGTCTATAAATGGCCCTCCCCAACAATTTACGGCTGACTATTTAAGTATAACAAAGGTTAAGACTAACAAGACTTAGAGTAAAACGAAAGGTGTGTTTATAAAGACATGAATAATTAAAATGATTTTAAAAATAGATGTAACGTAATGTACTTCAAAAAGGATGTTAGGTACTCGAAAAAATATGGACATACATCTGGTCACGGTTAAATTTTTCACAATTGTCCCTTGTAAGTTATTAGGGAAAGAAAGAATTTCAATAAATTTATTGTTTATTCACACTGTAAAATTTTCTTAAATAATACTAGAAAAGAGTGATGAGGAAGAATAAAAACGATTCGAGAATGTTCTAGAGCAGGGGTCGGCAAAGTTCGGCCCGCCTACTGGTTTTATCCGACCCGTAAGAAAATTTTAATGCTGCGAACAAAAAACCTATCTCAATTTTTATCGGATATGTTCACGATGTAAGGTTTGTTTTCTTCCTAAATGAAGATTGAAATCATTAAAAATTCTTGTTCCTGTTATATGTTTTAAATAATATAAATTCAATGATAATAAGTACGGATATATTTTAAAAAGTTTTTTTTTTTTTTTATATGTGGCACGACATCCCTTAGTAAGACAAGGCCTCTCTCCGAAGAGAGTTTGTGTGTCCGAAAGACGGTATATTATAGATCGGTGGTCAGCCGTTCGTAATACCGGAGGGTGCCAGACTCGAGATTCGATCCCACACCTGTGGTGTGGTGTTTCCTCGCGCTACCACTGCGCCATGGGCACCCCCAAAAGTTTAACGATGAAATTTAAAATATTTTATCTTTTACCACTATTTTATGTTACTTTACTATTAAAAATTCAAGTTCATTCAAAAGTATACTACTTAGAAAACATCGTCGTTTAAGGTATCCGGCCCGCGCTTTTGGTTACCTTTTAATCATCTGGCCCTTTTTAGGAAATATATGCCGACCCCTGTTCTGGACTGATCATGCTTTTTTGAACAGAAATTGTCAATCATCAACATTTCTCATACAATCAGAAACTCTAGAATCATGTGAAAAGTAATTCTTCTTCTCAGGTTCAATTTGCTCAAACGATCAGAATGTTCAAACCTTACATAGTTTTGAGTGCTGAGCTGGCGTCCATCCACCCACATACCGCTTCACTTTTCTTAGCACACCGTTTCAGTTTTAGCCATGTGGCGCACCTATTTGCCTCCCCCATTGGCAGCACATAAACAAACGCATTATTTCTCCCGCCGGACACATTTGCCAGGCGCCTGGTGGAAAATGACCCTGGCACAGTCGGAACGCCCCAGTGATTGTCGAAAATAGTCGTCGGCGCCATTACAGAAGGCTGCTCCACCAGCGCTCAAACCGGCTTATGTCTTCAACAGTACGCTCCCCCACTCCAAGAATAAGACGACGAGCGCATTTGTTTTTCCAAGGATGCAAAATGAGTCCCCCACCAAGAGGCGGGTGGCCTCGGGGGCAATAAACACGGAGCTGTGCAGTGTCGAACGAACTATAAATATTCTCTTCCTTCGGGTTTGCTTTATTGGCCCCCAGAAGGAGGATGGACAGCGGCACGGGGACAACGGTCGGGCAATTGCAAGTGCCAATAAAGTCCGCCCGAAAGGCTCACACTCCCGAGTTGGCGCACGTTTGATTGATTCTGCCTCGACGCCGAATCGGTTACGGAAGCAAAATGTTTACCATTTTCCCTCCCCACGGACTGTGTTGCCCTTGCTAGGTGTAGGGAAACCCTCCAGTTACCCGATGATAGACCGAATGGAAAAAGAGAAACTAAACGGAAAAGCAAAACGCACAAAGCGGATTTTCCACCTTCTCGTGCGGACTTTTGCGTTTCGTTTTTTTTTTTTTTTTTGTTGGTATCCCTTAGGCCGATTTCGAATCCAACCAGTAACAAGCAGTGTCCATTCTGCAACAAATCAAAAGAGCATCCGTTGGGAAAAAAGAAGGAAAAACTTTTAGCTGGGTTTTTGAGCAATAATCACCTGGCCCACCAGGCCATGTGCGCATTCGAAGTTTCAACAAGAAAGTCATTTGGTTACCGTTTTCATGGAACTATTGTCCCATGTTTAAAGTGCTACTATACGCATCGTCTACTGTAGTTGTCAAGGTAAAATTACGTGTTGGGCAACTGAAATATTGTTTGTTCGTTTTGATTTACAATTTTTATTTTTTTGAAAATCTTTCAAAAATATAGATATTTTGCCATGAAAATTAAAAACGTTAACGAAGCAACTCATAAATTCGTAGAAATTTGAACTTCACTCAGTAAGAGTATAGAAAATGTTGTAGCGAACATGTTGTTTTAAAGTACATTATGATATCTGCTGAAATAAACTGTCCGACAGGTTTTTACTTTCGAGAAACTGTTATAAGCTTACCGATAACGTAGATGGAAACCCTGATAGCAGGAATCATTCCTACCTGACAATAAGCTATCACGATACTCTATCAGCACAAACTGGAGTAAAGAAGCCATTTAGATTTTTCCTACTTGCCTCGTGCCTATTATGTGATGAAAAATGTTTTACGAATCGTAAATCATTTCCATCAAATCAGATCAACAATTCCAAGCAAGCCCATTTTTCCCGCCAAGTACAACAACCGGTTCACTTCGTTCACTTCCAGTTGATTATCGCGAGTGATATGAAAGTACCGAGCAAATACTGGGTAATAAATAAACGCCCTTCGTTGTGTCTAAAACATCCTTCCAATCCTTGAATCCCGTCCATTGCACCTTGCGGCCCATTTGGTTAATTAAATATCCTTTGCTTTTCATTTTGTTTCCATTCGCGTCACCGAAGCTGGACACTCCAAGCCGCTCCAGTTTGTGTTTCTTTGCCACCCCCTTGTAAAGTTTCCCACACCAAACGGTTGGATGTGGTATCAGAGATCGGTTTTACTGTCTGTTTCTTTGTTTCCCCCGAGCCGCTCCGGACGTCGGGACTTCTAATAAGTAAGTATTGTAGTTTCTTCCAACTGTTTCGTACCAGGTGAGCCTTTTAGTGCATGAGATTGGACTTCTATTTTTTTTTCTCCACCCGCACCCCCTGGCCGACGCTTATTCATCGGCACGTCGTGCACTGCTGCAGCACTAATACCGGTGCTAATGCACACCTTGCCACCTCTTCAACACCCCCTCAGACACGGCCGTACGCCAGTTGGGATAGCAATTTTCATTTCCGTCCTTAGCGTCCGCCCACTTTTCCGAACAAACAAATCCATTAAAATCCGACACCATATTTTGCATGGCCGGGAACGGATTTTCGCTGCTCTTTCAACCCATCCACCTTCGGGCTTAGGAAGTTTGGGAGGAGGGAGAGAGAGTGAGAAGGCGAGGTAGTTTAGCCGAAAGATGGTCCAGTTACGGCGAGTGCCATTTTCTCCCCGAAAAATGGGCTTCAAACGTTTCGATTCGGGGGTAAACTTTACGTCGCACCGGAAGCAAGGTGAAGCTAGAGTTTAAACTGAACTTATGTTTCGTGAAAGCAAAAGCTCGGAGGATAGAAAAAAAAGTGCAGCAGAACTGCATTAAATCCCCGTTCTTTTTTCACCATCACGATCTCGACCTCGGCCAGAATGGCCAGCTGCTTGGGATGGACATCCCAAAAAGCGGTGGGATATCGAGTCGTTTGGAAACGGGTTCTGCACCCGCAAAATGTCACAACCTGCCGGTATGCCCTACTCAGCCCGGCAACACCCGTTGTGACTTCTGCACACACACACATGCACATTGGAACTTGAAAGTTGAAGGACAATTTTAAAGGAAAATGCTCAAACACACACTAGGATGTACTCGCACAGCCAAAGGAAGGAAACATGGAAGCATATAAAAGGCGGCAAAGCTGTCCGGGATCGGACCATCTCTCCACGCGGCTGGTGGTCGGAAAGTAAGTAAGTAGCTTTCATAAATTCGCCGAAAAGTTCACTTTACCCAAGATGGGTTTCCGTGAAAAGTATGCGAGCGTGTTGCGCCCGAGTAAAGTTCAAACCTGAAAAACGATCATATTTTTGCAACCAAATACGACGAACGCTCGAAAATTGTCAATTTTATAAAAACGAAACTAGGTGGCCTTTACGAAAAATAATACTTAGATCATAAATAGATTCGAGAGAACAGTGGCTTTAATTTGTGATGTTCTTCTTCTTGGCGTAACGACCTCTTGGTCATGCCTGCCCGTTAAGGGCTTACGAGACTTGTTTCCCTGTTGTAGCACGTGGATAGTCAGTCCTCTCGTACAGGGGAGGGTCCGGTCTCGGTTGGGATTCGGATGTGTGATGTTAGGTAAAACAAATTTTAGCTATTACAGGGTTATAAAAGTTAAATTGGTTATAGAATTTTCGTACAATTTGATAGCTTTTAAATGATATGAGATCGTGCTCATATAAAGTATAAATCTAATGTTTAAGAACTGTACACAGACTAGGTAAAAGCAAAAAAAAAACACTCGTTTAAATATAGTTATAAAATAACAGTTTATAAAATAATGTTCATATGACAACGATAATTATACATTTAAATTATCGTTAAAATAAAATAATTTTAAATAATATCGATGTTTAAATCTTCAAAAACTGAAACATATTGAATATCTTTGCTTAATATTAACGATGGCCAGAGTTGTTCACTTAAATACAGAACAGGGAGAGCTTTTCAATATTATTTGGATGAGGCATAGTAGACAGAATTTAAAATAGGAGTTTAAGTACACCATCTTCTAGTGTTATAATTACTAAAAGAAACTATTATACTAATTTTGTATAAGTAAGTCATTGTAAAAGCATAAACATTGTAAAAGCAATGTTCAAAACATTAAAATATTAAATACCATCAAACATGGGAGCAGAATTGGGTTTTCTTTTATTTTATTTCCCGTTAAACTCTGCTCTCAATGTTTTTATTGCAAAACGTGCTATTGATAACCATGGCTGCTGGAAAACGTTTTTAAACCGACCCGCGCCATTGATAAGTTAGTGATCAACAAAATGGACTACGAATAATAAAGGAAGTGTTTGAAATGTTAAGATAAATGATCTGCTATTGAACCAAATGAAACCGTTTAGGGCCGGTACTTAGAGCTTTTGTTCCCCGGGTCTGCACCACCATTTTCCGATGATCGATTGCTACTCGCCATTAAATCGTCCATTTGAAGCTTATGATTATGTGTGCACCATCCGGTTTACGGGAGGGGAGATTAAAGCATAAACTTTCCGACCGAATTAGGTCGCTGTCCGGTCGATTATCTTACCCACCTGATGCGAACCCCCCGTCGTCTCAGCTGGATCCTTTAATTACACCGTACGGGTAACACGTCCGATTTCCCTTCCCGGGGGAAGCTCTGAATTCGATGGACGTAAACGAGGACGATCAAATAAATAGCACCATTTGTTCGTAACGGATATTTTTCCCTTTTTTGTTATGCTTTGTTTTGTCCGTCCCAGTGCTTTATGCTTCTCTTGTGGCCTGTTTGGGATTTTTTTTATCTATAACCGACGATGAAAGCATTTTTCTTTTTACTCTTTTCATCCACAGTAACCAGGTCCAAAGATGTGACAACTGTCCGTCGGCTTCCAATGGGTATCTGGCTTTATTTTTCCTTTCTCGCCACTAAGCCATCTCTCGTGAAACGGATAATTGATTAATGTCCGCTCCGGCCTTACTCAGTGGCGCGCGATACCCGGCCCTGAAACTGGCTGGTTGATTGGCAGTCACTAAGCGCATCCGTCGCCAGTTCATCATCTCGGTCGTAATGTGGCGGCTCATTGCGGACACGGGCTCCATAAAACTAATTAATTGGCAACGGGTCATCGGCATGAAGTACACTACAGCCACGAGTTGCCCACGAAGGGCCGAGGGGTCAGTAAGCTCAAGACAAAGTTCGATGAGTTCGATTGTAAGTTTCCGTGCTCGACTTGGCGAGGCACCCTTTTTATCCAACTTCTTCCCTTAGTAATTGGTTACGCCAGTGTAAAGTTTGTCGTGTCCTATAGCAGCTGAAAACAGCTATAAAGACGTCTCCATTAATTAATTTCAATTCAATTTCAATCAATTTTATAACGATAGTTGGCTTTACAGAAGAAATCAAATCAACACAATAAGCAATAAGATTTTTAAAAATTCGTTATACTCAAGTTCGTAGAAATGAACCAATGAAGATTATGCGCTGCAGTTTAACACGCAGCTACTTTCCAATCTTATCTTTCCAGTACTTAAAAGTGAAATATTTCATAGCTAAAGTTTGCCATAACCCTGGAAAAGCAAAACGTGATTATTTTAGGGATCATTTTAACAGGGATGTTTATCTTCTAAAGGATATGAAAAGGATATGTTTCGATCCTTTATAGACTAACTTTAGGAAATTATAGTATTCAACAGACAAATGATATTCAATACCGTTACATGAAAAGGATATTTATTGAAGGTTATTTTTCTTATAGCAGCTGAGCTCAGTTTCGGTGAAAATTATATTTTCAGAAAAAATCCTTTATCCTTATCAGAAACTATAGCAAATTATGAAAATAAATCAGAAGGACACCAAAAGGACTAAAAAGAAGGATATTGACTGCAGTCACATGATAAGGATCTTCATTAAACGTTATCTTTATTATAGCAGTTGAGGTCAATTTCGGCGAAAATTATATTTGAAGAGGATAAGTCTTTATCCTTATGGAACATTATAGCAATATAAGAAATTAGAGCGAAAGGACATTCAAAGGGTATTTTTCAATCCGTTATAGATCAATTTATGATTATTATAGCACTTAATTAAAAGGATATTAACTATCGTCACATGAAAAGGATATTCATTGAACGTTATTTTTCCTATAGCAATTGAGGTCAATTATTACGAAAATTATATTTGAAAAGGAAAAACCCTTAATCCTTATGGGAATTTATAGCAAAATACGGAATAAAACCGAAGGACACCAAAAGCATATTTTTCGATTTTTTATAGATCAATTTTAGGTTATTATAGCACTTAATAAAAAGGATATTAACTATCGTCACATGAAAAGGATATTCATTGAACGTTATCTTTTTTATAGCAGCTGAGGTCAATTTAGGCGAAAATTATATTTGAAGAGGTTAATCCTTTATCCTTATGACACATTATAGCATTATGGGATAAGAGCAAAAGGACATCAAAAGGATATTTTTTATCCTTTATAGATCTATTGAAAGGTTATTATAGCAATCAATAAAAAGGATATTAACTATCGTCACATGAAAAGGATATTCATAGAACGGTATTTTTCTTATAGCAGCTGAGGTCAATTTCGGTGAAAATGATATTTTCAGGGAAAAATCCTATATCCTTATCAGAAACTATAGCAAGTTATGAAAGTAAAGTAGAAGGACACCAAAAGGACTAAAAAAACGGATATTGACTGCAGTCACATGATAAGGATATTCATTAAACGTCATCTTTATTATAGCAGTTGAGGTAAATTTCGGCGAAAATTATATTTGAAGAGGATAAGCCTTTATCCTTATGGAACATTATAGCAACATAATAAATTAGAGCGAAAGGACATTCAAAGGATATTTTTCAATCCTTTATTGATTAATTTACGATTATTATAGCACTTAATTAAAAGGATATTAACTATCGTCACATGAAAAGGATATTCATTGAACGTTATTTTTCTTATAGCAGTTGAGGTGAATTTCTACGAAAATTATATTTCAAAAGGAAAATCCTTTATCCATATAAGAAAATATAGCAAAGGAATAAAGCAAAAGGACACCAAAAGAATATTTTTCGATCCTTTATAGATCAATTTAAAGATTATTATAGCACTTAATAAAAAGGATATTAACTATCGTCATATGAAAAGGATATTCATTGAACGTTATTTTTCTTATAGCAGTTGAGGTCAATTTCTACGAAAATTATATTTGAAAAGGAAAAACCCTTAGTCCTTATGGGAATTTATAGCAAAAAACGGAATAAAACCGAAGGACACCAAAAGCATATTTTTCGATTTTTTATAGATCAATTTTAGGTTATTATAGCACTTAATAAAAAGGATATTAACTATCGTCACATGAAAAGGATATTCGTTGAACGTTATCTTTTTTATAGCAGCTGAGGTCAATTTAGGCGAAAATTACATTTGAAAAGGTTAATCCTTTATCCTTATGATACATTATAGCATTATGGGATAAGAGCAAAAGGACACCAAAAGGATATTTTTTATCCTTTATAGATCCATTGAAAGGTTATTATAGCACTCAATAAAAAGGATATTAACTATCGTCACATGAAAAAGATATTCATAGAACGGTATTTTTCTTATAGCAGCTGAGGTCAGTTTCCACGAAAATTATATTTGATGCGGAAAATCCTTTATCCTTATGACACATTATAGCAAAATTTGAGATTAGAACTAAAGGACATCCAAAGGATATTTCTCGAACCTTTATAGATCACTTTAAAGATTATTATAGCACTTAATAAAAAGGATATTAACTATCGTCACATGAAATGGATATTCATTGAAGGTTATTTTTCTTATAGCAGCTGAGCTCAATTTCGGTGAAAATGATATTTTCAGAGAAAAATCCTATATCCTAATCAGAAACTATAGCAAGTTATGAAAGTAAAGTAGAAGGACACCAAAAGGACTAAAAAAAAAAGGATATTGACTGCAGTCACATGATAAGGATATTCATTAAACGTCATCTTTATTATAGCAGTTGAGGTCAATTTCGGCGAAAATTATATTTGAAGAGAATAAGCCTTTATCTTTATGGAACATTATAGCAACATAATAAATTAGAGCGAAAGGACATTCAAAGGATATTTTTCAATCCTTTATAGATCAATTTAAAGATTATTATAGCACTTAATAAAAAGGATATTAACTATCGTCATATGAAAAGGATATTCATTGAACGTTATTTTTCTTATAGCAGTTGAGGTCAATTTCTACGAAAATTATATTTGAAAAGGAAAAACCCTTAATCCTTATGGGAATTTATAGCAAAATACGGAATAAAACCGAAGGACACCACAAGCATATTTTTCGATTTTTTATAGATCAATTTAAAGGTTATTATAGCACTTAAGAAAAAGGTTTAAACTATCGTCACATAAAATGGATGTTTATTGAAGGTTATTTTTCTTATAGCGGCTGAGGTCAATTTCGCTGAAAATTATATTTGAAAAGAACAATCCTTTATCACAATAATACAAAATAGATTCACAGTTCTTTCGAGAAACAGGATTCTGTTGAATGTGTACATATAATGGTCCAAGGGTTTGCATTTGGGTTTTGTTCCTTTATTATCCAATACAGTATCTCAGATAAAAGTTTTATTGTGTTTAATTCAACATAAGCACAGCTATTACAGTGGTACATTCTTTTTTCGCTTGTTTTCCTTGTCGGTACACTCTCTGGAAAAAAAATTCCTCTCTGTTGCATTGCTGGAGGATCGAACTTTTTCAATATCATACGCAAACAGCTGCTCCCCCACAAACCGCTTTCGATTTCGACCAATAGAAAAAAAACTTGCCTTTAGCCATTCGACTTCGTTCTGCCCGCAGCTCCAGAGCAGACCGTCATCCCTACATCAACTGTGTGCATTATCAGTGTACAGTTAGTTCCCCAATAAGATACGTTGAAAGTATACATGTAGAGATAGCGCATAGAGGATAGTGTAACTGATGATCTTTGTTGGATGAAGTTAACATTATAGGGCATTTATTTTCCTTTCAATCAAAGCATCTGTCTTTACACCTCTTTGGGAAAAGGTTAATCTATAAAAATATATTTCATCGCGCTGTATTACATGAATTTGGTACATACGTTTTTCTTGTTGCATGTTGGTTGGGCTATTTATCTTTTTGTATCATTGTTTGGTTTAAATTTCGCCAGCTTTTGAAAAACTTTACTCGCATTATCCAGCATGTACTTATACCAATTTATTGAGTGGGAATTTGCCACAAGCCTGTTTAATGTTCATTATGTCATTATGGTCATTACGCTGATTTGTTGTGTGTCTTCTATTCGTTTCTCATTTGGTATGATTTTTATTCTCATGCTCGTTCTGCTTGGACGATATCAAATTAACAGTTCCTTTGAATGACCATGAAAGAAACGCAATATATTTTTCCGTTGTTCCCGTTGTACCGTCTTGGCCTGGTTCACATTTTACTTTGTGCTGAGGTAGAAGAATCAACCAGATTATTACTTTCCGTCCATGCCGATGCAAACACTCGTCACTCCTCCGACTGCCTTCTTTTGTGTAGTAAGATTGTGCCTATCCGTTACCGTGTGAAAAAGACAAAGACATCCACAATTCCTTGGTCACTCTTTCACGGACTCGCATCAAGGTGCCTCCGTAAAGAAATTGATAGAACACCAAATGTCATATCGTTCTACACAAGCCTTCGCTGAAAATGCGAATGATGCGTCCTATAATGGTTTCCTCCTGCCGGAGCTGGCAGATTGACGGTTACCCGCTCCCCTTGTTTGTACATTTCGTTGCTATTCAGTTTTCTCGTGTTCCTGTGTCTTAGATTTTACTTTATTATTCTGCTTTCACCGATTGTGGAAAATGTTACAAATTTCAGCTGGTTATGTTCACTTTTGTGTCGTTTCGAAAGAAAATTGGTAGAAAAAACATTATGATTTCGATGTACGCTGTCCATGAATAGTGTTATTGATTAGGAACGTTTTATTTAAGCTTGTTTCAATTCAAAATCTTTTCCGTAAGCTAAACAAACCACGGTAATTTCTTGTATTACGAAATTTTTCAACGAGTAGCCAAACGGTATCAGTAGATGAAAATTTTTAAACAAGAAAACAAACCTACTCGAATAGATAGAATATAAACATTTTTGCTTGCCCTTAAGACTAAGCCACTAAATAAAATTGAAACAGATCCGCTTACACATTAGTTCATATTTCAAAACAAGCTGATTCATATGGTTTGTATAGTTGATAAATGTTTATCATTTTCAATTCTAAATGTTAAGAGTAAATTTTTTGACCTCACCAATTTCCAAAGCTCCGTTGACTTCTGTTCACAGGTCAGGCTGATTTTGAGTTAACTTCTAATAGAAGAAAAGATAATTGAAACGCTTATCTGTTTCTACAAGTTTCCTTTTCTCTTGCGACACCCTACCAAACGCTTAACAATCTACTGTGCCTAACCTACACACTTGTTCGCCTGTTATGGAAGTCCACATGACCTCAGGAGAACTTAACGAACTACTGATCCATTCATAATTAATATCAGAACATGTGGGACTTATTAAAAGGAGAAAAAATAATCAAACTGGGAAACGTAACACCACTGCTTTTGGGCATACAATCTTATCCCTACACTACTAATAAACCCTTCAACGTAGTAACTAGAAGCACACTGTGTATCCATTCGATTTTCCCGTTCTCCAGCTTGCAAATGGTGGCAATTATTTCGTGGGTAACCAAAACATAAAACAAAACAAGAAACTGCAGTTGAAACGTAGGTTTAAAGATATTGTTAAAACGAACTAATAAAAATTGCAGAATGGAAGAGCAAAGTACAAAGTACAAAAAAAAAAAGAAACATAACATAAATAAACAATAGCCCCACAAAACTGTCCCTAATGTAGCGAAACAGAAGATACTAATCTTCATTATAATATTAACGAAAATCACAGATTGTTTGTAGTTTTGTAGGTTTACTGCTTACTGCTGCGTTCGAACCGAGCTCACAGTAGATCTGATGGCGAATTGAAGGTCGTAAAATTGAAATTTCACAATCAAGTATTTTCCAAAAACAACTCCATCAGCGATAAATGGTCTGCATAGTTTCGTTAGTTCTGTGTCCTTACACACCATACACCAAACAAGGGGTTTCCAGGGAAAATTTTCAGGTAAATGCAGTTTGGCTGGTCGCAAGTAGGTACAAAGAAGAGAAAAAATATCACTTTTTAATTAATTGCAGTTGAAACCACCACATCTCCGATAAATGTATTTTTGTTTTCTTCAGCCGAGGTTGAGGTTTCTATTTTCTTGTCTTGCTTCGAAAAGACAAAAAAAATGTTACACTTGTCTTACGTATTGACTCTGTAATTTACAGAACTATGGCATTCACTTTTCGCACACTTTCCGTCGCGACTGACGATTAGGGAAAGAAAAATAGTGCAAAACAAAATCTATTAAGTATGCTGTGGAAAGTTGACTAAAAAGAAATAAGCGAAACAAACATTTGTGTGTTCAAATAATAATCGAAACAAAACTTGTATTTTGCAATCTCATTGCGTGGGCCAAACATAAATGTTTGCCCAATTCTTTTCAAATTCTTCTTTGTTTGGTTTTGTTTGCGCTGTTTTCAAATTACTTTCTTTCGTCTACTCTTTTCGATATCCCTAGTCCCGGAGATTTTCTGTTCGCCATATCGAACAATTCCCTTGTGCAATGCTGCAACTACCCGTTCCGGAACTAGTGCCTAGGATAAACAGAACAAACAGCATTACACTCAACTGGTAAAAGGCTCTCTAAACTCTAAAGCAGTAGACCGGACCGACAAGATCACCTACACCAACACCTATCGATGCGAAAGAAAATTGGAAACGGTACATGGTATTAGCAATCAATATCACCGTCCGCGAACGCCGCAGTTTGCTTTGATTTTTTCTCACTTGCCAACCCTCTGGTTTCAATTACCTTAACTTGCCACGCAAACCATACTTCCTGGATCAAACAGGTGCCTAAAATTCCTTAAACAACTACTATTATTATGAAAATTGGGGTAAATGGAAAATATAGTGAATCGTCGATTCTCCTATCGCTTCACGCACTTAACACATGACTTGAGAAATGTGAATATTACAAGGAATATAAAAGATATAAAAATAGTACATTACGGTGTTGCTCTTACTCATCTAGGTGACATATTTGATTTTTTTTTTCTGCCTTTCTTTTCCTTTCTTATGCATGTATTTTATCTTCCGGATACACTTGATCCCTACGTTACTAATCCTTCCTGCTGAATCCTACAAGGATGTACATCATACTCACACAATCTTAAGGAAAAGAATAAAATATAGCATTTAGCGTATAGTATATCATTTTTGTCTGTTTTTGTCAGCGTATTTAGGTACATATGTTATCTTTATCCATCGGGCATTGATTCATGTATGTTTATATTATTCGTATGCAAACACAATATTAAGAGTTTGTTTTTTTTGTGTCACTTTCTATTTAACCCTTCATTTCTTCCACCATGGAATTTACCATACTTGTTTGAATTCCCAATTAAAATGTTTCGAATGGTTTCAACAGACTTTGCGACATTTTTCCCCACTGCTTTTTCTTCTCCATCACTGAGTTAAGTTTGTTTCCAAGATACATCATATGTAGGTTGAGAACAATTGTTTAGTAAAAATAAAACAATAGTTGTTAAACCATTACATCGTTTCATTTCAAATGTACTTGTTTGTTGTTGTACCTGAGCATCACGTTTCATTCTATTTTTTCTTTGTAAATTTGTGTGTCTGTTTATTGGTATGGATAGTTTAGATGATAATTTGTTTGTTTTATTTGCGTATGCTTCAAGTGGCATACCTCATTCCACTCTTCGTTCATTTGGTCATTGGATGGATGTGTGGCACGAATTATAATCATTTCAATCGCGTTTAACGCAGCGCTTACAGTTCAGTCCGTGTTGTTCAGTTAATTGTTACTGGTTATACCGATCACCAAGTTTTTACACAGATTTATGTTTTAATTTCGTGAAGTTGATTTCATCAGCTTTGAGAAAAAAGGTGCAGCATATTGTTTGCGTTGTGTAGATAGATTTTAAGATTATGTGTGTTCTGTCGGTGTGCTTCTAACGAAGACTTTATGCATAGGATAGATTAAGAGAAAGAAAAAACAAAATATTCGGAAAAGCTTCCCCTGAACAGAACTGGTAAAAATTAACTTCAAATGCTGTACTTCGCTCAATTTTCGAAGAAAGTGATAGTTAGAAATTTTGAAAAAGAGAAGTGAAAATTCACTTAACGCTACAGGATATACGTATTATTTTTCGCATCATTTGCATACTTTCTTACTTTCCGTTCATCTCCGTCACGATTCCGAATTTGTCCACCTTCGATTGGATTGTATCTTTGCTTCGCCTCACGTTCCCTTCAAGGTTTGCTCACTCAGGTTGTTGTTCTCTTATAAGGTAGTGAAAAATGTATGCAATACATATGTTTGAAATATGCCTTAGGTGGTATTAATTTCACAAATGTGCCCCGCTTTCCAGAGCGTTTTCAGTGTAACTTGTGTGCCACACTGTGTGCTTCTTTTGCAAACCGTAGTTTTTCGTTTTAGAAATATATAAAAATGGCTTTAAAAAATATGAATTTCAACAAACGAAGGTAAATGGTTGATTTCCGTGTTTATCTTACAGTCTCATGGATGCCTTTGACCGGTAGCGTCGTCACCTTTGCTCTTTCGCTTTTCTTCTTCATCTCGTACTCAGCTTTCAAAGCCTTCTTGATTTGCACTAAACAAATTAAAAGTGCTCCAGTACCGTATCTATACTAGTGTTATTCCCCGTTCGTACGTTTTCGAGCATTTTGTTCACGAACTCGGTCGAATTGCCAGCAATCTTTATTTCTTTAATTGCGCGAAATAAGAAAAAGATAAGCGATGATTAGAATAATGCTGAGTTCGTAGTAGATATACTGAAATACTTACTGGATGACGTCTGAACCAACGTTTCCAACTGCTGTTTGTACTCTTCCGGGTGTTCGGTAGGTGTACCGGCGTTGTTGCATTTCGCAACCAAAATTTGCTTCAACTGATAAATGCCATTCATGAGACGTCCTGAAAGGAGCATGGGTAAACATAGGTTGGTGTTCGAACTAAACGTCTCACGATTGGGTAAGTAATATATAAAAACGCTACGCACTGTGCTCCGTTTCCAGCCCGTACAGTTTGATCTTGTTCGCCTCGTGCTGTGCCTTCTTCTTCAGTCGGCAGGCCCGGGATGCGAGCTTGTTCTTCTCCTTGCGCGTCTTCGGGCGCGCATTGAAGGGCAGCTCGCTGACTGGCTTCATGTCGTTGATCACACGGCCCAACTTGTCCAGCTCCTTGCCGATATTGTGCAGCTTCCGGGGGTTTGGCGTCAGGTCGTTACCGTCACCCTTCCGCGCCTTGCCACTGTGCTGCAAACGAAGATTCTTAAGAGAATTAACCAAACCGTTATACGATCCACGTTATTTTCCCGTAGATGTACGTATTTTATATTTGTATTATGTCCGTGGGTATGAGTGTATATGAATAGTATACGATCGATCGGTTGCGATTTTAAGGATGCATTTTACGTGGTGGTGTTTGCGATGGAGAGAAAGAGAAATAAGAAAAGAGAAGAAGAAGAAGAAGAAGAGGAATCCAAAAGGTTAGTTTTCATTTCACAGTTTTGTTTGGTTTTGAAACATTTTTCGTCTGACTTGTTCTTCTTTTCGGTAAAAAGAGATATGTTTTCTTGTTTATAAAATCCAACTCGCAATCCACACACTATTAGTATAAAAAACCAAATACTCAACAACTTCCTCCGACTACTTGGAAAGTGCGACAAAAGGAAGTCACGAGTCACCGTCAACCAACCTTGATGCCGCGCACAGAGCAGTGTGGGCTAAACACTGGATCGGTGACCGCGTTCAGAACGTGCGGATCCTCGGCCTGCGTTTTGATGACCAGCCGCTGCCCCTTCGGACCCTTCGCCTGCACATTGTACTGCCAGAAGTAGCGCTTTGCCTTGCTGCTGCCGGCGCTTGTTGAAACCTTGCCAGTGTCCTCGCTGTCGGAATCTACAAAAACCGATAATCAAAGATAAGAAGAGGTGAAGGGACGCCCCTATGCTGTCTCTTCGTTGTACTACCCACCTTCCCCACTGGAGTAGTCTTCATAGTGTTCGCTATCGTCGGAGTATCCTTCGTCGTGCGAGTAGTCTGGTCCCTCCGGGCTGAGAACGCTTCCGGTGCTGAGCGAGGAGGTCGAACCGGTAGCCTCGGCCAGACTGCCGGTGGAGAGGAGATGCGGCCGAGGTTCACGCCGCTGCCAGATCTGCTCGAAGCCGGAAATATGCGTCGGGGCGGACGATGAAAGGCGCGACATGGAGGATGTTCCAGACGTGCCGGCACTGGAACCAACCGAAACGGCACCGGCTGCTGCTGCTGCGGCCGCCGCCGCCGAGTGGTGTCCCGCTAGCATCCGGCGACCGGAGTACGGTCCTCCGCCGGGGCTAAGCAGTCCCGAGCCGGATGGGACCGACTGACCGAGCAGTTGATTGCCCGCCATCAGCCGATCGTTCGTGTTGTTCATCAGCAGCTGCTGCAGCGTGGAGTAGCGCGGATTGTGCTGCACCTGACCAACGTTGCCACTGTTCCGGCTGAAGTTGAGCCCACGGCGGACCGCACGCTGTGGCATCTGCTGCGACTGATTGGTGTCCATTCCATCACCGTTGCTTCGTATGATGTTTTGGTTCTTGATCGACTCGATATTGTTGTTGTTATTGGTGCTGGTGCTACTGTTGCTGTTGCTGCTCGGCGAGACCGAGCTTTTGATCAGCTTTCCGGCACTGATGCCGGGCGTCGTAGATGGTGTCGGTGTCGTCGCTGACGGGGTCGGTGTTGTGCTTGGCGAACCACCGTTATTATAGAGATTATTGATGTTGTTGTTGAACGAGTTCTGTAGCAGTTGCTGCTGAAGAAGCGTCTTTGGGCCGCCTTGTTGTTGTGGCACCATCAAGTGACCCTCGCTAGTAGACGGGCTCGAGCCGTGACTGCTTGGAGAAAATGCCAGCGGCGACTGAACCGCACTACCTGGCTCCTGTTTCGTGTAAACCTCGAACGGTGACGTGGAGATGCGCGTTTGCTCGTCGTACAACAGAATGTTGCTGTTGCTGTTGCTGTTGCTGTTTATGTTGACATAGGTGGCCGCCACCATCGGATCGCTAGACAGCAGCAGCTGAATGCCACCATCGTTAGCACCGAATCCGGATGACACACTGTTGCTTCCGACGCTGCCGACTGTGTTTTCGTTGGCTAGCGTCATCCCGCCGGCCAGCAGGTGCCCACCGGAACGACCTAGAAGCTGCTGTGGTAGACTGGACGGCATAATGCCACTGTCACCGCTCAAATTCGGTGACTGCTGACTGAGCGGTTGGTTCAGAAGTGTGATGTCGTCATGGAAGAGCCCCTCGATCGTGTTCAGATCATTGCACAGAAGCCCATCGCCAAAATCGTCCAGTGGGTAGAACTCATCCATCATCTGCTGGCCAATCGCCTGCTGTCCAACACCACCCGGCATCGCACCGGACTGCGTGGTCACCATGGTGAGCGTGGTGGTGTCCTGCAGCGGCAAACCATCGTTCGGTGTCACCGACGACGCGGTGGACGACGGCGAAACGTAAGCCCAAGTGTCCATCATCTGCAGGCTGGGAACGTTCATCGCTCCCACGTCAATGCCATCGCTCGTCAGCACCATGCAGTCCCAACCACTCGGCAGGGAAAAGAGTCCATCGTTCTGTGTCAACATTCCACCACCAGCGCCTCCACCTGCTCCGTGCGTTGGGTAGCTTCCTACTCCACCACCGACAACAACGCCACCATTCTCGAACGTTCCCACATCGTGCAGCTGGCTCGACCGGAACTGATGGTCCATCATTTCGCTGGCAAAGTCCAGATCGGACACGACACCCGCCATCGCTCGCTGGTGGTTACCGGCGTTGCGCGATGGAATCGGCATCGAGGCCGTCGTCAACATCGGGTTGCTGCTCAGTGCGTCCATCATGGAGGTCTGCTGGTACTGGTCCTGTTGCTGCTGGTTCGGGCCGAGCCCGTCCCCCAAACTCGTTAACGGTTCCTCCTTAACTTCCGGTACGGTTCCCTCGTCAAACTCGATCGTCGTGATGATGTACTGCTGATGTTGGCCGCCTCCGTTCTGCGAGCCGCCAAAGCTGCTCATGGTCTAAGGCCGCGAGCTGCACACTGGCCAACAACGCTGCACCGCCTGCTTGTTGGATGCTCCCCTTCACCCAGAGACTTTTTCTCTAGACGACCTTTTGTTACGATAATCTACAAATAAGAGAGAAAAGCCAAATTAAGCCTTAATGGGTACATCTTTTGTAGGTTCATTTTTGTTTCAATTGAATATTCAAATTTCCACACCACAATAATGCGAACCTAAGTATGCTTTTTACATTTCAAAACTACGCTCAAGATAGATTGGAAAATGCTATTTTTGACTTTTTTTTAACATTCATATGCGACAAAGTTTTAGAAACAAACAGCGAGTGTAACCAAAATAACCCACCCCATCTTTTCACCCCATTGCAGGGCAAACCCAATTACAACTTTTGATATCGAGTTCAACGGACTTGCCACGTGTTAGCATCGAGCATTAATTTAACTCTCGACACTGCTCGACAAACGAATGTGGCCACATTACGATCGGGTCTTCTTTCGCTGGCATTGGACTATTTACTCGGCAAATCGAATTTGATACATTTCCACACCCACACACACATACGCATACCGATCGATGTGTATCAAGTGTGGAGGAATTGTTGATTGAAAAAAGAAAGAAATGCAAAACTAAAAACAACACACCTTCGGTTTCTAAAAATACATTTTCCGAAATCGAAAGTAGAAACACGCCAACCAGCTGACATAACAGGGGCATGTTGGAAGCTGCTGATGGTGGTGGTGGTGGTTGTAAGCCATGGTTCTTTCCCTGTTAAGAAAGCCACAAGGAAACTTTGGAATATTTTTGGCACTTCCGCAAATTTCGATCCTACGAGGTGAGATATGCAATAAGAAAAAACAGTTTTTGAAATACCAGGTGTTGATGAAATGGAAAATTATACCTTTTAACCCACATGAATGTTTGCGCTAGGATGTAATTAATTTCCATTTCTTGTGGCACACACGAAAACCGATGAAAGCCGCGGCGAGCGAAATTCAAGATCGGTTGGTCATTTTTCTTCTTCTTTTGCTTTGGCTGTCGCGATCATCGATCAGGGCATCGCCGGCCGTTGAACACATTCTTCCTCTTCACTTGACAGGTTCGAAAACAAATGCCTTCCAAACGTGTCCTACATACGAGTTGCTAAAAATAGTTTCCGCGCAAGCTAATCTCGTCGCTACACCGACGACCAAGCCACTATAAAGAGCGGTGCAAGTGGGCCCTAAAAGGGAAAAGAAGAAAGGATCCTCCTTCGCCGCCTTTACGTCAGAGTGGTTGCTTTTGATTTGTTCCGTGAGGTTTACGATCGTTCGCTTCGCGGAACGAGATGTTTACAAACATCGCGACTCTTTCGCATCATCCGCGGTTTAGTATTCTCTCCTCGGTGCAATTGTATTACTATCACCGGGAAGCCACGTAGATTTGGCGAGAGGAAATTATCGCCGACGAGGATCAGCGGCGTTAGACACCCAAACAAACCCTGTTTATCCCCTCTCGTTGGCCAAGCGTCACTGTAAAGCTGAGGCTTTCAACTTACGACCGACCATTTTCAGTCGGTCGTATTTTTATGAGGTCTAAAATGAGTTCTACACATTTGCTTTAATGTGTGCAAAAGCGATATAAATAAGCTGCACTACTTTATGCGCGATGAAGGCACAAAGACTTTCCTCGCCGGGGATTGCTGGGATTCTAGGAAACCAGATATCATCGACCGTTTTTGCTGAAACATTTTACACCTTGCGTGATTTTGAACACCTACGGGGTGCGGTCATTTGCGAACCATTTCTACCGCCAAACAAGTAACAAATAAGTATTGCTAAATCATGCAAGAAATGTGTAAAACGGTTCAACCTGCACAAAGTTGCCAAGCCGATGATTTGCATCCCAAGCTGACGGAGGCCAAAAAGGGCAACCGCCATCGAAGGAACAAACTGAAAACATCTTTGTGGCATCCCGCTTTGGCGCATTCGGGGGTAAATTATTCAATCGACTGCAGCCAAAACATTAACCATATGGTAACACCATCGGGAAGAACTCCGATCTCGGGTCGATCCGGCGGTTCTTGTTTTTTTTTAATATATTTTTTTTTGCCTTATATTTTCAACCCCTTCCGTAAGCCGAGCGTGAACCACAATCGACGGCCCAAAGGCGGATGTTGGAAAACGAAACAAAAAAGTACATTTATTCGCACCCAAAATAGCAGTCGACTTCCCGCGGGAGAGGGCAGAGTAAAACACAAAGCTGTCTACCGGGAAGAGAAGTAATAGCCATCAGCAAAATTCCACCTCGGAGCCGCGTGAATTGCATATACAAAATTGGGAAATTATTTTGCGGATCTTCTCGTACATCCGGAGTTCCAATTCACGGTATTTTTCGGCTTTGTATAAACAAACAGCGATCTATGTATAGGTTGATGAAATCAGTGATTTTAAAAAAAGTGTTTCTGATTTTTTATGTTTACAAAAACACTAAATTCATTCGAAAGTCCTTGGTCTTATTGGCTTTGATTGTGAAGACAATAGATTATTTCAAAGAAAGAATACTCATGAATATCTTTTTTCCGGGTAGATTAGCAAGCCTTTTAGGGCAATAATGAGAACTGCACACCTCTTGCACCCAAGGGTTGAGTAATGGCTCGTTGGTTGGTGGGTTCCGCTTGGCTTGCCATTTTTCCCATGCTCTTCTTCCCCTTCCTCTTCTCCCCTCTACCACCCACCACCCTTGCCCTCACACATCCGTCAAGCCATGGCCGGTTAAGTTCAAGGTTTCTCCTTCGGCCGCACTAACCTCTCTCGCAAGAACTGGAGGGAGGCGGCACGTGTGTAGGCCACGGGGCCGTATTCTGGCCTTTCGACCAGCTGCTACACAATGGTGTTAGTGTGGCACACGAAGCGCAGCATTATGTGCTTTCCACCTTCTACCCCCACTTGATGCTACACTTCGAACCACGAACCACCCGTGAGTTTGAGTCGAAAACAAACCGGCTTTTCGGACGCTAAAAACGTTGAAATGAATGCTGGATCGACGCGTAGCGTGTGGTGGTGTGTGTCGGTATGCTTGGAGCTCAAAAAAAGCAATCAACAACCATCTCCGGTGGCTAAATTCGACATGAATCGTTCTCGAAAACCCGGAAGAAGTCCCAAGCGAAGAGTGTTAGTTTGAAAAAGCAAGTTACAATGCAGAAAGATCAGCAGATGCCCCGCTCATTATTGGTGGTCCAATTAAAAGTGGATTGTTCAAATTTGAGGCACATTCAAATGTTTCATTTCCAACTGTAATGCACAAAGTACAACATCGATAATGTTTTACGTAGCACAAGGTCTCCGCTACAGAAAGACACAACCAAAACAAACCTTTCGTGGAGAACTGGGTCAACCTACCGTATCTTGCAAGGGGCTTGTTTTTGATTGCAAGAGGGATATGGATAGATTACGAGCGATCAGTAATCTACCGTACGATCGAAAACAATGCCTGATGATAAGATTCGCCGATTACTACGATTGTTTGTTTGTTTTCTTTTTCATTTTTATTGATCCTTCCTCAATGCTTCACTCGATAGGGATGTGTTGCGATGTTAGGTGAATAAATTGCCAACAAATCTGTACAAAAAAGCTTGGTAGAAATAGCGAAAACACGAGTAGCAAAAATGAATCAACTAGAAGATTGTCTGGAAGATGCGGTAGGGTAATCCAACAGCTGATTCTCTAAATAAAGGCATGGGTATGTTTACATCACATGCGCGATCATTTTCATAGTGCCCTTGAGCGTGTGTATACTCCCTGCTCGGACCAACTGTGTTGGTACAGTCATCCACTGTCGTGATCTGATGATTGTGCGAGCAATAATCTTCCACCCACTCCTGCCAGTGGCTGAGTTGCAATTTTGTAGCGCCCGTAATCTTATCGACGTGACTCCCGGTCCTCCTTCCAGATACAACCGCCACTTGAACCAACGCGTTTGGAAGATCCCGTGGTAGTAAAAGTTATTAGGAAAATCCACCACACAGATTACTTCACTATCGCAGAAATTAAAGAATTCCTTATCGGACCACCGCCAAAGCAACTGATGAGTATGGGAAAGTCCTCGAATATGTTTTATGATGTGTACGTTCTAGAAAAAGACTGGAGACTAGACCGACAACCGTTTACAAAAGCGGCTCCCTTCCGTTGTCAAATTAACGCCTTTAAGTGATCGTTTGGAAAAGTTCACCATCGGCCATTCACCAGTGATTCAAACGTTGAGAACAAGTTCTACTTCACGCGCCCCATCCAAAAAATGAACCCCAAACCGAGAACATCCTGTATCCCCCCGACTGACCCTGAGAATTGAAATTTCAGCCATAAACAATTCGCTTCCGGATACCTTCCCATTCGATTGAGCTTTTTATGAGGTTCTAAACATTGTTTTCAGCGCCTATAACTATTCTTCATCGGACGGTTTTGTGCGAGATTTTTCGTTAGCAATATTTTATTTTCGGTCCGATGGAACTTTTTATCTAATTTTACGTTTCCCATTCCATTCAGAAGGCTGTGCTACCGACCTCGGCATTCCGTCGGCCGCGAAACAGGTTGTTCTACAACGTTCAGTCTACAATCTTCTCAGCTTAACCTGTGGGGCAAACGAAACGAATACCACCATGATCCTCTCGCCAGCCAAAGATCGTTCGATGCTGTGTGCCGAAAAAATCTTAACATTTCGTGCCCACCCCACTGTTGCTTTTGCTCGGACACAAACACCTTAGCAGATCAACACTTTATTAGATCGGCGGGATCACAAAAGTTAAAAAAAAAAAACCTGGCAGCCAAATAAAATAGAAGTATTCGCGAACTGGATCACCGAAACCAACAACCAACATTTTGGTGTGTTGAAGCTGGATTACGATCAGATGGGCATACTACTTTCGGAGCAGGTCATAACGTGAATCGGGCCAAAGCAGCGAAGATGGCGGGGGCATCACACCACTCTATCGTGTAGTAAAATCAAATCGACCTTGTCAAAGTTTATTAACACACCGCACAGTGGGCCGCACAAGACCGGAGCTGCTGGCGAACCGATGGCCGCGGACCACGACCATCAACAAACGCACACACGGAGGCGCCGAATGACGACCACACGTTGCTGGCCACGATGTTATCGCACACCCCAAAACCCCGTCGCGGTTTTCTCATCCCCCCCCCCCCCCCTCCCCCTCCGCCTTCCTGTACGAATCCCATCAAAATCATGAGCGCGTGGTGTTTGTGCTGCATTCAATCGTGTGTATTTATTTTTGCACCACCAACCGTATTCCAAACGTACCGCTCCCTTGTGAACTGCTCGGTAAGTTGTTAAATGACGGTAGAAAATAGACGTTTGTTTACGAAATTAGAAACAGACGAACTAGTCCCATCATCTCGCAGAATTCGCCCATAACGGACACATCGAAACGCCATCTTGCCACTGCTTTGGCTCGGGGACCAAAACAAACTCACGGGGCCCGAGCGAATAACTCATACACGCGGCAACGGCTTGGCGTTAATCGTTCGGACGAATGCCGATGATCAAGCAATTCTGTGATGGTCTTCTATACGATTTCATCTCACATGTGGTTATTAGTAACAATTAGTATTAGTAACAAGTATTAGAGGAAAAAGCGAATAAAGGAAAATGTGAATGATCACCCGTTCGCGATCATTCGCTAAGCGCCATCTGACGGGGGGATGACGCTTCAAAAGAAAGAATGTCACCGCAAAGTATCTTATGTATCACATTTCTTCCCGTAGGTTGACGTAAATGGTCGCGACGACTGTTGTCTGCCTCCCAGGTGGGTGACTATACCCGTTCCGCGCTAGAACGCCCATCGCTAAATTTGGCCCCGAAAGTATTTTCGCTGGTGTAAGCATTCTTTTTACATAGTAAAAGTGGCCAATTCTATTGGGAAATCAAAAAAACATACACTGTGCTGATGTCACCGTTCTGTTTCATGTGGAACTTTAATGACCGATAGTTAGTTAGTTTGAATGTTTTTCCTTATATGAGATAAATTGTTAAATTCATTAATTAACTTCATCCCCTTTCAGTATACATAATGCAGCACTTACATCCGACTGTTTTGTGTGTCCTTTTTCGCTTCTTTTTCTGTTCGTCCTCCGACAAGCTTAATGCCTTTCGGCGTATTTCAAAACATTCGCACAGGAGCTCCGTGTGAAGCGTGTTGAGATGCTTCACATGATGACACCACCAACACCACCCCGGGGCAAGCGGAAATGCGGTTGATAGTGAGCTTTTTCTTCCTCTTTTTTCCCAAAATTGTACAAGATCACTTCACCGACGAAGATAACGATGCTGATATCTCTCGATTTTCGAAAATTTCACTCGTGCACTAACAAACACACACACACACACACACTCTCGAAAATACAGATAGTACCGCGAGTTTTGGCCGAAACGGCCGTGAAACTGCTGATAAGATAAAACCTCGAACCGGGGGCGCCGTCGAATGGTATTCGTTCACTTTCGGCACTTCTGGGTTTTAATTGCTGTGTTTTTTTGGTTTTGTTTTTTGATATTTCACTTGCAGTTGTATGAGTTATCAATCTCGTGTTTTTTATTTCTTTTAGATTTTGGTTGAACTCGTTTATTTTAACCCTTTTTTAAAATGTTATCTGCTTGCTAAGTTGAAAAGAAACAAGAAACATTGATTATAAAAGCAAAGATGTCTGATAAACATTGAAATAAACATAAGCCAAACTAAGAAAACAGTATGCATCTAAGCGAACGCAGAAAATGGATGTATAATAAGTCAGCGTTCGTTAGAAACTGAACACTGAACTGAAACGAAAACTGTTCCCACGGGAGCGATAAACCGTCGCGAGAGCGCGAAGGAACGTCAGCAAAAACGGCTGATAAACGCGATGTGCTACATTAGATGGATTCCGATTCGCGGGTCCAGGAAATGATCGAGTCGGTTTCACTCTTTTCTGGCGGAGTGGTAAACGGCGAGAGTAATAAATTTAAAGCAAACACAACAAACACACCCTTGTGTCACGCGCGTGTTCACGGTATATGGTTCCTCCAATCGCGACTCGATATTGTGGGATGTATATATGTACGTAAGCAGCAAATTATCGCTGGCGCCCGTTGTATCAGAGCGGGGACCAGAACGGCAGGCATTAGACGTGCACGTGTTGGGCCACGTTTAGGATTTTTTTTCTATCACGACTCCCAAGTTGTTGTGACACGAACACACTTGCACGATCACAGAAAATGAATGACTAGTCAACAGTTTCATTGATCACACAAATTGCACATCTTGCAAAGAATCGTAAACAATTCGAAACATTCCATATTATAGCCTTGAAACTCGTCCACCCAAAAGCTCCTTTCGAACGCTTCCTTGCACACCCAAGCGACACGATTCGCTTCGAAAGAGAAACTGTTTACTTTTCTATGCTATTTATTTATTTATTTTTAGCCAACCAACACACCAACAGGCGCGATTGCGTACCGCGAAAAGCGTGCGACTTTTGTTTATCACTGTCCGTAACCGACTGACTCTCGCGGGTGGCCCGATCAACCAACCGACCCGAACGACCGACCGAATGACTGAGTAAGATGTGTCCCACATACACATCGAACCGCAACCTGCCACGGCGAACAGGTTATCCGCCGTGTTTACCGCCGCGGGTTTACGCGGCCATTGTTTACGCATGCAATCATACAAACACACACACGCACACAAATCGGCATATCGAGATGAGTCCCTTTCGCGATCTCCCGGCCCGCGAAGCGAAGCACTCTCCTTCGTCGACCACCGTGCGCCTCCACCGTCCCACGTGCCACGCTGCATCCTTCATCCTGTACGATCGCAACACATGCAAAGCGCGATCGGCGACGCGATACTTCGCCGACTCGTGAGTGCTCAACGGGAGATGATGATGGTGATTGGATGACTTGTGCGTGTCGTTTTCTGGCATCCAATCAACATCTAAAAGCCTCAACAATCCGTCAACGATTTTTCTACAGCGGGTGACTTGCCAAACCCATACACACACATATTAGGGCAAACGTTAGGTATGCAAAAAACAAAAATGTTTGGTCATTCTCGAGTGTTTCTGCTCCGTGGATCAAGTTTCAAGATTTGCGATCGCTTGGCGTCATTATTTATTCATTCAACTTTTGACTTCGACACCGACTCTCCCTCTCTTTGCTGTCACGCTGATCGTAAACTGGCGTTGCGTACCGGATGAAATCGACAAGGATCACACCAACACACACCAGTTGAACGTTTGGAAAAGAAATCAACAAATGGCCGATATTGTTGATGATACAACACAACAACTCGCTGCCGATTCTTTTCCAACGTTATTAACCTTATCATTCCCTCCAACATATCCCGAAACTGAAACACACACAAACATCCCTCCTGAGAGCACACGCGCACGCGTCGAGAACTTGTTTTGAAACAAGGCTCAGGCGCAAGCGAAACAAACCGCTCGAACAGTCCTGCCCGCCGTAAACAAATCCATTAAGTTCGTCATAGGTTTGCCATTTTTCTTGCTCGACTACCCTCTCCCTCCCCCCTCGGTCTACATGTGACCATTTTTTTACGATTTTTGTTTTCCACTTGTTTGTTGATGTTCCTATTTCCCACGAACGAGCGCCCCGCCACGAGATAGTGCAATATCAACTTCCGATTTCATCATATTTTACAACCCAGAAAGTACTATGGGAACGATAATTTTTTTTTTTTTTTTTTTTTGTAACCCCCAAGTTGATCTTTATGCGAAAGAATAAAAACAGTAACACAATTTCCAGCCGAATGGAATAAACATGTTTCTACTTTCACTTCATCGCCAAAATTGTGATCTCGCACGATCGGAAGAAAAAAGGGGCAGTTTTGGTTCCTTTCACCGAAATTCTTACCGCAAGCAGCCCGAGACCTGTTTCACGTTCTATGCGTTTCACCACTTCGCATTCACTTTATTCTGTTTCCCTTTTTTTGTATTCAACATTCCTCACGTAAGCAGCAAAGACGGTGAAAGGATCTTGGCAGATTTGATCGTTGTTTATTTTTATCGGAAACCTTTCTACCTCCATCTTTGCGAAATAGGTATGAGATATGGGAAGGTGGCAGTGCGAGGGTAATTTTGATCACTCCGCAAAAACCGGTTCGGTGGGTATAATAAAACCGACAATAAACCGGGTGTAAAATACATGACATATTTTTAATTGTAGAGTATTCTTCGGCTTCCATATTTTAAAAGTCGTAATTTTACTTAGATTTGAACCCAATCAACCATTATGAAACCCTTGTTGAACTGAATTTATAATACAATGAAATTATCATCGAAAACATGCATACTAGTGAAACGTGTTTAAAATGATGATCTTTTATTATAAACAGTTACAAATAATTTGCCTTATCTCATCTGAAATCAGCTGGGTTTTAGCTAAAAGTTAGAAACATTACATGCTGTTAGGACTGAACAAATAAACATAGGTTATGACAGTGTATACATTCCTTCCGCAAACGGAGATTTGAACAGAACGATCTCCTGTAATACAGCAGCATGATGAGTAATACTGTTGATAGATTATTTCCAACCCTACTCCATACTAGCGAAAATTAATTATACCCACAGAAATGGAGTCTGAAACTCAAAAAACATCCGGAACAGATCATTAGAAGAGTGTTCTTAGGAAGGAATTATCGTTTTTTTCTCTTGTTCATCCCTTTCGCAAACAAACAACAACTCCATCCCAGCGATCGCCGTTCGTAAACTGCATGCAGTGGGAAAATCCCAAAATGAGACGCTCGGTTCACAGCAAACCAAACTAATGGCTTCGTAGTGAGGCTGTCTTTTAAGAGGGAGACTAGTCTGAGACGGCACAATAATAGTGTGACGTCATCGAGGGGGGTTTGTCACTGTCCAACGGAAATAAACCCCCTTTTGTAAATCGAAAACAACTTGTTTTTCTTCAACCCTTTCCCCCTCCCGCAACCGGCGGCGGGTAAAGTTCTCGGGTACGTACCCTCGTTCGCATCGCCTCGGACGGACCTCTCGATGGAACTTGATGTTGTTTTTCAGTTGCCTCAATTTGTTATTTTGATCTGGTTCCGATAGGCGATTCGTGAAACACGAACCGTGTGCGTGTGTGAGTGAAATGTTTTATCACACCGATAGCGCGTCGAGATAAGTGGTTGGGGTGGAAGATATGAGGCGCGAAGGGTTGGACAAAGTGCAAACAAACGCCACACCGTACGCCCCACCGCAAAACACCCCCCGCGAGATGACGAGAGATTTGAGAGCAATCTCCCGCAGGGCGATCCGCGAGTAGCCAGACGACAACAACATCGGTGATCAACTGGTGGAGAGCATTATGGTCCGCGATCGGAAGGGGGTGGCTCGCAATAGGGAGGGGAGAAAAAATACATACATTCTTCTTGGGGGCTTGGTAGAGAACGTGGCGTGACGTTGGATGAAAACAAAATAGACGAGAAAAAAAAAGCCGCAAAGTTGCCCTCTGCCTTCGACGTTGGTAAACAATACAGGGCTTTACCAGACCAATTCAGCAAGGAAAGATTCAATTTAAACTTTTTATGTAATATTATACATTTTGCACTTTTTAATATGTTTTCGAATAACAGCAAACACACATACGTTTGATACGTCAATAATGTTAAAGTAAAGCCCTTTGAAAAGCCATTTTAAAAGTGATAAATTGCTTGTAGCTAGGAAATCGATGCCTTTTAAGTGGTGCTTTGCCTCGTTTGTCTTCCCGCAACAAACACTTTTACGAGTACACTTCAAGCTTACGTACCTAATCGATCGATTGAGCAAATGACTCTTTATCGGACGTACGAGCGCTTTTACGCTGTATTTATGGTAAGTGAAATCGTTATGGAAAACCAATGGACACACCTTGCCGAAAGTGTTACACACGAACGATTTTCGTCAATATTTAAAGCAAATTAAATCTGGTCCGGTGGAAAACTCCGGAGGGAAATAAATTCCTATCGATCGCACGTCCCTAAAACACGCCTGGATATTGTTATTAGGAGGAATGGATGCATTCAGGCACCCGATTTTATGACCCGGAACAGGAACACACGAAACGTACACGTGCCTTCACGTCGAACACGTTTTATCGGCGGTCGTCGTTCGTGGGCGGTTGTTGGCTTGATCGAAGGGACGTAAAGTGGGAAAACACGTACTAGTTTCGATACTGGCATCGAGAAAAGTTGTGAGCAGAACAAAGCCACAAAACATCGGTGGAAACGGCTTTGCGGGCTGTTTGCTTGTTTCTTTGACCTGAGCTTTCAGTTAACGACATCGAAAGGAGAATGCCGCAGGATTTTATTATCCTGATGATATAAATTAGCATATATCTATCGATTGAAACTATTGTCACTTCGTAGAACAAATTTCTCGCATAATCAATACAGTCTTTATTCCTTGGTTATAGTTGTAAAAATCAAACGGCAGCCTTAAAAAATATCCCATCGCTGGAGACACCAAAACCCATGTTGTTATTCGTAATAAGGATTGCAGTATTTGTTTTCAATTACATGAGCCCTAACCTAACCTCTTATTCTTCTATTCGTCCTGCTTTCTCTCCATCTGGCCTGACGATCGAAACCACCAATAGACGAAATCAAAAGCCATTGACGAAATCAAAAATGTTTGCGACCGGAATAACAACAACAAAAGTCGACCGATAGTACAACAAATCGATGTGAAAAATCTCACCCGTCGCGAAAAAGGGAATGTTTTGTAAGTAACATTGTTTACCACTTTTCGAGTTCAAAGCAAAACGCTCGCAAACAACTTCTTCCGAGTAATAAATTCAAAAACACGTACAAAAGTAGAATGCAGATTTAAAAATAACACCGTCTGACCTTCGAGCTAGGAAGCACATAATCATAATGCGTAATCGTCACCGAAAAGGATTCGTTTCTAAGTCGACAGCCGAGCTCGAAACGAAACACACCCTACGCAGCGCAAAGAAAACCAGCATTAAGAAACGACCAAACGAGAAAACAGGGAAAGGAAAAGCGGGAACGAACCAAAAAACGGCAAACGTGACAACACCTTAGGTATCAAAATATGATTAGAACGTTGGACCACGGACGCCCACTCCGGTTTGCCGAGAAGAAAAAAAAAATATTACGCATCAGGTCTCAAGCAAAGGTACGATCAATGGCAATATGGAAAGGTTGGACCCGATCACAGTTAAAAATAAAATTCAATTAGACCACAACGCCATCGACAGAAACCACGCGCAGCATAAAAAGCTCCCCGATGAAAAATACATAACAATTTTGTCAAAAGGAGTCGGACGCCCCTTGTTGTTGGCAGGACTTGATTTTGTGTTCCATCCAATTTCTCCATCGATTATCATTTCTGTTTTGTTCAGAAGTTGAACCATGCTCAATTGTCTAACCCTGAGGGAAATGGGGATGGTAAATTAGTTTATCATATTATTTCCTTACCTTATTGGTATCCATTTAATCGTACCAAAGCTTCAATCTTGTTAAAAAAACAAAACTCGTATGATTCGGGTCATATTTCACTGTTTAAGCTAAATTAAGCTAATACCCGACCGTGGCATATAAGACGCATTAATTTGAGAAACAACGTCTAGCACAATTAAGTGACTGGATAGGATTACACCGACAAGCTTCGAAGGTGTGTGATGGAATTTTCCGCCCGCGAAAAAGCTCAAGTGGAGCTGTTCTGTTTTCTCATATTGGATGCCGATCGATTTTTGTGTGTTGTCGACCAATGGGTGGTAGGGCGCCCACGCAAATAAACGGGAAACTCCGGCGAAAACAGCCGTAAGGACGTACGAACCATCACATCCCACGCGTAACACCACATAAAGGCCCCACCAGCTTTCCTCACCAACTAAGGGAAAACTCTGTTATGACGGCAGACGGTTGTGACGCACGCTCCGTGGGTGAGACCTTGTATCCTTGCTGTTTTGATTCCATCCTTGCGCTATCCGTGGGTGTACGCAATTTATGAATGAACGGACGTATTCGATAACATCGCTGGCTGGAGTAAGGAGAAAATCATGGACGATAGGAACGAGCGAGGGTATGATGTTGATGCCGTTGAAACGGTCACCTTTTCGCTACTCAACTAAAGTAAGGACGCATCTCGCAGAGGCTTCTTTCTCGAGGATATTTCGTAAAGGTTATCAGTAACGCACCATCAACTTCAAAAGTTGGAGCAATTTATTACGAAACCGATGGGAAAAGAATCCACTTTTGCAACTGGAAAAAAAACTGACAAATTAAAATAAAAAACGAAACTTGCGAAACATATCGTGATTTGTCGACATCCTCCTCGACACAGTTTTGCGTCGCATTTTAATTGCCGGTCAATCGTAAGACGTTCGTCCAGTGACCCGGATGAGTGTTTTTCCTCGCAATTCGAGCTAACCAAGCATACTGCACACCTAAGTACCGTTGTGAACTCGCAACACGCCAGTTGGCATTGACCCGGGGATCCGGTGGGAAAGTGTCGATTTGACACATTTTTGCCACACGATCGGTAGGACCTAGATCCGGCCACTCGAATAACGTGAGTAGTAAAGCAAAGGTTTGTATTTTCCTTGTTTTTAGCTTCAGAAGGTAGGAAAAACGTGCCAAACATATCGCCATACCTCAGCAAACATGAGGACACGTGCAATTTAAAACCATGAGCAACGTTTGGAAATGGTTATGGTATAATATTGTTTTTTATCCTATCAAAGATAACTTACCTTATCATTATTATTGAACCACAAATATTAACTTGGTGGAAAAAAATGATGAGAACGGAAATAAGGAAAAATAAAAAAAAACTACCCACGGTTGGCCTCATACTGTCTGCAAAAATTGAGCCATTTACGGTCAGCGAATGATTGACGACGGGCGAAATTGTCTTGTCGACTCACGCTAATTTATAAATAAACCTCATTAGGTAGGTTGGCGATATACGATCCGGCCACCGCACTCACAAACACACAGACACAATCACCATGGTCCCATTGAGCTAGCTGGAGCGGCATGGACCGGCGGTAAAACATCGGTGGAAAACGAAGAACCGAGGGAAATTCGAAACCTCTCGTCCGGCGAATGGATAAAGTTTGTCGATGGAACGATTTTCTTTTTGATTGCTTTTATGTATTTGAAAACATATAAATAAAAGGGCGATTCAAATTCGACGGAAAGGAAAAAGGAAAGAAAAGTTTAACTAACTTTGATAAACAAAAATGAATAGCATATAAATTTCCATTACGTACAATTTTCCCCTACGCGCTTTGGAAACCCGCGACTCAGAAACAGAATTTTCACTAAGTTCACCCAAATACTGCAACTTCGTAGAAGAAATAAAAGCAGAACACGTGTGGAAAACTTTGCTTCTTATGAACCCCACGTCAAGGAAAACCCGTGTTGAACCAGACAACTGCAGGGGTCGACGTCCTGTTGCAGAAACAAGACAAGATTTACGACACGCCATCCCCTTTCGAGATGGAACCCTGAACTAAACCGAGTCACGGAATTGACAACGAGGGGTTTGATGAGCAAAATGGGGACTTCTTGCATGTCGCGAGGGATGTGATGAAAGAGAATTTTGGATAAAAAATAAATATAATTCCTACCATTCAATTACTTGAAAGAACATTTCATATAATTCATAAAAATGTCCTAGAACTTTTGCACACGGTACATTTCATGAAGTAGACAATTTACAATTTGCATTTTGCAACTTTTCTTGAAAATCGATACAAATATGAGTAAAGTATATTTAAACAAGCCCGTAACGTAACTCAAACACTGAAACATTTTTAAGTTGCTTTGGGGCAAAATATCCTTTCGTCATAAAAAGGTATGATCCTTCCAGGAAAACTCTTCATTAGGGGGTAAGACACCCTTGCACCTTTCGGTGAGGAGATTTCGCATGGCGTCCTGGGGTAAGAATGCACCGCGCTGCAAAGCAATGTTTCCCCCTCTTGCAAGAGCGACAAGATTCTATCACAGTGGCTTCAAGTGCAAATCATCCTCAAACCAGCGATAGAAGGACCAACAAAAAAGGACGTTTCTTAAACCGGGGATGGAAAAATGCTTTCCCGATTCTTACTCTTCTTCCACATCGCGCGATGTTCAAAAAACCTGTTGGATTATAAAACACCGCGTGCATTATATTATGTAATGTTCAAGCCAGATCCTAGGGACCGTAGTTCTGGATGTGCAAGAATTTACCCTACTTTCAAACTTCGCTCGTATTTTAGGGGAAACCGCGAAACTCCGCAGATGGATGGTTTGGTGATGTTTTGTTCTGGCCCCCTTTCAAATTGGGTTTCCTCTCTGTTGCGGCTTCTGCTCCGAGGACGGTGTTTGCCCGCAGGGACTTCTTCCTACTTCTAGTTCTTGCAACCCCAGCGAAAACGAACAAAAGATTTCCACCTCCCAGCGGGCATAGGAACGAAAGAAAGCTTACGAAACTTGCCGTGGAACAATGCGATTAGATATTAACCTCGTTTCTTACGGAACCGAATTTGTTTACGCTTTTATTCTACCCTTTCTCATTTTCTTCCCCCTTTTATTTCATATGACCTCGCGAAAGGCTTTCTTCTAGCCTGTCCCTCTGGCCTCCGCAGGTTAAACCGGGCCAATTCCTTCTTTCCCGCAGGCATCCTGGGTATCCAGGAAAATGCAGAACCTATTGTCTTCTACTGATGCGATGGAAACAACACTTTCACTCGCCGGTTTATGAGCATAAATTTACCACACGCAACCGTTCCATGCTGTCTTGAAGTGGCCGACTGCGGAATGGGTGGTTCTGTTATTGCAACTTTTATTGAAATAAAAAATCAATTGCACTCATCTGGCAGCAAGGACTTTCACCTGGAAAATTCCTACTTAGGGGAAATCTCCGCAGGGGAAACACCACAAAAAAGGGGATGGAAAATAATCTTCATACTTTCACTTGAAGCAAGGTTTGGTTTTTTTTCGAAAATACTATAAGAATATTAACTCTTTTGTCAATTATTTATTTGTTATAATATCCAATTTATTTTTAACTTCAAGTTAGAAAACGCTGCGTTTCTGCTAAATTGTGGAGTAATGATTCAATCTGCATAGAGAAAGGAAATAAAAAGAGAACAGGCTGATGCGATCAAGGTTTAATAAATATATATTTAAGTTCTGAGCTACTTCCTGAATTGCACTATCGATGTGGTTCACCGATTTAACATTCTGCATCGCTAGCTTTTGACTTCACATGATAAGCAAGCGATCGTGTACTTGATAGTACCATTTTGAGTTACTATCATTAAGCAGACATAATGTAAAGCTTCCCTCTTATTTATGGCAATCACAGCAGAAATTCTTCGAAATCACACTTTCTCATCGCACTTCAGCAACATTCGTTCTCATGCGGTCCAAAAGTCGACCCATCGCGGACAAACTTATCAACGATTACCTACTTTTCTGTCTCTGCCGTATCTGTTTACCCACGGACCGTCTCGAACTCCTTCACATACACACACAACATCCACCCACCCTCCCATCACTCCCCTCCACCGATGACTCGTTGGTAAAGATGACATGCCTTTGCCAATTATCAAACGCTGGTGGCGTCGTCTGGGAGCTGATAGTAAAATTACTTCACTTTCCAGCCCTCTCTATGTGCCTTTACTTAATCATTTCATTCATCCCACTACCTTAGTCCAGTTTTGCAGTGTCACTACTCGGGCATGATGGTCCCCGTTGCTAAATCTTATCATAAATTTGCCGCTCAATGTGGCCGTGGAGGGTAGGCAAAACTGAACAATTTAAATATAAAGCTGGATTCGCAAAATCGTCTCTATGGTCGAAGAGATCCACGTGGCATATGATTGTAAACATTACGATTAAGGTTTATAAATATCCAATAAATATCATAATTGAGATAAATAAAAATTGTCAATACATACTTATATATTTTATACTTCTTTCACAGTTCAGAAACAAAAAGGCGTCTATAACACCCAAGGGTTTAAAAGAATGGAGCGTAAATACTGCCGGTAGAAAACGCAAACAAACTCCAAACCTTTTGCCCGAGTCTGCGCAGACGCCATGTTTTGGATCCTGCACCATTGACTGGAAGGATCGGTAAAATGTGAGGGATGTAGAAAGGTGGAGCGAATTTCAAGAGAGGCTACGGGAAGGGACGACCAAACATTGTGCCTTGTAAACACTGGCAGTGCGTAAGTTACATCGTGGCTTTTTCTGCGACAGCTCCTGACGTATTGTTTTTCTTCCAAATAATACATGGCTAGCAAGTGTAAGATTATGTCTATGCTTAAGTATTTTTTCACTCAGGAAACAATATGTACATCTATATTCCAAGTAGAACAAAAATCAATTTATAATTAGAATATCTTACAACAATACTAACCCCCGAAGATTGTTGTACAACATGAAACATAATTTATCGATCCATTAATGCGCGACAAGGACGATTGCTGTTTACGAAATAAAGATGCATTAGAGGGGTCGGTTCTTAGTTTCGCCCCATCTTCCTTTGACTTTTTTAGTTGGATCATTTCTATGCTAAACTTATTTGCTGACGCCCTCCCTCCACCCAAACCCTGTACCGAAATTGGTATCGGTGAATCATTCTCCCTAGCAATTCTGGTGTACATATGGAGCAACGAAAGGGGAGAAATGATGGAATAGGGGAGCACCTGCTTCCGGCCTATTGGCAACAAGACAGTCCCTGGCACGCGCGCAACCTACTGCCACACATTTTACATCTGGAAACTTCATGCGAAGGGTTTGGTATTCGGATATGGTGCGTTCTTTCAGTTCCCCTAGATGGGGGACCAAACAAACCCTCTGACATTTTTTGCACCAATGCTCAACATCTGCAATAGTCTTATGTGAAGGAAGCGTACGCACACAGCTACGCAACAAACCCTCTTGAATCTTTGCCAAACCATTACGCTTCCCTTGCTTCCTGTGTTAGCCACAAGAAAACCTTTGCTGTAGTTTTGCATTCACTGATGCGAGGGGTGTTATGAAAGATAGAAACATCGCGTAGGAAATCCCCGCCAAGAAAAGGAAAATGCTCAAGGATACATCACCTGGAAAGGACACGACAAGGAAGGGGTGGTGGCTTCTCGGCATTGCGCAACTGCGATCGATAGGATTCGTACTAGTATTGTTCGTTTTGCCGAGTGTCAACAAACAACAAAGTTGCATGCGATGCTTGTGTTTGTGTACGAATGTTACAATCAATGTTTTGGCGTAGGAAGGGTGGGTGGTTTTCGTAACAAAGTAACAAGGCACACTCATATGAAACATCCACCGGGAAACATATTAAAAACCTTTTGGTTTTTCAAATCAAACCATTTGATTTGTGAGCCTCTTTCGACCAAACGAAGCAATCTTCCATTCGTAAATTTGTGTCAGAATGAGTCACCTTTCTGCTGTACGAACAAATATTGACCACAAATTCCTTCGGGATGCGTTTGTCGTTTTGCAAATAAAAAGCACTTAGCTGCATTTTGTTCATGCATCCCGTTGCCAAGCTTTCTCAACTCACCCCTCAGCTACAAATGACTTCCTGCGGTTAATTCCGAAAAGTGCAAGTTATATTTTTGGACACAAAGACCATTCCGTTTCCCTATTTTGCATTCAAAAGGGAGGGATGCTTTCAGACAGTGTGTCTATTAAGAACATGAAAAATTGTCAATTAAGCCCACTGAAAGACAGACGATTTGTTAATTGTTTTGCATTTAAGTTCATTACTACATCATAATATTACAAGGCAGAACCGTTAACATACCAAAGCCAGGAAAATAACATATGGAAACGTTTCACTTACCTTCCACCTCAAACTTCTCGCCAAAGTTATCGAAATTAACTGCTCCCACGGTCACTAACACCAACTGGGCTGATGATGAAAATCGTCAGCTGAATTATATCATCATTCTCGTTCGTTCGCTAGTTTCCCTTCTGCTTGTCTTGTTCCTCCAGGGAAGCAAGGAAGTGCAGCATTCAGCACAGGAACGAACCGGAACGTGCTTGTCTCCCAGAAGTTACTGGAGTGTACGGCCAGCAATAAATACCTCCGGGCGAATGTTTCTTCGCCTGCCTAACGTTCTTTCCGCAGCCGCGCAAACAACACGACACAGCAAAACAAACCTTTTGCGATGACGTAGGCGCGCGCGTTCGAAACGCTCAAACACTGCCTTTTGCAGCAAAGTGTACTTGGATGTGTGTAAGCTGGCGTTTCGCTGCGTCCCGCGGAATCAGATGATTTCCTTTGTTTTGATTCTGACCAAACAACCAATATGGCGACTGCCTCGCTACCTACTGACATACACAAAACGCGGGGCAAGCGAGAAAGGGAACACTTTTCCTCTCCGTTTGCGCAGGCACCTTGTTGCGCTGGGTTTATGTTTCAAAGTTTGTATGTGTGTGTGCGCGCGAGCATGCGTTTCCACCACTTGGCACTTTCCCTTTGCGTTTCTTGTTTTGTTTTGAATCGTTCGATTGTCGAAAAACAAAGACAAATTCTCTAACGCCAAAAAAACGAGTCCTATCTCACCTGCACGCACTTTGCTGACGCAACTAAACGCACACCCTTCGCGGAAGCAAAACAAAGCGCTCGTACGGAGTCTGGTTTGTTTTGATGGAAGAAGTGTTTCTTCGTTCTGCGAATAGAAGTTCTTTTCTAATTTTCACCTACTACTCTTTTTGAGGCTCTTTTCATGCGTGACTGTTTTGGGGTTTCCCTTTGCCTTTACCGTTTTCGTTTTCTTTGTCTTACATAATGACCTTTACACAGCGCCTCAACACCCCATAACAGCACACGAACTATATCGATTGGGCGGTTTATTGCTCGGTCCCAAGCATGTGCGGCCGCACACAAGGACTCTTACACCTCTCGACACCACCTCGCCGGTCGGTGCACTTTTGATTACACTCTAGTGATAAGAATTTCACAACGCTACCAGCGAAATGCCGATTCCCCCGAGGCAGAAAGGAGCCACGGTATCAATTTTGACGTTTGCGTCGATGATGGCGGGTCGTGGATCGATAGACAAAACAAAAACACTGCGGTTCGAAAGCAGCAAGCAAACAACACTTGACAACGCTCACAACTTACACAAAGTAACAAAGTTTTCAAGTCACAGTGGTTTTTCTGTTTTTAAATGGCAATGCTTTCGAAGCATATGTGATAAACGTAGCGTTTATTAATAATTGGTTTTTGCTTTTCAATTTGAGTTTTGTTTGTTTTTTTTTTTTTGTTATCACTTTCGGATGCGACCGCTTTGCGGTGCGTCCGCACAGCTTGACTGATTCGATCGAACTGCCTGCATCGCGGACCTTCCAAGCGCCTGTATACATACAACATTAGTCCACGCGCCACACACATCGAAAGTAAAATCCCCCTTCTCTTTGCGCAATTCTCCAACACTATCAAACGATCGCGTTCGCGGCATCAAAACATTACGAATAAAAAAATGATTGTGCTACATCAAACAGGAAAACACGCGGGTAACCATGGTTATATCGATATATCGACCCGCGGTCCACCATCTTGTTTAATCGCCTGGCGTGTTTTGAATCACCATCTCGCCGGACCACGGCGGAGCAAAAAGAACGCACGTCTGAACGAAAAAGACAGAAATTGCTGGAAGGAATGTTACCGAAGCGTTTCCCCTCGCCCACCGAAACTTTCCATTCTAAAACGCCAAGCTCAAAAACCTCGCTGGCTTTTACATAAAACAAACGCATGCGCGCTTCACGTCGTGCCAGCCCCGGGGAAGACGATTGAAGCATTCCAAACGCCGGCGCGCGAACAACCTACTTTGTAAACAAAAACAAAGCATGCCGTCGGGCGTGGGTCGCGCTGTTAATAAATTTTCAAATTCTAGCAAAAAAAATAGGTCATTGTACAATCCATTGTTCCCGAGGTTTTCCCAATTCTCTGACATCGAATGGACATGTCGAAAAAAAGTGTCCCAGCAGCGCGAATCGGATGGAACACGTGGCATTCCGAAGCGACCGTACAACATCTGGCTGCAGTATGTTTACTAACAAAAGGGCCGGGTAGTAAAAAAATCGATATCGTACAAGATCATGTTTTTTTTTCTTTCCGGCATTTGGAAATCTATCAGAAGGAGCCGAAGAAGAAGATCAAGGAGCACTGTCTCTTGCCCACCATTGCCACGCGAGCAAGATTATAATTTGCACAATGTGTTTAGTGCATGAAGACGATAATTTCGTGACTGCTTAAAACGAACATCACCGCTATGAGCCCTTCCAACACTACCATGGTAACGGTTCGTTGTTTCATGGGAGTCGGTGACATGCATACAAATTAGTCCATTTGAATATTTGCCTGAGACGTTACGAACAACTTCTCCCGCACTCGAGCATTTTAGCAGAGCACTTTTCGTTCGACGAACCAATAGGGACGGTTTATCGAAAGGGAAGCATACGGGCTCAAAACCGATGTTAACGTTTTTCATGAGATCTGTGACACTTTAGAGTTCGATGCATATTATCTACTGCAAAACGGTTAAACTGAAAACAAAATAGCCAAAAAAACATGGTATGCCCTATTAAATAGATTTATTATCATTTACGAAACGACGACCCTTTACAACTTAATAACTACAAAGTGTCATATATCACTTGAAGCACAACGAATTTTAGGCTTTTGTGCACCGTAAATGTTTTGTGAACATTTTGTTTTTGAATATTCTTGAAAATACAAGCACGTGCATCACGATGTATTATTGATTTTTGTTTATCTATATGTGCGGATGTTACATTATTATGCTTCTGTTTCAATTTTAAAGATCTTTTATGCAAAATTTACCGAAGGCGTACATTCTCACTCTTTCCAATCATGTTCCCCAGTGAGGATTGTTATTTCCACATTTTTCCTGGCATCAACATTTGTTTCATCTATATTTGATTGTTGTTTTTGAATATTTATGTATGAAAACGATTGTGATGTTCTACATTTTAAAAGCGGCCTACATGTTTTGTACCAGCGCGATAGATTGTTGTGTGATTCTTAAGCTCTGCTATGCTATGCTAGGCTGAAAATTTATAAGTATAAGTAAGCTCTGTAGATTCTTTGCTCTTTTTTATCTATAGCTTAATGTAACAATATTTATTTGCCGTAGCCATTTCGTCCGCAATGCTTATTCAATTGATGCTCTTGTGGTGAAAAACATGGGTGCAGCTAAGGTAATAGCAAAAAAAACGAAGAAATCCCTCGTGCATGTGCATGTGGCGTGCTGTACGTTCTCAAGGCAAAGTAGTATGTACACACTGAACACGATTTTCCTTCGCGTTGACGCGTAGGTAAACAAACGGCAGTTCGTAGATTCGTTTTCTTCCAGTTGTAACTGCTCGCTAACGTAAAAACGAACCATTGAGTTCCATCCAGGTGATTAAACACCTTCCCTGAAAGCCCTTCCCTCTGACTACATCATATTTGCAAAGCGCGATCACTAAACGAGCAGCATACAGTGCACGATCGACACTTCACTCCGTGGCGTTCGGCAAACAGCTAACTACATTCTGCTAAGAAACCCTCCGGTCCGCGGCAGAGAAGAGGGAATTCATAATTGACACATTTTGGAGACAACTTTCGTACGGTGCTCGGTACGATCCCCACGAAGCGATGCGCGGAATCGACCAGAATACCGATCAAAGATTTCTTTGTTTGACCTCTTTCCGTACTAGGAAGAATGTTGCATAAAAGAAGCATCGTCTACTTCAAGAGCTACCGATTGGATGATCATCTTCATCCAAGTTTACTAGAGGAAAAAATAGACTGGAATAATTCTACCAACTACGAAGGTAGGTGACACAATAACTCTCCACATGGTTTTGGTTTTTTGAAATGCGTATCATCATTCATCTATCAGCGTATGTACATGTAGACATGTTTGTTATTTGGTAAAACCCCTTTTCAGCTGCTTTATGTTGGATGAATGAGTGTACTGAATTATAGTCATGATTGGTTAAACGTTTAAAGTCTCACGGCACAATTCGGAGACGTTTTATATATATGTATATTATAATAATACACTTCTGTTGTCCTACCATCTGAATGTCACATTATCCTTGAGTGTTTCCTGGAGATAAAAATATGCAATACGTTGTTAACTTTTACGCTTAGCTTTTCTAACATGAACATAAGTTTAGAACATTTACATAACTATAAATTTTAACGAACATAATCAGCTATGTAGCGCAGTGAGCAGCTTTGCCAAATGCTTCACACAATAAACGTTCAAAAATACGCCTTCAACTTAAAATGCTGGTGTTTTCAACACAATTTGTTTGATGCTTTCACTGGACTCTGCGTTCGGCAACAATAAACGACGAAAGCAACACATTCAAACGATTCAAACTGCAGTTCACGGTTGGACTTTGCTTCACAATGGCCGGATTTATTCAAACTTTGACTCCGGCAGCAGATCGTACCACGCTTTGATGCCCTGCCCGCTGGAAATGTCCGGATCGTTGAGCATAAGTTTTTGCTAAAACGAAAAGTAGTGAAATATGAATAGGATCATACACTTCCGCGCCTAATGTTGTGGTATGCTGCCTACCATGCCAATGACTGGGCTGCCGAAGAAACCCTTCTGGGTGCATACGGTCACCTCGAGCTCCGAGTTGACCAGCTCCGCGTTAGAGATGATGTACTCGAACGTCGTATCAAACACTGGATCGCAGTTATCTTTCACCACGGCCGTCTTGCGCTTCGATTCCTTCGACCGACCCGGCAGCAGGTACAGTTTCACGTACGGATCGGGAATGTTGCTCGGGTCCTTCAGCGGAATATTGCTGATCTTGTGTACGATCACCAGCAGACGCTGTCGCTGCACGCTAAATGCAACCGTAAGCTGGATACGTCCGAGTCCAGCCGATCCGGCCGAAGACGTGGTGCTGGGGCTTCGGCGTAGCAGCTCCGTGCCACCCTCGCTGAGATTCGGGCTGCGTGGCGGGGTACCCATCATGGCCGTGTTTAGCGTGGACACTACAAATGGTTCCTCCTGGATTGACATCTGCTCCAGAATGGCCGAATTGGTCGACTTACGCGACTCCTGCTTGCGGACGCTTCCTTGATGGGCCAGCCCAGTGCCCGATTCACCCTGCGTCGGGTGTGCGTCTGCCGAAGGCTGCTGCCCGGCTTGCGACTGTGACAACGAGGTCGACGTGCGGATAGAGCTGGTACGTGATAGGACACTGTCCGCCTCAGAAACCGACGCACGGTCCGGTGATCCCACCGAGACTTCCTGCTCGCGATGGCGCTTCAAAATACGCAGCGATAATGACATGATAAGCTTTGTCTCGGGGCCAGACTTTTGCAGCTGGAACGGCTGCGACATGATCTCGAGATTTTTCTTCTCCATCAGCGCACTAAGGATGTAGGTGAGCGAGCCGATCGTGTTACCCGTCTTCTGATCGATCACCTTCAGCTGCAACGTGTCGTTATCCGGATTGCCAACGAGGAAGGTAAAGCCCTGCTCCCAGACTGGGGCATCAGTGCGCATCTGAACCGAGGTTTGCTCGTTCTTCTTGCCAACGGACAGTACTAGATACGGATCTGGCTGAGACTGCTGGCGAGCTTGCTGTAATTCCGTAGAGTGACACACTAGTTATTCAAGGTACTCTTGACTAGCCGTTTCCTTCATGCTGTCTTACCGGAAGGTTCTTAGCCGAGTCTATAAAGACTGTCAGCAGAGCGGTACTCATGGAGGTCACCCGGAGATGCTGCGTTTCTTCCAGCGCTGCCTTCAGGTCGGACTTTTCGGAGCTCAGCCTAAACCAGGTCATCCGCAGGTGCACCAAACCATGCTTCGCTTGCTCCAGTGTTAGCCACTACAATTTTGCAAACAGTTACAAAATTAAGCAACGTTTTTTCATTTTATTTTCCAGCAAAACTTACCGTATCGATTTCACCATTCTTGGTAACGCTGCTGATTTCCACAGTCGCTCTATTTGGGGTTGGTTTGAAATAATATTTCAAAACAACCATATTGCACGACATCAAAGGGATTGGACGAAAGGAATACGTTAGTATTTACCCATGTTATGTATGAAAATATACCATTACATATGGAGGCGCAAGTTTCATGCAGAGTGTAACATAAATGATTTAGTATACGAGATTGTCTAAGTTACTGTGGGGTAACAAAATGCAAATATAAAGTAGTGTTAACGTAGCAAGCTCTATTGGCCTCAACATCGCAGCCAAAGTACAAGAGAGATTAGAAACATGTAGATAGAAACTACTTCAATAACTTAAGACTGCTTTCTCAATATGAATATTAAGTATATTCTCAAACGAATGTTGAGTTTTTATTTTGAAAAATTAAGATGGACATGAAATTAGGTAAACCAACAGTTAAAACCGAGCATGAAAAACATATCCTCTTACAGAAATGGTAATATGAAATATCGAATAGAACCCCCAATGAAGTGCACAATACTAGTGGAATAAGACAGTTTAAAGTGACAATAGAGGATTTAGTGTATACAATAAATAATAATAACAAAAAATACTAGTATAATTCTTGATGTCAATGTAATAAATCTTCTATGTAATAGATTGCATGCCAATAAAAAGAACATTGTAAAAAGAAGTAACCGAATGAAACGAAAAACAATCATCAAAATATGCAACTTCAATTTGCAAAATAAAACGATGAGAAACAGGTAATAAATAGTGTAAGAAGGAAGTAAATTAAACGATGAAAAGATGCAACACCAAAAACAACGATTCGAAAAACGAACGGACAAACGATAGAGCGCTTAAAGCTCAAGCAGTGAAGCGAAGTAGGAGCAAAAGAAACAGTGACAAAGTTATGTGGACCAGGTTAGTGAGCAAAAGATTCAGTCAGAGAAAGAGGTATTAAGAGATAGAGATAGAGACGGAGCGACAGATTGGCCCATATTGGTGGTGTTAGAGAGTTATATAGGGTTATAAGAAATTATATAAGCTTGCTTGCTTGATTGCTTGCGAACCTTCCTAGTGGGTCGTGGTCACCGGTTCGATCCCAGTCGAATAACTTTATGCCAATCAACGTTTGATGCGTAACGTCAACACAGGCCTGTTAACGGTTTGTTGTTGTTTGCGATGATGATACGAAGATGGTAGAGGTTAGCGTAGGAGTTCGAGAAAGGAGTATAGGAAAGGACGAAAAAATCGGATAAATGGATATACCGGAAATGGAACATCCGGAATGCATAAATAGAACCAACGTTTTGAAACGTCAGTACACACCAGGAGGGTCATGGTAATACCAGGGGGTTATCATGGGGATAGCGTGTGGATAAAATGAACCACAATGTGAAATTGGGACGTATGAAAGTCACGCACAGTTTACGCAACGTAGCACAACAAACGCACGAGAAGCAGAGGAAAAACAGACAGAGAAGGACGAGAAGAGAAAGAAGAATATTATTATTATTAGTTTTGTTAGTAGGAAAGAAAATGGCGTCTATCACTAGCCCCGCTCATTGTTATCACAGGCAATATGCAATAACACGCGGGTCTGTCAAGCTACTGCTTTGCAGCGGTATAGGCCAATAGTGCAGGTTTCTGTACAGAGATTTTTGCGTGTTCCACCCAAGATGAGTTAAAAAAATTATGTTCACAGTTTTGCACACTTCGTTCACAAGAACTGTGTGTCAGTGTACGAAACATAAATACCAAAGTATATACTGTGCTTCATTTGTCTGAGGTGCGCCTTCCAAAATGTTTGAAGCAAGCTTTCCGAGGAGTGCCGAACCATTTCTGGTTGTGCAATTATTTACATGGGTTTCAAAGTGTACAGTTGAAAGAAATAAAAAAAAACAGTGAAAAGACAGGAAACGATCCCGCTGGTGTTGGTATAAGCTGGTTGCTAACATTGTCTATGCTTTTGAGCAATGGATTGTACAGAGGAGGCGTTGAAGTTTGATTTTAAAATTAACGTCCACACTTTCCCAACCGTTAGGTTTGCTGCAGAATCGGCGCGGGCAGATTTTCAACACAAGCTTTCAACAAACTCTTTACAGAACAGGTTAACAAAACTCGAACCCAGTGCAGCGGATCCGGAAATGTAAAAGTAGAGAGTAAATAGAAGGAAAAATAAATAATAATGATATTTTGAATGACTCAACACACTAATATGAATGGAAACGTAATGAACAAATACTAAAACATTTTCAAACGAAACAAACGGAAACAAACAAACAAATAATGATCAAACAGAAGCAAACTACAGAGAGAAACATCATCACCACCTGCCGAGAAAATCGTCGTTCTGTACCCCGGGGAAGCCCGGGTCCCAATCCCACAGGTTGAGCTCAATCTCTTGCCCGAGTATGGCATTGACTTCGGCCTAGAGAAAATTACACTTCGATTAGTATCAACCATATCCTATGCTGATGCACGCTTCCCTTTAATCCCGCAGACTTTGAGCACACGCAATGGTGCCTTTTAGTGGTGAAACTGCACTTGAATTATAGATACAACTCGTAATCAAGAGAAATTCGATGGAGAGCAACTTTTACCATCCCTATATGCTGCAAGTTCAACCCTACTCAAGATGCCACTGCATTTGATATCCTTCGTCGACGATACAATGATTGCAAAATGCAAAATGTGAAGCAATACAGCAACGGAGAATCAGCAATGCACGAACGACCGGAAATGTATGTATGGAACAAGTGTACGACAGCCAGATACGAACAAAGAACGGTGTACGACAGCCAGAACGCTGCAATGGTACCGAAAAGCATTGAACGAACCAACGAATAACTGAACATTGAACAACACCAGGAACGCGAACAGTAATGAGGCGGGACACTACCGAAAAGCATTCCGCAATAGTAACATGAAAAACTTTGTTTGACAGATTTACGCCTCAAAAATATAGGTGTTACATAAATAAAAATGGCAAAGCAAAAGTTAGCAATTTTCTGAAATGAAACCGAACAAACACAAAATGCAACACACAAGAAAGGAATAGAAATTAGTAGAAATAAGCGGGGATTAGAAAGTTGAATAACATAAAGTTAAACACAATTAGCAAACAAACTTATCAAACTCATACAGATCACATCTCAACGTTAGCCAAAATGGTTGAACAATAAAGATTGAACTAACGATAATTAATAATGTACGGTTAGTGGGATATTGGAAAACAATAAATAATACACGAAAAACCCAGCAAAGGTAGTTACCGAATGGTCCATTAAAAACAAAACAAAAAAAAGATTCTAGGAGTCTAACTAAGTTCAAAGTTAACCAAAACCACCGGATTTCAAAGGGGAAGAAAACGGAACACAAATAACGAATTAGCTCACCTTCCCAACAGTTCGTCCTCGCCGGCGTCCTCATCGTTGATTACGGCCTGAAGTGCTTGGCCACTTTCCGCGTGGATAAGAGCCTGCAGGTAGTAGGGGGAGGGGGAAGGTGTTGGTCGTGGTTGGGTATTTCGCTTTTTGTTGGCACCAGTTGGGCGTGGATTTTTGTCCACAGTGAAAACGAGTAATTGATTCGAAGTTTGCGGTCGCGGTCAGAATTATTCGATTTGCCCTTTGGAAAATTTCTACGCGAACGGGGTATGCAAATCTCCCTACTACTAGCCGTATAGACAGCCAATTCCGAAAATTTGAAATAAAAACTACCTCAGATAGTGGCAAAACAATTCATTTTCGAAGCCAATTCATTTCGTATTCGAAAATATGACAATAAAAAAGCAGGATACATTCTAAATAGTTAAATAAACTATATCAACAAAAAGGTTTTAAATAAAATACAAGGAAAGAAGTATTGGCCAAAGTTGTAAATATTACAACTGAACCAAACCGTTATGAAACTCCTTAAAATAACGCGATAAGTTTTATGGCCTCGTCCGCACTATGGGTGGGACCCGAGCACAGCAAATCAGTAATGAATTTTAATAAACACATAAAAAACTGACCATTAAAATGCTCGCTCCCACAAAGTTCAACCAGATACACCTACTCCTAAGCAAACACCTGCCTGAGGACTAGAGAGAACAATGATTCGGGCCGAGCCAACCTAACGATGCTCCAGGGATCGCAGAATCTCCTCGTTGGGATCCACCATACCGTGGTTTGAATATTTTAGCACGACCAAATAGTTTTTTCACCTTTGCTCTTTTTGCAACGAACGAAACAAACGCGAACTTGTCAAACAAATAGCAAAAAAAAACAAAACACCTGTCCTGTCGGTATGTTGAGCAGTTGCGGTCCATGCGATAAGCTTTTGCTTGACGTGCCACTTGGCGCAATGGGCAACCGATGCCAAGCATGAAAAATGGAGGCAAAAGCACAAACATCTCTGTTGAATCTCCGAAATCTGCAGTGACAAAGAAGGTTCAAACAAATTCGTTTGCTTAATGATGGCCACGGCCGGTACTATATTATGCAGGTGAAAAAATGCAAAGCTCAAATGGAAGCCATTCCATTCTCCATTTGGCCACATCCTGTAGCTGCAGTTAGTTTATTATACACTGTATTGACAGCGTGCGCCTCGGAGCGGTTGGTGAAATGAAGTGAGGAAAATTTACAACTTGCGAATGATTTGTTTATCATTATCTTATTGCTTTCAACGCCTACCTAGCAAGTTTACTTCTATCTACTGGTGCTTGTATTGCATAGAAAAGGATGCACTCTGTGCAATTCAGTGTATTGTTGTATGTTTGTTATATGTTGATCGTTAAAGTATCGAGAACCCTTGAACAGGAACAGAGAAACTTAAACATTTTTATAGGTTCCTGTAAAATAAAGGCTGATATGTGTGTTTTTATGTAGTTCATTTAATTGTTCCTCTGCCTGATTACAGTAAGTGTATTCCATGACACCACAATAACAAGAAAAGACAAAGGAACACGCGGATCATCATGCACACATCAAACACACTTACGCCAGAGAAAATTGACACCTATGATCCCTCTAGTGTACACAAGTAGTAGACAGTTTGGCCATAGAAACAACTATTCCATCAACGTCAGAATGTGGACGAACATAGAAATTCACAAAACACATGCACTGTACACCTGGGTAAACATTATTCTCGTTGTCGGAGGTTAGTTAAGGACGTGGCACAGAGGCTGTTGTCCTCAGAAGTCCTTTGTTGCTTTAATCCAACAGCCGTAATCGTATTAAAATCGAACCTACCATAATACCCGTATAGAAGAAGTATACCAGAACCAAACTAATGGAATCATTTGGTTACGTCAAGCATCTATCAGTCTTCAATAAAACTAAATTTTCCAAGCACGGTCCCAAAAAAAATAACGCCCACCTACGTTGTCTCTACTACGCCATTTTGATGACCGTGAAAATCCACCGAGCTCTAACGAGCCGAATCCAGGCTTTTCGCCCACGTTTCATCGTAAACGTTTCATCTTAAAAACATGAACAAGCGTTCGGGCTATGAACGAAATTCCCGACAGACTTGCATGGATTTGCCTGCTCAACGCCGGGTTGTGTACCATCAATCAGGGGGCGCTTAATGGGCTCTTACCTCGCACCAGTAGTCCCACTTCGGGTTGACCGTGTTGTCGATGGTTTGCGTGCGGAACTGCTGTGCGCCGACGGAAATGATGGCGTACGGGTCGGACTTGCCCTTGCCGAGCACGCTGATGTCCTTCTTCATGAGGTCCTTAGCCTCGACCACGTGAATACGGAGTACGCCCTGTGGAAGCCAAATGGCAATTCGGTTAGCCTTTACGAAATCATAAATTCAATTTACCTCTTGATTACTTTGAGAGAATGATAAACTTGAGTGAAACACAAATTTACTAGAATGAATGTGTAAAGTTGTCCATTTTAAATTTTCATCACTTTTGCACTTACCTCTGGTTCTGGCATTTTCAGGGAAAGTGCCGGCACTCCATCGCTCAGCACGATGGGCAACTTGTTCGGTAGTACCATAATGGCCGCAACCTGCTCGACGATAATCTTGCGCAGGATATCACTCAGACCGGGCATATCGAGAAGATCGACGACGCCGACCAGATTGAAGTCGATGTTTGGATTGTTGAGGAAGAAAATTTGCAGTCCACCGATCAGCGGCATCTGCGAAATCAGTGGCTTCATAATCACGCGAACCGTGCCATGAATCTGAAAATCTTTGATACCACCCCGAAGGCCGCTGAGTGCGAAGCTGATATCGCAATCACCGGCGTAGAAAAGGTCCAAATCCATAATGATTTCGTTGCGGGACACATTTTTATCATACACCTTGACACCACCGATGCGGGGAGGCTATCCAAGAAAATTGTAAATATAACATAATTTAGTATCAAAGGCTGTTTGAATGTAGAATTTTGTTTAAAACTACGATAAATTTATTATTGCCGGATAATTTAGAATAAACGGCCCGAATCCCCAACGCTCTATCAATAGGACTTATGACTGCGAAACAGATATTGAAAAATCCAAACCAATAATTATTGATAGAACATTTGATTAAAAATATATTTATTAACTACAATAAATAAAAATGTAACGATAAATTTAATTTACTGTCAACTAACTGCATCGAAGGGTTAATGTTATGAACCCATGCAACGATTTTGTCGGATCGGATCAGATTCGTGACTCCCAATCCAAGTGCACCACACTACTCACAAAACCCCGGCTGTCATCAGAGTCAAAGCAGCAGTTCCCAAGTAAGGACGTTATTTCGATTGCGCTCGGAAAAACTCGCGAATTGTTTTGTATTCATCAAATCGTTTACCTCAAATCATACAATCAATATTCCACCGTAACTAGAAACTGTTAAATAGTTGCTTCGGTGTCGTAACCTGAAGGGTAAGTGGTTCTTGAGTTTGAACGCACAAGTGTGGTTATGTTTACGCTTCCATTTTCGAGAATCTTCCGGCCTTTTCAGAAAAGATGCTACGGACAGTCAAATATTATCATTTTTGGCTGTTAAACTCAGTGTAGTCTGCTGTCAACATACACTTCGTGGTGTTGGGGATAAAACTACTCCTTATAATACCATTTTATAACGATTTGGTCAGGCAGAAATGGTGTTGGCTTCGGTTGTGTTTGTTGTTATTTACTGCAGTTCCAAAATTGCTCATTGCTCTTATTTTCCATTGCAAACAACACAGGCAGGAATTTGATATTAAAATGTCCCACACAATACTGCTGGTGCAGCCGGGAGAACATCCGGAAACTCGAACCTACAGTGACTACGAAAGTGTGAACGAGTGTATGGAAGGAGTATGTAAAATCTACGAGGAGCAACTGAAGCGACGTAATCCGAATACACCGACGATAACCTACGACATCAGCCAGCTTTTTGACTTTGTGGATCAGGTATGAATTTACTAATTATTCGCATTCCTTCGAAGACTGTTCCTTGACTTTATTTTTACACAAACAAATTCTCTTTCAGCTGATCGACCTCAGTTGCCTCGTATATCAAAAGTCGACGAATACATACGCACCGTACAATAAGGAATGGATTAAGGAAAAAATCTACGTATTGCTTCGGCAGGCGGCCGGATCTACAGTACAATAGAGATCTCGTGTTCATCTCGAGATCGTTCTAGGTTACACCGTGCATTTTATTATTCTCTCATATTTTATCACCAATCGAAAATGGATTTCTGTACAAAATGAACTTATAAACCCATGTCCTCGTGACCTGCAGAACACGTTGCTTTTTCACGGAGACAGGGAAAACCGAATGAAGTAAAATGTAAGATTTATGTAATCAACTATTCAGATTAACATCATCCCGTAATAAATGCGATGTAAGAAGGTTCAATAAACTTTTTTACTGGATACGGCGATTTCATTGCATTTATTTTAATGATAAGTGATTAATACTTCCCAACCCGGTAGGTTAGTAGTAAAGATTAGGTAAAAAATGAAGATACTTACGATCGTTCCGAGGATCATTCGATCGAATTTGAACCCATTCAGCTTGTAGCCGGCCATTGCCTGCTGGATGTTCGGTTCGATCGATTCTTTGATGAGATTCTTCGCGTAAAAATTGGCATTTGGCCAAACTTGCTTCAGGATCTGGTGTGCAATTTCGGGTTGAAAAATTGATTGGAAACGAAAGTGAATTACGTTAGTGTCTGGATATTTTTCCCTCACTCTGTAGGCAAAACAAGCTCGTTTAGAAATGAGACGAGCGTTACTAAATAGACGGAAATAGATCGTTTTTTGCTTACTCTGTTCAGCCATTCGCAACGCTCGACATCTGGGAAGAAGACCTGTAATGAAAGTAGCATACAATTTAAATCAATTTCAATTTCAATTAACTTGAATATAAACGAAATAAGTGCCTACAAAATTTTAAGTTAAGTGTACATGTAGTTGCACATTTTATAACGATGAATTTAATGATTACATCTAAAATTTAAAAAATTTTCTTCCATTCGCCACATGTAGTAATGGTTAACTTTGTCCTATTGCTTCCTGGTGCAAAAAAGTACAATATCTTTGCGAAAGAAAATCCTTTGCATAACCTGGCGGCCTCAATTAGACCACGGCTCAAGTAACACATCCTTTGAACCACCCTGAAGTGCCGCATGCTACACGCTAGCCTTTTTTGCGGTCACACGTACTCTAGGGGTTCACTATTTATCCAAAACCATCCGAAGCTTCGTGTTACAGTAGAGAAGAGCATTTCCTCGACCTCGGCGCCAGATATGAAAAATACAGCGCGAACGATAAACGACGGTGATCAGATCTAGAGTACAGTTTGTATATGAAAAAAAATGGAACAACGAACACGCGGTGCCTGGCGACGACCTGCACAAAGGCAGGATAACACCACTTACCGGCGCCAGTGAAGTGAAAAACGATTACTGGCTACCTTACTTTACATGCTTTTCCCGCGTTTTGCCGTCGTTCAACGCGGGGTTCTTTCTTCGTTTTTTTAAGTACGTACGAAAAACTGGGCTCCTTGTAGAGAATTGTACTGCAGCTTTTAACTGCCCCACCGTCCACCATCTGCCCGAGGCATGGCGATAAACTGGTACCTGCCAACCCGCAAAGTACTCCGTCGGTCGGTTTTCCCTTTCCGAAAGACTGGGCGGTGAATCGTTTACATTTGCAAGTAGAAATCATTTTACACATTTTCCATTTCGTATCGTTCACTGATCGATCCACCGCATAGGTATCCGCCTATAGGTTCGAGGAAAACCTTTAGCTCATGTTCTTCGTATGCTGTTGGGGATCCTAATTTGAAGGCGTTACCTTGGGTGACACCCTCTGGAAGCGTTTTCCGCAAAACACTAAAACCTCACCTCGAGAAACGCTTAAGGTTAACAAGCGTAATTTGGTTCACGAAATTATGATACAAAAAAAATGGAACTCGTAACTGGTGGAAGCCATTTTACATTTAACGAGCTAAGGGAAATAGAATTACTCAAAAGGACGGCCAACAATAAATGTTTTCGTCTATTTGGAAAGTGAAAGAAACTTCTGAACCAGGTATTCAACATTTTACGCTACAACGATCTCCAACCAACGAGAGCTTTGTAGTTCAAATCTAAATTTTTGTCTCGTAAACTTGCTTAATTATGAAATGAATCATAAGCCAACAACAGAATAACGTGTCTCCGGTTGAACAACGAGACCCCTTTTCCTACGCAAAGTCCTTCCAAAAACGGGCCAAAGGGAAACCCCATACAGCGGCACGTATTTGCATACGGGAACAGCAAAAGCGGACCAGTCGAGGAGGTAAAATTTGTTTACATATTTTAGGTTGCGATAATTAAGACACCTCCCAAACAGGCAGGTACAGACGACCCTCGCAGTATCCCACCGCCCCATGCAGCATCTTGCGACGCAAATGAAGGTGGTTTACGAGCATTAAAAATGTAAAGATGTGCCTGCACCCGGTGAACGCCTTCGCATTTCGGTTTTGCTAGTTTCGTTATCTGCTTCGAGTCCCGGTCGGGTCGTACACCGGCATGGTCGTTACACGCCGGGGTTCAAGTGCGCGAGCGACATTTCACCAAGACAGTATTATCAAACCGAAAGACCTAATTGTCTTGTTAAAAATAAACCCTGCATTACCGAGGACAATCCCGAGCGCACCAGCGTCGATATATATATTAATCATACGTGTTTCCTATTAAAATGCTTTACTCATTTATGGTTTTGAAAATAAATGCCGACAATCTTTTTCTTTCTGTCGTTCACACTGTTTAAAGAGTAAAAAAATACCACGAAATAATAGTTTTTCACGATTTTCCCTCCCTCCGACCTGTTCATGAATGTTTGATGTCCTGCCGGCACACGGGATACAACCACCGAAAGGGCTGGGAAAACCTGTGGCAATTTTCCACTCGCAAACTGCACCTTTGGAATTGTGCACAGCTCAGACATCAATAATGCAAACCGCTTTCCACCAGTCCAGAAGAGTGCCATTAATGGAAACCCGTTTTCTGATTCCCACAATAACGCAAACCGTTTACATTGAGGTTTAGCTTTTAAAAGTAAATACACACGTCAAGGGGGTGGTAAAACAATTGTGAAAGAATAAAGCAATCGCTAGGTAACCGGAGAGCCAACTTGATTCACGAATGAAATGGCAAGATGTACATTTGTTTTGCTCACATAAAACCGACAATTTACTGTACAGAGTTAATCAGAGATTAAAATTTAATGACCGACCTAACATCTCTAACGTTGGCAGGAAATGTGATTCATCTCGATTATTTCTGTGGTACTAGAACATACTCATATGTCATGTTTACAGGAGGAATATTTTTTCAATTAGAGCTGAACATGACTTGAATTCTATGAGAAATTTCTGTGATCAAATAGGTATCTTATTTCTGCTGTAAAATATGTGTAACATTACAAATCACTTCTCAAAGTTTTGATAACTCAGTATATTGTCTACCTGTCATTTCCCCATAAACTTTTAAAGCTGTTTTCCTGATATTTCCTGGTAGTTGTTTCTAGCAAGGTGAAAACAAACTATACAAAATTTAAATTATCACTGAAACCATTTCGTTGCTAAAATGGAAGTACGTAAAAAGCATAGAAATACCACAACGAGGAGAAAAGAGTTCCACCTGGTTTGGAAGCAGCGTTGCGTGAAGCTCGCATTACGCAAGCGACCGATTTTCGACCGGTGTATCCACTTACCCAGGCTGGCAAATCGTGCAGTCGTGCCAGGATGACGTCCTTGTCGTTCGCCACGGCCGACGCCTTCGCCACGCTGCGCCGCGTGTCGTTCGTCTTGCGCCAGGACTCGCGCGCCACCGACAGGATCACGGGCGTGATGAGCCACGCCACCGACCAGCCCATGTAGCCGACGAAGTAGATGATGCCGACGGTGACCACCTTCTTGGCAAACGAGTACAGCAGCGACATCACGCTGTCGTCCTTCGTCCGTGCCACCTCCGACGCCTCCGGGGGCGACTGCTCGGGGCTCAGCTCCTTGCTGGCACCGGCCATCGTTTCGGGACTGCCGGCTTCCGGGCCCCGGTTACCGTCTGCCGATTCTGCCGACAGCAGACTGTCGACCTCGGAGGCTGAGTCGACGGGTGGTGCCTGTCCGGCCGTTGAGTCACTGCTCGGGAATTAGGGGAAGAGAACGAACGAAAGAAACCGATATTAGCCGATGGTGCTGGATGCTGGAGAACTGGCTGCACGCTGATCTCATCGCACTGCTGTCATCACCTGAAGGTAGCGATAATTGAATCACTTCACAACCGGCAACCAAACCGAGTGATACTACGTGGACTACGAAAACCAAAATCCTGCACCATACTGAGTCACTTCTGAATGATAGATTGGGCAATGACAAATTTACACATGTAAAATGAGATGAAAATAGGATGCCCATGATAACCCTTCTATGCACAAAGTACATAGGAAAATTTACATCTGTTGAAATCTTTTTATGCACTTCTTATCAAAATTACACTTCTACTACACTAATTTACAAAGGCAGGAAGCAGGTAATTTATTATTTTTTCTTAAAACAAAGAGCCTTATATGTGAAATCAATTATATTATTTCAAAATATCTTGAAATTTCGTTGCATCTTTGAGAAACTTCTAAAAATCTGCAGAAAGATTCTGTAATTCAAAGTATTTCTACAAAAATGCCACAATTATCATTGTTTATTAAAAAATTAAACATAGGTGCACTCTGAATAAATTTTCGCTTAAGTATTCGTATTTTGAATGATTTCTTGAAAAAAGGATTTCACTAAAAACTAAACAATATGTTAGCAATAAAGTTTCGAAAGTACTGATACTTTTGGGAATTTTTAAGGAATCCTTGCATACGAAGCAAGGATTTACCACGGATTGAACTATCAAGGGTTGATATACGTTGGAAATTCAACATCTTGCTAAGACGACGGCGCAGGCTCACAGAACGGTAACCTATTTTTCCCAAATTGACACTTATTTTCTTGGCATCTTACTACTCGCTTTCCATCACACAAACCTCATGTTGGAACTGCAGCTCGGAAAGCACTATCTACGAACGTCTGGTCAGCTCTTCTTTTTCCCAGTCGATGGTTTTTACACACGATTCGTTTATTTATTTAACTTTTTATCAGCGTTCGCGATGGGGTAAAATTTGTTTCCAATTCTTAAACTTGCTAAAACCGGAATCGGGGCAAAAATTAGCTTCACACGCACACAGCCAAATCGAGAGTTAAATCGTTAGGTCGAATGTTTATCGTTCCAAAATTGTTCATGCTGTGCTGAATTTCGGAGGGCGATCTGTTTTGCCACCACCAACCAAGCGCTGATCGTGTTCCGAAATTAAATTCCACCCTGCGAGATGCGTCGTTCCGTCGATAACCTTTCGCGAGACCTACAAAACGCTCCGTCGAGCAGAGGAGCGTTCTTCACCGTTGACACGCGGTCACGAAACTGTTCGGCCTGCCACGGAGTGGCACCATAATATTGGCCCCCAGTCCTCATGTGGGGGTTTCTGGCGGGGCCACTGGGGATGAAGCACCGCCAATGGATGCGCGGATCTGACGCACACCTGCACACAATGTCTCTCGCGAAGATGATGATCGCGTTTCGGTCTCGCGTTCGCGATCCGCGCGTTCTTAGTCGTTGGTTCATAAATGAAAACAAACACACGATCGTGTGTGCAGCAAACCATGAAACCGTCACACAAACACACCAAGAGGAGATGGAGGCCCGAACACCACCCCACGACACGGTTGACCGAGCGGTTCCCATCCGGGACAGATAAATTGATACCCAAAGTTTGAAAACAACAGAATAACACTATCACATCTGGTTACGCCGAAACTATCTTAACCCTTCGTGGAAACGGTGTTGTTAATTTGAGAAGTAGGGAAGAACCATTCAAGGTTAACCCGTCTATAACCTGTCTTTTAATAGTGTTAAATAATTTAAAATCTAAATACATTGCTTGGAAAATGTAGTTTTATTTAATCATAAAATTGTAAAAAGTAAAATAAATTGTTCAAAAATAAACAGTCTAGTTGTTTTGAAAAAGCCAATGTTGCAAACATGAAAACTTGAGCTTAGACTCATAGAATTAGCTCCAGCATTGCATTCGTCCTAATCAAATGTGTATGTTCAATATCTGGCTTCGTCATTGGCTACGTCAAAGAAATTTGATGCTAACATGGATTAAAGTCTATTATTGCAACTTGTAGAAAACTTGTAAACGTTAACATTATTTCATCAAAAACTAGTTCTTCTTTACGTTCTAGGTTATGTTCCATCCATATGTCTCTCAGAGCAACTTGGTTTCCTCACAAATAAATACAAATACCTTGAAAATGGTATTTGGTCAGCAGGTTCTAAATGGACATAACGGAAATTTATTTTACGAAAAAATGTTTCATTACTGCTTCGGAATATTTTGAATACGTAACCTGTGCAAAATAATTTAAAATTTTACCTAAAGCCCTTCAAGGGTTTAGAGAGGGTAATGCAATGTCGAACTATTACCGGCGTATGTTTGTTTCCATCGGAAATGTTTAACTAATTTTGTTCTTATCACTCCTGTTTACATTACAGCCTATACTCATTGCACTATCGTTAGTAAGAGTGAATAGATCACGTTCTATTGCAATCTATAGTTCGGGCGAAGGAAACCAACGGCAGAACGATGGTGCACAATTTTCGCGATCCACAACCACGTTGCGATTGGCGTTCGCATTGAGTGCGTTCGCTAAAAATAAATGATGACACAAGAACGTTTACTACCCACTCTACATCCCTCTGCTTCCTGTGTGTTTTACATTGCTTGCCGTTTTAACCCATAACTTCGGAGCGATAGGCGTGTTAGGCTTCGTGCAAGTCGAAACATCTTCATCGCATTGTCGGCACTGCTCCACCGGTGTGTCATTTTTCTCCCGTTATTGTCGGCCTCTGGCGCTGTACAGTCAGCGCTGAGTATGTGTTCCAATCTGCTCGAGATGTTGAGGAAGGCATAAAGTACCGAGAATTTGGCAACCGCAAGAAGCAAAGGAAAATTGAAGGAAAATACGTTCGTTCTCTCGAGGATAACGTACGTGTCGAAAAGGATGTAGGAAGACTTTGGCTGTGCGTGGGCGAAATCACTTGTTTACTTACTTAATCTTGGCTTCAAGATCTGCTCGTACGAAATATTTCCGTTGATGTCAATATTGTTCCTTCAATATAGTCTTATGCTTAACATGCAACAATAAAATTAGAAAAAGTGCCAAGTGGTTGTAACCTGTCGAGGTTGAACAAACATTTATGATTTTTCTACTTCAGATAACAAACAACTAAAAACAACTTCGAGAAAACTAGTATCTCATGAACTAGCACGAACACCAATAACCAATCCAGTTAGTATAATTTGTGATGCTTAACGTCGTCCCGTACAAGCAAAGAAGAAACACTAAATGATTCGGGTTAGTAAATTAATCCTGTTATGGCAAGTAGTAAAGTGTACTTCTGTCTGTCCTGATAATATTTAACCAGCCTTCTTTACACCCAACGCCGCGCATCATCACGAGGACACTTAGACTTTCGTGGGGAGGCAAAAGGATTTTCTCGGGCTGAAAGTTCCACCGGCTCATTCCTTTTATTGCTTCCGGATTGATCTGTTGTTTTGCCGTCTTTTTTTGCCTCTGTCTGGCACGTTGGCGCCGTCCGTCTAGCCGAGGACTGGTTTGGAATCGATTTTCCACGGCCGGGAGGAAAACCGATGTTTTCGTACGTGGAGCGTGGAGCTCGTTCCATACCAGCATGATGGAGACATTTACTATTGATCGATTGTTGTTGGCAAACGCAGTGTAGTGGCCACTTTTACATAAATCTCTGGGTTTCTACACAAAAAGAGGCTAACTTGACTCTTACTTTGAAAGACATTTTAAAGACAACAGGTATAAACAATTGCACTTTTCGCTTGTCCTTCAAAGGAAAGCTAGCGATAAAAAGTGCAATATAAAATGCTCGATCATTTTTAATTGGTGCCAGATTTGATTTTATTACATCATAAAATGGCAACGATAACTTTGCCTCTGGGGGAACATTACCAATTTATCACAATTGACGCATTTTTCAAACAAAAATTGATCGCTTAGTCACACCAACGGAGGGCGGGCGCGAACATCAATTACACTTCTCTTTGGAAGAAGATCAAAAGTTCATTACCGACAAGGAGGCCACTGGCAAAATCCACCCCCGCTGGTCGTAAACATTGATAAATGGTGCCGCTTATCCACTGGGACAAAAAAAAATCAATCAGTTACTGGTGTCTTATACAAGTTATTGTTGTTCTCCCCTTCGTCTCACTGAAGCACGAAGGCATTCTCCGAATTTCATTAACTGACATTGGAATTGTCTTGTCGAAACGTCGATATTAATGCTGGTGGGCCTTCGATCTTTGATCCCTCACCACACCCCATCACATCCAAATTTAACGAGCTCCCCATTCTGTAGAACGATCGTTTCGGTCGACCATCTCGTTTTTTCGAACAACGTGCAACAACGGCCATAAATGGCATACATTAGTGGCCCCAAAATTTACTCATCTCGGGCGCATCCTTGTGGTGTCTCTTACTGCTGTTATTCTTGATCTGACTCTGGCGTGGAATATTATTACACAACGCTGTTCTTCGGCGAGATGCTAATTCATACAACCCAACGAAAGGCGTATGATGTCCGGGTAAAATTTTTGGGGAGGAACTTTATGAGTAGCGGTTTCTCGGTGTGAAGATACATATCAGCTGCTACGGAACCCAGATGTGGCAGAAACTGCGACAATCTCCACAAAACTTTGCGAACATGACAAATTCCGACGAATTGTTTCGCGGCCTCTTTCGCAGCTGTTCGAACACGTATTTTAACGCTACCACTGGACACTTTTCCACCAGTCAACCACTTCCTTGGAACTTGCTTGCTAACTTGAACTCCGACGGAAGACCCACGACGGTGTACACCTTTACCCAACTGGAGCGGTGAACGTTAACTGTGGGACGCGAAAAAATCGCACCCAAATGTTGTCAGCACGTTTTATGTTGGTCGCGGTTCCAAATAGACTGGGTCGTAAAAACACGCACGCAAAAACAGTCAACGTTCACACACAAACACACACCCTGGGTTCTGATTTTGTACGGCCTCTCCATGAAGCTCCAAGGACTTGGAAGTTGGTTTCCGCGATTGGGAATCGATTGGACCAACTTTGTCTATGCCGGTTCCCTATCTGGCCCGGGTTTGGCAGCAGACCTTCTTTCAGCCCGGCCAAGTATTGGTAAACGACGGGGGGTAAAATGCGTCGCATCAACAAGCAACCCCACCGAACAAGGGTGGGAGAAGAATGTTGTAATGTGCATCCTCCCTTTACCCGCATCGGTGTGTTTGTGTACGATCATCAATGGCGCTTATTTCCACCGGCCGATACCATGGATGGAAGGGAAAAATGCATCAAACAAACACACGTCGCCGATGAGGTCAGACACTGGTCTTTTCTGCTCTTTTTTATGACCACCGGCGAGCGGATGATGTCATCGTCGTGACCGTGGCTGCACCTGTGTCGTTGTGCGGGACGGAATCCACAGCGTCCAGAACGCATAAAACACGATCCAATCAACCTTTCGATGATCATGACGATTGCCGGTGTGGCCTGCACTAACGAAAAAATGTAATTCCTCCTTGGAATTCGGCCCGAAGCGCGGAGAATAAATAAATGAATAAATAAACGGTCTAAATCCTGAAGAAAAAAGGAAAACATCTTGATTGCGGTAGCCGCGCTTTTCTACAGCAGCTTCGTTCGGAAGGTCGATTTGAAGAAGGTATAAGAAATTTTTCATCATCTCTCTTCGTTCACTTTCGATTTTCACTGGCACTTTACTCGCCAATGATTCCGCTCGTTCCGGTCGGGCAGGCCGTCAGGATTTTCCTTCCATCAGGACAAAATGAGAAAGACATTTCCACCGGAAAATAAAACACACCACGTTAAGCTGCCGTTGGAAAAATTGTTCTTCCCAAAGCCCAAGGACATCTAATATTGTAACGTTTCCTTTATGTTTTAATTAAAGCATCTAACCGTGGTGAAGCGAACGGAAAAGAAATGACGGTAAAGCGAGGAAAATAAATGGCCATTATCAAAACCAGTCTTGGCCGGATGATGGAATTGGAGTCGGTTGTTCTTTTTTGGGGGTTGAATTTCAAACGATGGAACGATGGAATTGTCTCCCTCACTGCTCGTCCTCGGATTGCTCACGTTATGCCACACTCGTACGAGAATTCACGACTGGTGGTTGAAATGTAGGATTAAGAATTTCGGCCGGGTGGGTAAGACAATGCAATTTCCGGATTTAAATTTCACCGTGCTATGAATTCGCGATGATCTGTCGTCGCAAGGGAAGCGAATCAATGTCAACATCGTCATCATGTCTGCCTTGCGCGAAATGCGTTAAGGAAAAACCACGTCCCCGAAGACATGTGTTCCGGCGATTGGATAACATCGTCTCGAGAAAAGTCTCGCGTCTCTGCAGCACTAGCTTTTATCAAAATGTTCCATTCAGGCAATTTATGCGTGTTGACTAAAGTCCTCTAAAATCTTTGAAATACTGATAATATTTTATGTTTGACCAGGTGTTAAAATGATATATCGTCATCGAGCACACCTGCAAATACGTCATTTAGAAGAATGAAAAGAATTGGATTCATATTTTTTGCACTCCCGTTGTGGTGATAAAAACTCAGGGTTTGCAAACTAAACACTCAAGGTTTGCAAATTTATCCAATATGGCACTTTCCTAAATCCTTTAATTTAAGGTGGGGGGACCCGCATCGGGGTACTAATGCGTATCCGTAACTCAAAAATGATTAATTTCAAATATTTCATAATGAAACAGAAGTGCATTTGGAGTTGGCGGTAAATTTAATTAAATATGTTTAGAGTGTCAATTTTAGATACATACTTGAAAAATATCAAAGCTCTATCACAAGCGATAGTTCATTAATTGCCTCCGTTGCAAGTTCACAAACCGTTGTAAGCGCAAACCAAGTGCGTTGGGGTATATATTTCTCGAATTGACCACTGTTTATACAATGTTTTTGCTTAGGAGGAGCATATTGCTTCATCTCACCAACAATGGAAAATTCCATTGGTTCGGGGAAAAATAAAAATGGCTTTTGAAAAAAAAGATGCTGCGAACAAAAACCAGGGATTACGAACACGAAACATGGCATGAGTTGACTGTCAAAATGTGTGCAAAATTATTCCGCGAACTGTCTCGATCCGGTGGGAAAGACTAATTGGCCCCCAAAGGGGGTAGTTGCTTAGGGAAACATATCATTGTATTGAAGGATAAAGAATGAATAACATGACCATACTTTGCCCGCAAGAGATTTCTATTTGCAATTGACTGAGTGATGATTTAAATCACACTTGAAACGGTAAGCGATATGGCACGCAAAGTAGAACATGATATAACATATTTTTCTCGATTCGAAAAAACTTTTCAACAAATTATGCTACCCATGTTTTTGTTTATTTTTGTTTCGCTTTGAAAACATAGCATGGTGCTTTTGGCCACGGTGACGTTGGTGTTCCGTTGCGTGAAGTACTACACGATGATGGGCAACTTTCATCACCGTAAAACCAGGCAGGTGAAAAATGGGCGGCCAGTTATCCCTCCGCATCATGGTATATTAGTCCTTCGGGACAAGGCCGAGCCACGGAAGCTCAGGTGAAAGGGATGCTGATGGGACAACCCAAAATACCATGATGGATCGTGCAGCAGGTTGAGCCTATACCGTGCGTGTGGAGAAGCACAAGCATTCGCGTAACAAAACGCCATCGGCTTCGGTTGGTTATTTGTCAAATGTTACTCCACCTACGCAGCGCAAGCAGATTCGCACAGTGACATCGACATCCCCAGAGCTAACAAAGGTCAAGGATGTTAGCTACATCCTTGTAGCCGGGTTGTGATAGTAATCTACTTGAATAATCGTTCTGGTAAGCTGTTGATGCCGGGGCGCCAGTATTTCCCGACACATTAACCACAATACTTACGGCGGCAAAGGCTCGTCCTTCTTTCGGCCCCACGCCTAAAAACCCTTTAATAGTCAGACAGGTGTAGGTTGAGTTGCTTCGGCAAACAAACTGTCCACCAGTGTCGAACAACCTGCTTCCTAAATGCGACATCATTGGCCACCGAGGGGATGGCGTCGATTTTGATGATACCTGCAAGAGCGATGCCGTACATCTGTGACCCATAATATTCACATTGTGCCCCCACGGGGCACGGATGCTATACGAAAGGTCGAAAGCTTGGCGTGGGTTGGCTGCCCCGGTCCCAATTACGAAACTTCTGGTCAGTGCTAATTAATTTGTACCGGACAGATACTATCCGATACCGTGCACGTACGACCAGTTTGGGATTTGGAATTTAAGTGAAAACGTGTTGCCCCAAGAGAAAACCTAGAACATGTTTGATTTTATCGATGATTGAATAGCCCTATGCTCGCCCTGGTTTGGGTTGCAATATTCAATTGCTTCAATTAGTCGCTCACTAGATGAACCACAAATACAGTTACGTCGATAAGTAGATTGAGTATAGATCAAATCAATAAATCGAAAATTATTTAGCAAAATTACACTTCAGGTTCTCTATTCTTCTACCTAAGCCGCCAATTAATTATCTACAACGGAAATATATTGCATGGTGGTCACTTAAAACAAAAATCATTCGGCAGCACCAGCAGAAATTATTCGCCAAATGGTTGGCTGCTATGAAGCGAGGTCACACTCAGGATATATCCTTTGAAGGACGGTAAAGTGAGTGGGATGAAAAACGGCTCTTTGACAACATTTTCGGAGGTTACAGTGACTAACGACCCGGTTGCACGGAAGTACTCAAGACTTTGCCAATGGATTACACAAAAAAGAATGAAAAGTAGGCGAATGCTACCGGTCCTTCCAATTGCAGAGGTCATATGGTGTGTTTGCGAAATTTTTATTTCTCTTTATTGCCTTGAATTCGATTTCTATTTCAGTTCGAAAATCAAACTTTTTTGAGGGAATGCTCCAGTGCTTTCCCGCATGAAGAAAACTTATCTAATCATTCCCGACACTTGAGCTGCCGGGCATATCGAGCAGCGGGAGTTTACTAAAGCCTTTCACCTTTTATCGTACTAAGAAGTTTGATAACTTATCTCCAACCATCCATACGTAAACTACGGTCTATTTTAAAAGCTATACCGTTTAAGTTGCTGATAGTTTAAATAAATATACGGATAGAAGGTTTGTTATTCGTGATAGCATTCCACTTCATAAATATGATCGAACCACTTGAAGGGGCGTGAATTGAATTCGATCGCCATCAATATTCAAACTAATGGTTTTCGGGTTGTGGAATAATTCAACTGCATCATGTGGACGTGTTTAATAGTTTTGGGGGCTCACGTATACGCTTTCTCATTTTTTTTTTGCAGCCGTACCTAAAACCGTGTTAGCGGGAATTCACAAAAAATAAATCATTTAATAAGCGTAAAATGGTTTTCGACCCTTTCTTGATGCGTGAAGATAAAACTTTTCTTTACAAATTCAATCCTTCTAGGGTAAGTGCACCCATAGTGGAGCTAGTACCAATAGTGGTTGTAGTGGAATAAAATCCTAGCTCTACGCCGATATATATACAATGAAGTTATTTGTTCTTCTATGAAATGTTCTTTGATCTTCTGCGGAGTGTTCAAAAGATGAACCATCCCATTCCGTAATACAGAAGCGCCAAAATTCATATTTTTTAAACAGGTTGTCACAACATGCTACATTCCTTAAGAATCTATAACGAATATCATGGTTTTCTTAAGGCTATAAATCACTACAAAATCATTAAAACCATATGATTTCGCTACTTACATACTCCAATATAATTGATTTACATGAACTTAGTGCATTTTAGCATAATTTTATTATATTTTTATAGTTTTCACCATAGAGCCACTATAGGCACAAAAACCAGAGTTGTTCCTATAGTAGCCATAGATTTTTTCACAAGTAACACACAAAAGAAAGGAACGAGTATATTTTAGTTTTATTCCGTTTTTGGTCAATATAATCAGGTAAATGTAGTGATTTTATTCCGTTTCTACAAAATAAACAAAGCGGAACTGGAGGGAATCGAAAAAGCAAGACTTAGACGGCGAAAACAGGCTCAGCAGAAAGAGCAGAGGAAAGAAAAGACAAAGCAGGCGAAGGATACACTATAAAGCATATACTGTGGTATTAGCTGTAATATTCAAAGCATTTTTTATGAATTAAAATTGGACATATTTCGGTAAAACAATACAGTCTTTTCAATGACAATGCATTGGTCAAGGAGTATTGTACCGTTCTGTTTGAAATATGCTTCAAAAATAAGTTATAGGCAAAATATATTCAAGTTTTTCGTACTACCACCACTATAGGAACACGATACCACAACTATAGGAACCATACCACCATAATAGGAGCAACCGACTAGGAAGAAAAATACGCTTTTTTTCGTGTATTTTGTATAGTTTACGGTGAAAATAGATGTTTTTCAGAAGAAAAGTCATGTTTCGATCATAATTGATTCAAATATGTAGAATATTGTGTTCTTAACACTCATAAATTACACCTAATTGGTATTTACAGTACTAAGTGCACCACTATTGGTACAGTTACCCTAAAAGGTAATGGAGAATCCAACTATGCAAATTGATTATTCCGCCTCCGGAGTCTCTTGAAACCGTTTATTTACAGTGAATTTGTTATCACCCATGTGGAAGATGCGAACGCGATAAGCAACCCGTGTGTATGAAGCAATGAAGAATGACCCACCTCAAGCAATAACTGTCACCAGTAGGTGTTGTCGGACTTGGTCCCCTATTCCTTTCCGGTTCCTTTAGCCGCGCCCTTCAAGGACGCCCAATTACGGTCTGTTGTTGCTGGTCAATTAATGGTTCAAGTCTGGTCCAAGGGCGCTCCACCAATGTCGGTCAGGTGTAACAAATGCACTCTCCCTCTTGCCCCCTTACCCACACTTTTTCACACGAAAACACTTGCACAGCTCAAACGATGCAGTTGTGGTGCATTAATAATCAACAGCACTTGTATTCACACTGTGCCAACACCTCCAGTTTGCCACAGAGGTTCTACGCACCAACAACACTCCACGTTCTCACGCACTTCAACGTCACCGCCGAAACGAACTTCGAATCTTCTTTGTGACCTCCAAGGCAGACGTAGGGTTCACGAAAAGAGCACTGGTACGAATGGCGTAATCTTTTACACAACACTGCTCGGCCTAATTTGGGCTTAGATTTACAACCGTTTTGCGGTTCGGTGGCCTAACATTCCGTCACGTTTCTTTGATGTCTGAGTATTTTTTTTTTGTTTTTGCGTGTATCCAAAACAAACCTAAATCCTATGGAAGGACACTTTTGCCCGGGCTCTACTGCGTTCAGGTCGGGTTCTGAGAAACATCTACATCGGTCGATGCTAAACCCTCCAGGGGGGCAGGTGGTGTTGTTTTTCCACACGGAACTGCTACGCGTTTTCCTGCTCTACGCACGTCCTATCGGAAACGTGTCACGCTCACGACTGCTGCTGCAGTCGTCGGCTTCGGTCGACCCGCGAATCACGAGGACATTCGTGTACTGCCACAACAAAAAGCCCAGCATGGCGCACACGAATAACAACAACAATCCACTGGGCTGATTGAATGTTAACAAAGCAAGTACCGTTATGCGAATATATATGAATCAAATATTGGTACTAGATATTTTGATCAATCAAATCGAAGTCAATGAAACCAAATTAAAATATTTCACAGATTTTTACATCACGGTTGCCGTAACTCCGCTCACTATTCCACCAATATGAACCTACTGGGTGCAGGATGGTGCTCCCGACTCTATTATATTATGACAGCCGAGATGTGTTTGGAATGTTTTGTTGATAGTTTCTGCGGCGCTTGTATCTTGCGGAAAACAACGCGATGGAAGTAAGCATTTTCTTCCAAATTAACTTATTTACGATTGCTTACATGCTTCTTTCTATTCAGCCCCATCAGCTACAGAATACCGAGCGTGAAAAGAGTGAAAAAGTGAAGATATCTAACCAGGTGAAGCACATCCCGAAAGATGCACAAGTTGTGATGTCCATCCTGAAGGAGCTGGGAGTGAACGACTACGAGCCCAGAGTTATAAATCAACTGCTTGAGTTTACTTATCGTACGGCACGGTGAACGAGTAACAGGAACGCGTTTTACTAATGAAAGAATTCCCTTTGTCAACAGGATACGTAACATGCATCCTCGACGATGCCAAGATATACGCCAATCATGCCCGCAAGAAAGTGATCGAGCTGGACGATGTGAAGCTGGCAACGCAAATGATTCTCGATAAAGCGTTCACCACTCCTCCACCGAGGGACGTTTTGCTGGAAATTGCCCGGAACCGTAATGTCACACCGTTGCCACTGATAAAAACACATTGCGGTTTGCGGTTGCCACCGGATCGTTACTGCCTATCGGCTTGCAATTACAAGCTCCGTGCCGCCCAGCAACCAAAGCGCATGAACAAATCCGCTCTTGAGGGTCGTTCAGCGCTGAAGACGGGTAAAGCTTCGTCAGGCGGAGGCTCAGACAGCTCGGGTACCGGTGGAAGCGTCAAGCGGCCTTCCGTTCAGTCCACTCCCAAGACGCAAGTGGTTAGTATTCCGAAGCCCACGTTTAAGTTTAGCACCGCAGCGAAAACAACACCGGCCGCAACGAAAACGGTAAAAACGTCGGTCACGTCCAACGCACTCGGAAGCACTAATGGAACATCCGGTGGAAATGGCGCGACGGCCGGCGGAGTGGAAGTAAAAATGGAACAAGATGATCAGTTCGGAGATACGTCAAGCAACAAACGAAAGCGCGAGGAAGATGATTTCGAAATCGTACAGTAACAACAGAATAAGCTTCTTGCGCTCGATTGTGTTCAAATTTAAATTTATAATAAAAAATAATATGATTGTCTTAACTTACTGATTGGTAGCATAAACAATTTCGAAATTACCCGACCTTTATTAAGGGTTATTGATCTTTCAAGGCTTGAATAATGGTGCATCCCAGATCCATGATTTGAATGTATTCTGATCCTCCTCCATGCAACCGGAAACAACACTCCTAGAAGAGAAAACAAAGGAAATAAAAAAAATGCCTTTCGCAATCATTTATACTGAATACGTACACCAAGTTTCTCGCAAATAATCGCTTTTTGCTTTTCCGTGAGACCATCGTTGAATACGATATATTCTGTAAGCTGTTCGAACAGCTGACCAACGCTGTATGCATCATATGAGAGACTTTGAACATACTCCTCCAGCTTACTGTAATTAAAGCTCTTGCAGACTGCTATAAATTCCGTTAGGTATCGCTCTGGCACAACGCCAGACATTTCCAGAATATCCTGTCGTTCAATGCGTGCTTGTGCTCCCTTGAGTCGATAGCACGACTGGAGGGTGGTGATTGCACGACGCAAATCGCCTCCGGATATGTCCACGATGTCCTTATAAACACCCTCGTCAACGTTGACATTCTCCTGACCACAGATGTACCGTAAACGCTCGATGATCTTTTCCTCACCCAACGGCTTGAACCGAAACTTGGTACACCGAGACGTGATCGGTTCGATGATGCGTGAAACGTAGTTGCAAACCAAACAAAATCGAGTGGTTTTCGTTTCCTTTTCCATCGTCCTGCGCAGAGCGGCCTGGGCGGCATGAGTCATTGCATCTGCCTCGTCCAAAATCACTATCTTGAACGGCGGGCATGGTTTACCATCCGTGCGCGTTCCGCTCGCCGTGAGTTGTGCGAAAGTCTTCACTTTGTTGCGAATCACAGCGATGCCTCGGTCGTCGGAAGCGTTCAGCTCAAGAATTCGTTCTTTAAACATGTCACCAAACAGCTGTCTGGCTGCGGCCAGAATTGTACTCGTTTTACCCGTACCCGGAGGTCCGTACAACAGCAGATTTGGCAAATCGGTGGTGGACAGTGATTCACGCAACACGGCAACTACTTCCGCCTGTTCGACTACATCATCTACGCTTCGTGGGCGACTGTAAGAACGGATTAAACAAGTGGATGAATAACTCTTCACAGTAATACGGAAATAGATATACATACTATTTCTCAACCCATGGTACGGAATGTTTAGCTCGCTTGGCGGATGATGGACCGCCTTCACTACTGCTGCCGGCAGACGAACTTTCGCCGGTTGTACGACCAGTTTTGAGAAAAGCTTGCATTCTACTCCGGCCGGAACAACGGAACAGCCGAAACAAATTAAATTGACTTGATTACAACAAGAGAAAAACTATATAAAACAGATAAAGCTGGTAAATAATAGCAGGCAGATGTCGGATATAAACTCTTCTGGTGTCAGATTCGCGCGGGATTTGAATGTCAAATGGCTTCTACGTAGAACAGTTTTCAACTTTTATACAGTAGGACAGTTAACGTAAATTTTCTTCTTTCAGATTAAACCGACCGTTAAGCGGTTCAAAAACTGATGATCAACAGAATTTTACCATTCTGTTGTTCTTTTAAACATGTTCACAATTTCCATTTAATTCCATTCATAGCCTCAATGTCAAAGAACAGAAAGGTTTCTGTATACACATCAAGGATCTAAAACCTTCACTGTCCCCAGTTAGTTGGAAAATCAATTCGGTAATCAGGATTACCAAGAATTGTTAAACTCTGAATTAATACTCTAATAATATTTTATCAAAGAAAACCATCTTTCATAGAGCGACAATAAATTGTTCATTTCCACATCATAAGGTACAGGCTAAAATTCACAAAAATAATGTTACATTTCCATAACTGGAGTATCATGTTCCCTTGCGAAATACGATTAAAATACTTCGCTTGCAATAAATTAAAAGGTTTCGATAATTCGAATGTCCAAAAGATTTCCTAACACCCACAAGAGAAATCAACAGCTTTCGAATGTCAGCAACATGCAATTTAGAGATCTGTGGGGACATTTCTTCCTTTAACTATTTATAAACTATGCAGCCTTTGTTGCTATCGTACCGGCAAATGGCAGTAGGTACATACTTCCGTGTTTCCGGAAGAAAAACAGCCGTTGGGTCTCGTGACTACCGAAATTGAAATATCCTTCTTGGTAACTATTGTGCCTTGCAAAAGTTTAGGTTCATTAAATTTAAGTTTTATAACCTTTTCTGGTAGCTCGTAGAGAGTTACGAACATTGGATTGTTTGGCACAATATTAAATAAGGACTATTGTACAACTGCTTCTTATTTTGGTGCTCCAGTACCCCAACCTCTATTTTTTTTGTTTGTCTGTCACAAGGAAAGAGTTGATGGGGATAAAATAGAACTTGTAATAAAAAAGTATAATATTATAGGTAAAAAATGTTTCAAAGTATTTAATGTGACTCAAATGAATTAAGCAATTATGAATGAATATTCCAGCCAGTGAAAAAAATAAATCATCTTTTCAAATTAATTGATATTGGAAAAATTACAATGCTGCATCAGAGTTTCCAAAAAAAACATATTTCTTTTTGTAGCATTTCTATCGTTTCTTTCACGATTTTGTTTTCTTTTTAACCGTTTGTACGAATCAAGTACATTTGTGAAGCAAACCGGAAGGACGCAAAGTGTAGATAAAAACGCTATGGCATCATTTCCCCCCTGTACACAGTCAACCAAAACTACAAAAACGAACTACAAATTCAAAAGCCTTAAATGGTATAAACTTAAATGCCCCCAGACACTTTAGGTGATAATGGTTTGCTTTGTTGTTGACTCACTTTTGCGTTAGAGAAAATAATTTCCGCCCATTGGCTATAAAATATTGGGTGCGCTAGTTTATTTTGTATATTTCTAGCACGTAGTTTCAATTAATTGATGGAAACTGTAATAGCGTTATAAATCCTTTGTATGACTCGATGCAAATATAGCGCAATAAATTAATCATAAAGAATATTTCACCGTCAACCGTTGCAGTCAAAAACTGACTCGGCGTTTCATAACATTTCTAGTGCAATTCGAAACGAGAGCTGCACCACAAAGAGTAAAAACGCGGAGGTCGGAGGAAGAAATATCAAGCTTCGGATAATAGCAGTCATGGTTTAAGGTATGAATGACAGAAAATTGTACAAAAGTTTTCTTTTTTGAATGCCAGTACCATCACTGAGTAGCACGGAACTTCCTGCGTGGGTCGCAGTTGAATGAACACAGTAACAAACACACAATACAGCGAATCACGAAAAGACGGAAAGTTTTCAGGAAAAGTAGCATATAATACACGATGCTGACCACCGTCATAAGCACGCTGTTAAATAACGCTGTTGCAAGCGATTGGCTTTATGTAAGCTCTGGAAATTGTCGAATCAGAAACCTCCGGACACCCACGATGCTTGGTTTGGTTCTTAAAGCCGTAAAGCCAGTTGCTTCGGTAAAATATCCCGCCGATGCGATCCCGATAATTGCGAAAATTAATTTTACCGAATCTCTCAATTGAATGCTTGAAGTTTTTCAACGAAAATATTGAAAACTGTTTTAAATCCCATTGACCACAATAATGGTTTGAGTTTGAGTGAAGCACTGTTATTCTACAGATTATACAGATTATCCAGAAAAAAATATACGTTACCATTTAGCAGCAACATCAATTTAGCTTCAATTCAACTGCTTTCTGTGTTTCGATATAACGTAACACTTTCAGCCGTTCATTAGTTACTAGCGTTTTTTTTGCAGGGTTGCGGAAAAGTATTCTTCCCTTTTTGGACCGTTTTGATATGGACAAAGTTTCAGCAATATCCATCTATTTCGGTTTTCATGATGCAGGTAACAGAGCAACAGGTTTGGTCGAAAGATTTCAGCGAGTAGTGTTAATTGAATCGGTTTTTGTGGAACTTGGTCACATAAAGATTTATTATAACCCTGTACGCTATGCTACCTCGGGTAACAATGCAAAGCAGTGGAGGCCGATCCACTCCCAGACAGCAAACGCTCAGCTTGGACGTCTGCAAGGACCAACGAACAATGCGATCCATATATTTCTGGTTGGTTGCGTCGCATCCGAAACGGCGAATATATTCATGGAACCCTGAATCGAGAATTTATTTTCCTTTCAATTCCAAAGCCTAATTTTACTAGAGCATGCCCCATGCTGTGTCTAGGGTGGTAATTAAAGAAAAGTTTGTGCTGTTCGGTAGAGTTGGTGTTTGTTCGTCCGTTTCTAAGCATATATTGATTTCCTCTTCTACACATCAAATACAAAGAAATACAAATAAATCTCTTAAATCTTGAATCTATTTATCTTTCTAGATTTTATTGTTCAAACTTCTTCCAAAATATCGGTATTTCGTAAGAGGATTCATTGTATCGGTTCGAACAAATTTGAAATGAATTGCAAACCTGCACTAAGAGCTGTATTTAGCCTCAAATAAAGACCACAGATGGGGAAGCAAATCTCGGATGCTGGGCTCAAGGCGTTTGCTTCGGAGGTAGCAATCATTAATTACTGTTCATTAAAACCCTTGTCGTTCGACGAACCCTCAGTCCCTGGGAGCCGACAAGACGGTCAGGAGGTTGCCGATGGAGCCACGCTTTGTTGCCGTGCTGGGAACGATTCGAGGAACCGTTCGAAAGCTGTCGGGTATCACTATTCCTCCAACGGGTAAAGCTAGACTGGGCTGATGGATGCACATTTTAAAATTAGCATAACTACTATCTCACCACCCATCGACAAAATGGAACGGGTATAAGCCGGATAGCGATTGAAAATGATTCCAGAATGACATTCTGGATTCGATTCAACGGCCAACGTTCGTTTGGTTCCGATATTTGCGAGTCATCTTTGCTTCGGAATACCTACAGCAATCTCAATCTTAGGTTTCGTCCCTTCGATGCTCCGCCAACGCTTGACGTGATTCACCCGTATAAAAGCTAGCAGAGACAGTAGTGGTGAACATTGGAAGGAAGCTTGTGACTGTGGTATAGGGCTTGGCCTGAAGGAAATGCGGATGCAACGAACTTGCATGAATTCAATTTGTATTGCCTCTCTCAACCACAATTTGTATCATAGCCCAAGAGTAAAGGCATAGTATTGAAGATTTAAACTATCTCAGTAAGAACTATGAGAACTAAGTTTTCAATGGTTTCAGTGCAGAAAGTTTAATGTCAATGACGATAACAATAATGCAAATAATTATATATAGTAGAAAAGATCCAACAGACTCTTAAGCAAAACTAACAGTCAACCAGTCCCTCTTGCCAAATTTTTTTTCCGTTTAAACAACTAGGACGTGAAAATACGTGACCGTTAAACGTAATCATAATCCTGCTTAAAAAACCACCAACCATAATTCTGTGCCTATAGTGTCGAGTGTTTCTAGTGCCAGATTTGTAAGTAACCACATGGGCATAATACTTCATATTAAGTTTGTGTGCTTCAAGTGCATTCATGTATAGCTTATCATTTGCTAAAGTAGGTATCGTTTTGGTGAAGAGCCCTATTCGATTTGAACCAAGTTATGTAATACAAAACCACAACCTGTAGACACACAGTTGTAGGAAAAAAAGGCGAATGTAAGGTTTTGTTTTATAATTTAACAACGAACGGCATACTGGCCCAACACTTACTAAGTGTTCTTTGTTTTATCACCGATTTACAATCATGCGGCGCCGACTCTGGTTAATCTTGACACACATTTTATTTTACTTTTGAAGTTGTAAGATCTTTTATTCATTTTATTACATGATTTTTCTTATACAAATTTGTAGTTTTTCGGGTATTAACATATTTTTAGCCGTGAATAGATGTATTATGCACATTTTTAATACTAAAGTCAGATAAAAGGATGCAGCAGTTATGTTAACAAACTGAAAAATTTGCTCATTTTTTGTATGGATCATAATTTTACCAAACTACAATAAAAAGATTAACATACCGCAAACACCCTCCGCGAATGTTGAATTTCATAGATCTCAGCTTGAAGCGTGGTACGGAAACTGTGCTCTGAGAAAAATAGAGACGAAGTGTGGCGCTTGATCTCTGTTTCCTATTTTCCAATCAACCGGAATGCAATAAAACATCTTGTGGATCTTAAACGATGTGCAAAACCCATAAACTGCTACACAATGTGTAAATAAAAAATAAATCCAAATTAAAGCTCTTTTCGGTATCGATTTCGCATGAAGCCACCGATTGGTAAGAATGTGAATCGGAGCCCCAGTTGTACGATAACTTCGTCACAGTTATTATTCGTTATTCCATTTTCCTGTTCCATGATCAATGTTTTATAAACTCCCACTTAATCGGCTCTAAATCACACCTAAGAGATTGTAGGTGTATCATATACCATCCATTTGCTAGGGATAATTACATCTCTTTTGTATGCGTGGCATTCCAGCTGCCGTGGCGTGATGATTGAGGCAATTTGTTACGAACCGAAATACTATTCAAAGCAGTTTAAACAAGCTCCTAAAATGGAGACTAAAAGACGATATCACTTTTTGTAGCACAGTTTTAATTTGCTAATCACTACCAATCATGTTACCAAGACGTGTCTTTTTAATTGTTTCGTAGAATATGTAAATTTAAATTTAATTCTGATTAATGAGCAGCATCCGGGCCTCATGAGACTGCATTAATCCCAGCACAATTGGTCATTCACCTCAAACGGCATCATCTAAAAAAGGACAGAGCATGTGCTTGTGTCATGATACAAAACACCCTGTCCCTTTCATTGGGGATTGCGATTGGCAGGTCAATCTGACCATCCTACGATGACCGTAACATAAATAGGAATCGACGGTCGTTACAGTAGGTGGCGTCCAATTGAATTCAACCGCACACTCGCAATCAGTACTTGAAGTTTATTTTCAAGCTTGTCCGGCTTCGATGGCCCCATTTATTGCCCATTTGCTGCGTGGGTGCTTTCGATCCGATAAGCAATACCCCCTCTGGTTCCGGCGGAAGGACAAGCGCAAGGACTACTTTCCCGATCCTTTCAATGAAGAGCACACAAAACTGAGTGAAATTGCCACACACAGGGAGGATGCTTTTGCCATGGTTTGATGCGGGCTATTCTTTTTTACATTCCTCAATCCGTCCCTGTTGAACGAGGAATAAAAGCCTGGATTAGGACTTGGCGTTTTGATTTGCTCGCAGTTGCCCATGAAAGTATAATAAATGTTCGACCATTCTCTTCCCACATCCGCGTGGGAAAGGGACTTATGATTTATGTTGCTGTTTTGCCTTCTTACTTGTGTATACGTATTTGAAAAGCCGTCACCTGCTGCGGTGCTTGAAAAGACTTCCGAAAGCCAGGATAAAACGCTTCTGTCAGCATCAATCAATATCCGCCTCAGCGAGTGAGTGTGTCTTCCGCTTCTACTTTCGTTTCAACGATGTTTCAGGTCGGAACGGCGGGCCACAGCATAACCGAGTACGCAATAAACCAACGATAACGATGGGAACAGCCCATAACTGATAGCTGCCTCCCTTGGCGGTTTGCTTTGCCGGCAGCAACAGGTTGTATCCACTGCCTGTTACACATCCCCAATGTTTGGGTGAGCCCCACGGGGAGATGTAAACCGATAAACCTATTTTCCCCATCGGTGCTCATTAGAATCTTTCCCTGAACATTGGGGAATTTTTAAAGGGAATCGGTGCATCAACACGCATGCTCCAGCAGAAGAGTGCCTGCAGTCGGGGAGTCGTGTTTTGGATTTCTCCAGTCTGGGTTTTGAGTTATCCTTCTGACCACGGTGGATCTCAGTTCGTCTGCAGTGTGCCACAGCGGTACGAAACGCCACCGAAGCGCAGTCATAAACTCGACAACGACCGAACAACGTGGCCGGAACGTGGTTATGTGTTCCGGAAAGAGCCGAGGCCACAGCCATAACGCTCGTGTAACGGTTTGCGTAATGGTGTGAAGTTTCAACCGAGCTGTCACTGAAATGTGCCGTGCTACATTACATTTTCCGGTAAATCCGATGGGATTAAGCCCCATATGAAGTGCTCGATATCTTGCAAATTTGGAAATATTCTCGAAGATTCTTACAAAAGAGTTTCCTCGATATCCCTATGCAGACCGACTTTCCGCGATTTGCCAGTCGTCGTTGGCATTACGTAGCACTATCGAATGCAATCGAATGTGTAATGTAAAATGAAGTCGGCGAGTGATTCCTTTCAATGTGGAGCTATCTTTGCTTGGTTATAAGAGCTTGGATCAAAGAGTGGTGTCTGTGCTTATCAGCTTATCGTCAGTGCTTGAGTGCTCTGCCGTTCAGCCATTGGCAGTGTTAGTCAATTACAGTGGGCTACGAAGGTTGAGTTGGAAAACCTTCCATTGTATGCCACCAAAACCATTTGAGGCGTAACGTCTAAAGTAGTAGTTTGCATACGCGTGGCGGTGCATTTGTGCAAATCGTGTACAACGGTGATTAGCTATAATGCTCTGTGAGCAAAATTATCAAAGTAAAGTAGGCTAAATAATCCCTCATAACGGTCGCAGGAAGAGTACGTCTTGAAGTAAGCTTCAAACTGCTCCAGTGAAGTGCATTGTGATTTTGATGCTTCCAACAGATAGTTCTCGGAGAAGATCGGTGCGTATGACCTGTGTGGTCGTGTTTCGAGCGACTAAAGCTGCTGCCTAAGTGAAGGCAGCCACCCCCTGGCGGATGTACCTGGCGGCCGGATTACTCAACATCATGGATATCACGCTCCAGCATGAATACCTGCAGGAGTACTACCAGAGTGCGGCCGGTTTGGGCAACTTCTCCGGCACACTTCCGTACGGGCTCGGTGGCCTGCCACCGAATGGGAGCGGGTTGCAGGGTGCGGCGGACACGAACGGCTCGGAGGTTACCATAGCCGCCCCAGGTACTGTTCACGATCCCCGAAAGCGGGAGTCACAAGTCATTAATGACATTCATTTGGGCCGGAGTTTTGATGGTTGCTTTTCACTTACGGCAAAGTTAGGCTATTTAGGATGGTCGTCGCGGAGTTGAGGTTCCACTGCAGGGAACCATTAAATTCAACCCCGTAACTCAATCCGCCCGATGGCAAAGTCGATTGCTACTGATGTAACGCAATACGAGCCGACTTTCATGGGAGCTTCCTACCCGAGGTCTCCGGTTTGCGGCTTTCTCAAAGCCATGATAGTCTTCATGGCAAAGGTCACCCCGGTCCCAATGGTGATCGTTTGCAGCCCATTTCACCAACCAAAGGACGCTCACTAGGACCTTCGGAAGACGTCCCCGGTCGGTGGTATAAATCGTCGCTCCTAGTCGGTACATAAATTGTTTCCTTCCGGCCAGGCAGCGGCAAAGAAGTAAAAATAAACTTCGCGAACGGATTACCGGCTCAGATAGGCTCGTCGGTTTCCGGACGTTCCACAGGCCGCAGTTGATGGCCCTTTGGAGCGGCTAGATCGGATGTTTTAGTGGCAACCCGTTGTAGCAGCTCGTGTCAGTATCTCGTATTAGCGATGGTGGTAAAAAGTGGTTAACAGTTAATTTTATGCCACGATAAAGCGTTCGACCAGGACACTTTGTGCATAAATCAGTTCTAGTTAAATGCAGTTCTATTCTGGTCCTGCTTAAAGCGATGTTCAAACACATAAAATGGGAAGTATTATTACTAGAGAACACACAATATAATTTCCATTGATTATGTTCAGTAGTTCGGAAGTTAGTTGTGAATCCTCTTTGTTGTTCCATTAGAACGTCAATCTTCATTTTAAATCATTTGTTACGGTATCAAACATGTATTCAGTCATCTTTTGTGTTCCTATATCCAATACAATGCATGAGTCAATTACAAGCCGATGTCAATTTGCTTCGTAACGAATTTGAAACATGTGTCTAAAAACGATGGACGCCATTGCATGGAACGGCTTGGCACTGTGGGAACATGTATCGCAGGCACAGGCGCATAATGAATTCAATGTGTGCATCAACGTGGGAGCTTTGTCATTTACTTTTAATGTCAGATTCAATTTTCGGTGTCATTCTATGTTACATGCATTGTTGTATTGTACAAAAGATATGAAGCTAGTATCCAGTTGGAAATAAAAATTCGCAGATTTATGACTATGTGCTATGTATACATATTCTCATAACATAAAACTACTAGTGGAGCAGTAGTACTACCCACCGCACTAATATTGTTAATGTGGATTTTGATTTCAGTGTATTCTATGTAAGCGTAGCTCTTTCTTCGCAAATGGTGAAAATAACTCATTAGACCAAAGATTGTCAAGATTAAATCTGATACTCATGATATGAAAATTAATTATTATTTGAATCAAGTATACCTTATACTTATACGCGTTTGAGTAGGCAATCGTGAAAACGAGATAATCTACAAAAAAATTAACTCAGTTCGTTGATGAGTGATAAGTGATTAAGTTTGAAATTCTAACATTATTTCAACACCTCTTGCGCATACTAATAAGGCTCTTTATTTGTACAGATTAACTTTTACAAATACTTGGAATAATGGCTCCCGCTCGAGTGAATGATGCATGCATGCGTTACACGTGAACGATGCACAATGCATTATCGATAACAAGAATCCAGCATGATAATCAATAGCATACTGAGTGTTTGCTATCTAGTATGTAATCATTTCTATTTGAATAACCAATCTATATGATATGATATTCATATACCGGCCTATAAGAAGACTTTCAGTTTAAAGTTGACAGTTATCTGTTATGTTATCTATAATATCCGCAATGCAAGAAACTTATGGACGAAGGCCTTATGAGTCTATCATCATAGATGTTCATTTGTAAGTGTTTTTTTTAAATAGAATATTAAAAAACACACTCATCTACGCTACAAATGTATATTTTATTTAGACCATAAGTTGCTTAGAGTTTCTCATAAGCAACAGATTTAAAAAAAATCAACCAACCTTCCCATCAGATATGCTCTTTGTATTCAATATTGTTCAAACCATCTAGAGCTATTGATAACGTAAGCATAATGCAAATGCTTTTCTATGCTATCTTTTTTGCTTCGGTCTTGATTCTGCTCTGCTTGCGACGTACCATCAGATATAAGCAATAGAAGCTGTCACACGCCCGACGTGAATATAGTAAACTTTCCCGTTTCCCACTCACGCCAGATTCAATTTGCAATGCGTTGTATAGGATAACCACCCATTCGAGAGAGGGGAGGGGGGGAGGGGAGATGGAGATTTATGTTTCTAAAGCTGGCCTATGTGGGTGAGCCGTCCAAAAGCGAGAGCGAAACTAATTGAATACAGCATATTTAGCCATTGTGGTAAATTTAATGGATGGAACTAACGTAGGATCGCTGTTTAGGTGTCAATTTAGTAATTGATTTAAGTAAAACAAAGTGTTTCACAAAATAATCTTTTTCCTCTTTTCTTCTAGTGTTGATAAGCTATTGATAGGCAATTTAATATCCATTGTATACGAAACCTATAACGTTAATGATTAGCTTCATTCATTAACCTTATTAAAATGTAACAGATTTCATGGACAAATTCTACGAACAGCTCATTTTCAATTACCTTCCTGATCTGTATGAATAATGATTCTTAATCTTTTTGAAACTTTGTGGTTCTAATAAACCATGACTAAATGTATCAAACTCTGATTTCTGTAAATATCTACGAATAAGCATGGCTTTAATTAGGATTACTGTTCATGCGGTGTTATATTTCCACATCTTATTCTGATACGAATTAACTCAATTGCGTTATTAAAACGTGATTGCCGACAACTTGGATGACGGGTGGAGAAATGCGCGTGGGTGGATGTAATCAAAAGAGCATAACTTTTCTCGGAAGTCTTGATTTAACACCAGCTCCCAAAGAATACAAAGTGTCACAAACATTAAAGATGGCTAGACCAAGCAAAGTGGTTCCATCTGAAAAGGTCGTTTCGCGAACGATTGTGATCGACGGCGTCATGAATCATGATAATATTAATTCTTCCCCGCCAGACATTTGCAATTTAGTGCTGGTCGGAAATTAACGACAAGCGTAATAATCTTAGCTCAATAATTTCGTAGAACTGGTATGGCACGAAGTAGGAAATAGGAACTTGTTGCGGGATGCGGAAGTAGTAAAAAATTGAGCGACCTCCGGCACACATCGAAAACGGTCAACTTTATGCCAGCATTTCCTCAATTTGGCATCAATCCATAGCAAAGCATTGGATTTCGGTGTAATATTTGTCATTAATATTAATTATCCTGAATATTTGGTGATCGGTACATTAAAAGGAGGTTTGATTGCTAAGCTGAAAATTACATTATTGGCATTATTGTATTATCATCAGATGTCTTCAAACTTTGAATAAACGAACTCCCGCGTGTGTAAAATGATAGTTTTTAGCATTAGAGTTTCACTGACACGTGGCAATAAAATCATAGCGCTATTTGGACGAGCGTAGAATCTCAAGCAAGTATACTATTTTGTCTATTTTGACGCCATGTTTTCCACCGGCAATCCAGACAAGAGGTAAAGTACTGGTACGTCTTCTCCGTTTAACAAACCTCAAAGTATAGCTTAAAGCAGTTATACTGTGCTTTAGGTGGATAAAGAAAAGCTACAGATAATATCCACGAGGTTTACATTGGATGTAATGAACATATTTTACGATCTAACCCCTGAACCCGAGGTCCACACGTTTCACGAGACCATCGTTGCTCTCTGTTGGCATCACATCTTTTACGGCCTCCATGGAACGGGAATGCTATCAAGAGTAATCTTTTATCCTCGTCTTCCTGGTCATGCGTTGCCATTAATTTCAGCTACTTATCGCTACCGAAGGGTCCCAAATGTTTATAGACTGCATTAAAATGAAGAGAGCTATTTCGCTTTTCTATTTTCTATCACACCTCATAAAACACCCGCGATGCCAGATTGTTCTCTATAGGCAACTGAGGACTCTGATAAACATCGTTTACGCAAACATTCCTTCAGCTGAAGCTGAAGTTTGCGAGCATCGATAGCAAGCTTGATACTTATCGCCCTTTTCTCAAGATATTGCAATTATAAATGCAATAGCTCTTCTTAGCCATCCCACCACCAGCATCTTAGTTTCGTGTACTGTGCGTCATTATTGCTTATTTCTGTATCCTTTTTCCTTTTTTACTTAATAATTCCGACCGTTTAATGCTCGGTGCAATAAGGCGTGCTCGAACGGTTAGAAAAGGTTTCCATCATAAACAAAATGATGTTCCACTCCCTCATTGGCCTCATTATGCAACGGTAACTCTTTTCAGTATGGCTCGATCAACAATACTCCGTTTTAATATTGAAGTGGTCCTAATTATAATTATGAATTATTTATGCCGCTTCACTAATGAGGTATCGAGCGAAAATACGGCCAAGTAAAGTGCTGTTTAGTTATCCAATACTTATCATTATTTAACGATTGGTGGTTTTGTTTTAATAGCGGTTTTAAATATTTTCTCCTCTCGAGCGCGTTAAACCGTTTCTATACACTAATTCAATAGCAATGCGTAATTCATTAGAATTAAACTCACTGATTACAAGGCTTTTTTGATTGAAAGTTCAATTAACAACTTCGCGCATTCGCGCAGGACACTCGAGCATACAATGAAATTTAAGGAAAACTAAACACCAAGAAGAAAAATCCGACATCGTACCGGTGCTCTTGCCTTCACGATTCACGCAACCTTTCCAGCTAGCAAACGGGAAAAGTGTAAATTTATAATGGTATTAAAAAAGCAGTTGCTTCACTTTATGCTGTGAGGAACCGTTGTCACATTATCTTTTACTGTCGCTTGTGATTAAGTGCAATGAGACCCCGCTGCAGGGGAAGAAAAGAAACAACCGGTTTATTGTCAAGCGGTGTAGAAAACAGATTGTTTCAAATTAATGGCAGTATGAAAAACATAACCAAGTACCACAACCCACCGTCATTTTTAAAATGGCATAAGGTTGATAAAGTTTTATGAAAACGAATTGCTTCACAAACCTTTAGAGCATGAGACAAATCAAGATGAATGATAAGACCATTCACTGGAAATGAAAAAGTTAAAATGAACCATGGAATGACATTTCCTTGAAAGATGTGCTCTATACGTGTTATAATCTTATACATGACATAACAAAGCATTCTACCTTTTTCATATCGGCACAATAAATGGCAAACAGGTAACTATATCGATCGCTATTAGTAACGTAATTGTTGTAGCTCTTTGCATTTTTCAAAGCTAGACTGTTCTAGTTGAATTTCCACAGAGAAGGTATCTTTTTATTTTAGTAAAGGCATGAAAGCACATCCATGAAATTCAAATGTGAAATGCTGAAAGCGTAAGCCAGAGATATCGTTCACGATCGTTTGAGGATTTAAAGCACGTGTGATATGCGAATACATCGGTAAAATGCTGAAACAGATTCCATGGTAAAACCACACTTTTACAAACACCAAACCCTTCCCCTCCCCCCCTCTCCCACCTCTTTCGCGCGCCGCTACCTGCCCATGTTAAATTCGCCAACATTAAAAAAAAAGGAAATTTTCCCTCCCATGGAACCTTTCTAAAAGCCGTTTCATACAACAACGGAAACAGAAGGAAACACGTACAAAAAGGCTCCTCTTAGGAGCTAAAAGGGACGAAAATATGTTTTAGAAACCCATTTCGTGGAAAAGTTAGGCGAGCGTTTGGTAGAAAAATGCCAGCAAACGGTAAACGGGATCGTTGTGGCAGAGGAGCCGCCCGTGGAAAAGTTTAAGGAATTCTCTTCACCTCGTTTCGCACTACTGCTTCCTGGTGCGGAACGAATTTAAAGTTATCCTTTATGCATCAAAAGGGTAAATGGCATCGTGATTCAGATGACCCAGCTATATGCGCCTGGTGAGAAATCAGATCGTCGTACCATAGGCATGTATGGATTCTAGGCAACTTTTTTTGTGTATGATGAGGCCAGCATGCCGGTTCTGCACGCTACAGCAGAACAACGATGCGGGAAACTATCTGTGAAATCGCTCAAAACAGAAGCACTCTGGCATGCTAGTGGTAAAATTGCTTTCAACAATACAGTTACTAGGGCCGCAATTATCTGGTACGTTTCAGCGGAATACACCATTCCCTAGGGTCATGATCACCGGCACGTTAAAGTGTTAGTTTCTCCAAAGCCAACCAGATTCCTCAGAAGCTTAGTTTGCAATTGAATCAGTACTGAATCTAGTTTCGAATGCTCTTGTCGGCAAGGATTGTGTGTGGAAAAAAACCGGAGCAATTCTTTTACAAACATATACCGGCCAACCATACATGACGTTCATAGTGTACCTGGAAATTGTGCAAAAATACACATAAATCAAAGATTTATGCCTCATGCAAACACGAACGAGATTTGATCAAAAGCAAGAGGCGAAATAAACTGTACGATAATAGCTTGGAGCTAAATTACAAATCCATCCTTTTTTCAATCGATTGCCGTAATTCAGAGATGATCAATACTCGCAGACACGCACTCGAGAATAGTTCATCCAAAGGTTATTGCGAAAGAGCATAAACCTTCTCGACTGTGCGTAGGATGTTTATTGATGATGGAACGCGTTAGAAATTGATCAAAACCATGTTGAATATGCAAAGAGCTGATACCTGACAGGGGGCGGTGTGCTATATTGTATATTCATATTTATTGTCGTTTAATATTAACCAACAGCGTGTGTCTCGAGAGCCACATTTCACTCGCTGCATTTGAATTATATACTCGCAAGAGTGGGCCTGAAGCATGAGACAACCGATTAGTGCCATCAGCAAGATGATAGGCAAACATTCATTTGCAGAGTTATTCAAAAGATTTGTTTATGAATCTTTTAAAAATGTATTTATTTGCTGAATTTTAATTTAAAAGAACGATGAACATTAATTAAACTTCAATTGACTATGACGTGACTCGAGCTCAATGGATGTACAAAAAATCTACATCTCTAAAAGGAAGATTTTTGTCGACAAGTTTGGTGATTGAGAACACTTCCATTAAGAGATTTGCCACGGTAACGATGGTTGTAGGATCTCTCTGATGTTCCAAACACTCGGATAGATAAAGGGCAACACGGCTTCAAACTTTATCGGTGTCAGATTTTCAGATGGACAGCTTTTGTGAAAAAGCCACCCAACGTCATCGGCTGCCATTAGCAACTAATTTGAGTGCCATTGCCAACACAAATCTCGTCGCACGTAACGGTCTCGAAGTGCGTTAATTGGAAGTTGGATGTTTTTGCCTGCACCATTCGATCGAGGTATGAAACGGAAAATGAAGGAAATTAGTACTCGCTGAGATAAATCTGTCCTGCCATTTCCAATTAACCCCTTAATTCCAGGCTGTGGCTTTACTTGCCCCTTTGCGTGTGGACCTGAGTAATCGACGAACTAAATTGGGCGCAACATAGCATCTGGCACCTGACGCGTAATTCCACCACATTAGGGCGAACGACAGAATAAAGCTACTGGAAGGCACCACTATTGACTCGTCTTTTATTATTCCACACACCATCGTCCTCCCATCCGTCTCATTATCTGAATGACAAACAAATTAAGTCGAACCAGGCTATAGGGGTCCATTGAAAGGTGGCACAGTGTGCCTTTGGGCCGAGCTGATTCTGCTCGTCGCCAGTACGCCGGATGTCCACCACGGATGCTCACTCGTTGTTGCCATTAATTAAATACTTGCCATTCCGGTGAAACGAAGCACCGCAAGAATTTCATGGTCCGAAACGGTCCATAGAACCGTTGGGAAATTCCGAGATTTGATGGGCAAGGAGAGATAGCGCGCATATTAACTGCTGCTTCCCAACAACATTGCGGTAATAATTGAAGCGTAATAATTTCCATACTTTAGTATAGAAAACCATGTCTTGGCCCTTGCAAACCTCGGTGTCAGTCGAATCCAAGTCAATCGATTGGGCTGAATCCAAGATCCAAGGAGTAAGGATTACAAAAAGACAATCCGGTTGTAATTTCCTACACTTTGTTCGTCTAAAATCATTAGAAACTTACCAACGTGGCGTATGACATAAACTACGAGAAATAACTATAAAACTGTCTATTTGTTTAAACGATTTGTTGTCTCATCGAACGTTGTAGAACCTGCTCGTTGGTCGTTAATCGGTTCTTATTGTTATCGCTAGAGGGAAAATTTTCTTCTGGGAGTAAATCGATTCCGGTTGACCAGTGCGTCCTGCGCCAAAATGAACCATTTAGGATAGATATGTCCTCGTCCACGGGATCCGATCGGAGACCCCTAGCTACGATACATAATTAGTGGAACCCCATCGTGTCCGAACTATCCAACACATTTAGTGGACCGTTGTGTATCGTGTGTTCTAGAAGGCGATAAATTCGAAACTTTTGGCACGCGAACAAAGCGTCGAGGTCGCGAAAACTATCGAAACCGTACCGTGGGCGTGTGACAAATGAGCGTTTAGTGAGGTGCCAAACATTTAACCAGAGCAAAACGATTTGCTTCAGTCGTGCGACACCAGTTAAGGAAGCGCATGTACATGTTTGCCAGAAGCGCAGCTTCCAGCGCGTTGGACCGTCGATTATGCGAACGAGCGCTCCATGGATTATGCACTCGTAGGTTTAATGGCTTTGGCAGGTCATTTTTATGGGTGCACCGAGTGTCGAATGAAAATGGATTGCCCAAGCTGTGGTACAAATTTGTTCCACCGTTATGGGTGAAAGCATTTGGCTGATGCCATAATAAATTCCAACTCATGCCAAATAATCGGTTAAAAGTGGATTAAAAACGCTGTTTGCTCACAAAATGCAATCCTTTCTGATTGGAGCTTTTTGTATTTGTCTTACATTCCCGGGTTATTTTCAATATGGAATGTTTAAATTTCTCAAAACAAAATAAAATAAATAAACATGTTTGTGCAAGTAAAAACTACTATTGCATTATTAGACCAACGCGACAGAATAGCATTTAATTACTCCTACTTACATAATTCTTGTGCAATGTTACCCTCAGTTTGCCCTAGGATCGATCACCAAGGACGAGTAGGGGCGGTTACCAAGCAAACAGAACTTTTCCGTCCAGAATTTTCCTCTTGCAAGGTTGAATGTTTTTGTTATAAAACCTTTCCTATACTTGCTTACCTTCCCATGGCCGCATGTAGAAAACATTGCAACAGCGGCGTTTTGCTCGGCGTGAGAAAATGAATATAGATCGTTGATGTTGGTAGCAAAGCATCACCAAAACATGAAAAGCGTATGCGATGAAAGGTAAATTAAACAAAAATTAAAACTTTCCACTTATCGCCTTGTTTAAAATGGCGACCCACGTTGGATATTTAATGTTTGGCGCAAAGAGGAAGCAAACATAAAAGTTTTATCGGAGTTTACCCGCGTATATCAGCCGCGCAAGAGCAAAGTTAAATGGGGAACCGATTGGATTATGATCCGTTCGGTTGACTGAAAAACTTCCCAATAATTCCGTATCAGATTCTCTGCTGAAAGGATATTGCGGTTGATCAGTAGGGTAAAGTTTTCACTTTATTTTTCTATTATGCTTAGTTTACACGATGCGCAAAACTCTGAAAATCCAGGCGAAAATATCATTTTTTCTGTCACTTTTTTTCGCTTCGTGTAGACGTTCCTATTCGTGAGCCGATGCAGATGTAAGCGCATTCAATGTTGTTTTGATTGTTTTATTGTAAAAAAACACCACAGAAGTATTGTGTACACTGCAATCTTATCAACAACCACTGAACATTATCAAAAACAACTATTTGCCATCCACCGGCACTCTATACCAGGTGCGCAAATCTATTTTTCACTCGCCGACCGAAAAACAGATTTTCGCTTGCTTTGACAGTTGACTGGCCAACTGACAGCATTTTACCGCTAACTCACAGCATTTTACCGTTTGCAAAGGTTGCTTTGCGCTTCGTGTAGATCAATCATTAGCCTTTCCGTACGTCAACCGGTGTGCGAAATGAAAGTTGCTGAAACAATCATCATCCATCAAGCGTCTGTAAATGCGATGTTGCGAAGTCACAACTTTTCTGTTTTTCTGAAAATTTCAATAATTTTTTCTCATACTTGCTCAACATCATAATATCCACACAACGAGAGACTTTTGTGGGTTTACGAAGAATATTTGTTAAATTAATTACTTGTAGGCAATCACAGAATTGCAAGCGCATTCCCGTAAGCTTCTGGAAAGAACTGTGCTTTGTAAATTGTTTTCCAAATAAAAAATCATCCTAATAAAATAAGCCATTAGCTAATAAGCCGAACACCTTGCTTCTTTGACTCGGGTGGAGCTTTTCTAATAATCGGATTTACTGTTCTAATCTAATATGCTTCTTCGAATGTGCTTTTGTTTGTCGACTTTCACCTTGTGCAGCTTGGAAGAAGGAAGGAAGAAGACTTCTGTGAAAATTGTGATTAACAAGGAAAGGGGCTACTTAGAGAGTAGTTGAGGGAAAACTAATCGTATTTGCTTAGTGATAGCTTTATTTATACGCTGAATTATCCCCCGACACTACCATGGTTGCGAAGAATTGATAGAACTCGTTGATTGCTCTTGCTGAAATCCTGATTTATTCAAATCTCCTCTTTTCTTTCAACTGTAGACATTTGCTTTCCACTTTGCGTACAGCATATCTTCAGGGACAGAGGCGATGAAAAGTCAACTGTTGACCAATTCACTGAAACGGTTGAAACAACTGCGGAGGCAAACACGGACTCATTTGCATGGCCTAGTTGGCAACTAATTGCTTTCCCCAATAACAGCTTTACGATTCGATAATGCAGATGAATAATTTCTCTGCACGTAAATCAAAGAACCATATCATTAAACAATCGCCGTCATCACTTTGATTTTAATCTGGTTGTTGCGTCCTGCAACGGGTTTTCGGTCCAATCTTACTTTCTTTCAATTTATCACTATTCAACACGTTTTTTAACAGTTGTCCCTAGTTTATTTTCTTATCTCGAGCCAATGTTAAAAAATTTACACGTGTTTTCTTTCTCTATTCTGAACCGAAGACGAGTAATTGTCCCGGCTGGAGCCCCTTTTATCATTTTATCAGCCGCGTCCGTCAGCTGGTCGTCTCTTTCTTCCGGACAATAGACCCTACGGATCTGGACCAGCTAGCGGACGCGGCCCTTCACCACAACTACTGCGATCTGTTGACGGCTCCAACCGGTTCAATTTGAACTTGCACCTATCGGACCGTTGTTTTCACAACACTGGTGTTCAAATTACAACTTTTTTTTTCAAAAGAGTTAGAGTCTACAAAGTCATTTAAAAACTTCAAATACTTTTATGTACAACTTTACAGTAAGTTGAAACCTTATAGATGTGCTTTTATACTTTTTTATTTAACACATTTCTTACATAAGCTTGGTTGTTCGAGTACGTGAACAATTTCCAGATGATTATTTTTGGTGAAAGTTTTGCAAGAAGTCTTCAATTGAGAGACATTAGTATAATTAAGTTTCTCTCCCAGAGGATTACCAACAGCTGGTGTTATGTCAGAAAACATCAAATCGCTGTAGTTTCATCAGAAAACCTACGCAGCTATGAAAGTAATACCTTTCGGAAAGAGACCATCAAATGCAAAGTTATCCCTCAAGGCTGCTTTGTACTATTTTTATCTGCTTGGAAAAGGACAATTATTTTTCTATCAACTACATTGAATTGATACGTCAATAGATGCTTGGTCAAGAAGCCACTTAATTTTTTTCGCGTCACTTGTTTCCCGAGATGTTCCAGTGGAAGGCAAGCAAAAAACTACTTTCCCTATCACAAACTACATTTTTCATTACCTAGCAAACCAGCTCGCAGATGTTGTTTGAGGCTATAAATAAACTGTCAATGCGTCTATTGCGTGACAACGAACGCTCGCAAAGTGCGGGGATGAGCCTATTTTTGTATGGACTATCAATGTTTGCAAAACACGCTGGAACAACATTTAATATCCAGCAGGACTCCATCTGAACGCGCTCAAACGCTTGCTCCATTTGAATACGCGTAACATAGAGTGAAGCTTTATTTTTGCATAGAAAACAATTTACTTTGTAACAAATATAAAAGCACATCTTATGAATATTCGTATTATTTTTGGTAAAATCCCCAACAGCATCAGAACGAAAACTCTCTTGACGTTCTTCGCTTAAAAGAAGTATATTTTTTCGCAAAGGAAACATCCGTTCGTTTTAGCTTCGGTTAAAGTTGGCGGACCGAGAAGGTCAAACCATGTGGGTTGGGAGAAAGGTAATTCCCTGTAGCAGGACGATAACACTGATGCACAATGACTTGGCCATTACGCCGTGGGTGTTGCGAGGAACGTTAAGATATTCATCAATTTTCTTCCGTTTTTCTTCTGTCTAGTGCCTGGTCATCTTGGTGTATCGCGTTTCTCATGGGAAACTTCTCAATTTATGAAATACTCCATGGAAAAGCTGTGGTTACGTTTTCCCGGACGTAGTCCATTAAGGATTAGAAACTTGTTTCGGTTTCAATGAGCAGGGAAATCGTAAATAATTAAATAAGGATACTCCAGCTTACCCACTATGCTATATTAAATCCCCTGGAATTTTATAATTTCCTGACTAAAACATAATGTTTTTTGTGAACTTTTTTTATATTGCTCACTTGTAGATTGAGAAGTGCGATTGATTTAAAACATCGTAATAACATTCAACGGCAGTTTCTTACTCATGATGAACTTTGCTTATTCATGAGCTGAAAACGAATATTAAGTAAAGATCATAAACTAATGAGATTACAGTTGCTAATTAAACAAACCGGGTTGTTAAACAACGGGGTCCGCGACAGCCGAGCGTTATATAGTGCGTTCAAGCATTTCTACTGGTGCAATTTTTCGAATTCTTACATGGATTGTATCTGCCTTTTTACTTCACAGCATTCATTTCGAAACACATTCGTACCAGCGTCAGATCAATGCATCATTGATCGAAGTATCCATTTTGCGACGTTTTCGATTTGATCGATCCGTCGATTTTCTACTCACTCAAACGTCGTGCATGGGATCATTTTTTCCACATATGGCTTCCGGCTCAACAACAACGTTCATTTATTTCCCTTCGTACTCCGTCGTTAAATACGGTACATAACCGTCGACATAGTAAAATGGATTCTGAACCCTTACCCTCATGCTTGATGTACAGAAAGGAAAATACTGGATGTTTTCTGGCTACGTGAGTGGCAGATGATACCAACCACTTTTTGTTGATATCGAACCAAAGCATCGTAACCGTAATCGTCGGTACTTGGAGTGCAAGAACGAAAATCGCCATTCAAATAGGGATTTATTTGGAATTATTTCTGAACAATTTGGTTACTGGAGGCAAACGTGCTTATGTCTTTTTGCATGCCCAGCCCCTGTCTGAAAACGTATCTTTATCAGGCCCAAACTGGAATTGGCCATTGAACATCTGTCGGTTGAGATTGAACAGTGCCAGTTTGATATTGCATTATCCAGAGTTTCAATCAACAGCCAAGACATTGAAATTTTACTGATTGTTGGAAAATTAGCTTGTATCTCCATATATATTGGTTTTGCAACTAGATGGGAAAAAACGAGATTGAGCAGATAAATATTACTAGGTACTATTTCTTGACTAGTGTTTTACTGTTTGCTTATCGAGTATAAAAAATTATTAAAATTGATCATTTTCAATCTCAGAGCTTTAAAACGAAACTAGCATAATCGTAGTTGAAAATTTTTCGCATTATCTGTTCTACCGGCCACTAGCGAAATGGATTTAATGAAAGTTCCTGGATTTTCTAAGCGCCATGGTAGAGAATAGTAAGAAACTCAAAGATGTAGAACGCCATATCTGTTCGCATTATCTCTTCCACGGGACACTAGCAACAAGGATTTATTGAACTACCTGGATTACCGAAGTTCCATGGTAGATGATAGTAAGAAATGGAAAGACGTTGAACGCAATAATTGAATGTGCGTGTATGCTACTGTGTTACGTTACAGCTTTCCTTTAATCTGGATACATTTTCCTCAGTGCACCTAAGAATAACGGCTTGTAAACCATTATAAGCCAAATCTATTTTTCTAGTGATCCAAATTAAGCTTCAATGGTAGCAACAGCAAAACATACCGATGGCACAATTTTCCCGGGAACCACATCCTCGTTGATATACATTATCCCGACACAAAATACATATTAAACCTTCAAAGTGCCGCTTTCTTGTTTGACAAGAAAAGAGGAAGTGGTGTTTTCGCCACAAATGAAACATTTGTGGGGATGTCGCTTCGCGGTTCGGATAGAGTTTCGGATGTTTTCTATGAACTTACTCCTTTGCTGGTTCGAGTGGAAGAGAGCGACTTTATTGCCTGGCACTTACAAGGTGCCTTCTAATTATGTTATAATTATGCTTGGGAGTTTATACCTATGGATTGAATTCCCGCGTGACGTAGCCGCCACATCACTCCCCCCTTTCTTTTAATACCTGGATGGTATTGTTGTGACTCTACCAAATCTCGTCGTGTAATTTTTCTTGGTAGGTACTGTATCAGGCTGCGTAAGTGCGAGTGTTGGTGGTTTGTCCACATTTTCGTAGAAACACGCTTTCAGGCGGTCGATCGATATCTCCGAGTTTTTTCCGTTCTTGTCTATTACAAATGTTTTGTTCTTTCGTTTCAACACTTTATATGGACCATCGTACGGAGGCGTGAGAGATGGCCTGACGCTATCGACGCGTACGAACACGTGCGAGCAGGATGCCATGCTGGGCTGGACGTACGGTTGTTTGTTTGTATCGTGGTTCGATGTCGGTGCTGGTTTTAACTGGTTCATGATAGTTTTTAAGTTGGTTACGTACTCTGGTGAAGCTATTGTTGCAGGCTGATTGTTATCGAAAAATTGTCCGGGTAACCGTAAAATAGTCCCGTATGTGAGTTCGGCTGCTGTTGCACCAATATCTTCCTTTAGAGAGGATCTGATACCTAGTAGGACGATCGGCAGTGCTTCAGTCCAGGCCTTTTGGTTCGTGCAAACCAGTGCTGTTTTTAGTTGCCTATGAACGCGTTCGATCTGCCCGTTAGCCTGCGGGTGATACGGTGATGTGCGCAGGTGGTTTATTCCTAGTAGTGCGGATAGTTTTTTAAACAGGTCAGACTCGAATTGCCTGCCTTGATCCGTGGTGATTTTTTCTGGTACGCCGAATCTCGCGATCCAGTTCGCTACTAAAGCTTTGGCCACGGTTTCAGCGGTCATGTTGGGCAGCGGGATCGCTTCTGGCCAACGGGTGAACTTATCGATCATAGTAAGACAATAGTGGTTGCCCTCTGACGGCGGTAGGGGGCCGATGAGATCGATATGGACATGAGCGAACCGCTGGTTTGGTGTTTCTATTCGTGTAACGGGTGTTTTGTTGTGACGGGTGACTTTATTTTGTTGGCATGCCATGCAGGATGCAACGAACTGTTTACAATCCTTGCGGATTGAAGGCCAGACGAATCGTTGTGAAACCGTGTGTGTTGTTGCTCGTATCCCTGGGTGTGATGTGTTATGTAACTTTGCGATAATCGGTTTGCGGAAATCTAACGGTACAAATGGTCGAATTATGTTTGTTGACACATCGCAGTGTAAGGTAGTCTTCGCTGACGCCGAGGTTATTTCTTTGAGAACTATTGTTGTGTCTTTTGGTGGGTTTTTTATGAATTGTTGTGTTTCGTTATCTGTTCTTTGTGCTAGTGCCATGCGTTCGAAATCTATGGGTTCGGTGCTGATTGATTCTACACGACTTAGCATGTCGGCGACTTTGTTCTGCTCTCCAGGCACGTGTCGGATGTCCGTCGAATATTCGCTGATGAAACTGAGTCTGCGCTGCTGGGTGGGGTTTGCTCGTTCTGGTCGTTGCAAGAACGCGGTGACTAATGGTTTGTGATCGGTATAAATGCAGAATTCACGTGCGTCGAGAAGGTCCTTGAAATGCTTTACAGACTCGTATATTGCATACAGCTCCCGATCGTAGGTGCTTGCCTTCGTAAGCGAGTTACAGAGCTTTTTGGAGAAAAAGGCAAGTGGCTCAGGACCGTTTTTGCCAATCTGGTGTAATGCTGCACCTATGGCAAAGTTCGATGCGTCGACGTTCAGGGCGAGTTTTGCGTTTGGTGAAGGATGGGCAAGTAGCGTGGCCTTTGCTAACATCTCCTTGCACTTCACGAACGCGTCGTTCGTAGTTTCGTCCCAAATGAGTGGCGTCTTGTCGTTTTTTACATTTTTCGTTACCATCTGCTGAAGAATTCGGTGGTTTTCAGCGGCTTGTGGTATGAATCTTCGGTAGAAATTGATTGTTCCGAGGAACCTCTTTATTTGCATGGCAACCTTAGGCCTTGGAAAATTTAAGATTTTTTTAACTTTTTCTGGGTTTGGTTGAATTCCTTCAGGTGTAATTAGATGGCCCAGAAAAATTGCAGACGACTTTCCAATTTGGCATTTATCAGCATTTATTGCTAAACCGTGCTCCCTTAATCGGTCAAATACTGTTTTCAGGTGTTGCTTGTGCAGTTCAACGTCCGTGGAGGCAATACATAGATCGTCGATGTATACGAAAACATATGGCAGATCTCCGAAAATTGCGTGTAAGTGCCGCTGGAGTGTTTGGCCGGCGTTCCGAAGTCCAAAGGTCATGTAGTTGAACTCAAATAACCCGAACGGTGTCGTTATCGCTGTTTTCGGGATATCCTCTTTCGCTACGGGAATCTGGTGATAAGCACGCTGGAGGTCGATGCACGAGAATATTGTAGTGCCGTGAAGGATGGTACAAACGTCCTGTATGTGTGGGACAGGGTAGCGATCGGGAATGGTAACGGCGTTGAGATTTCGGTAATCGCCACAAGGGCGCCATGCTCCATTCGGTTTCTTCGCCATATGCAGTGGGCTTGCCCAGCAGCTTTTAGACGGCTGGCAAATACCTTGTTCCATCAGATAGCGGAATTCGGCTTTCGCTTCGTTTAATTTATCAATGGTGAGCCTTCTTGGACGACAAAATACCGGTGGGCCTGTGGTGACTATTTGATGTGAAACTGTTTTGCTTGTTTTGTGTTTGGTGTTTAACGTTGTGATGTCTTTGTATTGTTCGACGATTTCAGTGAAAGGGGCTTGGATGTGAAAAGTGGTGATGCTTGGCTCAGTTGATACATTTATGTTGTTCAGCTCGAATCTTGTTGTATTGTCTATTAACTTTCCGCGCTTTACATCGACCAACAGATCGAAATTTTGCAGGAAATCTGCACCAATGATGGGAGTGCTAACGTCAGCAATTATAAAATTCCACGTGAATGTCCTTCGGAGGCCAAGGTCCAGGACGAGGCGTTTTGTTCCATACGTGCGGATGGTGCTTCCGTTTGCGGCATATAGTGATCTGCTTTTTGGGCGGTTTCGTTCGCGCGTGGACGGCGGGATTACGGAAACGTCTGCTCCAGTGTCGATCATGTAGCGGTTATCGGATTTATCGTCTTGGATGTGTATTCGGTGAATGTATGTGTGTTTCAGCTTGTCGCTGGGATGAATGTTCAGCTTGGCGCTGGTGGGTGGTATGTGATTATTTGCATCGAGTTTTGTTATTTGTTTCGTTTGTGTATCGGGAGGCGTTCTTCGAAAAAAATACATTGAGTTGTGGAATCGCCGATTTTCTCCTTCTCGCATTTTTGTGCTTGTGCACCGTAGCGGTAATGAAACCAACATATCCAACGTGGTGCGTGGTTGCTCGATCGCGATGGAGTCGCGGTGCGTCGGTTCGATGACCATTTGCGGTCCCGTGCTGGTCTCTCATGCGTTTGCTGGTGCGATGCAAATCGACTCTGCCTCGAGTCGCGATCGATTGATAAAATAGTTTCAATTTTATCTGCCAGCTCTTCAATGCGCTGTTCTAGGCGACTGTTGTTGCATTCTTGTTTCTCAATGGATGCAACTTCATTTCGCGGTGCTTCTAGGATTTTGTCCGCAACCCGTGCCTGTTCGTCTAATTTTGAGCTTGGCATTGCCGCTAGGATGGAACGCGCCGTGGTTGGCAATGCGCGCAGCCATAAGTTGGACAATACTGCCTCCGAACATCCGTCGCCTCCCATCCTACGCATCTCACGCAAAAGGGCGCTTGGTTTCCTATCCCCTAAGGAAACGCCAGATAGGAGGCTGGTCAGGCGCTCGTTTTCCGATGGTTGGAAATATTCGATCACTGCTTTTCGCATGTAAATGTACCGATCACTTGATTCTGTTGTGTTGCACCGCGAGATCGCTTCGTGAAAATGTTTTGCCCGTGGACCCAGTGCTACGACGACCGCATTGTACCTTTGTTTGTCGGAGTTGACAAGATTCACGCAGAATAATGCTTCAAGGCATAGAAACCATGTTTCGATGTCGTCTTCGTCAAAGGTAGGGAGATTAATTTTTGCCACTACGACGGGTTCTACTTCCTTTGATTCGCGGCCAACGGCTACTTCTGCTTTCGATTCGCATTCACTATCGAGGGGCATTGTATTAATTTTCTTCGTCGGGGTCACCAGTGTGGGGATGTCGCTTCGCGGTTCGGATAGAGTTTCGGATGTTTTCTATGAACTTACTCCTTTGCTGGTTCGAGTGGAAGAGAGCGACTTTATTGCCTGGCACTTACAAGGTGCCTTCTAATTATGTTATAATTATGCTTGGGAGTTTATACCTATGGATTGAATTCCCGCGTGACGTAGCCGCCACACATTCTATAGAGGGTAGCAGAAAAGTGGTAAGGTTTTACTTCTAGTCATTGTTGGATTTCTCAGAATCCTACCAATCTCATGAGGTATTAGTTGGCATAGCCATTATCCTTTGCTGGTATCATGATTTTATCAACGAATAAGCAGAAATCTAATACCGGGAAGAACACATACATTATGCAACAACCTTATGTATTGAAATGCACTTTCCTTCCTCTTTCTATCCTTTTTCTCTCATCGCACCGTACGGGCATCGGCAGGACACACCGACTCCACCGTGGCCGTCATCATCGTGTACTGCGTCCTGTTTGTGATAGCGGCCGGTGGCAACCTGTCCGTTGTTATAACGCTCTTCCGCTCCCGGCGACATCGTCGTTCGCGCGTCAGCCTCATGATCTGCCATTTGGCGGTGGCCGACCTGATGGTAGCGTTCATCATGATACCGCTGGAGGTAAGTGAAGTGATATTTCCTGCATACATTCTGCAAACGCGATGAAGCCGTTGCACTTTCCGTGTAGTACGTGTGGAAAACAACCACAGCACGGGCTTACAAACAACCTAAACACATTTGTTTCTCATGAGCTGTAGCGGATTAATACTTTATTCAACAGGCCAAAATGTATTTACCGAAGCAAAAGCTCTTGCTGCTTGCAACACCATTCTCTATGTCGAAATGATGGTTTGAAGAATCATTGTGCTCTCCTTAAACAGAACAGTCATTCGTGCTATGTTCCGTACCGGGGGAGATAACAGCATGTTATCTGTTTCCGACAGAAGCATCATCTGTTCAACAATAAGCTTGTTCAAATAGTGTACATCTATGATTCAAAGGCTTTCGACGAAAATCACTTATCATGTCCCCTTGAAATATTTCCTTGGAGTTGTGATTCATCTCTGAAGTGATTCAGTTTCTAAAGATTTAAATAGTGCTTTAAGTTGTGAACCCGTCATTTAAATAAAGAAAAACAAATTTGTATCAAGGGAAATTTAACGATCATTTGACATGACTTTCTCAACGGCGCAGAAATAAAGCACTTCGCATCACATAACTGAGAGCTTGATATGATTGATAGGTTGAATCCAATTAAAATCGGCTTCCCTTAGCCATCCACTGCTGCTGCTAATGTTAAAATCGCATTGCGCTGTTCGGAGCACTTTACAAAATAATAGCCTTAGGAAACGTTCATGTGTGGGACGGTATGCACCTGAAGACTAAGAGATGTCGGCAAAATCGTAAGTAGCAAAATCGAGAGCGACGAAATGGAATGATTATATCCTTCCATTGCTGCGATTGAACGGCTGCCATCGCGTAGCCTGCAGCCGTTTGCATATCGCTACATTTGCTCGCAGTTTGTCGTCGGCACCGCCATCATCAATCCATTATATGTCAGCTTTCACGGCGGAATTCATTCGATTTCGGGACTCTCTTGAATTGATTCGCCGACGAATGGAGCGAATTAATAATGTATGAAGGAAACTTGTTCATGCCGTTGCAATCCATTTACGGACCGTCTCTTTTTCTAGCTTCTCACAAGTTGCAAACTTTTTTCCTTAAAACAGACAGGAAAAAACCTAACATCATTGAATGATCATTTGGCCCGACACAATAGAACTTAAATGAGTTTGCCGTCCCAATTCCTATGTGCTTGACGGCTTTGTAGACACTTTTCCACTCGCGTTTCACGATGGTGCGTAGGAAGAAGAGATGTCAATGATAATTGAATTCAAAAGTTTCGTATTTGAACACTAGCGACTATAACAAATAATTGAAAAATCGAGAGAAAAAAACGAAAAAAATTGTATGTGTTCAATAGTTAGATAACTAAATTAAAGCATGAATATTTAAGGTTATCCTGAAACATGAAACAAATGCAGCATTTTATTTTGTTTCATTTTTTATGCTCAATAATCAACTCAAGGTTCGCCAATTTTGCTCTCCATTTCTGAAAGTTTTCATCGCTTGTTCTATTTTCAGGTCGGCTGGCGCATCACGGTGCAGTGGCACGCCGGAAACGTGGCTTGCAAGGTGTTTCTATTCATGCGAGCCTTCTGCCTCTACCTTAGCTCCAATGTGCTGGTGTGCGTATCGCTCGATCGTTGCTTTGCTGTGATATATCCTTTACGTGTGTCGGCCGCACGCAAACGGGGCAAGATCATGCTCGGTGGAGCCTGGTTCATTGCCTTCGTCAACGCCATGCCGCAGGTGAGTGACGAATTGACCGTCTGTCATGGTTACCAAATCCTTCCCAAGTCATGTTGGGCATTACGTAACGTTTTCGTACATAACAAAAACACATTTCTCAGTTCCTGGTGCTTCTGTCAAAAGAGATATGATAGGATGTCAGACGAATTTCACTAATTAATATCATCTTCTTAGATAACTATTGTTATTTTCATATCGAAATGAAAAACTTGTCCGTTACTGTAACACTCAACATAGTCAGTATGTGTCTAACAGAAAAACGTTTTTGAAGAAGGATTTGGATATTTTTTTGCTTTCCTTATTCATCTTCACAACTTCATGAAGCGTGCAGAATACAGGAATGTCGCTTAAATTCAGTTTACCTGTGTTGATTCAGTTAGAAAAATAATGGAACTTTCATAATAAAATCGATGGTTTCTGATCGTGATACTCATTGTTATTATTCGCTTAAAGATTGTCACATTTAATCCATAAGCTTTATTATAAACCACAGCTGCTTGACAGCATTCCTTGCTTCAACAAAGCTACTTTTACCTTTGGTTGCTATTTCTCTATTAATGGCCATCACTTCTACGCCATTTGCTCACCTGTTTATAACAGGTCCATTCAGGCGTACACGATTTGTAAACAAGCTCTCCTGCTTGTGAGTAATGCAGCAGGTGGTGCATTTCCTGCAACAACCATGAAAGCGGTTTGCAAATAATGTCCACCCCATCGCCATCACTACGGATGATTTTCTTTATCAGTTCTTATAAGCGAAGTCGTCAAGTCGGTTGTGTACAATCAACCTGTCATTCCAGTACACGACAGTTACTATTTTTAAACCTTTCGGCCCACGGAAGGGGGGTACAAGGCAGAGGTGTGAAATATCTGTGAAAGATAAATTCTTCATCCTATCAATCAGGAAGCAAATCAAGGAAAACAATTTCCCACTCGATTGTCGATGATTTTTCTCCGATTGCGTATTTTGTCACGGACGAAGTTGGGAGTTTATAAACTCACTTTTTGGGATGTTTGCTTGTTCTCTTACCACATTGAAATGATGTACACAGTATCGAAGCATGCGATAACAAGCTAAGGATTTAATTTAACTTTTACTATATATTTGGAACCCAACGGAAAGCCACAAACATTGGAGCGAGTAAACTGATTTTCACCAAAACCAATTAAAAAACTTTAACCATAACAATTTGCGTTGCTCATTATCTCAATTATTTTTTATCATCACAAAGTTTTTAATGATTACAGATGAGCCCTGCACTCTCGAGACGATTGTTTTATCAGAACGTGAGGTGATATAAAAGCATGAGCGTTTTGGATTCATCAAAGAAGATGCCGCATGTTTAATCAAAGAAAGTTGCTATGTGACGGACGAGTATCTGCAGCGAAAGATTCTGTTTACGCCTTACGCTCCCTCGTTCAATTTCCTTAGACCTTTCTGTAGTCGTATTTTATCCTTGTTATGCCGGTGACATTGGTGGAAAACGACGCTGTCAGACCACGACTGGCGAAACTGTTTCCATTTTCATATTCGGATTTTACGCATCGCCTTTCAGCACCCAGTGTCTGGTAGTTGTAGGCCTCCTCTCCTCCCTGGTGACTGCTGCGGTAGACAGAGTTATTTCGCTTCGGCTTTGGGTTGCCTCCACACGCCGGTAAATAATGGAGTCCGCTGAGGTTTCCGTTTGCCATCAGTCATCTCTGACGGAAGGAGTCTATTTTCCGTTTCCTCTCCATGAGTTTGGCATGCGAAGAAGAAGCAAGAGGTGGAATTCTGCCTTCGGTCAAACCGGAAAATGGCACTCCATCGCCAACGAGCATCGGCTTTTTCCAAGCTGGTTGGTGTACGTGCATACGTGATGTTCCGCCTGTATTCCGTATGCCGGGTCCATTCACCATCAGCGAACATTCCACGTTCCGCGTCAGAAAGCTCCGCATCAGCACCTGTTTATTTCTGGGTCTCTTTCCGTCCCTCCGGGGGGAACCAGCTGCGGTCCTTGACGTGATAGAAATTATTTCTTTTATTAAGGCATGCCTGATGTGCTCTTGTTATGCTGAATTTGATTCGCCTCACAGGCCGTTCCGCTTGCCCATAGCAACAGCGACATCCAAACCCAGTCCCTGGACTGGACCAGGAAAATCAATTTTACTTTCCGTCCGGTATTACGGTGGACGCCTACGTTTTCTCATTTGATGTTTGTTTGCTCTCTTTCCGCTATTCTACTTTTCTCGCATTCTTCCACCAGAGCATCATTTTCCGCGTCCAGCAGCATCCGCAGGTGCCCAACTTTACGCAGTGCGTCACCTTCGGCTTCTTCCCTACGCCCGGCCTCGAAACGGCGTACAACCTGTTCTGCGTGATAGCGATGTACTTCCTGCCGCTGATGATCATCAGCGGTGCGTACACTGTGATCCTGTGCGAAATCTCCAACCGCTCCAGAGAAAAAGGTAAGCCGGGAGGGCCTATTTCATTGTGCGTGGTTTATTTTGTTTGTTTCATTGTTGCGCGAGGAACAGGTAGGTAAAACGAAGCTGTGGACTAGAAGCGAGAGGAGCAGGGAGAGGTGTTTACCTTTTAGCGAGTTTGATTATTGCCGTGACTCTACCAGCTCTTCAAGCTTCTTTTTCCTGCTACATAGCGATGCTGCATTTGTTTAGACAACACAAAAATACCGAACGAAACGATTGTTTAGTAAGGAAAATAACTGTGTGGGGGAGGAAACGGGTGTGACGAAAGTAAAACTCTAGTAAAAAACATTTTCCTCCGGACTTAAGCAAATAATTTGTTGGTTCGCGTAATTTAATTAATTTGGGGTTGAGCTCGTAAAAACTAAAGATGATGAGCAATATTTCAGTGACCGTAAATTTAACGGCGGTTGAAAACACGCTGCTCTTAATTTAAGTAGTATGAAGAGTTAAGAAAATAAACTGATAATTTATCTTTACTGTCAAAGCAAAATGCTAAAGTAGTAACTATTGAGAAGTTTGAAAAAATCCCAGTCGAATTATATGTAATAAAACATTTCAAATTGTACGAAATGTTAAACTGCTTTAACAAATATTTAATTTTCTTTCTATCATTGTCTTGCTTCTAAGCTGATCCTTAGGTTGATGAGTAAATTTTTTGTTAATTCAAAATAGTTTAAAAAAAGGAGAGCTGCTTGTTGTAAAATGCTTAACTATGAATAAATGTAGCAAAATTCTCGGAAACGTCATGTTATTTTGTTCGAGAACTGTCCTGTCATCTGGGAAATGTGCCAGTGGTCTTGGTACCGTTGGAATCCTAATTTGCAATTTGTTGTTTTTTTTTTCTTTTTCATTAACTTCTAGAAACAAGCGATTCCAACACCACCGGAACGTTGCGCCTGCGATGCAACGATCTGACCCACATCGAGCGAGCCCGTCAGCGCACGTTGCGCCTTACCATCACCATCGTGGTAGTCTTCGTCTGGTGCTGGACGCCGTACGTCGTCATGACACTCTGGTAGGTAGTCTGCAACGTTGTCAGGAGCAGGAAACCTAAACACAATAATGCGCGAAGTTTCCGATGCTGCCTTCATCGACGAACAACACGACAGATTGAACACAACAAGTGCTGCGACAACTCATCACGCAACCATTCCACTTGACTTGAAACATGTCCAGTCAACATTGTAAAAACATCATTAACCCTTCCTTGTTGCTTAGGTACATGTTCGACCGGGAAAGTGCTTCGAAGGTGGATGTGGCCGTGCAGGATGGTCTGTTCCTGATGGCCGTCTCCAACTCCTGCATGAATCCACTCGTTTACGGTTCGTACGCGATGAAATGTCGATTGCCCTGCCGGCGCCGGAACTCGCCCGGAGGTGTCCAAACCCCGAACGCGGCTCAACGACGATCCACTGGTATGTGTGCGCAAGTAGAGGTGTTCGTGTGAAAATTATGTAGTTGCAATTTAGCGCCCGTTTTCGAAGTAATAGAAAACTGTTTACCTTAGATTTTGGATCCGATTTATTTATTTCTTCTCCGTAGCACATTTCTCACTCTCTATAATTTTGTTTTCTGTAAACAAGTTTTTTAAAGTAGATTTCTGTTACCTACACAATATTCCATTCATCTGTAATAGTTTGAGTTGGAGGAAAAGTGACGGACAGCAATGTTTATCGACATGAATGATAGTAATGGAAATAAAAACCGAACACAAGCATTCCAATTTGTAGACCTCTTTAATAAAAATGATATGACGAAATAAACAAAAATGAGACAAGTGACTGTATTTCGCATATAGGATTCTTCCTATGACGCATTAATCAGCTACAATAATGTAATTTTAGGTTTTAACTCGAAAAATCTTACTTACATTAACTTTTTAAAAAACACGTGATAAAAACTTAAATACAGTTTGAATTTTATCAAATACCATAATATTCTTCCCTTTTTCTTGGGGTAACGACCTCTTGGTCATGCCTGTCCCGTTAAGGGCTTACGATACTTGTTTCCCTGTTGTACGTGGATAGTCAGTCCTGTCGTACAGGGGAGGGCCGGTCTCGGTTGGGAATCGAACCCACGCCGTCGAGGTGGTGAGCCCCGACGATCATGTGCCAATTTTCTAACCGGCACTACCCCCCACCATAATATTCATATGTTATATTGATGTAAAGAAAAGTTTTACAGTTTTGCAATCAAATTTTTGCTTTTGTTCTTGTTGTGTTTGTTTTATATACTAAGCCACAAATTTAGCTACGATGTGGTATACATTAAAATGTATCCAATACCTCCATCCAAATACATTCTGGTACATAGTGGTATTTAGCTTTCAAAATAATGTTTTCATCAAACCTCTGCATGACTGCATGATAGCTTTGAATACCTGGAACGTCTAGCAATAGTGCGCAGAGCTGACTCACATAGGCTAGCACTGAACCAGAACCATCAAACCAACCCATGCAACGCACGTTCTAATTCCAGACGCGGTTTCCGGCATTATTGGACCACACTCAGACCGGCTGACCGGACGGGATAATAAGGACGAGCTACTGGTTGCAGACCAACGCAGCATTACGATGAATCATCTCTCGCAGAACGGGGGAATCGCACTACTCCAATCGGCAGGTACTGCGAAACCGAAAGCCGATCCAGAATTATGTCAACCACCGGGCGTCTCCATCGTAAGCAAACACGATGGAGGCGCCCGGTAGCCCATGCTACGCGACCATTACCTAAAACCGACACACCCCTTACAAGTTATGGAGTGACGTGTTGAGATTGCACTAGCCCTAACAGATTTGGCGACTTCATATAGTATCATTTAATCCATGAGGGAAATATTTATATGTATGGATTGAAAATTTCTTTCCTGCTACTCAAAAACAGGAAACAATAGATCATATTTAGAGAATACTTTTCTGAACACAGAATTCACTTCAATGCTATATTAAAGAATAATGATATTAACATTATAAAACTCTTCATAACATAAGCACTCCACATTTATTTTTATGTTTGTCCTCGACTAGGTATACATATATTAATTTTCCAAAAATCTTCCAAGATATTTCATATTTGTTTATTGAACGTGACTGTGTAGAGCGCGAATGTTGCCACGCCATAGATGGAGCTTTATTGCCATTATGCGAACTGTTAGCCGAAACCTGTGACTTGTTAGTTGCTTGTTCGAATGCTGGCCCTCAACGGCGAAAATGCTATAATTGACTGTAGAAATTCTCTTTTGAAATCCTGTAGACATTTATATAAGTTTTAATTATAGGCAAACCTATCATATTTCTTCAGCAATTACACAATCAAAATGTTTTTTTTTGCTGGCTTAATTAAACCTCTTGTCCAACCGCAAGGTTTCCTATTTTACACTCTGCATAATATGATATTTGCAGACTTAACAGTTAAACGATAAAAAATTACACACTCGCACATACTACTAACTGGTATACGGTTTCCTGTTTTGTAATTAACATTACAAGCTCAATCGGCGCCCCTTGTATTTATCCAGTTTTCTGCCTTTTGGCCATCGTTAATTACATCACCAGGTTTAAAACATTCACTTCCTTTGTATTAGCTGTTCAATGAATCAGTCGTAATTTTATTATGCAATGCGTAAAGAAACAAGCTGGAGTTTTTTCAGAAGTTTACGCAAGTTTTGATCGAAAAATATCATTAGTTCGAAATGAACAAGACAACATTAATGCACCAATCAAGACTAAAGAGGTTTGTGTGTTTTAAAGCCAAGCCAACTGCAATCCCACTAAAACCTGTGGCTATACTTATCCCAATGTTGCACAATATTTTTGTTTCTTATTTCTTGTTTGAAATTTACTGAGTTCCTATAGGCTCAATGATCCTATAGTGTTGGTAACATAGTGATTGTAGTGAAATATAGCGTTATTTCTCATAGTATGAAATGTTCTTTGATCTTCTACGGAGTAATCGAAAGGTATATCTTCCCATACGGGCATATATAGGCTCCAATACAAATGTTTTTCAAATAGGCTATGCAAATATGCTGAATTTCATGAGAATTTATAATGAATGTCATGATTGCATTCAGATTTTAGCCAATCAATGCTAAATGCATTGGTCTATAACCAAGACAATAGATTAGTCTATGACTAATTTTGTCGTTCTTTTTGAAATATGGATCAAAAATAAATTACAGTAGAAATATATCAAGTCTTTGCCAAGAAATAAACGTTTTTTTTTCGTGTATTTTTTATGTTGTACGGTGACAATAGAGGCTTTCAGAAGAATGGTGTTTCGACCATAATTTTAAAAATATGTTAAATATTGTGTAGTTGACGCTTCACGCTTCTGTTCTACCATAGCTTCCCAGTTGCGATCGACTGGTGGCGTAGGATTGACTACCGGAGCGGGTGCGAGTGGCACTATAGTAGGGACGACCACAGCGACGACTCGATTCTGCAACCGCTTCAGCAACGGCATCACCAACGGCAGTAATTATCACACCAATACGGCCCGGCTCATCTGCGGAGGCACCAAACCAGCGACATCTGGCGCCCACCGGAAGGGCGGGGGTGAGAAGGTAACCGAAAACCTGCACTAACGTTTCAGAGTATCAGCGTGAACTTCTTCCGCTGACATTAATTGATTGGGCTAATACGTACTTCGTGCTGATTCGCATTCGCAATTTACCGCACTTTTATGTATTCTGCCGTCAGCAGACGGGGGCGTGGGATTCAGCATGAACCCGTAGGATAAGTACGGTTGCCGTTCCATCTACAACCGTAACGTCCAAATAGTTCGGATGAAAGTTATTTGATTGCCAATTTTCGGGTGACCGCCATAGGCTCGTACGTGAATAACAGAGTTGCCGATTTTTTTTTCCACCACTCGTCCCAACGAATACATATCACGTAGATAATCACATGGTAATCAAAATGGCTGTTCCGACATAGCGGATGAAATTTTGACCAACCCAAGCGCGCGTTCACAACCCTCAAACCCTTTTTTGAGGAAAACTAATTATGCTCCAAAAGTGCCTGAGCTGATATCCTTTTTGCGGGTTTTTCGTTTCTGGGATGACTGTGCTTTTGGAGCTATAGAACTATTTGTTTGTACTATCATTCGGAGGAAAAAAATATTGTGAAACAGGCAAAACATTCTCTCTCAGGTGCATATGGTAATAATATTTCTTGAGATGCGGACAACTACATTAGTTAATAGTTAAAGCATTCTGATAAATCTTTTTAAAATCCCAGTTGAAGTGTACTAAATATGAATATACATTACGCTATGAAGAAAATAATTAATAATTCAAGTTGGTGAATATGAAAAAACGTCTAAAAACATGTCATGTTATTGTCATATACTATCGAGAAACACAAATATGTGACTCGTCGTGACTGTTTCACATGAATTAGTTGAAATGTTCATAACTTTTTGCAACAGAGCACAGTACCGCTTAAAAACTCTCTCACATTTGGTTGGGGATAATTTTTCAAACCTGAATTCCGATTGCAGGTCACGCGTGAAGTGTTTGCGGTCATAGCCGGATTTACCAAAAACAGTCTGAATTTCCATCCGCGCATACACGTCCGTAACGTTTATGTATATGAGTTCATGTGATTTTGTGGCCTTCCGAAATACTCGAAATGCTAGGGAAAATATTATCAAATCCTCTGTTTGCTTGCGGCTTTGCCTCAGCCTTCGATTTCACTTTATTGCCACTGTGCTGGAATGAGCTCACTCAAATTAGCAAACCGATTTGAAGCCTCCCACGGTCCTAACAGATATCCCCCTTTTTTCAGCACCACTCTCGAACGAGCTACTGGCCGGGAGGAGGTAGCGGGAAGGGTGTTTGCCAACCCAGCTACAGCGAGTTCGCTATGCTGGCTGACGAACACTCGCTGATGCTATCGCGACCCTCGTTCTACTCCGACCCGACCCCGCACGAGCTCGACTCCTCGATGGAGTGCGGGTTAACACGAAGCCTCGACACGGGCGGCTGGCGATGATGACCTCCACGGTAGTGCATGCTTCGACGATGGTCGTCCGTTTCCCGTACTAGTCACTTCTTCTGCTTGTGCTGATCGGAACCACCTGCTTCACCATCCAGATGACGGATGGATCGATCGCACTGCGGGACACGTGGAGTACACAAGCAAGCGTTGAACGCACGCAGATGTGGACGCCGCCGTCGCAGGGTAATCGTCTATTTTATGCTTCTTCAAAGACACTTTCAACTACTGCACCTGATGGCAGGTTGCGAGGAATGCAGCAAAACGCAGCAAGGCAATATCCGGTAGTGAAAAAGACGTGTTACCGTATCGGTTTCGACAGAAGAAAACTAGTACGAAATGGGTGATGGATTTTAATCAAACAAAAACAAATGAAAACAAGTTTTTTAACGAATTGGTTGAATAAAATGGTAATTTGTGAGAACTGTAATGTGATGAGTGAAAAAGTAGATACAAAACAATTGAAAACAGTACATCAAGTTCCCATGCCACAACCGGAATAAAGTACACTGAAAGGACAGAAAATGCGAATAAAATGCATATATTTACATTATGAATATTTAAACGAATATTTTTCAATACATAACTACTAAATGTACAAATTCGATGGAATCGTCAAATGTGAGTCATGGATTCACTGGCAGTAATTGTTCTTAAAAAGAAAATTAAAATTATGGAAAAATTCAATACCTTTAAATTGCAACCTGAAATAAATTCAACGAAAGGTTTTCGTAACAAAAACAACTCGAAATCCAAATTATCGATAAACCGATACAAATGTCAACAAATGGAAACAATAAACTTGAGTGAAAATCAAATGTCATTTTTTTTATCAAATTCAGTACTTTATAAATGAATTAAGCTTATGCTTCAAAACAACATTCAACGCGAAAGAAAAATAAAACTTATAATAACTTAAGGTATTTAAGGTATAAGGGTATTTTGCTTTAAAATGTGGTAAGTCTTATGAATCATTATACACTATTCAAATTCTATTCAATCAAAAGGACTATATCAAAATGACTATATATTTCTTGCATGATTTTTTTTTCTAACTACCATTTAAACTCGGTAATGATCACTTGTTTGATAGTTTTACCTATATGCATCCACAATACAAATGCCAGTGAAGTCAGTTTCCAAAAACTGATCCAATCTCAAACAGCTGTAATCAACAAGCCAACCGATGAGACTTAAACCTTTTCCCCACGGCAAACTGGATTTCAAATAAACTAATCAATGCTAATGATTGTTTCGACTCAACTCATCGCATCGCAATGGTTGTTGTGTCTTGGGCACTTCGTTAATGGTAAACACAATGAATCGTTAATGACACGGTTGGCCGGCAATTGCTGTTGTATTTACAACGATGCAAAACTAATTCACAAATGACAACCTTCCTCGCCATGATTGGTAGAACCAATGGGGCACCGGTACTTCTATGAACAAATGACTGTTTGAAATTTAGAATAAAATAGTCATTTAAATTAATTAGTCTTATCGTTATTTGTTGTTAAATAATTTACAAATTTAAAGAAAAATCATGAGAAATAAAGTAACATGGGAGGCAATAATGAGCAAAAGTATCATACTACCATGAAAAACGGTTATTTGTCACAGATTATTTACAGACTTTCCTTCATTTTTTGCTAAGCAAAATTATTCCCAAAACCGATCTCGTTTTCTGCATGAACGAAGTGTTCAAAAGTGTTCCATCTCAATTGGTTCTCCAAGTGCCAAATATTATAAATATGGATCGAGTACATTTTCCTATGACAAGGCTAGATGTGTATTTTTATAGCTATTCTTATAGTTCACCCGGGCAGACATCTAATAAGATTAAGTTTAAAACAAGCATAGCGCAAGGTGTTTGATGAACGTCAAACGGAAGACAAATTTATTTTCCACTTGAGTGGATGATGCCCATTTTTCAAACGGAAAATCATTGTTTATTTTGTTAAACAATTGTTTGATTGTTGTTAAAGTCTACTATATTCCCCAGCAATAGCCTTGGAATATGCGAGTCTATTTTGTTGAAACGAGACTCGTGTTTTTGAAATTTATAAGAACACCCATGGTAAAAAAATAAGAATGAGATTATTTCTATCTATTCTATTTAATCACATCTGTCCCTAGCACTGTACCACTTTGGAGGGTTTGAAACAAATTAAATTTCAATAGAGGTTTTACGAACAGACGCCGACGGAACCAAAAGGCTGACTACATTGAACAATTTAATACGACAAACAAAAACTGACATCTCCATGTGAATGTTATGTCATCAACAAGAGTGTGTAGCTGATTCGACCGTTCTTTACCTTGCTGTTTGCAGCTGATGTTCAACAGGACCTGCTTCGCAATGTAGCTCACCTTCAAAGGAATCCACTTAGTCCACCGTGACAACGGTGGAGAAAGAATGAATGATTGAACATACTCAAGATCCAACAGAAGCGGCAAACTCGCTTGGATGGTCCCTAAAGAGGTCAGGAAAATCCCTCGTCATTTGGCAACTTTTCGACTTTTCCTTTGAGATGGGTCCGGGGGCTCGACTAAATACTCATTGTGAACAAGACAGAACACGTCACATCCGTATATGAACTGGCGATGGTTAGCTGGATGCCTTGTTATTTTCTCGAAAAAGAAACACAAAATGAAAATGATTCCAAAGTAAGAGTTGCGAACCCAACTGACACAAGACAATACTCAAATGAAAGTTGTCCTAACAAGGCCGAAATGAGCGTCGGAGAAAATGAGCAAGGGACACCAAATCGCAGAGGATGATAATGGGAAAATCAACATGCCAAACCACTTGAACTGTTGACGTTCCCGTTTGCGCTAATTAATTTCCTTTTTTGTACCCTGTCCGCGGCTGAACATGTACACCGTACTGTATTCAAAGGAAATATCATTTGCTGTCCCTCTTGCTGTCTGTTTGTATATGTTTTTCATTCGGCCTTGGACAAGAAAAGTTGCTCCCAAGCCAACAACATTCAGCTTCTGGTCAGACAATATCCATATTAGATAATCGCCATATTTATCTGACGTGACAATCGTGCATTCAATTAACATCTATAGCAAACTATACTTTAATCGTAATACTTTGGTTATGATGATAGGAAAAAACCAAGCTTAACTTCAAGTGAAGTTTAAACTTTAAATTAATAACACTCTTGTGTGCCGTGGAAAAGCAAGCATAGAAAACTTATATTTTCTCCACGCAAACGAAGGTTTCTAAAATGTCGAACGTTATGAAAAAATTAAAAAGCATCAGGATTTCAAAGCCAGAAACATTTTTTTTCGAATATTTTGAAACTCGGCAATATTGTCCCGCAAACATCAGAAGTAGCATTAATTATGCAGAACTTTACGCGCAAATCCACCGTAATAAAGAGCAGTGATTCGCAACCTTTTCTTCATAACGCTACGTTATTACAAAAAATGTGTCGCATTCGACCGAGGTTTCAAAAACATCCCTATGTGTGACGGCAAAAAGAGGAGAATTTCATGGGATTTTATCATAAAACATTTTTTTTATTTAACATACTGCATGATCCTATTTTAAGGCTTTTAAAAGTATTTTATGAGTTTGGTCAATATGGTCTCATATTAATCCAACATCTACTTCCCTGGAGAAAAACATAGCAGGTAAAAAAATGTGTCAACCCTGAATCGGATGAAAAATGCCCACAAAAAAATAACGGACTCATCTTCGCCCCCAATGTGCTCAAAACTTTCTCCGTACGCGCGCCATCCGCGGTAATAATTAATGCAGCCCGTGTGAGCGACCATGGATTGAAGCAGAAAACGAAAAAAATGCCCAAACTATACCGTGGAGAGGCGGATATTGAAACACCGGATAGTCAACAGTGCCGCTACGTTTTATGTCCCGGCCAACGTGCTCTGCCCTTTTTTTAACCTACTTTTAAAACATCCAATACATTCCACACACACTTCTTACTGGTAGGCGGCTTGAGGCACTTCGCGAAAACTTGTAACATTAGAATAATCAATTTTCATGCTCAACATCCGATCAGAAAGGAAAAATTTGCGATGCTCGAGCTCTGCTTCCCAGAAGAAGCAATGGAGGCGATGATAAAACTTTTCTCAAATAAATTTATGAACACTTTATGGGCTTCAAAAATTGAGATTGGTGGAATTCAATGAGAAATATTTTTAGACTATATTCTCATAAGTCGATTAAAGATGGTCAAAGTTCATTTTTGCACGAATTGCTTCAATCCTCCAACATCAAACTTTGCATTTCCAGTAGTACGATATTTATCAGTTAGACATTTTTTTCCATTTCTACTCTTTTTATGTTTTTCTCCTCAATAGAGATAAAATAACCAAGGTAACGTAATGTAATTTACATAACTAATTGGCTATGCATAGTTACAAAGATTTAGCGTCGGTTAGAAAATCGGCCCATGAGCGCCGGGGCTGACCACCTCGACGGCGTGAGTTCGAATCCCAACAGAGACCGGACCCTTCTCTGTACGAGAGGACTGACTATCCACGTACACATAGGGAAAATGTCTCGTAAGCCCTTCATGAGCCAGACATGACCGAGACAGCCGATACCCCAAGAAGAAGAAGAAGTTACAAAAGTTTATGCATATGAATGTTAAACAAAACAGCTGCAAAGAATGTCTCCAGATCAAATGTAAACATTTTAAAAAATTGCTAAACTCTTAGAAATACTATCAATATGGCGAAAACATTTATATATTTATTTATGTGATATTTGGATTAGGGATAAAGGTAAATAACTAAAAAAGGGAACGAAAACTAAAACAGTAACGCTAAGAGAGGAGAGAAATGATGAAGTTATGTGAAGAAAGAAAATAGCTCCACTAAAACCAGAAACAATTAAAAACTTCTAGCGTAATGAGCGTCTGAGGAGATCATTGTTAAATAGGGAACGTGTCTTTAGAAGTTTCCGTGCAGAAAGTGTACATCTTTTTGATTTCACCAAATACCACACCAACTCGAAGAAAACTATTGCCTTTCTCGGAACTCTAACCAGTGCAGATAAGATCATTTTTTGTTTTCCTTAACCGTAAGCAAATCAAATTTCGTATTCTCCGAGGAAGACAAGTGTCGGTCAAATTTCCGTACGTGTAATCGTAAAACTGCCAAACAAGTGGGGAACCATCATGCCTAACCATTCGGAAGTGAATGTAACTCGATCGAGATACACGCGTGCCTGCAGACATGGAGTGCCCTGGAATGTGCTGCTTTCTTTTTTGTTTTCTCATTTTCCTCCTTCCCTACCGATTGGATAAGAAGGCTTCACAGTGCAATGATACCGTTCCATGGAAAAGCTGTCGTCTTTTCCCTCTCCATCGGCGCCTCCATCGGAGCTTCCAGAGCAGCAGTAAAGTAAATCTGCTGTGTTTTATTAAATATTCAACGATCTGAGCGGTTTCCCTGGCCCTAGGATGCCCTTAAGGTGTGTTTTCCTTGCGGTGTGAATAGTAGGTGCGTTTCACTGTTTGCTTTTAAACCGGACTGGAAGGGCTTTCCCTGATACCACCGATCAACGGGAATTTTTATTACTCCCCAGTGTGCAAAAGATGGTGAGTTTTTCAATTACACCTGTCTCAACATTGCCCAAAGTGAGTTTCGTAGTTTTCAGAAACGTACACAAATTCGGGGAAAATATATTAAGCAGAAATGTTTATCTTGATAACCGGTAACCAAAGCAAAGCTTCATGTCTTTGAAGCATGTCTTTTGACCAGCATCCATTTCGTGAGCTACATTTATTTTCCTTGCATATGAACTAGATCCCTCGAGTATCGTAACAAACGGTAATTGCCAGTTGAAACGTGCCATAACTAAACAACCTCCCACTGCAACAGAAACCCCTCGTTTACCGATGGCCTTTCTTTTTTGAGTTTTATTGTTTCTCGCAGCAAGTGTAAGCGTTCCATTTGAATTCATGTACGATGTTCGCGTTTGCATTTAAAATAATCCAACATCTGTACTGTACAACTCTCACGTTTCTCCTCTTTTTCTGCCACAATATGAGATCGTAACAGAAGAAAACGATGCATGTATGTCGGAAGAATAAAACGATTCAAATATATTCCCTAGAACGTATCAAACAGGTTTAGACATAACGCTTCTTTCGGTGCAAAAGTGCTTGTGCGGAGCATTCGAGCTTAAACGCAAAAGGTCATGGAACGCGAACCATTACATACCACTTTTCGTAGCAAGGATACATCTAAAACATGAAATTTTTGTCAGTCACTCTTTTTTTTCACACAACCACTACCCACACTTACATGACTTAAATGTTTCCTGTTTACTTAAAGTATGCTACAAATAATGTTTGGAGTTAAGCACTTTTTCCCTTTGTTTACGTGGATTCTCAATTAGGATTCGAACCCACGCCGTTGATGCAGCGACTTTGCACTCGTGAGTAGATTTTCTAACCGGCGCAAACGCTCGGCTCATGGTTTTGTTTCTAAAATGTAAAAGTACATTTGAAGGGTTCAACATGAATGAAAAAACATAGAAGTTTTAATCACATCAGTGTGATGAATACATTTTTCACCTAAATTCTACACTTCCAATCTATTTAAAATGGGAAAATAAGTGCGGTAAATACACTACCCCATTCTTCGGTGCACTTATTCCATTTTTCAAACTGCCAGTATAAGAAATGTTTAAGCATTCTCAATTAGTCGCTTCGAGTTTTCCAAAACCAAAATCTTCTGTTTTGCGATCGACTTATTGCTTAATTCAATAGAGATTGGATCGATGTTTAATCAACACTCTATAGACGCACACACACAGACAGCTTTTTAACGGCATCTCGCCTTTGGAAAGGAAAGACAGTCGGATCTTTTTGGTTGTCCACCTCTACACATTCGGCGCACAATACGGCAGTATGCGATATTCCAGGAAAAACAAATCTGGCCTAGGTTTTTCATCTGGCTGATGAAAATAAAGGTTTTCTTTTCGGTACGAATGCTCCAGAAGAAAATTGGCTGCAGTTGCTAAGCCGAAATGCCCGATTGAAGAAGTAGATTCGAACCGCAGCCAATGAAAAGTCCTTCCCAAACAGGTGGTGGAGGATTTCCGGGAAACAGGATCGCTTGCGAGTGCGATTGTGTAGAAATCGCTTTTAAAAAAAGGTTTTTGGAGAAACATTTCAAAATAAACAATGTTGTAGCTTTTTTTTAATTCACTTTCATATAATGGATTCGCTCTTGGATTGATTTTCTTTCCTAGAACCACTTTTACCGCCAACATACATTTATAAAATTTAACTTGGTTACTCATAAAATAAAGTCAACCCGGTGTTGCCAACTGAAAGTCTGAAATAGTACTTAAAAATAAAGGTAAGCCTCCGTTAGGTACGGGTTTTGCGCGCACCATACCTGGTTTTGCCGATTTCCGTTTAGACTCCGGGTTTACAAAGTAAATAACATCCTCTTACCTTCCACAACCGTGGACCATTCATCTCGCGCATCACTGGCCACCGCAGGTGCCGAATCATTCCGATCAATCATGACCCTTGATGAGTTTCGTGTTCCTGACGCGTAACGCTTCCAAACAACCCAGCTCCGGCCAGTATGGAAGTATAAGGGAGATTGGTCGGCAAGATCTTGGTATCGGTTAATAAAACAGCCCACCTATCTCTAGCCGACAGTCTGGTCACGGTGGCTCCAGTGCGAAAATATCAGTAAAACAGCACGAGCTTTGACGAGCTTCCATTTTTCCACCCCATGCGTTATTTCATCATTCCGCAAAGGACGGACCAACCAATTTGAGGGTACAAGCAAAGCATGCCACACAAAGGAGGACCACTTTTCCACACCGTCAGCCTTAATTAAGGAAGCTTTGAAAGGGTCACCAATGACACATCGACTTGCCCGTTCCCACCTTTTACTGGAGGATTGTTGACGTCCTTAACCCTAGGTTTCAGTGGATCCTTATGTAAATGTGTTGTCACGCGTCGGTTTTCGGAACTAACGTGGGAATGTTACAGCCAATGAAAACTTTTCATCGTGTCATTGATTTTTACTCTCGATTTAATACCATAACCAAAAGTATAACCTATCTGATGGACCGCGGCTCATCAAGGGGGATTAATTCACTACAAATAATAACATTTCAAAGACGTCAATTATGTTTGTATTTACTGAGCCATTTTGAATATCTTCTTCTGTCCCAACGAACATGAAAAATAAATATAAAATACCCTTTTCTGTTTCCTAGAATTTATTATGTACCATGCAACCGTATGATGTGGTTCACCTCCTGTCGACTATGATGCGAAAGATAAACAGACGCCTCAAAAGTTGAGCGTAACAACAACAAACAAAGTATGTCTTGCCATGCCTTGAAACTTACTACTTTCGACACACATTTTTGTGGTTGCACCAAAACTCGACACTAAAGTTCAACGCATCCGATGTTGGTCTAGCAGAGGATTCGGGATTCACAAAGGCGATCAACCTTAAGGTGTCGCCAAAGTTGCATCACCTTCACCAAAACAACAAAACCTACGCTGTACAACCCGAGGGGCTCTGTAAACAACGTAGGAGGTTTAATACCATTTTTTTAATGTTGAATTTGACCTTTATTAGGTTCTAGAAAGTTCGGGATGTACGAAGATAAAAAGTCTGAGGGTATTTTGAAACAAGTCTGGGGAAAAATGTTGTATGTTCTGGATAAGTTCCGGTGGATTTTGTGGAACAATGGCGAACATAAATGAACCAATATGCGTTCTCAGTGCCAAAACACCATAACGTCTGACGCCTTCTTAGACAAACTTTAACATGTTGGTTACAGTCTTAACCATAGAAAGGGCATGTATTCTTTTCTGTTCTGTTTTTTTCTGTTTTAAAGCTGCAATGTTCTTTATATGCAATATTTCAACAATCTGTAAAACTCATTACGATAAAATAAACATGCATACTTCATTACAACGTTGTAATCACGAAAAATTTGGTTAAATTTAAATGAAAGAAAATGAAAGTATGGGTCCTAAAAAATAATATCATAGGTAAGCGATAATTGCACAGTACATGAGAGCGAACTTCCGTTATAATCACAGTCAAAAGGGTCCAGAGTTCTTCTTTGAAATTTTAATTATTTTGCCCCGATCATTCATGAGTATTTTCAAAACGGAACATTTTAAATTTTCCATCATCGGTGGTTTGCATTAAAGGCTACCCTCCAGTAGATCATAAGAGGATAATTTTTTTTTTTTCGTTTCGTAGTAGCGTAGCAATGAAATGAACTACGTATGCAGAGAGATTTTATATTTCACCATATGTATAGAGAGGAAAATGTTCTTCTGTCTATCATTTTGCTTCGTTGGCCAAACCAACATACTGTGCATGCGATTTTTGAATATTTTCGTGGCAACAGTATTTATGAAAAGCCAACAAACAACTAATGACACGACTTAAATAAATGTCGCAAAGCATTTTCAAAAGCTTTGATCTAAGTTGACAAAAAAATTGAAAATTTCCAGAGCCATTTTTCGTACCATTTTGAATAACCGCATTCAAAATGTAGTACTTGTTTGCATAAATGCTTGTAATTGTATTTATTTTTTTATTGGTATTTGTAAAAACAACATTAGACATGTATGAACCTGTTGTTTAAAATACGCCTCGAAAACAACAAGGTGCCGCTTGCAACATCAAGAAAAATCTAATATTTTGTTTAAAAACATAGGTTTTTTACCCTCATCTATTTTTTTTATTTGTAAACATAAAAACAACCTTTAAAAATTGTCACCGTGCTAAATTACCTGTCCAAGGTGAATTAGCATAAAACTCATTAAATGGAGGATGCTGTCGCAAGCAAATATTTGTCCGTTCCGTGAGCAAACTTTTGGAATGTGTGAGCGCATGATGGAAGGAGGGAGGGAGGGGGGAGGGGTCGGCGAGAGCATGAAGGCGTTAGACTCATCATTACTCAAACTCAAATGGCTTCCGTCAAGTGCCCACAGTTGAAAATGCCGAACAATGCTATATGAATGCTAACGAAGGAAAAAACATTAATTAAAAATAAAAATTGATCATTGGTGCAAATAACAAACAACACCCTTCTTATTAATATTACATACACATCCGGCAACAATGTCATCAAAAGAAATAAATAATATGCAAAAATATTAATTACCTCCATTACGGGCAACGGCTGTTCTCTCGGAAGTAAAACAAAATAGCAATGACATAAATTATATCTTGCTTTCATTTGGACTACTTTGGATGTCCGCTACAAACACAATTATGTTTACGCTGGTTCTACTTATTATTTAAATTATTCTATTGTAGTTAATTGTTGAACAAAATTACTAATTGAACCTTTAAAGAATATTGACTTTGAATGACAACAAAGTTTAATCTGATTCTGAAGGATTATGCTGATGTGTGTTTTATTTGGAGTGTGGTCGTAATTGAAACGAGCTTAGACCAATTACCAATCCGTCCCATGCCATGTTCACCCATACCATATATTTAGGAGACAGGCATCTCCAAAACACGTGTGAGTTTTAATAGCTTATGGTTTACCAAATAATCGGATGTATTTGTTCTTCACACCTGTGTAAGGCGTATTTCACGCCAACTCTCTCAGGGCCTAAGATACCAAACAGTCTACGACTTTCACAACCTCTGCGACATTTGCCTTCTTCGCTGCTTGGGGAGAAATTACCATAAAGTCAGCTCTAATTAATGTACAGGTACAGTTGGTTGATCGCGGCGTCGGCAAGACAAATTGCGTGCTTCGCAGAATGTCTTTATTAGGTGTACTCTTTCTACTAGCCTTGAAGTTTTCCTTTATTTTCGATAGTATGGTTCAGAGAACATAAACGGTTGTGGAAACCGGAGCAGACATGGCTCGAACGAGTTTTCTAATGTTTTCTCGTTTGCTTGTTGTAAGCTTCATTAATCTTACCGAGGCTCGGTGACGCTATGTTAACTCCACGGTTGTTGATTACACACGTTTAAAATGGCATGAAACTGTTTCATTAAAAATTCCAGATACCACTGAAGTACTATCAAATAAAAAACTTACACTGTTTTCAGGGCCAATTCGTCGGCATCAAGCTGCTCTTTGTTGGTAGTAGGCAGTCAATTGCACGCGCACGGTTTTTGTTTGGTTTCGTTAGAAAGCACTTTGGGTTTGTTAAGTTTAACTTTGCCATTATCGGTAACAACATTGACGCGACAACAACGCGACATTTTCTCGTCGCGCCAATGTTGCTACCGATAATGGCAAAGTTAAACTTAACAAACCCAAACTGGTTCCTAACGATGCCAAACAAAAACCTTGCGCGTGCAATTCACTGCCTACTACCAACAAAGAGCAGCTTGATGCCGACGAATTGGCCCTGAAAACAGTGTAAAATAAAAAATGTCTATCATTGTGTTGTGTCATATTTTTCAACAGATTCTTCTTTACTTTGCGAATTCAACCATTGGGTAAATTTGAATCTTATTTCCGACCGAATTTACAGCATTTAGATAATACTGCGGGGTCCGCGACAGCCGGGCGGTAGCGCCGGTTAGAAAAATCGGCCCATGAGCGCCGAGGCTTACCATCTCGACGGCGTGAGTTCGAATCCTAACCGAGACCGGACCCTCCCCTGTACGAGAGGACTGACTATCCACGTACAACAGGGAAATAAGTCTCGTAAGCCCTTAACGGGGCAGGCATGACCAACAAGGTCGTTACGCCAAGAAGAAGAAGATAATACTACAAACATGCGTCTTTTCCACGGGAGAGGAAGCTATCGTTTGTAGCTGTAAATGCTAACTTTGGTATTGGTAAGTGATACACTTTGCAAATTCACGACAAACATTTTTCCGAGTTTTGTTGTAGGGAGCCATTTTTCCGAAATGCTACATTTTGGTGCCTAGTCTGGACATCAAATGGATCCACAGAAATGTAATCACAGCCCTGCGTAATCGAATGAAGCGTTAAAGCAATTCCGTTAGGCGTTGTTACATTGAATGGACATTGTTCGAAATTAAAAAAAAAAAACTCACACTGAATCGATAAGGCCCTCAATCATCGATTATCAGGCGACAGCTTTCGAGAAAATTGAAAAATGGCACAAATACATTAGAAATGGCTAGGCATTTAATTTGACAAGAATAGGCAGCACAAGCACATCTTTCGTTTGGCAAGCGTAGGACTCTTGCCAATCCCAAGTACATAAACAGTGCCAATAGTACAACGAACCGACGCAATACTCGAAGGGCTTTATCGAGAGTGTCAGAAATGCTACAGGGTACGATAAAGCAAACAGGAAGGGAGGAAACGAACAAATAAATCAGCTACATGGAACACCTCGCCGAAACTACTGCTTCGCCAACCCGGACCGGCCAAACTCACCCGGGAAAAGAACCGCGGGGGACATTCGAAAGCAAAAAGCATCGCTTAAAGTGAACCCAAAAGGAATGCTGTAGAAGAGATGGTAAAAAGCTACTGAAAGATCAAACAAGCATAAGGTTTCTTTCGACGTATAAGCGAATACGACGGCTAGAAGTTGAACAGAACATAGGTCACAGCCACGGTCAATATTTACGAAATAGCGTTCCAAATTTTCTAGAAATCGTCCTTTGCTTATCTTCCACTCAGTACTTTAGCTCAAATGTTTGTTTGAAATGTTGGTACGCATTTTAATTTTTTTGTCTTCCAAACCAAGATACCCAAATCAGACCAAGGGTTGATAATATTTATAAACGCAAAAGGACAAACCAACAAAATGTGATGTAATATTATTTCTTAAATCAAGTCTGCAAAACCCCATCAAAAACTAAGTTATAAAAAATCATGCTTCGCTGAAATATTGTAGACCACAACATATCATGATTTGATTCCAGTAGTGGTTAATGATGTAATACAACTGCATTCAATCGTGGAAACCCCGTTTAATCGTGATTCAGATTATTCGGACAGCTTAAAATGACCCTTCGAAAATCATGTTTACTATTTTTTACACCTTAGTTGATTTTGAATGTGGTTATACTATGTTTATATCAAATTGAAAGCATATGTATGCTTTATTATAGTTGATTTATCGACATCGACTAGTATGTTTTCTCTTTAATTTTTATATTATGCAAAACCCATATAGACGAGGTTGCACTGTAAATTTCCCTTCAAAAAGAGGGGAAAATAAGGGGAATTACATTTGTGGTGAATTTTTTCTCGTAACGTGGGGAAACATTTACAATATTAACAATTAATTGTTAGCTAATTAGCCGGTAATCTGTTCTTGACACTATTAAAAATAACTTTTAGTGTAAAAATATATATTTTTTATTAAGCAAATATAACACATGTACGGCCTGGACTGTATAGGGAGCTGTTTATTTGTTTGAAGCGTAACGCGCTCCGTCAGTCAGTCAGATCGCACGTTATCAGCAGATCGATTCATGCCATTGCCACTGGCAACTTATTTACTCATAGCCACGACACACGGTAATGTTTGTTACTATTCCGATCGCAGTGAAACGGTGCGGAAGCATCTGTAATCGACAATCAACAATGAGCAGTAAGTACTACAGACACGTTTCGCATTTTTTAAGTAATATTCCACAGAAGATTTGAAAGTAGTGTTATTGGAGAGTGAAAAAATTCTTTAACCACGACATATCAATTCACAACAATCAAAACTGATGCCTCTGGTGGTTCGCTAAAACAATTGCAGTTTTCCTCAACGGCCGCAGCCTCAGCTGCTTGGTGTGTCCGCAGTCTACGGTTTCCTGCTTCGAACAGAAACACCCCTTGCAACGCCACATGACCTACGATGAGCTGCTCGGAAAGTATGCCCGAAAGATTAATTGTGATCAGTACGATGCAATCGGTATCTACACCTGCCCACATTGCGGCCTAGAACGTCTTACCATCGACGCACTGTACGACCATTTACGTGGAACCTATCTCCCTGGTAATACTGGGCCATCCGAATCACGTCTAGTGGTGCTCTGTCCCGTGTGTGTTTCCTTTCGATTAGACGGATACACAACCGACGTGCGAGACACGGCGGGCCTGGTGGAGCATATGCTCAGAAGACACTGTTTTAGCAGCACCACCCAGTACAGCGACGAATTTAAACTTCGTACTGATTTCTGCAACGACGATGAATTTGAGCTGATCCGCTTCCTGGCCACATTTCTCCCTCCTAGCATAATAACGGCACAATCAGCACGGAACGATGACGAGCTGAGCAAGGTCACGCAGTTGTACGTTGTAGCGTTACAAATTTCGTCTTACATCGTTCGACTGATCGGCTTTCTTTTTCTTTTCATACGCAGAAACAAAAATCAAATGCATCAGCTGGTGGTCTGTCCCATATGCTTGGAGGATATTGAAAACGATGAAAGTAAGGATTTACCGCTATGTCATCATCAATTTCACGGGCCGTGCATAGAACGGTGGCTAGTGGAAAGAAAATGCTGTCCGATCTGTAGATGCGATTGTACGGCGCCGTGATATTGAATAAGGTAGCGTAGAAAATTGCGGACCATTTCTATTAGTAAGCCCAAGTTCTACAAGAACAAAAAATCATAGGTTGGTATATAATTAACATTCGTACGCTTTAGAACCAAGTGTTTTTATAAAGTATGACAAATATATATTGGTCAAATTATACAACATTCTTTATTTTCCCTGCACTATCTTCAACAATTTGAATTCAAAGTTGTACGTAGATCAAATATTTTTTAAAATTCAAAATTCAGCGCCATCTATCTGTCACTTACACAAACTATCATTTCTGAGTAAAGGTCAAGGTTTTGTTAATTTTATCTAAAATTGAATGATTTTAACAATTCCACAGGGTAGTATTGTTGATATAATTAAAGGTATTAAACTGCGTTTTAAGTGTTAGCAAAATATGAATGCTTGCAAAATAGGAAAAAATATTCTTGTTGTACAGCTCCGACATTTTGGAAGCAAAGTATATATTTCCATGTTCTTAAACATTAAGCACTTATACAAAAACTATATACGCAAACAGTGTAAACTAGGGTACACTTAGGAAAACTCACAATTCGCTCCATGTTTGTGGTTCCTACCATCGGTTTCCACCGCCTCCTCCACCACCTCCACGATTCCCGCGGAATCCACCACCGCCGCGTGCACCGCCACCCCGACCTCCACGGAAACCACCTCCATCACCACCACCACCGCCACCACCTCCACCAAAGCCTCCTCGGCCGCCACGGAATCCGCCGCCTCCACCGCGACCACGTCCACCACGACCGCCGGGGCCACCACGTGCGCCCCCAGGTTTGCCGACTCTACCACCCGGCTTACGGGTCTGGTTGCCCGGCAGGAATCGTGCCAAGGGTAGCAATTTTCCAGAGTCGATGAACAACTTCTGCTTCGCTTGAAATCCGTCCGGCTTCATGTTATCCATCAGCTTGATCGAGACGTAAAAATCTTTCGGGTTACCGAAAATTTCATCCACCTTGCCAATTTGCTTCTCTCCCTCCATGTAGATGGGTGCATTGAAGAACGGGACATTCTCGACCTCCACCTTGGCGATCAGATCTTCCTGGCACGGGTAGTCGTAGAATCCGAGCGGAATAATGTTTTTTGGCCCATCGTCGCGCCCAAAGCTGCGATTGTTGAACCCGCCACGACCACCGAAACCACCGCGGGATCCTCCACGGGCACCTCCAGCACCACCGCTACCACGGAAACCTCCTCCACCACCACCGGCACCACGGAAACCTCCTCCTCCTCCACCACCGCCACCACCACGTCCACGGAAACTCATAGCGAACAAACTGTGGATTCGAGAGAATGAAAATACAAAGCCATTAAAGTGAGGTTATGATACCACCATGTCGTTTAGCACAGCGTGCATGTAATATATGTGAATCGACAAACTTGTTGTCTCATTTTACAGGAAGTGTTTAAAGGATTCTATTACTGAAGTTAATCTTAAGAAAGCAAGGATATTTCTTCAAGAAAACAAATATTACAAACAAATAGACGCACATTGTGAACACATGGAAGAAGCTGATCGCCGAGGCACCGGTATATGCAGATTCCGTAATGTTAGGCAGTTAACTACAGTAAATCTGTTTACTTACCAAAAACTAATAACACTCTGTTGCTAACGCAGGTCAATGATGGTCAATTTTGCTCGAAATATATTCTACGTCCAGTATTTCCGATCTGTTGACCGAAAATACTCACAATCTCTAGGCACGTTCGACACAAACTACTTCACGAGCACGCGAGCACATGGTGTTTACAGAGCTGAGACGTTTAAAATGTCAGCTGTCAAACATGTTGTCCAGCACAAGATATATACACGCTAAGTCAATTATTCGTACTATAAAATACAAAACAATTTCTTTATAAATTTCGAGCAAAATTTACCCTTTCGCCAAAAATTTGTTTATTTTTTAACACTATACACGTAGTGTTTAATAATAGGAGCCTAAAATAAAAGGGAATGTTTTGCTCTTCTTTTTCAAATCGGATTCGTTTAAGTTAAGTACCAATGCTCTGTTTTATAAACTCATACTGTTTACTTTTCAATGTGACAGAAAGCTTAAAAAGCGTCGATCGTCCTTTGATAATAATCGCAGTAAAAAAGGCGGCTTAGCGAAAGATTCTACCAAATAGTTACTGTAATTCGTACTGTGCGCTAAAATGGCTGAAGAAGAACAGGTATTCAGTGCAATTAAATGATTACTGCTCCGCAGAACGATAACATAACCTTATCTTTCTTAGATGCCCATCATTCCGGTCAAAGAGCCGCTGGATCTCATCCGGCTGAGTTTGGATGAAAAAATCTATGTTAAAATGAGAAACGAGCGCGAACTAAGGGGACGGTTGCATGTAAGGTCACAATAACCAGTACCTACAATTCTTTTGTGCTAATTATTCCTTTTTTCAGGCATTCGATCAACATCTTAATATGGTACTTGGCGACGCAGAAGAAACAGTGACCACGGTTGAAATCGACGAAGAAACCTATGAAGAAGTGTACAAAACTACCAAACGTACCATTCCGATGCTGTTCGTGCGAGGTGACGGTGTGATACTGGTTTCCCCGCCGATGCGAGTCGGTAGCTAAAGGCCGCCCCCTACTGTACGATCCTACTATTCTGCTTGTACACGGAACAACATGAACTGTGTTGAACGAATATCCTACAAGTGTTATTTTATTTGACGAATTATCCAGCTTTATTACATTACCCGGAAAGATTAAACAAGGTAAGCGATTCATAAGGCTTGCGGAACTATACTTCCGATAGCATTTTTACACCTTTCAATCCAGCCAGAATGTTGCAGGCTGTTATGCGCGACATTTCGATGCGTGTTTCGATGTCGGCACTTCCAATGTGTGGCAAAACGACTACGTGCGGAAGTGTAAGCAAAGGACTATCGAGTGGTAGGGGTTCTGGCGTTGTAACGTCCAGCCCAGCTGCTTGTATTTTACCCGCTTTCAGTGCGTGAATCAAATCATGCTGTTCGACCACACCGCCTCGGCTCGTGTTAATAAGTATCGCGGAAGGTTTCATGCGCGAAAACACCGCATCGTTGAAAAGATTGGCCGTTTCGACGTTGTACGAGCAGGCAATGATCAAAAAATCACTAGTCTCAATCAGCTCATCAAAAGGAACCTGTGTAACGCCCAGATCTCCCGCAGTAAGGAACTTGTCCGTGCGACTGGTGAACTGAATGCGAGCCGGTTTAAAAGGTATCAAACGTTTCGCGACCTCTTGCCCGATACGGCCAAAGCCGAAAATACCGACGGTGGAATTCTTCACCCCTCTACCGCACATCCACATTGGCGACCACGATTTCCACCCACCGGTGTGTACTTGTTTGTTAGCTTCAAACATTCGACGTGCTGTGGCTAACAGCAGGGCCACGGTCAGCTCGGCCGTCGCATCTGTTAACACGTCTGGTGTGTATCCAACGCGTATGCCTCGCTGTTTGCACTCCTTCACATCTATATGATCGTAACTGGTAAGTAGAAAAATTCGTTAATTGTGACTAGGATAGTCGTGTCATTTGAAGTTCCTGACTCACCCGACGGAAATGGTTGCAATAACTTTTAAATTTGGTCCCGCCTGGTCCAACAGCTCCTTGTCGATGCGATCGTTCAGTGAACAATAAATAGCATCTTTGCCAGCAACATGTTTCAGAAACTCATCTCTTGGCACGGGATATGCTTCATCCCACATGGAAATATCACACCTACGAAAAACAAAATTCACCAAAGAGTTCTCCCTCGGGCTTCCCCAAAAGCGGCCAATAACAACTCACTCTTCTCTGAGCAGATCCAGCCCGAGTCTGGCGTAATCGTTTCGTGTTACGTACACCTTCGGTTTCATTTCGAAACAGCAATAATGACGATGGCTTATGGCAGAATGTTTTATTGCGCCAAGCACTGGGATACGATGCTGCAGGACTCGGATCGCCTCTCTCTGGCTGGCAAGTTTGAGTGCTACGGAAAACTGACGAAACACAGGATTCATTCCAAGCAGCATACGCACAACAATAGGCGGACGAAGGCAAGCAAACACGGTACTAAATAATAATAAATAGGCCCACCTGTTTGGGGCAAAGAAAGCTTTACAAGTGAAACGCGTTGTTTGTGTACAACGGAAATGAAACCGTTCACGTCCCTTATGTAAGGTTTGTGTACACAATCTTGCTATTCACTACTGACCGTTAAACTTAGAAACGCGCAAAAAGGACTTCGCAAACTACCGATCGGAAACGTCACAGAATTGTCTACCGAAAGTGCTCGAGTTTCGTTACATGTTGGTTTTGGGTACGGACAATGCCACACTGAAAAACGATTGAATCGCCAAAGTTGTTTGGAAGCCTGGCAAAAAGAATTCAACGATAACAGTAATTTACTTCGTGATCTGTGCTAAGGCCAGGGAAGTACACAATAACCATGCAACTGCAATCAAATGATTTCTTGCTTATAGAGAAACAAAGTAGTGAAGAATTGTATTATGCGAGATTAACACTCTCGGCGGACTTGATAATGGCCTGAGGTCACACCGACAAACCAATCAATGACACGGTGCTTCCCCATCAACTTCGTTGTGATAAGCTTCGGTTTCTCTTATATGTAGTCACAGTGCACATCCACGGTATGTGCAATTGAAGGGACCAACCGTCTTGCAAGTTATTTGTTTAACGCTCTCAAGTCTTCGATATACTCTACAAAGATTATGTTGATGATCCTCCAATCTCAAGAAGATGATTTTAGCTGCCAGGTAGAATACGAATCTTCAGCCCTCTTTCACCCCCTGCTTGTGAAGAATTGTCAAAGTCAGCTGATTGTAAACAAAACATTTAAAACAACAAAAGCATACGTGTCGCCTGGTTCCACTTTTTGTTCGGTTCGTTTTGACTGCAGTTTGTTCTTTGCTGCACCAGTGCATCAAAGCAACCGTTCTAACTGCATCGAATCTCAGTCAATCAGTTCGTACCATGTCCAAAAAAGCCAGCAAGGGAAGTGGGAAGCAAAGCAGTAAAAACACCAAACCGGGAGGTGAGAGCAACAACAAACCTACAACGACCGGTCCGGTTTATGTGGATCCGAAAACTGGAAATGTTATTGTGAAAATATTGGCTAAACCGGGCGCTAAAACGAACGGTATTACGGATGTGAGTGAAGAAGGAGTAGGTTGTCAAATTGGTAAGCCTATTCGTACAGTAGCTTTCCTCCAGGACTCATTGTTGAGGGTTTTTTTTAAACCATATCTTTCCCCTTCCTTTTTCAAACTGGCAGCCGCACCACCGATAGATGGAGAGGCAAATACGGAACTGATCAAATACCTTTCCAAACTGTTGGACCTTCGAAAGAGCGATATCAGCCTGGATCGTGGCTCCAAGTCTCGGCAGAAAACGATCGTGCTAGAGAAAAGTGGCTGTAGCCACAGTGCAGAGCATTTGTTGAGCATTTTTCATAAGGAAGCATCCACTGAAAACTAAGCCGCAGTCAAGTTCAGTTAAACACACGAGTAGATTATAATATATTTATTGATGATTGCTCATACTCCTCCGTGCAACATCGTGCAGCTTTTCTATTGTGGAAAAATTATATTACCCGACCTTTATTCGTTCACCCCGTTATCGAGCGAATGACCGTCCAGTGAAAGAAATGAATTACAGCGTACGAAAACCACTTCACATGCAACACCCTGTGTCGTACTGAGTGCATCTCTTATCATTTTCAAACATCGCTGGTCTGATTAAAGGATAACATAAAATACGAACAGTGGAATTAAAATCGATTAACAATTGTTCACTAATCTTTTCCTCAACGAATGAAGCTACCTCAACAAAGAAAAAAACGAGGGCCCACGACAATTAGTATGATACACCGACAATAAACCGAATACTAGACGAAACAGGGAACGATACGGATTTGTTAACAATAAATACCACTGCCGGTTTGCGTTTGGTTACAGAATGGTACATAGGTAAGATCACTGAATCAAATTAACCGTAAGGTAAGGTATCCCTTACCACACTTCCTTCGATAACCGGGGGGGACAGTAACTTTTGTCTCTCACTCGGTTTTTTTTTCTAAATTCTACTATGTCCAACCATTTCTGCGTTGATACCTTGTAAAAAAGTAACTAAAATCTCCCTCGCTCGTAACAACAACGCCCTAAAACCGTTTGTTCGGAATGTCTGTGTCTGTTATGTGGATATAAAATGACCAATCGGTCACACACCATTTTATGGTTCACCGAACAGCATCTCCGAACCGGGCGGTATGCGGCCACTGGTGGGGAAGCTAAAATACTGCGCCGATTGGAAAACATTTTGCAGCTGGGCAGACGTGCCCCCGGTTCCACCCTCGGTCGTTGTAGCAACCGTCGTCATAGATGCCGATTCTAGCGTCATCGAGCCAAAGTCGATCAGCGAGGGACGATTACCCTCCTCTAACGCTATGGCTGCTGCTTCGGTCGTCGCCCCGCTACCAGTGGTTTTGGTGGTTTGTGAAATAGTGCCGCCCGACTCGATGTGCAGGGTCAGATTGTACGGATCGTTGGTGTAGTCCGTGTAGATATCGCGTGCTTCCTCTGGTGCTGGATGGTGCTGTTGAACAAACATCGGGGCAAAGCTCTGCGCGATACCGATCGGCACGTGTTGCAAAGAGGGGTACTGCGAACCAGCAAGACGATGGCTTATGGGAATCGGTGGTTCCGGGGCATGCTTTGGTGCAGCGGAGCTTCTATTTGCCTCGACTCCCACCTTCGATAATCCTTCATCCGGATGGGGCGAAGGCAATGCGGATGTGGCTGGCGGTGACCCCGTGGTCAATTCGGCAAAGGCCGAACCCTTCGTTCCAACGTGTGGAGATTGCGGCATAACCACTGAACCCGTGCCTGGACGCTGCAAAGCAGCTTCCCATGGCATCGGTGAAGTGAGCGACTGTTCTGATAAGGGTTTACTGATTTCAACCGCAGAATCGTGTGTCATCACGTCTACCGACGATGATTCCAGCGATGATGGCGGTGGTAAGGTGACCATCTGTGGTAAAACTAGTGGAAGGGCACTAAAATCGGCTGTGGTCGTACTGCTCATTAGAAGATTGTTTGGTGCTGTACGATGTACCGGTGTGCGATGCACTTCAGGAGACATTGTTACAGGAGGAGTATTGCCGGTTGGCACAAGGTACTTGGGGGCAATTGTTTCCGTTGTCGGAGATGGTACGTTGTTTGGTACCGGATGAAGCATTACACGAGGATACGACGTTGGATCAACGTTCGGTGAGCTGCTGTTGTTTATTTGGCCTCCTTCCAGAACGTGCTGCTGTTCTCCTGCCAACGATGGTGTGGTTGTCGGTTGCGATGGACCACCGACCGTTGAACCGCTAGTACCATTTGCACCAGTTCCAGCTTTACCTCCATTAATACTAACGGATGCACGGACGGCTGAAATGTAAAAAACAAATACACACATATATCGCGTTCGTAACCATCGTTATCTATGCTGCCAACGCTTCGCCTACCTTCCTGTTTGAAAAGTTCATCTTTGAGGTTGGGCAGAAAACCAGATATCCGTTGCCAGGTGACGTCCCACAGCATCGAATGTGTAACGCCATCGGTGTTATGAAATACACACACCTGCAAATCAGAACGAAACATTACAAATCACACAAACCTTGCCACTGGTGTTGTCACAACGTACCGAGTGCATAACGAGCAGCATATTCTTCAGGCTTTCCAGTACAGCCTCGTACAGCATGTCCGAGCCGGCCGTCATAAACCGCTCGAAGTACTCCAGTATCTCGAGCCACAGCTCTTGGAAGTTCGGTAGCGCAATCAGCGGTGTCAAGTGATGAAGAAAGACCTTTGACATGATTGTGGCCGTGCGGATGCGGGACTCCTCGAGCAGTGAAACCTCCACCGGGCTGGTTGCTTTCTCCTGCAGTAACTCCTGGAGCAGAGGGAATAATACCTGCAGTGGGAATTGATGAAGACATAGAAGAATGTTAAAATAAAGGCGACCAAAGGATCTTATAAGCCATTCTTACCTGTTTGAAACATCCGGCCCACTCGAGCCCGGTCAGTGTTTGCAAGTCCTGCACGAGCAGTGCGCGCTGGAGACAGGTGATGGCGCTGGTGCGCACCTGCCGCCGCTGATCGGTCGCAAGGCGTGCAATACCCTGCAACAGAGGGCACCAGCCCTGGGACCAGAGCGACGAGCACTGCGGTACCGCACCGCCTTCCTCTGCCCACCATCGGAATATTTGTGCCGTGCGCGTATGCAACGTGTGCATCAGGTCAAGTAGCTGGATCGAGATGGATTGATAGCGCTCGGGCAATTCTTCCGTATCGCTATCGCTACTATCCAGCGCAACCGACGATGACGATGATGAGGACATTCCACTCTGGCCTGCTAGCGATCGTTGTCGCTCTTTTGTCCCCGCACTGGCCGCTTTTCGCGCCTGGCCTTTGGGACCGTGAGACTGATGTGGGTCGCGGAACTGCTGCTGCTGACTCATCGAAGCCTCGACAAAGGTGCGAATGCATCGGACACAACTCTCGAAGTTGTACGGCGTAATGTGCGCCACATTCCGAACGATAAACGCCAAGCTCTCCCAGCATTTGACAAGCGCGAACGGTGAATGGTCCAGCAGCTTACACTGATACTGGATGGAGTGTTGGGCGGGTGAGCCGGGTAGAGGACCACTCGTCACACCTCCCGTGCCCATATCGATTGCATCTTTGTTCACCAGAATCCACGCGTCACCTGGTGTCGCCGTAGGGCTACTGGGTACGGCTGGTGCCGGTGGTGGTGGGGGCGTTGTGGCCAGAAGTGGTAGAGACGTGGCCGATGAGCTGACTTCCGCATCGGAGATGTAACCCCGATCGGCGGGCAGGCCTGAATCTTCCTCACTGCTCAGCGTGCCCTCTGACTTGGCCGAGGAGCCAGGTATACCAGCGGACGACGACTCCACGTACTCCGGTGGCATTGCGCCGGCTCCTACGCACTCCAGCACGGTGAACACGATGACCCAGTCGGCTTCGGTATGGATGTTCTGCGCGCTCGTTTTCAACAACTCATACATACCGATCGAGATCGGCTTCGAGATGGCCAGGATGACGGCCGGCCGGAGCGCTAGTAGCATTCTCAAGCTTTGCAGAATGGTCGAGCAGATCTCCTCGTTGCGCATCAGGTAGATGGCCAGCTTCAGCAGCGCAACCGTGGTGCGCTGCAACAGATAGGTGTACTCGTACATGGAGGCGCCCACTAGCAGGGCGTACAGTTTCTCCTGGACGCGTGACCACACCGGAAGCAAGCGATCACGATTCTGGATCAGTATCTTCACGAGCAGCTCCAGTAGAAACACAACCGTACACTCACCGTACGGTGACGTTGACTGCGATGCGGTTGCCATCTTGTGAGCCTCCGGTGGCACGATCATTGCTAGCAGACACCCAATCAGCTCATCCAGCGATTCTTGCTGCAGAAACTTTGACTCGTTCACGATCTGTTCGATCTGGCAGTCGCGGGTGCACTTGCGCGAAAGTTTGATAATCTCCTGCTCCTCGTAGGTCGGCTGCCTTTGGCCATCGTTCGCCAGGTACGAGTAGAGCGAGCTAAACAGCCCGGCACCTTCCGTTTTCGGCAGGGGCGTTTGTTCGCGCAGCAACGTTACCTTGCCGCTCGGCTCGCAGAAGTCTTCCGCCTCCATCAACGCCTTCGGGAGCAGCTTCAGCTTGAACAGCTGCAGCAGCACATCCGTCGTGTGCCGCCAGCCCTCGCGCATACAGTCACCGTGCTCGTGAATCAGCCCGAACACGGTACGCATTGCCAGCTGGGCCTTCACGTTCTGCCCAAAGAGCACGCAGGCCGTGATTTCGTTCGCGTCGTTCGGCGGCGGCGCAGTCAGCAGGGTGGTGAACTTGCACAACGTCAGCACGAGCGCATCGAAATCGCCGTGTAGCTGGAAGTGTGCGGCGATTGCGGCCGACTTGATGAACCCTCCGATGGCCTTCTGGTAGAGTGGTGCATTGTCGAGCGATTTGTCGAACACGAAACTGAGGGCGGCCAGTGTTGATCCCTGGATGACGCGGTACAGCTCACGATCATGCTGCGCACCGAACACGTGGTGGAAAAGACCGTCCTTTGTTGCGCCACGACGCAGCAGAACCTTCCACAGATAGTTC